>NC_030682.2:4765073-5365073 GCF_000004195.4 Xenopus tropicalis
CAAACATGTGGGAGAAGGGGCTCTGGTCAGATGAGACCAAAATGCAAAACGCTATGGGCCTGATTCACTAAAGTGCGATAAAAATTATCGCACGCTTTTTTGCGTTAAAAAGCGCAAAATAATTTGCGCGCGATTCACCATAGTACTATCGCGTGCGAAAAATCGCCATTTTCGCATGGGTTATTTCTCACGCTAGTTTTAGCGCATGCGTTAATTTCCGCACTGAAAAGAATACGATCGCATGATTCACTATATCTTTTGCGCGCTAAATATCGCATTCGGCTATGCGAAAATTAACCCCTACTACAGGCAGGCGAAAAATTATAGAAAAGTACAGTAAATGAGTTTTTGGCAATAAAATATGGACTTACAGTGTTATTTATTCAGTCTGTGTCTTTTTACTCAATTTTACTAAAGTCTTGGCATGTATGGAATTTCGCTACTAATATACAGTACTACAGCGGTGAATATGTTGTCGCCAAAATATACTGTACTGTAGCGGCGAATATTTTTTTTGCGCAAAATACATTACTATGTATATTTTGGTGATTTTTTTTTTCCGCGATTTTGTAATCTCGTGAATTGCGGACATTTTGTGGCGATTTTGTAATCTCGTGACATGTGCGACTTGGGGCCATTTTGTGTCATTGAGCCAAACTGAGAGGAGATACCTGGGGTTTCCGACTTGCTACCAGGGGGAGGCGCTATATTATCAGCGTGCTCCTGCGTGCAGGATATGACCACCCACCGCCGGGGGACTTAGGGGTCCACGAGAGGAAGAGGGCAATCCTGGCTGAGCTAAGACAAGGTTTGCTCGCCAGGTTTGCCCTTGATGTGGGCCCCCGCCAGCTCCGGCGGCTGTGGTCCGACCTGAAGCGCAGGAGCCCAGAACTGGTCGCTGAAATTAGAGAAGGTAATTATTGTACTTTATTATGCTGTTACAGTATACGTTCAGTAAAAGATTTAGCAAGTAATTTGAACTAAAGGTACAAATGTTAGAAATGTCAGGGATGACGAAAGTAACATAGTAACATAGTAAGTTGGGTTGAAAAAAGACATACGTCCATCACGTTCAACCATAATGCCAGTGAGGAACTGAAACGTTGGTCACAATAAACCTCTGAATATTATTTCACATCTTTGTGACTCCTTGTGACAATCCTGTGTGTGCCGGCACCCCATGCCTGTCTAGATTTTGTTTTGCCCCAGGCACCCGGGTGTTATTGTTCCTTATGGTGTGCAGCTTCCCATACATATACATATGCATAAATAAGTTTAAAGCAGGGGGGAAGCAGCAGGGAGCGGCCCATAGTGTGAGTCATTTGGGGAAGGGCCACGAATGTTTTAGGGGGCCCCGGCTAACAATGTATGTGTGTCCTTTGTATTGATGTGAGGGTTCACAGGGGGAGGGGCCATTGGGGGCGTGGGAGGAGGGAGGCCCAAAAAATTTTGTTGTGAGGGCCCCGTTATTTATGATGGTGTATGAATGTGTGTATATATATATATATATATATAATATATAACACAAAATAACATCTTGCAATACTATTTCACAGAACTTCAGCTGGCGCCTCCTCCCCAGGCCCAACCCCAGGCCCTCCAGCCTCTACCGGCCCCAGCGGCCCGACCTGCGGCCCCCGAGGCCAATCCACCGGCCCCCGAGGCCCAACAATTGGCCCCAGGACCCAGCCAGGCCCCACAGGCCCCAGGACCCAGCCAGGCCTTAGACTCTGATGAGGGTGAGGAGGCCGCCGAGGCCGAGGAGGCCCCGGACACCCCCCCCCTTTACTCCTCCCCCAGTTTTAGCCCACTTTCCCCGGCCCTTGGGTTCCCCCCCCAGCCCCCCGGATGCCAGCCACCAGGTTCTCCTGCCGAGGAAGGCCCACAACATTGGTCCGTGCAGGAGAACCTGGACAATGTGAGGGCTGAGCTGGCCCAGCTCCGGGGGGAAGTTGCTGAACTGAGGAGGGACATTAGAGAACTCAAGGGCAGCAAGCCCTAAGTCCCCCCCCCCCCTTTTTTTTATTTTAAATAAAAGTTTTTAGTTTTATACATTTGAACTGAGTAATGTCTCATTATTTTTCCTTCCTTGATATGGTATTCTATACTTCCATGTAGTTTCCCCTACACCCTTACATTTATCAGTAACACATCAATATGCTATATGGGTTACATGTTTGCAAATATTCTGCCAACAATTTTGCCTTTAGCCCATTTTGCTGAATAGTAAAACTTGCGCTAATTAGTACGGAGCGTATTTTCTGGCGAGTGGGATAACTGCCAATCCAATGTTTTGGCGCCAGAATAATCGCAATATTATATTTGTCCCCATTTAATAAAGTGCCCATAACATATTTGCCATTTATTCTGTGTCTAAAATCTCCCACTTAATTTAAGCCACTTTAGCAAACGGACCCCTAAGTATTTGGCTAAATATTCTTCAATGCCCCCCCCCCCCCATTTTATTATCTCTAGCACTTCTTTTTTTTCTTACTTATATTTTTATTGTTTTTTGGGTTTTTTTTTGGCAAATAAACTTTTATACAGCACCTCTCTAGCACTCTGTGCTCTCCCAGGGAAAAATGTCGCAATTTTAATGCTGCCGATTGTCGCGTATTTCATGCGATAGGTTTGTCGCAACAATTAGCGCATGCGATAAATAGCGGAAAATACCGCGCACGCTATTTATCGCATTGAAATACCGCGCGTAAAAAAGTGTGAGTATGCTTATAGTGAATCATGCGAAAAATCGCTAAAATTAAGCCGCGGTAAAAATTTTAGCGCACAATAAAAAAAGCGCACGTTTTATCGCCCTTTAGTGAATCAGGCCCTATGTGTGGCGGAAAACTAACCCTGCACATCACTCTGAACCCACCATCCCCACTGTCACATATGGGGGGGCAGCATCATGCTCTGGGGGGGCTTCTCTTCAGCAGGGACAGGGAAGCTGCTCAGAGTTGATGGGAAGATGGATGGAGCCAAATACAGGGCAATCTTGGAAGAAAACCTCTTGGAGTCTGCAAAAGGCTTGAGACTGGGGCGGAGGTTCACCTTCCAGCAGGACAACGACCCTAAACATAAAGCCAGGGCAACAATGGGTTAAACATATCCATGTGTTAGAATGGCCCAATCACAGCCCAGATCTAAATCCAATGGAGAATCTGTGGCAAGATCTGAAAACTGCTGTTCCCAAAGGCTGTCCATCTAATCTGACTGAGCTGGAGCTGTTTTGCAAAGAAGAATGGGCAAGGATTTCAGTCTGTAGATGGGCAAAGCTGGTAGAGACATACCCTAAAGCCTGGCAGCTGGAATTGCAGCAAAAGGGGGTTCTACAAAGTATTGACTCAGGGGGCTGAATACTTACGCACACCCCACTTTGCACTTATTTATTTGTAAAAAATGTTTGGAATCATGTATGATTTTCCTTCCACTTCTCACGTGTACCCCACTTTGTATTGGTCTCTCCCGTGTACCCCACTTTGTATTGGGCTTTCACGTGGAATTCCAATAAAATTGATTCATGTTTGTGGCTGTAATGTGACAAAATGTGGAAAAGTTCAAGGGGGCCGAATACTTTTGCAAGCCACTGTATATATATATATATATATATATATATATATATAAGAAGAAAAAGAAGCCGCTCTCTCAGGACTTAGGTGCAAAAATAAAAAGTAATTTATTGAGTAGACGAACTGACGTTTCGGCTGAACACCTCAGCCTTTCTCAAAGTCACAGCTATAGGATCAATCAAGTCAGTGATTTATTTCAGCATACCCTCTGCGCGTTTCGATCACCACAGGATCGTCATCAGGATGATAGACAGGAAGTGAAGTGTCAGGTTAAAAACCAGCAGTATCCAATCAGTGTTTATACAACATTAACCCATTCAATAACATGTGCAAAGTGTATTCAAATATCAGGCACTTAAACATCCCCATATGATCAAAAATAGAATAATTATCAAACATCTAGACTCATAATAATACATAAACTAGGACATATCCCATATATATCAATGTAGTAAGCCACATGGCAAAGCAAAATATAATTTTAAAACACATATAAGTCAATCTATAAAGACACATGACAAAAGTCACATGTCATGTCTAAGAATTAGGATTATAAATATCACCAAAATAAGTTACCCACCCAAAATTATAATGTGATAATGTGATTATCACATTATAATTTTGGGTGGGTAACTTATTTTCCCTATTAGTATGTAATAGTTAATGTTTATGGGTATTGAAGTTAATGGTGATATTTATAATCCTAATTTTTAGACATGACGTGACTTTTGTCATGTGTCTTTATAGATTGACTTATATGTGTTTTAAAATTATATTTGGCTTTGCCATGTGGCTTACTACATTGATATATATGGGATATGTCCTAGTTTATGTATTATTATGAGTCTAGATGTTTGATAATTATTCTATTTTTGATCATATGGGGATGTTTAAGTGCCTGATATTTGAATACACTTTGCACATGTTATTGAATGGGTTAATGTTGTATAAACACTGATTGGATACTGCTGGTTTTTAACCTGACACTTCACTTCCTGTCTATCATCCTGATGACGATCCTGTGGTGATCGAAACGCGCAGAGGGTATGCTGAAATAAATCACTGACTTGATTGATCCTATAGCTGTGAGTGCTTTCTACTGTTGAGTTTTTTTTAGAGAGACGCAGGGGAGGCAGAGGATGCGGGGAGGGGGGCCCTGTGGGAAGCAGGGGGAGCGGGAGGAAGCAGGAGGATGCAGGGGGGGAGCGAGAGGAAGCAGTAAGGAAGCAGCAGGGAGTGGCCTATGGTATGAGTAATTTGGGGAAGGGCCACAAATGTTTTAGGGGGCCCTGGCTAACAATGTCTGTGTGTCTTTTGTATTGATGGGAGGGGCCAGTGGGGGCGTGGGAGGAGGGGGGCCCCAAAAATGTTGTTGTGAGGGGCCCCGTTATTTATGATGGTGGCCCTCTGTGTATGAATGTGTATATATATATATATGTATAATATATTAAAACAACATCTTGCAATATTATCTCACAGAACTTGAAGAGGATGATGTAGCGGCTCAAGACTCTCCCGAGACCCCAGATGCTCCCGAGGCCCCAGATGCTCCCGAGGCCCCAGACTGGGGTGAGTGGATGGCGGATCCTCCTGAGGATGCTGATGAGGGACCCTCACATCGGACCAAAGATGTGGGGACCCAGACGACACCTGGGTGGACTGACCCCACACTTTGGTCCATGCAGGAGGAGATTGCCACCATAAAGTCCCACTTGGGCAAAATGCAGCAGGACATTGCGGAGATTAAGGCCAGAAAGGCCTAACGTGTATATAGTTTTCACATTCAAAAGTTATTATCCGATTCTTTTATGCCAGAAATAAAGGTTTATTTTTGTATTTTTGAACTGTGTTATGTATAATTACTTTGCGTTCATTGATGGTATCCGATACTCATGTAGTTACGTTTATCAGTAACAGCATCACTATGCCTTATTATCAGTACATCAGTACGACATACAGTGGGGTTAAATGTTTGCAAATATTCTGCCAACAATGTTGCCTTTAGCCCATTTTGCTGAATAGTAAAACTTGCGCTAATTAGTACGTAGCGTATTTTCTGGCGAGTGGGATAACTGCCAATCAGATATTTTTGCGCCAGAATAATCCCAATATTATATTTGTCCCCATTTACTAAACTGCCCATAACATATTTGCCATTTATTCTGTCTATAAATTGTGCAACTAAATTTAAGCCACTTTAGTAAACGGACCCCTAAGTATTTTAGCACATATTTCTTAAATGCCCCCCCCCCCCCTATTTACTGGCCTAATTTGATGTTCTACCCCACAGCTTTGAGGCCATAAGTTGCACATAATAATAGGCGGCCATACATACATACATACATACATACATACATACATACATACAAGTAAAGTAAGTAGGAAAGACAAAAGGAAAAGCCGATTGAGTAGAAAAGCAGATGAGCGAGTGTTAAATAGAAAAATGAAAGTAAGGTATTTACCTGTATCTGGAGGCCTCTGACAGCTTTTTCTTCAGGACCCTTTATGTCCTGGTAGTGCTTCTTGCAGTGTCGGACATACAGAGACAGACCCCCACGCTATTAACGCGCTCCGGAATGTCCCTCCAGGCCTTGGTTTTCACAGCAGTGGGGGTCTTACCGGCATATTTTCCGATGACCTTATGGAACAGCGGCACAAGCCCCTCCACCAGCACCTCGTTCTCAAACTCCGAGAATTCCGGAACCTGCCCTCCTGCTGTCTCTTTCTTTTGCCAGATGACGGGGGGGGGGGGGGGGGAAGCTCCTCACTCTCTCCGCCGGCTTCCTCCGGCTGGTAATCCCTGTCTGTGCCCTCAGCCTCACACACATCAGGGCTCCCCAGGTAAACAGGCCGGAGCTGGGCGACACGGACGCTGGAACACTGATCCCCAACCAGTGGCTCCGGGGCACCATGTTGCTCCCTAACCCCTTGGGTGTTGCTCTAAGTGCCCCCAAAGCAGATACTTGTTTTTGAATTCCTGTCTTTTGGGCAAGTTTTGGTTGAATAAAAACCAGTTGTACTGCCAAACAGAGCCTTCTGCAGGCTGCTAGTCCACATAGGGGTGGCCAAATCGCCAATCAGAAGCCCCTATTTGTAATCCCAGGAACGTTTTGTGTTGCTCTCCAACACTTTTTTTACATTTGAATGTGGCTCATAGTTAAAAAAGGTTGGGGATCCCTGACTTGGAAGGTGCTCCCTCTTTTTGCCCACCTTTTTCCCTCCCACACTGGTCTCCATCATTTTTTTCTCTATCTCTCTCTCACACAATTTTGCACTTCCACCTCCACCAAATGCACAAAATGGCGCTAGTTTTATGTGCTACCGCGTGCGTCAATTCGCATTTTAATTAGCACTCACGTTACCGCGCGTTGCGTCTAATACCGCACGAAAATGGTCTTCGTGACTAAAATAACGCAAGCAGCATTGTGCGGAAATTGATGCAAGTATGCTTTTGGTGAATCGTGCGTTAAGTTGCGAAAAATTTGACGCGCTAAAAGTTTTACCGCATGCTATAAATATCACTCGTTTTAACGCACTTTAGTGAATCAGCCCTCATGTATCATTGCCTACGTGATGAGGGAATTTTCAACAAGCTCTGTGTCAGAGACTGACTCGGAGTCCGGCACAAGAGATGGCGATTGCTTAACAAGCTCTGATGGATCAGGTTTTATCTGCTATAAGTGTGGGGAAACCTTCACTGTGAATAGCCATCTTCTCGCCCACCTCTGTGGGACACACGGGGGAATCAACACTGGAGAGAAACTATAGAGAACAGAATTGCACAAGAGAATTTATGCAGGAGCGAACCCCTTCACATGCACAGAATGTGGGAAAACTTTTGGTAGGCAAACCCATCTTTGTGTGCACCAGAAAATTCACACAGGGGAGAAACTTTTTACCTGCACACTTTGTGAAGAAAGATTTACTGAAAAGCATGCCCTTCGTGTACATGAAAGAAATCACACTGGTGAGAAACCATTCATCTGTACAGAATGTGGGAAAGGTTTTACCAGTAAGGGGCAACTTCGCATCCACCAGAATATTCACACAGGGGAGCATCTTTTCACCTGTACACAATGTGGCAAAGGTTTTAATGAAAAGCGCACCCTTCGTGTACATGAAAGAATTCACACAGGGGAGAAACCATTCACCTGTACAGAATGTGGGAAATGTTTTTCTGAAAAGAGAACCCTTAAACGCCACCAATCTGTTCACACTGGGGAGAAACCATTCACCGGTACAGAATGTGGGAAATGTTTTACTACAAAGAGCCACCTTCACATACATTTGAGAAATCACACTGGGGTGAAACCATTCACCTGTTCAGATTCTGGGAAAAGCTTTTTTCAGAAGCACACCCTTCGATCACATGAAAGAATTCACACCAATAAGAAACTATTCACCTGTACAGAATGCGGAAAAAAATTCACTCTAAAGCGTTCCCTTCACATACATGAAAGGAAGCACACAGGGGAGAAACCATTCACATGTAAAGAATGTGGGGAAAGTTTCACTGTAAAGTACACCCTTCTCATACATGAAAGAATTCACACGGGGGAGAAACCATTCACCTGTACAGAATGTGGTAAAAGTTTTAATGGAAAGAGCAGTCTTCGCACACACGAAAGAACTCACACTGGTGACAAACCATTCACTTGCACAGAATGTGGGAAGAGTTTTTCTGCACATTCCACATTTTCCACACATAAACGAATGCATGCTGGAATTAAATCATTCGCCTGTGCAGAATGTGGGAAACGTTTTTCTGAAAAGAGCAGCCTTAATCGCCACCAAAAAATTCACACCGGAGAAAAACCATTCGCCTGTATAGAGTGTGGGAAATGTTTCACTAGAAAGAGAGGACTTCGAATCCACCAGAAAACTCACACAGGGGAGAAACCATTCACCTGTACAGAATGTGGGTAAGGCTTTACTGAAAAGCACGACCTTCATCTACATGAAAGAATTCACTCTGGGGAGAAACCATTTACTTGTACAGAATAAGGGGGGAAAATTAGGATTGGAAAAGATGCTTGGGAGAAAGCAAAGGAGAAAATGTAATTGATATGTTCAGCCAATCAGGCAATTTGTAATATAACCCCCTATTTGTATTGATATAAAGTGCAGGGAAACCATGAGGAAGAGGAGGAGACGCTCAGAGGGAGGAGTCACTGTGCAATTGCGAATACACAGCAGGGGCTTCTGGGTACAGGCAGAGAAGCACAAACATTATACTGGGATTCACACAGTTACTACTGGGGCAAAATGGGAATTGCTGGGGGCAAATGAGCCAGAGATGTGACCCAAATGGCAGCGGTTCCTGATATCCCTAATGGGCTGAGGAGAAGGAATATGGCAGGGGAGTATTGCTACACACAGGCATGTGCTTTGCTAAAGGGCCCCGGGCCCCCCCATGTTCTTTTTTTCCCATTTTATTATAAATCCAACGTATTTGGCACAATCTTAAACCAGTGGCCATTACATAGAAACAGATTCCAGTTACCCAGCTGGGATATATCCGGCCTGTGAGGGGATTAGAGGAGCAGAACTTCCAGCTGAAGCAGTGTAGGGGGTTGGGGAACGCTGTAGGATTTAATATAATATTAATAACAATATTATCCCCCCCCCCTTACTAGGGTCCCGGCTCTTCTGAGAGGCAGACAAATAACCCGCACCAATAAGTGTATATAAAGGGAATATACTGAATAACAAATCCAGCGATTGTTACACAGAAATGATTATTTAAGCTAAAACAATATTTTCACTATTTACAGTTACAAATTCATTATACAGTCTGCATTGTTACCCCCGGTGTAAAAGAATAAGGATTAGCTTGTCTTCCCATCCCGTCCCTCTGCCCCCGGTAACTTTACTTGCTCTTCTGCCCCCATTACTGCCCAGGATTAGACATAGGAACCTATCAGGCAGGCTCTCCGGATCTCCAGATATTGTAACAAAGCAGCTTATTTTAAACTAAAAGCCTGTTTAGTCGGTTATATCCGTATATATATATAATCATGGGCTAATCACATTCAGAAAACACACATTATTTAAAGCAAAACCGGCCAATCACAGTGTGTATGTAATTACTAATAACTTTTCAGAGTGGTATCCACCCTTAGGCAAGCTGAGGGTTTCAATTCTGAATATGACGTATCTTGTTATGTTTAAATCATTTTTAAATAACCTTTAATGTGGAGGGTGTTTTGTAATCCAACGTGAGGCTCCTGCTCATTAGGTGCCGGGAGAATGAGCAGCTTCTGTTTCTATGGAAAGATTTGCCCATAACCCCTATAAAGCCTGTATGAAGTATTTCTGATCTAACACAAGGCACTTCCTTACTCCCAGCTTTACACGGCCCTGTCTCTCCCTTACTCCCAGCTTTACACGGCCCTGTCTCTCCCTTACTCCCAGCTTTACACGGCCCTGTCTCTCCCTTACTCCCAGCTTTACACGGCCCTGTCTCTCCCTTACTCCCAGCTTTACACGGCCCTGTCTCTCCCTTACTCCCAGCTTTACACGGCCCTGTCTCTCCCTTACTCCCAGCTTTACACTGCCCTGTCTCTCCCTTACTCCCAGCTTTACACGGCCCTGTCTCTCCCTTACTCCCAGCTTTACACGGCCCTGTCTCTCCCTTACTCCCAGCTTTACACGGCCCTGTCTCTCCCTTACTCCCAGCTTTACACGGCCCTGTCTCTCCCTTACTCCCAGCTTTACACGGCCCTGTCTCTCCCTTACTCCCAGCTTTACACTGCCCTGTCTCTCCCTTACTCCCAGCTTTACACGGCCCTGTCTCTCCCTTACTCCCAGCTTTACACGGCCCTGTCTCTCCCTTACTCCCAGCTTTACACGGCCCTGTCTCTCCCTTACTCCCAGCTTTACACGGCCCTGTCTCTCCCTTACTCCCAGCTTTACACGGCCCTGTCTCTCCCTTACTCCCAGCTTTACACGTTCCTGTCTCTCCCTTACTCCCAGCTTTACGCGGCCCTGTCTCTCCCTTACTCCCAGCTTTACGCGGCCCTGTCTCTCCCTTACTCCCAGCTTTACGCGGCCCTGTCTCTCCCTTACTCCCAGCTTTACGCGGCCCTGTCTCTCCCTTACTCCCAGCTTTACGCGGCCCTGTCTCTCCCTTACTCCCAGCTTTACGCGGCCCTGTCTCTCCCTTACTCCCAGCTTTACGCGGCCCTGTCTCTCCCTTACTCCCAGCTTTACGCGGCCCTGTCTCTCCCTTACTCCCAGCTTTACACGGCCCTGTCTCTCCCTTACTCCCAGCTTTACACGGCCCTGTCTCTCCCTTACTCCCAGCTTTACGCGGCCCTGTCTCTCCCTTACTCCCAGCTTTACGCGGCCCTGTCTCTCCCTTACTCCCAGCTTTACACGGCCCTGTCTCTCCCTTACTCCCAGCTTTACACGGCCCTGTCTCTCCCTTACTGGCAGGTTTCCCAGAGGCAGAAGTAATTCTTCACATAAAGATCAAGAAAGAAGAACCGGACCCTGAGGACCATCAGACCCCAATGGAAAGCTCAGCAGCGCCACTTACTGATGGGGGTAAGTAGCCAGGGAGTGAGTAACATCAGCACTGATACCAATTATACCCCTGCTGGTGCCAGGGGGGCAGGTATCAGTGTGAGTTCCCCCATAGGTACCACAGCAATCTATGGCAGAGCTGCCCATCGGCTTTGTAGACTTTACCTGCGTAGATGGAAGTCACGGCTCAAATGTTCCCTCACTAGATCTATTTGTGACATATGGGTCAGTCTCCCAGTAAGTGAAAAAAGCCAAAGACCAACTGAAACTGAGTAACAACACACACTGGGATCTGAGCTTTTCCCTAGAAATAAGAGAGACAAGAAGTGATCCCTAGTGAGGATCCCAGCGGCACTATTGTGCCCATAGCAGGCAGCGCCAAGCGTTTATGATGATGTTTCAGTGCTGCCAGATAGTTCCCCATTGGGCACCAGTGTAAGGTAGGTACCGGGGGGGGGGAGCCATGTTCTAGGCGCAGTGCATTCCTATACTGTGAGCCTCACATGCTATAAGGTGGGTCTCATCCCAATAAGTGCAGGTTCTGTGTGTGGGGTCTGACTGTGCCTCTCCCACCTTCTCTGTATAGAAGGGGTTTTTTTCAAAACTACATGATTTGTACCTTATTGTTTGATATAACAGTTCCTTACAGATAATATCTATTCCCCCTCAGCTCTCTCCTGTTTGTTGTTATTAGGGAGGTACATGAAGGCGGAACCCAATTTAGACTCTGCTGAACTGCCCAAACCAGAGACTGACTCGGAGTCCGGCACAAGAGATGGCGATTGCTTAACAAGCTCTGATGGATCAGGTTTTATCTGCTATAAGTGTGGGGAAACCTTCTCTGGGAATAGCCATCTTCTCGCCCACCTCTGTGGGACAAAGGAGAGAATTCCCCCTGGAGGGAGAACATTCACCTGTACAGAATGTGGGATCGTTTTTGGTGAAAAGTACCGGCTTCAGAGGCACCAGAAAATTCATACAAAAACGAAACCCTTCACCTGCACAGAATGTGGGGAAAGTTTTTATGAAAAATACCTGCTTCGCAGGCACCAGAAAATTCATACACAGGAGAAACCCTTTACCTGCACGGAATGTGGGGAAGGATTTACTAAACAGGGGAAACTCGAAACTCACGAAAGAATTCGCCATAGAAAAAAAGTCACCTGTACAGAATGTGGGAAAACTTTTTCTGAAAAGTACTCCCTTCGCGTACATGAAAGAATCCACACAGGGGAGAAACTATTCACCTGTACAGAGTGTGGGAAAAGCTTTACTAGAGAGCGCAACCTTCGCTTCCATGAAAGAATTCACACCGGGGAGAAACCATTCACCTGTGGAGAATGTGGGAAATGTTTCAGTTTAAAAAGCTCCTTTCAGACACATGAGAGAATTCACACTGGGGAGAAACCATACTCCTGTAGAGAATGTGGGAGAAGTTTTAATGAAAAGCGCACCCTTTATATACATGAAAGAGTGCACACAGGGGAGAAACCATTCACCTGTAAAGAATGTGGGAAACGTTTTACTACAAAGTATAATCTTCAAATACATGAAAAAAACCACACCGGGGAGAATCTATTCACCTGCACAGAATGTGGGAAAGGTTTCACTGTAAAGGCCACTCTTAAAAATCATATAAGAACTCACACAGGGGAGAAACCATATACCTGTACAGAATGTGGGAAGAGTTTCAGCGTAAATTCCAGTCTTCGCGTACATGAAAGAACTCACACAGGGGAGAAACCATTCACCTGTACAGAGTGTGGGAAAAGCTTCTGTTTAAAGCGCACTCTTAAAAGTCATATAAGGACTCACATCGGGGAGAAATTCTCCTGTACAGAATGTGGGAAAAGTTTCTCTCAAAAATACCAACTCAAGAAGCATAAAATGAGTCACAAATAGAAGCCTTTCAATGTAGGGACTGTGCTTGGAAAAGCTTCACATGTACCAGACAGTTCATACAGGGGATCTCTGTAATAATAAAACAGTACCTGTACTTGATCCCAACTAAGATATAATTACCCCTTATTGGGGCAGAACAGCCCTATTGGGTTTATTTCATGGTTAAATGATTCCCTTTTCTCTGTAATAATAAAACAGTACCTGTACTTGATCCCAACTAAGATATAATTACCCCTTATTGGGGCAGAACAGCCCTATTGGGTTTATTTAATGGTTAAATGATTCCCTTTTCTCTGTAATAATAAAACAGTACCTGTACTTGATCCCAACTAAGATATAATTACCCCTTATTGGGGCAGAACAGCCCTATTGGGTTTATTTAATGGTTAAATGATTCCCTTTTCTCTGTAATAATAAAACAGTACCTGTACTTGATCCCAACTAAGATATAATTACCCCTTATTGGGGCAGAACAGCCCTATTGGGTTTATTTAATGGTTAAATGATTCCCTTTTCTCTGTAATAATAAAACAGTACCTGTACTTGATCCCAACTAAGATATAATTACCCCTTATTGGGGCAGAACAGCCCTATTGGGTTTATTTAATGGTTAAATGATTCCCTTTTCTCTGTAATAATAAAACAGTACCTGTACTTGATCCCAACTAAGATATAATTACCCCTTATTGGGGCAGAACAGCCCTATTGGGTTTATTTAATGGTTAAATGATTCCCTTTTCTCTGTAATAATAAAACAGTACCTGTACTTGATCCCAACTAAGATATAATTACCCCTTATTGGGGGCAGAACAGCCCTATTGGGTTTATTTAATGGTTAAATGATTCCCTTTTCTCTGTAATAATAAAACAGTACCTGTACTTGATCCCAACTAAGATATAATTACCCCTTATTGGGGGCAGAACAGCCCTATTGGGTTTATTTAATGGTTAAATGATTCCCTTTTCTCTGTAATAATAAAACAGTACCTGTACTTGATCCCAACTAAGATATAATTACCCCTTATTGGGGGCAGAACAGCCCTATTGGGTTTATTTAATGGTTAAATGATTCCCTTTTCTCTGTAATAATAAAACAGTACCTGTACTTGATCCCAACTAAGTTGTAATGAATCCTTATTGGGGGAAAAGCCTGTGTTACAGGTCTGTGTTTGTTGTGTAAGTGTTGGGCAATAACGGAATCCAGTGTTTTTTATTATATCTAAATACAAACAAATGAAGCTAAAGGGCATGTGGGGCCCAAGTGTCGGAAGGAGGTGAGTTTGTTGCCGAGAGCAGGGATATTATAAAATGCTATTTTAATCCCATTTAGACAACTAAGAAACAGCGGAAGAGCCCACAACACACAGTTGATGAGCCGCACATCACTACTGGCCGGCTACAGACATGGGAGGGAGATAAACAATTAGAGTGACAGGCGGGGGTCTAATTGAAACAGCCAACAAACAAAAAGTTTGACCAAACACTAAAGAGCTGATGTGTCCATTAGGACACGCCCACCCCTCATGTGAAACCCAGACAGGGACCTGAGAGGATCTATAGGGAGCTCCAATAAAGGGGCCATTGTTACAGATAGGGTTAATGTTTAGCCCAAAGGGAAACCAGCACCGGATATTATTCATAATTGCCTACAGGGTTAGGGGTTTCCCTTTATCCAATATGTCTGCTTAAAGGCTAGTGGCCTCTCCAAACCTGGCTAAGAAAAAAAAAAAAGAAGAGAAAAAAACCCAACATAGTTTTTCCCCCCGAGCCAATCACATAGCGGCAGGACTGGGAATTACACCTCCAGGGGGCAAAAAGCTGAAAAGCTCTAGTTCCCTTCATTTCCATTAACCCCCCACCTGCTGATATGGACAAAAGCCCTTGTGTATATGCGCCAGGGGCATTGCCCGGGTACTTAGCGCCTTTGTTAATAGAATAGACTGGGGGAAGTGAGATGCGCAGAAACATATGGGGGGGGGGGAGGGGGCCCCAAAACGCAAGGTTACTGGGAGGGAAAATACAAGGGGCCTAGAAAGTGATAGAAGGGAAGGTCGGTTGAATGAGAAGAAACACAAAAGAAAGCGGTAGAATAACTGGATCGGGGATCAGGCGGAACCAGAGTAGAAGTAGAGCGAGGGGATATGAGAGAAGCAGTTGGATGGAGACTGGTCAGAAAGCAAAGGAAAGGCAGCGGGATACTGTATATGTGTGTGTGTGTGTATATATGTGTGTGTGGCCTCTGTGTGTGAGTGGGGCCTCTGTGTGTGAGTGGGGCCTCTGTGTGTGTGTGTGTATATATGTGTGTGTGTGTGTGTATATATGTGTGTGTGGCCTCTGTGTGTGTGTGTGGCCTCTGTGTGTGTGTGTGGCCTCTGTGTGTGTATATATGTGTGTGTGGCCTCTGTGTGAGTGGGGCCTCTGTGTGTGTGTGAGTGGGGCCTCTGTGTGTGTGTGTGTGTGGCCTCTGTGTGTGTGTGAGTGGGGCCTCTGTGTGTGTGTGTGGGGGGCCTCTGTGTGTGTGTGTGGGGCCTCTGTGTGTGTGTGTGGCCTCTGTGTGTGTGTGTGTATATGTGTGTGTGTGTGTGGCCTCTGTGTGTGTGTGTGTGTGTGTGTGTGGCCTCTGTGTGTGTGTGTGTGTGTGTGTGTGTGGCCTCTGTGTGTGTGTGTATATATGTGTGTGTGGCCTCTGTGTGTGTGTGTGTGTGTGTGTGGCCTCTGTGTGTGTGTGTGTGGGGCCTCTGTGTGTGTGTCAGTGGGAGTGTGTGTGTCAGTGGGAGTGTGGGGGGGGGCCTCGGTGTGTGTGTGTGTCAGTGGGAGTGTGGGGGGGGCCTCGGTGTGTGTGTGTGTCAGTGGGAGTGTGGGGGGGCCTCGGTGTGTGTGTCAGTGGGAGTGTGTGTGTCAGTGGGAGTGTGGGGGGGGCCTTGGTGTGTGTGTGTGTCAGTGGGAGTGTGGGGGGGCCTCGGTGTGTGTGTGTGTCAGTGGGAGTGTGGGGGGGGCCTCGGTGTGTGTGTGTGTGTCAGTGGGAGTGTGGGGGGGGCCTCGGTGTGTGTGTGTGTCAGTGGGAGTGTGGGGGGGCCTCGGTGTGTGTGTGTGTCAGTGGGAGTGTGGGGGGGGCCTCGGTGTGTGTGTGTGTCAGTGGGAGTGTGGGGGGGCCTCGGTGTGTGTGTGTGTCAGTGGGAGTGTGGGGGGGGGCCTCGGTGTGTGTGTCAGTGGGAGTGTGGGGGGGGCCTCGGTGTGTGTGTGTGTCAGTGGGAGTGTGGGGGGGGCCTCGGTGTGTGTGTGTGTCAGTGGGAGTGTGGGGGGGGCCTCGGTGTGTGTGTGTGTCAGTGGGAGTGTGTGTGTGGGGCCTCTGTGTGCCACCCTATGCACCGGCCTAACTGCCCCCCACTAAGCAGAAGTGACACAGAGCTGTCAACTCCCACAATTTTCCCACCAGCAATGTTGCCCCCCTTCCTGACGGAATCCCCCCAGGTTTACAGACTTCCCCCTGCAAGCGTTTGGTCAGAGTTGTGAGCACTAAGATTAAACCATACATGTCACACACAAGGCCCCCCCCCTGGGTGAGTGAGACCCTCCAGCCTGATCCGTTTCCCTCACACAGTAACTCAGACTGAGGGGAATATATATCCTGCTGTGTAACAAGGGCAGTGAAGCATTACCGGTAATGTTACCCAGGGCAACCAATCAGCAATCAGATTTAAACAGTAGCTAAGCATCTATTGGCTGCTATGGGCAACATCACCTGTTACTCCCCTTTTTACACATTGGGATAAATATTCCCCTTAGTAACTTACTAAGTATATTAATAATAGATTTGGCCCCCGACTCGGCCCCTTATGTCATTGGGTTTGGCTCCCCTGGATTAAGAGAAGCAGTTGGCGCTGGGCTCCCCCCTGTGAGGGCCCTCAGAGAGGCCTGGTGCAACCCTGCCCCCCTCCTGCCCCTCAACCCCCTGCCCCCCAACCCCCTGCCCCCCTCCTGCCCCCCACCTGCCCCTCAACCCCCTGCCCCCCAACCCCCTGCCCCCCTCCTGCCCCCCAACCCCCTGCCCCCCAACCCCCTGCCCCCTCCTGCCCCCCACCTGCCCCTCAACCCCCTGCCCCCAACCCCCCTCCTGCCCCCCCACCTGCCCCTCAACCCCCTGCCCCCCCACCTGCCCCTCAACCCCCTGCCCCCCTCAATGCCCCTCAACCCCCTGCCCCTCCTGCCCCCCCACCTGCCCCTCAACCCCCTGCCCCCTCATGCCCCTCAACCCCCTGCCCCCTCCTGCTCCTCAACCCCCTGCCCCCCTCATGCCCCTCAACCCCCTGCCCCCCTCCTGCTCCTCAACCCCTGCCCCCCTCCTGCCCCCCTCCTGCCCCCCACCTGCCCCTCAACCCCCTGCCCCCCCACCTGCGCTGGCCCCCACACGCCTCCATACAGATTTGTTCCTAAGTATGTAGCACAATAGCGATAAGCATATAAACCTGCGGCAATAACCAGTTTAACCCCAGTCCGACTCAACTCTGGGGCAGATCCCTCTCTCCCCTGCACTGCCAGCTCTCCCGATCCGCGTCTGCCCACCAGCAATATGGCCGCCTCTCTGGGGCAGGGACAACTCTGAGAGGGAAGCCATTGTTTGATTGGTCTGAAACCGAACCAGCTCATTGGCTAAAGGGCGGAGCTGCCTTCCCAGGGGGAGGGGTGAGAGATCTTTGTGCTTCTCTCTAGTTTCAGACCGGATAGAGGGAAAGGCTGAACCCTTCCTGTAACTGCCTTATTCTGTGTCCCTGGGCTGCTGGGTAAGTGATTTTCCCTCTCCCTCCTCCTCCTCCTCCTCCCTGCACTGTCTGTGGGACTGGGGGTTAATCCCGCTGCAGGGGCTGATAGAGAGGGGCGGCTGTGGGACTGGGGGTTAATCCCGCTGCAGGGGCTGATAGAGAGGGGCGGCTGTGGGACTGGGGGTTAATCCTGCTGCAGGGGCCGATAGAGAGGGGGGGGCTGTGGGACTGGGGGTTAATCCCGCTGCAGGGGCTGATAGAGAGGGGCGGCTGTGGGACTGGGGGTTAATCCCGCTGCAGGGGCCGATAGAGAGGGGGGGGCTGTGGGACTGGGGGTTAATCCCGCTGCAGGGGCTGATAGAGAGGGGCGGCTGTGGGACTGGGGGTTAATCCCGCTGCAGGGGCTGATAGAGAGGGGCGGCTGTGGGACTGGGGGTTAATCCCGCTGCAGGGGCTGATAGAGAGGGGCGGCTGTGGGACTGGGGGTTAATCCCGCTGCAGGGGCCGATAGAGAGGGGCGGCTGTGGGACTGGGGGTTAATCCGCTGCAGGGGCTGATAGAGAGGGGCGGCTGTGGGACTGGGGGTTAATCCCGCTGCAGGGGCTGATAGAGAGGGGCGGCTGTGGGACTGGGGGTTAATCCCGCTGCAGGGGCCGATAGAGAGGGGCGGCTGTGGGACTGGGGGTTAATCCCGCTGCAGGGGCTGATAGAGAGGGGCGGCTGTGGGACTGGGGGTTAATCCCGCTGCAGGGGCTGATAGAGAGGGGCGGCTGTGGGACTGGGGGTTAATCCCGCTGCAGGGGCCGATAGAGAGGGGCGGCTGTGGGACTGGGGGTTAATCCCGCTGCAGGGGCTGATAGAGAGGGGCGGCTGTGGGACTGGGGGTTAATCCCGCTGCAGGGGCCGATAGAGAGGGGCGGCTGTGGGACTGGGGGTTAATCCCGCTGCAGGGGCCGATAGAGAGGGGCGGCTGTGGGACTGGGGGTTAATCCCGCTGCAGGGGCCGATAGAGAGGGGCGGCTGTGGGACTGGGGGTTAATCCCGCTGCAGGGGCCGATAGAGAGGGGCGGCTGTGGGACTGGGGGTTAATCCCGCTGCAGGGGCTGATAGAGAGGGGCGGCTGTGGGACTGGGGGTTAATCCCGCTGCAGGGGCTGATAGAGAGGGGCGGCTGTGGGACTGGGGGTTAATCCCGCTGCAGGGGCTGATAGAGAGGGGCGGCTGTGGGACTGGGGGTTAATCCCGCTGCAGGGGCTGATAGAGAGGGGCGGCTGTGCGACTGGGGGTTATCCCCCACCCCCAACCCTCAAGCCTTTCCCTACCCCATCCCTGCACCTCCCTCCCTATTATATTTACGCCAGTGCCCAATGGGGCAGATTCTTGGCCTACAGATACACACCGTGAGAATCTGCCCTGTGTAACTTGCCATCCTAAATATTATTGTAACTAAGGCTGAATGGCTTGTACATCAGTGTCTATACCCATTAAAAGGGATGTAAGGTAAAAAAAAATCATAATCCTTGTGTGTTATTTACACCAAACGAAATATATTTTCAACATAAACCCATTAAAATTCTCTGCCATGTTTTAATTAGAAGCCTCGGTATGTGAATAAAAGCAGGGGCTGCTCTGAATTGAAAATAAACAAAAGCAGGGACTGCCCCATAGCAGACTTGAAAGAAAGCTCTGGAGTTTGTTAACTGCATTGTTATTGGTCGGTTGCTGATAGGTCAGACGCAGATAAGGAAGTGAAACATGAGAGTAAGACCCGCCCCCTCCTCATTCGCCTGCAGTCACTGAGGGACACAGGGCCCCGCTGAGCTGCTTTTTAACCCTGTTTGAACTGCATTTCCATCTGATTTATGTAGAACTACATGTTTAATCTCAGAGTAGGGCTTGTGCCTTGGGTAGATATTTGTCTGGCAACCCTGTCACTCACCCCCCAAACTGCCCCCTTGGTTTCCCTGATTGGATAAACCCCTCCCTGTACAACATGTATTTATTGCACTAATATCAGAGGGGGGGCCCAAGCGCAGCCCCACAGGCAGCTTTATATGGTGGGTTTCTGTTCCTTGCTGTCAGGTTCTCCAGAGATGGAACCAAGGAGGTTAGAGGGGAAATGGGAGAATGAAGAGCCGGACACTGAGGAGCCTCTGCCCACAATAAAGAGGGAAATGGATCCCGTTCCTGGGGCCGGTGAGTAACGCTTTATATATATATATATATATATATATATATATATATATATATTTTTTTTTTTTTTTTTTAATAACACCAACATATATACATGGCAGTTACACGGCCCTGTCTCTCCCTTACTAGCAGGTTCCCCAGAGCCACAGCCAGAAATATTACTGATAAAGATAAAGGAAGAAGAACCGGACCCTGAGGACCATCAGAACCCAATGGAAAGCTCAGCAGCACCACTTACTGATGGGGGTAAGTAGCCAGGGAGTGAGTAACATCAGCACTGATACCAATTA
The DNA here is from genome assembly GCF_000004195.4 of Xenopus tropicalis. NCBI lineage: Eukaryota > Metazoa > Chordata > Amphibia > Anura > Pipidae > Xenopus > Xenopus tropicalis. The sequence continues at coordinate 4,785,314 of NC_030682.2, forward strand.
TACCCCTGCTGGTGCCAGGGGGGCAGGTATCAGTGTGAGTTCCCCCATAGGTACCACAGCAATCTATGGCAGAGCCGCCCATCAGATTTCTAGATCCCGGCTGGGCAGCTGGAGGGCACGGCTCACATGTTTCCCACTGGGAGTTATTTTCCCCCCTAACTTGCTGAGTGGCCATAGACTTATTTGAGTGGCACCACACAAGCCTAATGATTTAATAATCCCACCCACACTGGACATATGGGTCAGTCTCCCAGTAAGTGAAAAAGACCAACTGAAACTGAGTAACAACACACACTGGGATCTGAGCTTTTCCCTAGAAATAAGAGAGACAAGAAGTGATCCCTAGTGAGGATCCCAGCGGCACTATTGTGCCCATAGCAGGCAGCGCCAAGCGTTGGATCTGCTCTATTTTGGGGTTTCTGGCTACTGAAGTGAGGCAGCCTGATTTTTTAAAGAGAGATCATTGACCCTGCCCAGTGTGCAACATTGAGTTTTCCTGGGTAGATATTTGTCTGGCAACCCTGTCACTCACCTCCCAAACTGCCCCATTGGTTTCCCTGATTGGATAAACCCCTCCCTGTACAACATGTATTTATTGCACTAATATCAGAGGGGGGGCCCAAGCGCAGCCCCACAGGCAGCTTTATATGGTGGGTTTCTGTTCCTTGCTGTCAGGTTCTCCAGAGATGGAACCAAGGAGGTTAGAGGGGAAATGGGAGAATGAAGAGCCGGACACTGAGGAGCCTCTGCCCACAATAAAGAGGGAAATGGATCCCGTTCCTGGGGCCGGTGAGTAACGTTTCTGTAGGACACAGACCATCTGGTTACACAGAGCTCAGCTTTGCTGGGGGGACAGGAAGGGTTAAACCCCAGCAGGAGGTTCTGCCCTACAGACATAATTCCCAGTATAATTCCTTACTCCCAGCTTTACATGACAGTGCCCATTACTTACTGGCAGGTTCCCCAGAGCCACAACCAGAAATATTACAGATAAAGGAAGAAGAACCGGACTCTGAGGACCATCAGAACCAAATGGAAAGCTCAGCAGCGCCACTTACTGATGGGGGTAAGTAGCCAGTATTATTTTAGAGGGAAACTCTTCTACTTTATACTCGGTAAGGTGAGGCAGTTCCTTACTCCCAGCTTTACACGGCCCTGTCTCTCCCTTACTCCCAGCTTTACACGGCCCTGTCTCTCCCTTACTCCCAGCTTTACACGGCCCTGTCTCTCCCTTACTCCCAGCTTTACATGGCCCTGTCTCTCCCTTACTCCCAGCTTTACACGGCCCTGTCTCTCCCTTACTCCCAGCTTTACACGGCCCTGTCTCTCCCTTACTCCCAGCTTTACACGGCCCTGTCTCTCCCTTACTCCCAGCTTTACACGGCCCTGTCTCTCCCTTACTCCCAGCTTTACACGGCCCTGTCTCTCCCTTACTCCCAGCTTTACACGGCCCTGTCTCTCCCTTACTCCCAGCTTTACACGGCCCTGTCTCTCCCTTACTCCCAGCTTTACACGGCCCTGTCTCTCCCTTACTCCCAGCTTTACACGGCCCTGTCTCTCCCTTACTCCCAGCTTTACATGACAGTGCCCATTACTTACTGGCAGGTTCCCCAGAGCCACAACCAGAAATGTTACAGATTAAGAAAGAAGAACCGGACCCTGAGGACCATCAGACCCAAATGGAAAGCTCAGCAGCGCCACTTACTGATGGGGGTAAGTAGTCAGGGAGTGGGTGTATTACATCAGCATTGAGACCAATTATACCCCTGCTTGGGCAGTTATTTTGACTCCTTGGATACTGACCAACCATTTGTGTAATGCCATGCAAAGCCCTCCCCTTCTCTCTGCGACTTTGAATACCTCAAAGAGGTGCCTTCTGGGCATGCTCACTGCCGCTGCTCTGATTCAAATCACTCAGGCATGCCCAGTAGGCACTTCTTTGAGGTATTCAAAGTCGCAGAGAGAAGGAGGGCTCAGAAAGCAAAAAGAGGCAACACTAGACAAGTAAGTCAGTAAAAGAGCTGCAGTTCAGCTGCCTGTAATAGAGAAACAGAATAAATCTACATGCAGGGAGAAAGGTAAGTTATACTGGGGCTGTACAGAGTCAATTGTATGGGATTTTTTTTTTTTAAAAAAAAGGCTTAGTTATCCTTTAAAGGGAAAGTCAGTTTACATAAAAATCATCCCCTTTTCCAGAAACTTCTGTGCACATCAGTTTGAGTCTTCAGTTCCTTGTAATAATTATGTTAGAAAGTGGAGAGACATGAATTAGCCACAATCATAAACCAAAACAGCAAGTGCATTACTAATAGTGTGGGATCCATAAAAAAAATACTGTCCATAAAACAGTACCTGTACTTGATCCCAACTAAGATATAATTACCCCTTATTGGGGCAGAACAGCCCTATTGGGTTTATTTAATGGTTAAATGATTCCCTTTTCTCTGTAATAATAAAACAGTACCTGTACTTGATCCCAACTAAGATATAATTACCCCTTATTGGGGGCAGAACAGCCCTATTGGGTTTATTTAATGGTTAAATGATTCCCTTTTCTCTGTAATAATAAAACAGTACCTGTACTTGATCCCAACTAAGATATAATTACCCCTTATTGGGGCAGAACAGCCCTATTGGGTTTATTTAATGGTTAAATGATTCCCTTTTCTCTGTAATAATAAAACAGTACCTGTACTTGATCCCAACTAAGATATAATTACCCCTTATTGGGGCAGAACAGCCCTATTGGGTTTATTTAATGGTTAAATGATTCCCTTTTCTCTGTAATAATAAAACAGTACCTGTACTTGATCCCAACTAAGATATAATTACCCCTTATTGGGGGCAGAACAGCCCTATTGGGTTTATTTAATGGTTAAATGATTCCCTTTTCTCTGTAATAATAAAACAGTACCTGTACTTGATCCCAACTAAGATATAATTACCCCTTATTGGGGCAGAACAGCCCTATTGGGTTTATTTAATGGTTAAATGATTCCCTTTTCTCTGTAATAATAAAACAGTACCTGTACTTGATCCCAACTAAGATATAATTACCCCTTATTGGGGCAGAACAGCCCTATTGGGTTTATTTAATGGTTAAATGATTCCCTTTTCTCTGTAATAATAAAACAGTACCTGTACTTGATCCCAACTAAGATATAATTACCCCTTATTGGGGCAGAACAGCCCTATTGGGTTTATTTAATGGTTAAATTATTACTTTATCCAGAAAACCCCAGGTCAGGAGCATTCTGAATAACAGATCCCATACCTGTATAAACAAATAGTTGGGCATCAACCCCTTTGGAACTAATTGGAGAGTTCGGAAATACCATTAACCCCTGCTTCACTGAACTGATGCTATATTAAATGTATACATATATTCTAAGCCTGCAGTATTGGTTGATTTGGCTGCACAGAGGTTCAGTGGGAGTATTTCTGCCTTGCAGCGCTGGGGTCCTGGGTTCAATCCCAGCCAGGGCACAATCTGCAAGGAATATGTATGTTCTCCCTTTGTCTGTATGAGTTCCCTTCAGGTACTCTGGTTTATTCCTATACACCAAAACCATACAGGCAGGTTAACTGGCTTTTAACTAAACTGCCCATAGAGCTCCCCTGGGGCAGGGGCTAATGTGAATGATGTATAATCTCTGTAAAATGCTACAGGATTGTGTTAGTGGCTATTATGTCTTTTTTCATTAGTGTCTTGGTTGTTAAACAGGAAGTGGAACTAATGCTACTAGTTAGTTAGTAATTAGTGCTACTAATTAATAGTCATTTTAATCCTCACTCTAACATCAGGCACCATATTATATTCATCGTTGCCTACACACTGCTGGTTATTTAAAAAAAAAACAAAAAACAGTATGTTCCTATTAACAATGTGACTTATTGAGTGATTAAACTGTTTTGTACCCAATTTAGACTCTGCTGAACTGCCCAAACCAGAGACTGACTCGGAGTCCGGCACAAGAGATGGCGATTGCTTAACAAGCTCTGATGGATCAGGTTTTATCTGCAATAAGTGTGGGGAAACCTTCTCCGGGAATAGTCATCTTCTCGCTCACCTCTGTGGGACAGAAGAGGGAATTCCCCCTGGGGCGGAACCATTCACCTGTACAGAATGTGGGAAAAATTTTCCTGACAAGGGCACCCTTCACATGCATAAGAGAATCCATACAAGAGAGAAACCTTTCGCCTGTAAAGAATGTGGGAAAAGTTTTACTTTAAAAAGCTCCCTGCACCATCACAAAAGAATTCACACCGGGGAGAAACCATTCACCTGCAGAGAATGTGGGAAACGTTTTACTTCTAGAGGGCAACTTCAAAACCACAATTACATCCACACAGGAGTAAAACCATTCACCTGCACAGACTGTGGGAAAAGTTTTACTTCCAGAGGGCAACTTCAAAACCACCAATTTATTCACACAGGAGTGAAACCATTCACCTGTACCGAATGTGGGAAACAATGTTCTTCCAGAGGACAGCTTCGAAACCACCAATACGTTCACAACGGAGTGAAACCTTTCACCTGTACAGAATGTGGGAAAGGTTTTACTTCCAGAGGGCAACTTCGAAACCACCAAAACATTCACACAGGGGAGAAACCATTCACTTGTTCAGAATGTGGGAAACATTTTACTGACAAGAGCAACCTTCACAGGCATAAGAGAACTCACACAGGGGAGAAACCATATACCTGTACTGAATGTGGGAAAGGATTTACAGAAAAGAGACAACTTCAAAAGCACCAAATCTTTCACACAGAAGAAAAACCATTCATCTGTACAGAATGTGGGGAATGTTTTAAAGAAGAGGCACAACTTCAAAACCACCAAAACATTCACAAAGGACAGAAACCGTACTCCTGTTCAGAATGTGAGAAACGTTTTACTGACAAGAGCAACCTTCGCAGGCATAGGAGAATTCACACAGGGGAGAAACCATTCACCTGTACAGAGTGTGGGGAAGGTTTTAAAGAGAAGAGACAACTTCAGAAACATCAAAGCGTTCACACAGGAGAGAAACCATTCACCTGTACAGAATGTGGGAAACATTTTTCTGAGAAGGGCTCCCTTCAAAGGCACGAGAGAATGCACACTGGGGAGAAACCTTTCACCTGTACAGAATGTGGGAAAGGTTTTTATCAAAAGAGCAATCTCAAGTCACATGAAATAATTCACAGAAAGAAGCCTTTTCCATGTGTTCAATGTGGAAAAAGTTTTTGTGACCTGATAAAGCTTAGCATACACCAAGCTGATCATGTGGAGGAGAATGCCTTCAAATGCGAAATATGTGAGAAATATTTTTCTTGCAAGGCATATCTAAAAATCCATGAGAGAATTCACACAGGGGAGAAACCATTCAGCTGTACAGAGTGCGGGAAAAGCTTTTGTTTTGCATCTAGTTTTAAATTACATATGAGAAGTCACACAGGGGAGAAACCAGGTTCATGTGCGGGAAGTGGGAAAGGGTCATCTCAAAGGAGAAATAAAAAGGATCACAACAGAGAGAAATCATTAACCGCTAAACAATGTGGGGAGAATGGCTCTGTCTCTAGTTACCGCTATAGGCAGCAGAGAATTAGCACAGCAGAGAGAAAGTTCTCTTGTACAGACTGTGGGAAAGCCTTCTATGGAAAATGGAAACTTCAGAATCACCAAAAAATTCACACTGGGGAGAAACCATTCACCTGTACAGAGTGTGGGAGCAGATTTACTTATAAGGGAAACCTTCAAAGGCACCAAAGAATTCACACTGGAGAGAAACCCTTCTCCTGTAAAGAATGTGGGAAACAGTTTTCTGAAATGGGCTCCCTTCACAAACATAAGAAAGTTCACACTGGAGAGAAACCATACGCCTGTGCCGAATGCGGGAAATGTTTTACTGAGAAAAGCTCCCTTCGGGTACATGAACGAAGTCACACTGGGGAGAGGCCATTCTCCTGTGGCGAATGTGGGAAAAGCTTTTTCAAAATGGGCACCCTTCGCACACATAAAAAAATCCACACAGGAGAGAAACCATTCACCTGTACAGAATGTGGGAAAAGCTTTGTTGAAAGAAGCATTCTTCGTGTCCACGAGAGAATTCACACCGGAGAGAAACCATTCACCTGTACGGAATGTGGACTGAGTTTTACTAAGCGGGGCGTCCTTCAAGTACACCAAAGAATTCACACTGGAGAGAAACCATTCGCCTGTACAGAGTGCGGGAAAAGATTTTCAGAGATGGCAACGCTTCTAACTCACAAAAGAATTCACACCGGAGAGAAACCATTTACCTGTACAGAATGCGGGAAAAGATTTTCTGAAAAGGGAAGACTTCAAAGGCACCAAAGAATTCACACCGGGGAGAAACCCTATTCCTGCACGGAATGTGGGAAACGGTTTTCCGAAAGGAGCAATCTCAGCAAGCACGAAAGACTCCACGCTGGGGAGAAACCATTCAGCTGTACGGAATGAGGGACAAGTACCTTTTACAAATATGAAAAGCCGAATATGGGGGAGCCTCGTGTTACCCTAAGCGCTGGAAGATGGAGGCTTTACTATGTAATACTAATGACTACTGTCTGTGGCTAGAACTTTTTTAATGTTTTTATTTTGCAGTTTTAATGATAAAACAGGTCCAGTTATAGAAACGAAGTAAAGGAGTTACGTCAGATGATTAAAAACACTTCAGCTATAAAATGGTTTGGGCTTGTGATGGGCACGTGTGACTCCCAACTCCCCTCAGCTGGGGGAAATATTTAGTCCAATCGGTATAGGGCTAAGGGCGTGGCCGACCCCATCCTCCCTAACCTCATGCATTTGGGCTGATATTATAGAAGCTACTCGTGGCTCCTTAGTGAGTATGGGCGACTCACCCAATAAAATGGTTTGGGCAGTTAGGCCTCAACAATCTGCGGGGTATGGAACACTGACAGGGAGGTCTCGGGCCTCGTTTGGTGCTGGTCCATGGATTTCAGGATAGAGCCATTCTGGCTAATAAAAACCAGGTGATCTGGGGTCGCTGGATAGAATTTAATTTATTGTATAGATTTATTTTTGAAGATCGATCCTATCCATAGTGCAGAGATCCCTTCGCTCCGCAGAATCAAATCTCATTATCTAAAGCAGAAATCCCCGACCTGTTTTACCTCTCAGCCTGTAAAATGTGTCGGGGAGCCACACAAGCATGGAAGCCAAATAAGGGCTGTGATTGGCTATTGGGTAGCCCCATGTGGGCTGCTGGCCTGCAGGAGGCTCTGTTTGGCATAAAATGGTGTCTCTGGGCTTCCAAAACTTGCCTCCAAGCCAGAAATGTAATGAGCACCTACTATGAGGCCCCTGGGAGCAACACCCAAGGGGTTGGGGAGCAACATGGTGCCCCTGTGCTATTGGTTGAGCTAAAGAAACCAAGAATAAAAGAGAAGCAAAAGGGGGCGGGGCCCTTGTGTCAGAGGGAGGGAAATTGGTCGATAAAAGCAGAGATTCTAACCTGTTATTTTCCTTTAGTTTTGTCAGCTTGGACCCCATTCAGTTAAGGCTTCCGGTTTAATAGACCCAACTGTATTATTTAAAGGAGAAGGAAAGGCATTTGGGCATGTTACTGCCAATAGATTTGCCACATTAGTGCCCCCTAGAACCCTATATTTATTCTGCAGAAACCATTCCCATACCTGAGTAACAGCCCTAGAAGCTTTCTCCATTTGCTTAAGCTAGCAGCTGCCATTTTAGGTAGCTTCCTGCTGCAGCCGTTATAGCTGGGATCACACATTCCTAAGGGGGGGGGGAGGGAGTTATTAGCATTCTCATGGGAGGGGGAAAGGGGAGAGAGCTGCGCAGACTCTGGCCACGGGAATGAAGGCTGTTTCTGAGAGGGGAAATCAGATACCCTAACAACATGTTTACAAAAAAAATAGACAAGAAATCCTGTTTCTTTTGATAGAGGACTCAGCGTTTCTGTGAGTGCTTATGGCTGTATTTCTGATAAAGCTACTGAGTTTGTACCTTTCCTTCTCCTTTAAAGGGGTGGTTCACCTTTATATTAACTTTTTAATACTGTCCTTTATTATTTATTTTATATAGTTTATGAATGAATTTGCCTCCTTCGTTTGATTCTTTACGGCTGTCAAATGGGGGTCAGTGACCCCGGCAGCCAAACCCTATTGCTCTGTGAGGCTCCAGTTTTATTGTTATTGTTACTTTTTATTCCTTATCTTTCTATTCAGCCCCTCTCCTATTCATATTCCTGTCCCTTATTCAAACTGCTTGATGGTTGCTAAGGTAATTGGGCCCTAGCAACCTGATAGCGTCTGGAATTTCAAACTGTAGAGCTGCGGAACAAAAAGTGAAATAATTAAAAAACGACATATAATAAAAAGTGAAGACCAATTGCAAATTGTCTCAGTATATTACTCTCTACGTCATACTAATAGTTACCTGAAAGGTGAACATCCCCTCAAAACAGACATAATGATGAATTATTGAAATCATAATACAAAAATCACTACTTATTGTGACTTAATCAGCTAGAAATATGACTGATGTACCGTAACCCATACACACAAAGTCCTTTCTCTTATGAAGGGGCCCCTTGTGTTTAAAATCAGCTGATAAAGGCACGGGATCCATTATCCACAAACCCGTTATCCAGAAAGCTCCGAAGCATAGGACGGGCATATCCCATAGACTCCATTTTAAAGGACATGTAAACCCTACATATTCCTACCATGTAAATAAGTAGGGTACATCAGATAGCTAGAGCAGAGTTTCCATGGGAACCAGTAGTGCCGTCTCTTAATTGGCTCGTAGATTGGAGGAGGGTGTGTTTAGTAACCTGAGCTGAGAAGAACTGAGCATGCCCAGTACCCGGCAGCCCAAGGATCCCTCCTGAGGGAGGGGCCAAGTGCTTTGGAGAAGAAGGAACCCTAATCGATTGGATGCAGCAACCTCACTATTAACCTTTTAATAACCAGAGTGGCGGGTATTGAAAGATTTCAAAGAGGCCGTTCACTGATTACATTTTTTTTGTGGGGAGTTTCCACGTCCTTTTAATGAAATAATTCTAATTTTTAAAAAATTGATTTAGTTTTCCTTTGTAATAATAAAACAGTACCTTGTACAACGGAGATAAAATAAATCCTTATTGGGGGCAGAACAGTCCTGTTGGGTTTAAATAACGTTTAAATCGTTTTAAGTAGACTTAAGGTATGGAGATCCCTTATCCAGAAAGCCCCAGGTCCCGAGCGTTCTGGATAATAGGTCCCATACCTGTGCATAAGTAAAATAAAACATTTCCACAAGTCAGTGGTTTGAAGGGAAGTCTCTGGTTAGTGTATTTAGCCTTTTATATCCAACTGAAACTTTCGGTATATAATAGAATGGCTAATTCTAAGCAACTTTTCAATTGGTCTTTTTTTATTTTTGAATGATTGTTTTTGAATGATTTGCCCCCTTACACTTTCCAGCTTTCAAATGGGGGTCACTGACCCCGGCAGCTAAAAACCGATTGCTCTGTGAGGCTACAAATATGACTCATTTTTCTGTTCAGGTTCTCTCCTATAAATGTACCAGTCTCTCATTCAAACCATTCCCTGGTTGCTAAGGTAATTTGAACATAGCAACCAGATAACTGCTGAAATTCCAAACTAGAGAGTTGCTGACATAAAAGTGAAATTATTGATAAAATACAAAAAAAGCCTCTTTCCCGGTGGCTCTCAGTACAGGCACTGTGGGATAGGAACCAATCAGCAGCTAGGCTGACCTGATAGGGAACTGAAGCCTGTCTGTGCTTGTGTGACTGCAGGGCTGTGATTGGCTCTCCCCCTCCTACTGTGCTTCTGGCAGGGACCGTTAGGACACGCCCACCCCTCATGTGAAACCCAGACAGGGACCTGAGAGGATCTATAGGGAGCTCCAATAAAGGGGCCATTGTTACAGATAGGGTTAATGTTTAGCCCAAAGGGAAACCAGCACCGGATATTATTCATAATTGCCTACAGGGTTAGGGGTTTCCCATTAGTACAATAGGTACTGGTTTCAGTCGTTTGACTCAGAACTTACACTGAAGTCACAGGGGGAATAGGAACCTCCCTGCCACAAGGCAAGTGACCCAGGAATGAATCGAGGAATTAGCGCTGCCGTTCCAGGCCCACCAATCACAGACAGGAGAGATCTCGGCATCAGACACAGTCTAACAGAAGTCTCCTTGGCAATCTCAATCCCAAACTGCTCATAAACATTATCAGGACTTCTACCCCTTCCAATCATACGCTGACTTGTGTGAATATAAAATATATTATATAATAGGTTATTATTACAGCATTCCCTTCACTGGGGAACCCCTGAAACACAGGTTTGTTCCACCTCCTCACCCTTCCAAGCAACATGGTCTCTTCCATCACCCAATAATACTGGTCAGGGCCGGCACAGTGCCAAGCGATAGAGGCCCCAGCAGCACCCCATTCAGAAAGGACTGATTGCTGCTGAGTGCAACTGTACAGAAGCGCATAGAGTGGATCAAAAAACATTTTTTTAAATAAAAATGGCTTTAGACTCAACTCACTACAGGGAAAAGCACTGTGTCTGCAAATGAGCCCAGTTGTGTTCCCCTGTATTATCCTGCCAAGGGCCCTCTGGTAACTTAAAGAGGCAAATTTCCATTTATTAAACGTTGAGTCTATCAGCCGGGCCCTCGTAGTTTATGTGGAGAAAGGGATGGGGTGTCGTTGAACTACACTTCTCAGCTGCAAAATCAGGATTTAATGATGCCAGAGGTTATTAACCCCGTAATATATTGGTTTACACATAAAGAGTCCGTACTCACATTAAGTACAAGGTGTCAGATGAGGTAAATTAGTTGCAGCAATAATTAGTAGCAGAGCAGGACACACGGGCGCCGCTGGCAGATGGATTTGCTACGCTTTGTGCTGGGTCCCCTCAAGCTGAAACCCCAAGTACTAACCCATGTCCCCTTGCTTGCAGGGTCCCTTTATTCCCCCAGGAGAGCCCCCCCCCCCCCCAATCTATCACTCCTATTAGCAGTACTGCATAACTACCCCCTGCCTTACATTCCTAGGGGCTCAATTGTGTAACATCTGCCCTGTCTGGCACTTTGCATCTGGGTGTGGGCAAATAGCCCCAGGCTCTGCACTCCTTACTGTCCCCACCTTGTGTGGCATTCTGGGGTGCAGAAAGGGGACCCTGCCAGGCAGTAAGGAGAGTGTACAGTCAGCAGCAGCATATACCCAGCATGCACTGCTCTCAGCCACTCACTCACTGTCAGTTCTATTCAGTAACAAGTAGAAAGCAGTAAAACTCTGCAGGCAGATCCACTGAGCTCTGTAATCCCATTTCCCTTTATTCTGGTGCCCACATGCGGCTGCTCCTGCACTGCCAGCTCTCCTGATCTGCATCTGCCCACCAGCAATATGGCCGCCTCTCTGGGGCAGGGACAACTCTGAGAGGGAAGCCATTGTTTGATTGGTCTGAAACCGAACCAGCTCATTGGCTAAAGGGCGGAGCTGCCTTCCCAGGGGGAGGGGCGAGAGATCTTTGTGCTTCTGTGTTTACCCAGACCGGATAGAGGGAAAGGCTGAACCCTTCCTGTAACTGCCTTATTCTGTGTCCCTGGGCTGCTGGGTAAGTGATTTTCCCTCTCCCTCCTCCTCCTCCTCCTCCTCCTCCTCCCTCCTGCACTGTCTGTGGGACTGGGGGTTAATCCCGCTGCAGGGGCCGATAGAGAGGGGCGGCTGTGGGACTGGGGGTTAATCCCGCTGCAGGGGCTGATAGAGAGGGGCGGCTGTGGGACTGGGGGTTAATCCCGCTGCAGGGGCTGATAGAGAGGGGCGGCTGTGGGACTGGGGGTTAATCCCGCTGCAGGGGCCGATAGAGAGGGGCGGCTGTGGGACTGGGGGTTAATCCCGCTGCAGGGGCTGATAGAGAGGGGCGGCTGTGGGACTGGGGGTTAATCCCGCTGCAGGGGCTGATAGAGAGGGGCGGCTGTGGGACTGGGGGTTAATCCCGCTGCAGGGGCTGATAGAGAGGGGCGGCTGTGGGACTGGGGGTTAATCCTGCTGCAGGGGCTGATAGAGAGGGGCGGCTGTGGGACTGGGGGTTAATCCCGCTGCAGGGGCTGATAGAGAGGGGCGGCTGTGGGACTGGGGGTTAATCCCGCTGCAGGGGCCGATAGAGAGGGGCGGCTGTGGGACTGGGGGTTAATCCCGCTGCAGGGGCTGATAGAGAGGGGCGGCTGTGGGACTGGGGGTTAATCCCGCTGCAGGGGCTGATAGAGAGGGGCAGTTTACTGATTGGATAAACCCCTCCCTGTACAACATGTATTTATTGCACTAATATCAGAGGGGGGGCCCAAGCGCAGCCCCACAGGCAGCTTTATATGGTGGGTTTCTGTTCCTTGCTGTCAGGTTCTCCAGAGATGGAACCAAGGAGGTTAGAGGGGAAATGGGAGAATGAAGAGCCGGACACTGAGGAGCCTCTGCCCACAATAAAGAGGGAAATGGATCCCGTTCCTGGGGCCGGTGAGTAACGTTTCTGTAGGACACAGACCATCTGGTTACACAGAGCTCAGCTTTGCTGGGGGGACAGGAAGGGTTAAACCCCAGCAGGAGGTTCTGCCCTACAGACATAATTCCCAGTATAATTCCTTACTCCCAGCTTTACATGACAGTGCCCATTACTTACTGGCAGGTTCCCCAGAGCCACAACCAGAAATGTTACAGATAAAGAAAGAAGAACCGGACCCTGAGGACCATCAGACCCCAATGGAAAGCTCAGCAGCGCCACTTACTGATGGGGGTAAGTAGCCGGTATTCATTTAGTGTTCAGTAAATTAGAGGGAGACCCTTCTGCTTTATACTCAGTAAGGTGAAGCAGTTCCTTAGCCCATGGGCAAACTGAGTGTTTCCTACAGGCTCAGAGAAGCGGATCTGCTCCCTTATGCAGGCATTTTTGGGCCGACCTCTACTCCGCTCCACGTACCTGCACTCAAACTGAAGCTGTACTTTCCGGTGCAGGTAAATGGAGCTGCGTAAGGGAGCAGATCTACTTCTATGAACCTGCAGAAAAAACACAGACTGAGAGAAGCAGAGTAAATGCTCCATGTGCCCATGGCCTTAAGGTCCCCATACACGGCCCATGGCCTTAAGGTCCCCATACACGGCCCATGGCCTTAAGGTCCCCATACACGGCCCATGGCCTTAAGGTCCCCATACTCGGCAGCTTATCGGCCCGTGTAGGGGCAGAAACGAGCGGACTGGCCGACCAATATCTGGCCAATTTCAGGTTAGAAAATCCCGTCGGATCGGGGACCGCATCGGCTCGTTGATGCGGTCCCCGAACCGACTGCCCCATTGCTGCGTGCAGAATTCGATCGTTTGGCCCCAGGGCCAAACGATCGAATTCACCTACATGCCTCCCCGACATCACCAAGCGAGCGGATCTGCCCGTGTATGGCCAGCTTTACTCCCAGCTTTACACGGCCCTGTCTCTCCCTTACTCCCAGCTTTACACGGCCCTGTCTCTCCCTTACTCCCAGCTTTACGCGGCCCTGTCTCTCCCTTACTCCCAGCTTTACGCGGCCCTGTCTCTCCCTTACTCCCAGCTTTACACGGCCCTGTCTCTCCCTTACTCCCAGCTTTACACGGCCCTGTCTCTCCCTTACTCCCAGCTTTACACGGCCCTGTCTCTCCCTTACTCCCAGCTTTACACGGCCCTGTCTCTCCCTTACTCCCAGCTTTACACGGCCCTGTCTCTCCCTTACTCCCAGCTTTACACGGCCCTGTCTCTCCCTTACTCCCAGCTTTACACGGCCCTGTCTCTCCCTTACTCCCAGCTTTACACGGCCCTGTCTGTCCCTTACTCCCAGCTTTACACGGCCCTGTCTCTCCCTTACTCCCAGCTTTACACGGCCCTGTCTCTTTTTTACTGGCAGCTTCCCTAGAGCCACAGCCAGAAATATTCCAGGTAAAGATAAAGGAAGAAGAACCGGACCCTGAGGACCATCAGACCCCAATGGAAAGCTCAGCAGCGCCACTTACTGATGGGGGTAAGTAGCCAGGGAGTGAGTAACATCAGCACTGATACCAATTATACCCCTGCTGGTGCCAGGGGGGCAGGTATCAGTGTGAGTTCCCCCATAGGTACCACAGCAATCTATGGCAGAGCTGCCCGTCGGCTTTGTAGACTTTACCTGCGTAGATGGAAGTCACAGCTCAAATGTTCCCTCACTAGATCTACTTGTGTGACATATGGGTCAGTCTCCCAGTAAGTGAAAAAAGCCAAAGACCAACTGAAACTGAGTAACAACACACACTGGGATCTGAGCTTTTCCCTAGAAATAAGAGAGACAAGAAGTGATCCCTAGTGAGGATCCCAGCGGCACTATTGTGCCCATAGCAGGCAGCGCCAAGCGTTTATGATGATGTTTCAGTGCTGCCAGATAGTTCCCCATTGGGCACCAGTGTAAGGTAGGTACCAGTTGGGAGGGGAAGCCATGTTATAGGCGCAGTGCGTTCCTACACTGTGAGCCTCACATGCTACATGGTGGGTGGCGTTTGACTGAAACCCACTATCTCTTCTTTGGACCCATGTTTGCCGTATATACAGGTAACTACTCCCCCTCTGGGTATCCACTTTACATGCAGTGTAGCTCCCTATGCCATAAATAGGATGCCTAAAGCTCTTACAATTAATGATCGAATTAGCCTGATATTGCCCGTAGGTGGGCACATTGGGACAAGATCTGCTCGTTTGGTGACTTTATGTTTAATGCTATAATCTTCACAATACTAATTAATCATTTTATTTGTTGTACAGATTAGATTTCATTTATAGTCATTTTCATTCCACATCATTGCTGACATGATATGGGCATATTCATATAACTATATGTCCCCTCAGCTCTCTCCTGTTTGTTGTTATTAGGGGGGTACATGAAGGCGGAACCCAATTTAGACTCTGCTGAACTGCCCAAACCAGAGACTGACTCGGAGTCCGGCACAAGAGATGGCGATTGCTTAACAAGCTCTGATGGATCAGGTTTTATCTGCTATAAGTGTGGGGAAACCTTCACTGTGAATAGCCATCTTCTCGCCCACCTCTGTGGGACACACGGGAGAACTCACAAAGGGATAGAAGCTTCTACATGCACGGAATGTGGGAAACGTTTCACTGATAAGAGCACCCTTCAGCGGCACAAGAGAATTCACACAGGGGAGAAACCATTCACCTGCACGGAATGCGGGAAAAGCTTTTCTCAGAAAACCAATCTTGTGATGCACGAAATGATTCACAAACACAAGCCCTATTCTTGCAGCGACTGTGAGAAAAGGTTTTCTAACCCGGAGAAGCTTCAGGTGCACCAGGCAGTTCACGTGGGGGAGAACTCTTTTAAATGTAAAGTATGTGGGAAATGTTTTTCTCGCAAAGACAATCTTAAAACCCACGAGAGGATTCACACAGGGGAGAAACCATTCACCTGCACAGAATGTGGGAAAAGCTTCTCTTTCATCACTAGTTTTATCCGACACATGAGAATTCACACAGGGGAGAAACCATATTCATGTGCAGACTGCGGGAAACAATTCTCTCAAAAAAGCTACATTCAGATTCATCAGAAAATTCACACCAGAGAGAAAACGTGCCCCTCTGCAGAATCCAGGGGAAATGTTTCGGTAAAGGCCAGTGTTCAACGGAATCACACCGGGGAGAAACCTTTCACCTGTTCGGAATGTGGGAAACGTTTCTCTTTAAGCAGTTACCTCCATAGACATCAGAGACTTCACACGGGGGAGGGTCTGTTTACTTGTACGGAATGTGGGAAAGCATTCTATGGAAAATGGCAACTGCGAAATCACCAGAATATTCACACCGGGGAGAAACCATTCACCTGCACAGAATGTGGGAAAACCTTTACTAGAAAAGGCACCCTTCGCATGCACCAGAAGATTCACACGGGGGAGAATCTTTTCACCTGTACAGAATGCGGGAAACAATTTACTGAAAAGGGAAAGCTTCATACGCACCAAAGGATTCACACAGGGGAGAAACCATTCACCTGTACAGAATGTGGCAAAAGCTTTGCCGAAAAAGGCACTCTTCGCATACACGAAAGGATTCACACCGGGGAGAAACCATTCACCTGTACAGAATGTGGGAGAAGCTTCGCTGAAAAGGGCTCCCTGCGCAAACACAAAAGAACTCACACTGGGGAGAAACCCTTCACCTGTAGAGAATGACCGGAAAGGTTTTATTTGGAAACTACCCTTTACAAACACACAATAATGCAAATCTCTGCTAGTAGGTCTTATATAATACTAAACATTACTTACATTCTTGGCTAGAAAATGGTTTCGGCTTATTATGTTACTGGATGGACATTCCATTTGGCCAGTGAAGGCTCACCCTTGCTGATTGATACCTAATCATTATCAGAATTATGAACTTATTTATTAGTGAAAATTAGAAATGGCTTAAGGGTCAGTGAAGTATTTTTCATAGAATAAATAAACTTAAGGGATTCATTCATGATACTTATGGGGCTGTTTATCTCTAAATGACACTGTTACACAGCAAATAATTCCCTCTGCCATTTAACCTTTTATTCTTCAACCAACAAATGTATTTGTAGCTGTAATATTGGTGTGTAGGCGCCATCTCAGTGCCTTGTGCCTGAGTCTGAGCTTTCAGCCAGCGCTACCCATTAGAACTGCTCTCAGCTAACCTATTGTTTCTCCTACTCCCATGTAACTGGAGGAGTCCCAAGCCGGACTTGGATTTCATACTACTGAGTGCTATTCTGATACCTACTGGGAGCTGCTATCTTGCTCCCTTCCCATTGTTCTGCTGATCGGCTGCTGGGGGTGAGGGGTGGGGATATCACTCCAACTTGCAGCGCAGCAGTAAAGTGTGCCTGAGTCTGAGCTTTCAGTCAGCGCTACACATTAGAACTGCTTTCAGCTAACCTATTGTTTCTCCTACTCCCATGTAACTGGAGGAGTCCCAAGCCGGACTTGGATTTCATACTACTGAGTGCTATTCTGATACCTACTGGGAGCTGCTATCTTGCTCCCTTCCCATTGTTCTGCTGATCGGCTGCTGGGGGTGAGGGATATCACTCCAACTTGCAGCGCAGCAGTAAAGTGTGCCTGAGTCTGAGCTTTCAGCCAGCGCTACCCATTAGAACTGCTTTCAGCTAACCTATTGTTTCTCCTACTCCCATGTAACTGGAGGAGTCCCAAGCCGGACTTGGATTTCTTACTATTGAGTGCTATTCTGATACCTACTGGGAGCTGCTATCTTGCTCCCTTCCCATTGTTCTGCTGATCGGCTGCTGGGGGTGAGGGGGGGATATCACTCCAACTTGCAGCGCAGCAGTAAAGTGTGACTGAGTCTGAGCTTTCAGCCAGCGCTACACATTAGAACTGCTTTCAGCTAACCTATTGTTTCTCCTACTCCCATGTAACTGGAGGAGTCCCAAGCCACCTACGCGTTTCTCACCCCGATATGATTTTTAAAGTGGTCTATTCGACAGCGGGCCAATCTTTGGACAGATATCGGTTGGGCAGGTCCATCTGAAGGCCGCATATAGGGGCCAACACGCTGCCAACCCAGACCATTGGCAGCTTTTATTGCATGTATGGCCAACTGCACAGGTTGTAGACAGGCAGGGCAGCTGAGGCTGAAGGAGCTTAAATATTCTGGTTACTAAGTGTTACTCCTGCTGTTTAAGACCAAAAGTTAAAGGAGACATATCCTATAAAAATTATTTATGTACCAGGGAATTATACTCCTCTAGATATAGAAGGATTGTGCTTAAAGTTTTGTTTCTGACTGATTTATTGAGAAATTCCCCCAAACCCCACTAGCCCCGCCCATCTGTTCCACTTCCTGCTGCCTCCTTTCCCAGGCTGTGCAGGGGGGCGGCGGCACTGTAGGATAGGAACCAATCAGCAGCTAGGCTGACCTGATAGGGAACTGAAGCCTGTCTGTGCTTGTGTGAGTGCAGGGCTGTGATTGGCTCTCCCCCTCCTACTGTGCTTCTGGCAGGGACCGTTAGGACACGCCCACCCCTCATGTGAAACCCAGACAGGGACCTGAGAGGATCTATAGGGAGCTCCAATAAAGGGGCCATTACATAGTTACATAGGGTTGAAAAAAGACCAGAGTCCATCAAGTTCAACCCATCCAAGTAAACCCAGCACACCTAACCCACATCTACCAATCTATACACTCACATACATAAATTATAAATACAACCACTAGTACTAACTGTAGATATTAGTATCACAATAGCCTTGGGTATTCTGCTTGTTCAAGGGTTAATGTTTAGCCCAAAGGGAAACCAGCACCGGATATTATTCATAATTGCCTACAGGGTTAGGGGGTTTCCCATTTATCCAATATGTCTCAATTTCTGTGTAAAAACTGGGTAAATAGAAAGAATGTGTAATGAACCCAACTAGAACTCTTAGCTCTGTAACCTCTTACCTGTATTTCCCAAAGCCTATCTGTTTACCCAGTTAACACAGAACTGTTACAATAAGGCAATGCAGAACATATGCAGCAATGGAGAATTGTCCAGTGTCAAACTGGGGTGTCCGGGCTCACTGGGCTGTCAGCAAAGGCGCCCCAGTCAGGAGCCAGAGTGCCAAAGCCGATGCCACCAACCAGGGGGTGCTACTAACCTCCTTCCTGCATTCACAATCGGGACGGCACCCACAGTTGCAGAGGAACAGACCCGGGTGGCTGGGGCCCTCCAGGCTCAAATGCTCCTCCTGCTCAGTCAGTGGAACAGGGCAGCTGTATCAGTGCTATACAGGCTCCACCAGTGCCCCCACCAACTACCACCCCTTAGATACTGAGCACTGTATGTATGTATATATATATATTATAGAATTTGGTATGACCCCCTTTCAAGCCTGTGTATTTAAGTTATTATATTTACATATCTTTGTTATTGACTCCACCAAGGGATGGAAGGGGCCACAGTACTGATATTCCGGCTGTTGTGTTTCATGCCCTAAATCATTTCTGCTGTAGGGGAACTGGAATCCCTGACTGGTAACCTAAAGGGGTTTATTAAAACCTACCAAGCATCTCCGCGGCGGCACCACAGACCCCTGACTGTATCTGGCCTTGGGGTGTATTTATAATAGGGCCCCCGAGAGCCTGTGCCTGGGCCGGCAGGTTTGGGGTGTGGCCCTTGGGTGCCTATATTTTCATTTGTGAGGGAACTGGGGGGGAGGGGGCCACGGGCCCTGTGGATGTAGGGGGGTATATAGGACTGGGGACATCAATGATAATATTTAATTGGCCTGTAAGTATTAACCCTGTGGTGAAGTTCAATATTTTATATCTACACAGCAGTAAAGAGGTGCAGTTTCACAACAACCTCTCCCCTTCCTCTTAACAAGAGCCAATCTGAGTAAGAAACTTCAGTGTAATCTATATTCTAAAATCATTAGCTGGAAAAGCCTTTCTCCTGATCTGCATCTGCCCACCAGCAATATGGCCGCCTCTCTGGGGCAGCTGTGAAAGGGAAGTTACTGCTTTGATTCGTCTTCTGGGATGAAAACAAACGAGCTCATTGGCTAAAGGGCGGGGCTGCCTTCCCAGGGGGAGGGGTGAGAGATCTTTGTGCTTCTCTCTGTACCCAGACCGGATAGAGGGAAAGGCTGAACCCTTCCTGTAACTGCCTTATTCTGTGTCCCTGGGCTGCTGGGTAAGTGATTTTCCCTCTCCCTCCTCCTCCTCCTCCTCCTCCCTGCACTGTCTGTGGGACTGGGGGTTAATCCCGCTGCAGGGGCTGATAGAGAGGGGCGGCTGTGGGACTGGGGGTTAATCCCGCTGCAGGGGCCGATAGAGAGGGGCGGCTGTGGGACTGGGGGTTAATCCCGCTGCAGGGGCCGATAGAGAGGGGCGGCTGTGGGACTGGGGGTTAATCCCGCTGCAGGGGCCGATAGAGAGGGGCGGCTGTGGGACTGGGGGTTAATCCCGCTGCAGGGGCTGATAGAGAGGGGCGGCTGTGGGACTGGGGGTTAATCCCGCTGCAGGGGCCGATAGAGAGGGGCGGCTGTGGGACTGGGGGTTAATCCCGCTGCAGGGGCCGATAGAGAGGGGCGGCTGTGGGACTGGGGGTTAATCCCGCTGCAGGGGCCGATAGAGAGGGGCGGCTGTGGGACTGGGGGTTAATCCCGCTGCAGGGGCCGATAGAGAGGGGCGGCTGTGGGACTGGGGGTTAATCCCGCTGCAGGGGCCGATAGAGAGGGGCGGCTGTGGGACTGGGGGTTAATCCCGCTGCAGGGGCCGATAGAGAGGGGCGGCTGTGGGACTGGGGGTTAATCCCGCTGCAGGGGCTGATAGAGAGGGGCGGCTGTGGGACTGGGGGTTAATCCCGCTGCAGGGGCCGATAGAGAGGGGCGGCTGTGGGACTGGGGGTTAATCCCGCTGCAGGGGCCGATAGAGAGGGGCGGCTGTGGGACTGGGGGTTAATCCCGCTGCAGGGGCTGATAGAGAGGGGCGGCTGTGGGACTGGGGGTTAATCCCGCTGCAGGGGCTGATAGAGAGGGGCGGCTGTGGGACTGGGGGTTAATCCCGCTGCAGGGGCTGATAGAGAGGGGCAGTTTACTGATTGGATAAACCCCTCCCTGTACAACATGTATTTATTGCACTAATATCAGAGGGGGGGCCCAAGCGCAGCCCCACAGGCAGCTTTATATGGTGGGTTTCTGTTCCTTGCTGTCAGGTTCTCCAGAGATGGAACCAAGGAGGTTAGAGGGGAAATGGGAGAATGAAGAGCCGGACACTGAGGACCACACGGGGGAGAAACCCTTTATCTGCACAGAAAGCGGCAAATGCTTTTCTCGAAGCAGCAGCCTCTGTAATCACAAGCAAGTGCACGCAGGGGACAAATCTTATTCATGTACAGAGTGTGGGAAATCATTCTAGGGAAAGGCCCACCTTCTCATTCACCAAACCGTTCACACCAGAGAGAAACCATTCACCTGCGCAGAATGTGGGAAAGGTTTTACTGATAAGGGGCCCCTTCGCCTGCACCAGAAATTTCACACCGGGGAGAATCTTTTCATCTGTACAGAATGTGGGAAAGAGTTCGCTGATAGGCGGGCCCTTCAAATCCACCAAAGAATTCACACCGGGGAGAAACCATTCACCTGCACAGAATGTGGGAAAAGTTTTAACGAAAAGAGCACCCTCAAAAGGCATCAGAGGGTTCACACGGGAGAGAAACATTTTACCTGTACAGAATGTGGCAAATGTTTTTCCGAAAAGAATAGCCTTAAGAGCCACAAAACTATTCACACTGGGGAGAAACCATTCACTTGTGCAGAATGTGGGAAGCACCCTTTATAATCACAAGAGGGTACACACACGGGGGAAACCCTGAGGAGCGGGCAGCAATCATTTCTCAAAAAATTGGTTCCCCGGGAGCACTTAGGCACCATGGGGCGTCACCGGCGCTAAATCCCCCCAGCATGGGGGGCAAAACATCCGAAGTCTCCTCCCCATCGGCTGTAATATCATCATTATTATACTGGGATTCACACAGTTAATACTGGGGCAAAATGGGAATTGCTGGGGGCAAATGAGCCAGAGATGTGACCCAAATGGCAGCGGTTCCTGATATCCCTAATGGGCTGAGGGGAATGGGACAGTGGTGTATGTATATAGCAGGCCCGCTATAGTTCATGGGGGGGGGGGCAGGCAACAGAGCGGGTTCTCCGGCCCCTCTCCTACCTTTTAATATAACGGTATGGTCAGGCCCATGGGGTGCAGCACGAGAGGGTGGGGGGGGGCGGGGAGAGGATCTGGGACTGAGAGGATTTTTCTGTAGGGGGGCCGGGCGCTACCAAGAAATATGGCAGGGGAGTATTGCTACACATGGGCAATGTCATTTGCTAAAGGGCCCCGGGCCCCCCATGTTTCCTTTTTGTTTGTTTCATTAAAACAGTGGAAAGTAAAATGTGTTCACTTTGTAATTGTTTTTATTGTAAATTTCAAATGTAACATAAACATACAATTCCATGTCAGAGCATCAATAAAGAGACAGGAATAATAAAATGTAACAAGAAATGGAATAACATTATTTAAAAAAAAACCAGCTACAAATGGAAAACCAGCAGGTTACTGGTTGGTTTTGCATATAAACATATATTTAATATCTATTATACATATATATACAGCGCCACAGAACATGTTGGAGCTTTATAAAGAAATGATAATAATAATAAACTGCACAGAGAAATGTCCCGGCACTGTGTCCCCATTGGTCGTCGCTGGTGTAATATACAGATATGGCCGTAGCCAAACAGAAAGCACAGAGCTAAATCTCATTTTTCTAGAAAGTGCCCTGACAATATTCTCTGATTAAACCTCATTCGAGGGGTCCCCGCTCCCTGACTCCATGAGAGGTCGGGCCCCCCTGGGGCAGCACAGCTTTACTGGGGTTGGGGGTGCCACCTGGCCTGTATTTTACTGGTCTGGTCGGTAAAACTCCCAGAAATATACCAGAAATGTAGTTGTAATACTCCTTAATTTAGGTCCTGGCCCCCCCTCCTAAGCCCTCGACCCACCCCAAATCTACCTTTTCCCTCCCCAGTGTTCCCTCAAACCACTCTCTAGATTACTGATGTGGTGTAGCTCCGCCCCTTATGATGTTCCCCCCCATTTTCCTTACCACGCCCCCATTGATGTTATCACCCCCCCCCCCAACTGGGGCTTTGTTGATCCCAGGTTGGAACATCCACACAGGCCAAAGGGGAAGATTCTACTCAACGTTATATTATAGTGTGACAGGAAGTGGTCATCAGACCTAAGGGCCAATAATACATAATAATACTAATAGCATCTGTCCAGCAACTCAGATACAGTTTAACCCCTATGAAAACACAGATAAAGAAAAACCCAACATGATTCTTTCATAAACTATAATTAGTCACCATTACGGTTACAAGCAGTGCTGGAAATAAAATACCCTCCTTCCTATATTTTGATCTCCCTGTTAAAAACATTGTCAGGAAACTTTGCAGTGTTTAAATCGTGCACTACATGCTGTCAGCTCAATCAGTACTGCGAGCCCGTCTGTTTAGCATCTGCCCACCAACAATATGGCGGCATCTCTGTAGCAGAAACAACTAAACAGGAAGCATGTTTTGATTGGTTTATAGACTGAACTGGAACATGGTCATTGGCTAAAGGCCGTCTCTCTGGTGCAGCTGTGAAAGGGAAGTTACTGCTTTGATTCGGCTTCTGGGATGAAAACGAAGAAGCTCATTGGCTAAAGGGCGGAGCTGCCTTCCCAGGGGGAGGGGCGAGAGATCTTTGTGCTTCTCTCTAGTTTCAGACCGGATAGAGGGAAAGGCTGAACCCTTCCTGTAACTGCCTTATTCTGTGTCCCTGGGCTGCTGGGTAAGTGATTTTCCCTCTCCCTCCTCCTCCTCCTCCTCCTCCTCCTCCTCCTCCTCCTCCTCCCTGCACTGTCTGTGGGACTGGGGGTTAATCCCGCTGCAGGGGCTGATAGAGAGGGGCGGCTGTGGGACTGGGGGTTAATCCCGCTGCAGGGGCTGATAGAGAGGGGCGGCTGTGGGACTGGGGGTTAATCCCGCTGCAGGGGCTGATAGAGAGGGGCGGCTGTGGGACTGGGGGTTAATCCCGCTGCAGGGGCTGATAGAGAGGGGCGGCTGTGGGACTGGGGGTTAATCCCGCTGCAGGGGCTGATAGAGAGGGGCGGCTGTGGGACTGGGGGTTAATCCCGCTGCAGGGGCTGATAGAGAGGGGCGGCTGTGGGACTGGGGGTTAATCTCGCTGCAGGGGCTGATAGAGAGGGGCGGCTGTGGGACTGGGGGTTAATCCCGCTGCAGGGGCTGATAGAGAGGGGCGGCTGTGGGACTGGGGGTTAATCCCGCTGCAGGGGCTGATAGAGAGGGGCGGCTGTGGGACTGGGGGTTAATCCCGCTGCAGGGGCTGATAGAGAGGGGCGGCTGTGGGACTGGGGGTTAATCCCGCTGCAGGGGCCGATAGAGAGGGGCGGCTGTGGGACTGGGGGTTAATCCCGCTGCAGGGGCCGATAGAGAGGGGCGGCTGTGGGACTGGGAGTTAATCCCGCTGCAGGGGCCGATAGAGAGGGGCGGCTGTGGGACTGGGGGTTAATCCCGCTGCAGGGGCCGATAGAGAGGGGCGGCTGTGGGACTGGGGGTTAATCCCGCTGCAGGGGCCGATAGAGAGGGGCGGCTGTGGGACTGGGGGTTAATCCCGCTGCAGGGGCTGATAGAGAGGGGCGGCTGTGGGACCGGGGGTTAATCCCGCTGCAGGGGCTGATAGAGAGGGGCGGCTGTGGGACTGGGGGTTAATCCCGCTGCAGGGGCTGATAGAGAGGGGCGGCTGTGGGACTGGGGGTTAATCCCGCTGCAGGGGCTGATAGAGAGGGGCGGCTGTGGGACCGGGGGTTAATCCCGCTGCAGGGGCCGATAGAGAGGGGCGGCTGTGGGACCGGGGGTTAATCCCGCTGCAGGGGCCGATAGAGAGGGGCGGCTGTGGGACTGGGGGTTAATCCCGCTGCAGGGGCTGATAGAGAGGGGCAGTTTACTGATTGGATAAACCCCTCCCTGTACAACATGTATTTATTGCACTAATATCAGAGGGGGGGCCCAAGCGCAGCCCCACAGGCAGCTTTATATGGTGGGTTTCTGTTCCTTGCTGTCAGGTTCTCCAGAGATGGAACCAAGGAGGTTAGAGGGGAAATGGGAGAATGAAGAGCCGGACACTGAGGAGCCTCTGCCCACAATAAAGAGGGAAATGGATCCCGTTCCTGTTCCAGGTTCCCCAGAGCCACAATCAGAAATTTTACAGATAAAGAAAGAAGAACCGGACCCTGAAGATCATCAGACCCCAAAGGAAAGCTGTAAAGTACCACTTACTGATGGGGGTAAGTAGCCAGTATTCTTTTAGAGCGAGAGCCTTATGCTTTATACTCAGTAAGATGAAGCACTTCCTTACTCCCAGCTTTACACGGCCCAGTCTCTCCCTTACTCCCAGCTTTACACGGCCCTGTCTCTCCCTTACTCCCAGCTTTACACGGCCCTGTCTCTCCCTTACTCCCAGCTTTACACGGCCCTGTCTCTCCCTTACTCCCAGCTTTACACGGCCCTGTCTCTCCCTTACTCCCAGCTTTACACGGCCCTGTCTCTCCCTTACTCCCAGCTTTACACGGCCCTGTCTCTCCCTTACTCCCAGCTTTACGCGGCCCTGTCTCTCCCTTACTCCCAGCTTTACACGGCCCTGTCTCTCCCTTACTCCCAGCTTTACACGGCCCTGTCTCTCCCTTACTCCCAGCTTTACGCGGCCCTGTCTCTCCCTTACTCCCAGCTTTACGCGGCCCTGTCTCTCCCTTACTCCCAGCTTTACACGGCCCTGTCTCTCCCTTACTCCCAGCTTTACACGGCCCTGTCTCTCCCTTACTCCCAGCTTTACACGGCCCTGTCTCTCCCTTACTCCCAGCTTTACACGGCCCTGTCTCTCCCTTACTCCCAGCTTTACACGGCCCTGTCTCTCCCTTACTCCCAGCTTTACACGGCCCTGTCTCTCCCTTACTCCCAGCTTTACACGGCCCTGTCTCTCCCTTACTCCCAGCTTTACACGGTCCTGTCTCTCCCTTACTCCAAGCTTTACACGGCCCTGTCTCTCCCTTACTCCCAGCTTTACACGGCCCTGTCTCTCCCTTACTCCCAGCTTTACACGGCCCTGTCTCTCCCTTACTCCCAGCTTTACACGGCCATGTCTCTCCCTTACTCCCAGCTTTACACGGCCCTGTCTCTCCCTTACTCCCAGCTTTACACGGCCCTGTCTCTCCCTTACTCCCAGCTTTACACGGCCCTGTCTCTCCCTTACTCCCAGCTTTACACGGTCCTGTCTCTCCCTTACTCCCAGCTTTACACGGCCCTGTCTCTCCCTTACTCCCAGCTTTACACGGCCCTGTCTCTCCCTTACTCCCAGCTTTACACGGCCCTGTCTCTCCCTTACTCCCAGCTTTACACGGCCCTGTCTCTCCCTTACTCCCAGCTTTACACGGCCCCTGTCTCTCCCTTACTCCCAGCTTTACACGGCCCTGTCTCTCCCTTACTCCCAGCTTTACACGGCCCTGTCTCTCCCTTACTCCCAGCTTTACACGGCCCTGTCTCTCCCTTACTCCCAGCTTTACATGGCTGTACCTGTTCCTTATCTGCAGATCAAGCTGAAAAGGAACCAGAGGTTCTGAAGATAAAAAAAAAGAAAGAAGAACCGGACCCTGAGGACCATCAGACCCCAATGGAAAGCTCAGCAGCGCCACTTACTGATGGGGGGAAATGGGAGAATGAAGAGCCGGACACTGAGGAGCCTCTGCCCACAATAAAGAGGGAAATGGATCCCGTTCCTGGGGCCGGTGAGTAACGTTTCTGTAGGACACAGACCATCTGGTTACACAGAGCTCAGCTTTGCTGGGGGGACAGGAAGGGTTAAACCCCAGCAGGAGGTTCTGCCCTACAGACATAATTCCCAGTATAATTCCTTACTCCCAGCTTTACATGACAGTGCCCATTACTTACTGGCAGGTTCCCCAGAGCCACAACCAGAAATATTACAGATAAAGAAAGAAGAACCGGACCCTGAGGACCATCAGACCCCAATGGAAAGCTCAGCAGCGCCACTTACTGATGGGGGTAAGTAGCCAGGGAGTAACATCAGCATTGATACCTATTATATCCAGTGCTGTGTTTATTGTTAACAAAGAACTTTTGAGACAATTGACCAGTTTGAATTTTCTGAACTAGAATCGACCCCCCTGAGGTAAGTGAATATTTCTCTCCCCCCCCCCTAATATTTACCCTATTGCCATAGCTGCATCAGACTACTTTCCCTGACTCAGCTGGGTCCAAGCAACAACCCCCCTGGCTCTGTTCAGAGGTCAGTACTGGGGTGAGATTATAACGTAGGTTCCTAGTATGGCTGAGGCAAATGCCAGGGCAAATTTAATTGTATGTGGACTTACCCTTTACAGCACAATATAGCACTTCTATAATGGGTGCATATTGTTAGGGAACTAAATGGGAATAAAATATTTTTTAAAATCACTCTCCTCATGTAGCCAGTGATATGAATCCTGATCTGAACAGAATAGGTTCCTTTTAATCACCCTAATTAGACCCCCCTCCCATAGATCCCCACTGGTCTGTGTTACAAGATGAGTGGTTGGTGTGTCCTAATGGTCTGTGGGTATAGGTGTAAATTGATAGTAACTCTGATAATAACAATGGGGGGGACCCGTAGCTTCCATGCTGTGTGTGACCCTGTCGGGCCTGTCTGTCAGGGGTAGAGAAGCCCAAGTGCTGCTTCCAGTCCCTTCTGCCCCGGCTGCTTATTCCAACAGCACCAGTGCAGCAGGGAAGGGGTGTAAGGGTGGGCAGCAGAGCAAATGTAAGGGCTGGGGATTGGCCGCTAGAAACTATTCTTGATGTTATTAATAGGGACAAATAAAAATATAGAAAGGCCGGTATTTTATTTCAGAAAAGGGGGCGACCCCATTTGGAAACAGTGGCGACTCAGAGGCTGCTGCCCCCTCTCTCCTACTTTTATCACAGCACCCTAAATCGGGTACCCCAAGTCTAACTCTGCTGGTCTGGCTGTGGCTAAAATCCCAGTTAACCCATTAAGCTCCCATGCCTGGCTGCTGATTGGCTCGTATCTTACAGTGTCATTTGCTGAGTGCAGCCCCAAGCTCCCCCCCACAGCCCTATAGAGCAGCCAGCAGGAAGTGCAAACCCGTGGGGCGCTAGCAAGGTTTTGGGGTACATTTTCAGCAAAGCAATACAAAAAGCAACTTCTAGTGTTTCAGGTGTATCCTGCAATAACAAATACTTCTGTTTGATATGATATGTCCCCCCTATAAATGCTCGTACATTCTAAAATATATAAGCAACGTCACACAAAATCCTTACCCCCATATGTAACAAAAGGCACTAAGTTTGCCCAGTAGCAGTAACCCATAGCAACCAATACGATGTTTGCTTTTACACAGGTAACCAGTGATTTCTTTCTGCTGATTGGTTGCTATGGGTTACCTTTTCCTAGGCAAACTAAGTGCCTTATATTATATCACGATAGTGCGGTTCTCTCCTTATTGCTGGGAGGCCCTGAAATGACTAAAACATTATATTTGTTTGATATTTCATTATTTATGATAAAAATAATTAATCGCTCTCCTGTTTGTTGTTATTAGGGGGGTACATGAAGGCGGAACCCAATTTAGACTCTGCTGAACTGCCCAAACCAGAGACTGACTCGGAGTCCGGCACAAGAGATGGCGATTGCTTAACAAGCTCTGATGGATCAGGTTTTATCTGCTATAAGTGTGGGGAAACCTTCACTGTGAATAGTCATCTTCTCGCCCACCTCTGTGGGACAAAGGAGAGAATTCCCCCTGGGGCGGAACCATTCATGTGCACGGAATGCAGTCAGTGTTTTACAGAAGAGAGAAACCTCCTTATACACCAGAAGATTCACACAGGGGAAAAACGCTTCTCATGTAAGGAATGTGGGAAAAGCTATTCATTAAATACCAGCCTAAATAGACACAAGCGCATTCACACAGGCGAGAGACCCTATTTGTGTACGGAGTGTGGAAAGTCGTTCTTTGACAAGACCCAACTTCGAGGTCACCAGAAGATTCACACCGGGGAGAAACCCTTCGCCTGTACAGAATGTGGGAAATGTTTCCCTGTAAAGTTCGAACTTCAGAAGCACCAGAGGAACCACACCGGGGAGAAACCCTTTATCTGCACAGAATGTGGCAAATGTTTTTCTACAAGCAGTAGCCTCTGTAATCACAAGAGATATCACGCAGGGGACAAACCCTATTTATGTTCTGAGTGTGGGAAATCATTCTATGGAAAGTCCCACCTTCTAATTCACCAAACAGTTCATACAGGGGAGAAACCATTCACCTGCACAGAATGTGGGAAACGCTTTGCTGATAAGGGATCCTTTCGCCTGCACCAGAAAATTCACACCGGGGAGAATCTTTTAACCTGCACAGAATGTGGGAAAGAGTTCGCTGAAAAGAGGGCCTTTCAAAACCACCAGAGAACTCACACTGGGGAGAAACCTTTCAGCTGTACGGAATGTGGGAAACGTTTTAATGAAAAGAGCGACCTTAAAAGGCATCGGAGGGTTCACACTGGAGAGAAACCTTTTACCTGTACAGAATGTGGGAAATGTTTTACTGCATGGAACAGCCTTCAGAGCCACAAAACTATTCACACTGGGGAGAAACCATTCACTTGTGCAGAATGTGGGAAAAGTTTCTCTATGAGAAGCACCCTGTATAATCACAAGAGGGTACACACACGGGGGAAACCCTGAGGAGGGACTGAGAGGATTTTTCTGTAGGGGGGCCGGGCGCTACCAAGGAATATGGCAGGGGAGTATTGCTACACACAGGCCTGTTCTTTGCTAAAGGGCCCGGGTTTTTTTTTTGTCAATTCTTTATCTTTGAGTTTTGCATGTATGGGGAGGGATACAGAAAGGAAAAAAGGGGGGGGGGGGGAGGGAACATTTTTCTTATACATTTTATCACAATTTAACGATATAAGTATCAAGCATCAGCTATCAGCAAGTCATTGCTAGTTCTTGACATGAATACAGAGAAACATATGAACTGAGGTTAAAATGCCAACATGAATGACTGGGATTTATTCGAGTGTTATAGGGATGTTGTATAGTTTAGCCATGGATTCCATATCTTCCAATAGTGTGAACTTTTCTTATGAATCATGAGTGTTATTTCTTCTAGTCGTCTTATTTCGTTTGTATAGTTTAGCCATTCCCCGGGCCCGGGTTTTATTATGCAATTGTTTTTATTGTAAACTTCAAATGTAACGTAAACATACAATTCCATGTCAGAGCATCAATAAGGATCAATAAAGAAATAATAAAATGTAATAACAATACGTTGGGAAAAAAAGTGTAATAACTTTATTTAAAAAAACAAAACAGCTACAGGGCCCTGTTTGCCTCTCTTGCCTTTGTTATTGGTTTTTGCATGTAAACATATATTTAATGTATACACCCATTTGTTGTACAGCGCCGCAGAACATGTTGGAGCTTTATAAAGAAATGATGATAATAATAATAATTAATAATAAACTGCACAGAGAAATATCCCGGCACTGTGTTCCCATTGGTCGTCGCTGGTGTAATATACAGATATAGCCGTAGCCAAACAGAAAGCAATATTCTCTGATTAAACCTCGTTCAAGGGGTCCCCGCTCCCTGATTCCATGAGAGGTCGGGCCCCCCTGGGGCAGCACAGCTTTACTGGGGTTGGGGGTGCCACCTGGCTGGTATTTTACTGGTCTGGTCGGTAAAACTCCCGCCAAGGGTGGGGCCAGTGTAACAAATATACCAGAAATGTAGTTGTCCGTAAATTTGTAATACTCCTTAATTTAGGTCCTGGCCCCTCCTCCTAAGCCCTCAACCCACCCCGATTCTACCTTTTCCCTCCCCAGTCTTCCGTCAAACCACTCTCTAGATTACTGATGTGTTGTAGCTCCGCCCCTTATGATGTCCCCCATATCTACCACGCCCCCATTGATGTTATCTTCCGCCCCCCCCCCCCCAACTGGGGCTTTGTTGATCCCAGGTTCAGTGGAAGATCCACTCGGTTGAACAGACACAGGCCAAAGAGGAGGATTCTACTCAACGTTATATTATAGTGTGACAGGAAGTGGTCATCAGACCTAAGGGCCAATAATACATAAATGTTAAATATTGGGTATTGCAAAATAAGTTGTATCCCAGGCCTGAATGGGTCAATAATTATACTAATAGCATCTGCCCAGCAACTCAGATACAGTTTAACCCCTATGAAAACACAGATAAGGAAAATCCCAACATGATTCTTTCATAAACTATAATTAGTCACCATTACAGTTACAAGCAGTGCTGGAAATAAAATACCCTCCTTCCTATATTTTGATTTCTCGATTAAAAACATTGTCAGGAAACTATACAGAGTTCTTGTTTAAATTGTGCATTTAAGAAAATGTCTGCCTGTCAGCTCAATCAGTACTGGGAGTCCTTCTGTTTAGCATCTGCCCACCAACAATATGGCGGCATCTCTGTAGCAGAAAAAAACTAAACAGGAAACATGTTTTGATTGGTTATAGACTGAACTGGAACATGGTCATTGGCTAAAGGGCGGAGCTGCCTTCCCAGGGGGAGGGGTGAGAGATCTTTGTGCTTCTCTCTAGTTTCAGACCGGATAGAGGGAAAGGCTGAACCCTTCCTGTAACTGCCTTATTCTGTGATAGAGGGGTCTATTAAGGGACAAATAGGATTTTCAAAAATGTCTTAATGAGTCTGTTGTACTAATATCAGAGGGGGGGCCCCAAGCGCAGCCCCACAGGCAGCTTTATATGGTGGGTTTCTGTTCCTTGCTGTC
This sequence comes from Xenopus tropicalis, assembly GCF_000004195.4. Lineage (NCBI taxonomy): Eukaryota > Metazoa > Chordata > Amphibia > Anura > Pipidae > Xenopus > Xenopus tropicalis. The sequence continues at coordinate 4,816,808 of NC_030682.2, forward strand.
AGGTTCTCCAGAGATGGAACCAAGGAGGTTAGAGGGGAAATGGGAGAATGAAGAGCCGGACACTGAGGAGCCTCTGCCCACAATAAAGAGGGAAATGGATCCCGTTCCTGGGGCCGGTGAGTAACGTTTCTGTAGGACACAGACCATCTGGTTACACAGAGCTCAGCTTTGCTGGGGGGACAGGAAGGGTTAAACCCCAGCAGGAGGTTCTGCCCTACAGACATAATTCCCAGTATAATTCCTTACTCCCAGCTTTACACGGCCCTGTCTCTCCCTTACTCCCAGCTTTACACGGCCCTGTCTCTCCCTTACTCCCAGCTTTACACGGCCCTGTCTCTCCCTTACTCCCAGCTTTACACGGCCCTGTCTCTCCCTTACTCCCAGCTTTACACGGCCCTGTCTCTCCCTTACTCCCAGCTTTACACCGCCCTGTCTCTCCCTTACTCCCAGCTTTACACGGCCCTGTCTCTCCCTTACTCCCAGCTTTACACGGCCCTGTCTCTCCCTTACTCCCAGCTTTACGTGGCCCTGTCTCTCCCTTACTCCCAGCTTTACACGGCCGTCTCTCCCTTACTCCCAGCTTTACACGGCCCTGTCTCTCCCTTACTCCCAGCTTTACACGGCCCTGTCTCTCCCTTACTCCCAGCTTTACACGGCCCTGTCTCTCCCTTACTCCCAGCTTTACACGGCCCTGTCTCTCCCTTACTCCCAGCTTTACGCGGCCCTGTCTCTCCCTTACTCCCAGCTTTACACGGCCGTCTCTCCCTTACTCCCAGCTTTACGCGGCCCTGTCTCTCCCTTACTCCCAGCTTTACACGGCCCTGTCTCTCCCTTACTCCCAGCTTTACACGGCCCTGTCTCTCCCTTACTCCCAGCTTTACGCGGCCCTGTCTCTCCCTTACTCCCAGCTTTACACGGCCCTGTCTCTCCCTTACTCCCAGCTTTACACGGCCCTGTCTCTCCCTTACTCCCAGCTTTACACGGCCCTGTCTCTCCCTTACTCCCAGCTTTACACGGCCCTGTCTCTCCCTTACTGGCAGCTTTACACGGCCCTGTCTCTCCCTTACTCCCAGCTTTACACGGCCCTGTCTCTCCCTTACTCCCAGCTTTACGTGGCCCTGTCTCTCCCTTACTCCCAGCTTTACGTGGCCCTGTCTCTCCCTTACTCCCAGCTTTACACGGCCCTGTCTCTCCCTTACTCCCAGCTTTACGCGGCCCTGTCTCTCCCTTACTCCCAGCTTTACGCGGCCCTGTCTCTCCCTTACTCCCAGCTTTACGCGGCCCTGTCTCTCCCTTACTCCCAGCTTTACGCGGCCCTGTCTCTCCCTTACTCCCAGCTTTACGCGGCCCTGTCTCTCCCTTACTGGCAGCTTTACGCGGCCCTGTCTCTCCCTTACTCCCAGCTTTACGCGGCCCTGTCTCTCCCTTACTCCCAGCTTTACGCGGCCCTGTCTCTCCCTTACTGTCAGCTTTACACGGCCCTGTCTCTCCCTTACTGGCAGCTTTACACGGCCCTGTCTCTCCCTTACTCCCAGCTTTACACGGCCCTGTCTCTCCCTTACTCCCAGCTTTACACGGCCCTGTCTCTCCCTTACTCCCAGCTTTACACGGCCCTGTCTCTCCCTTACTCCCAGCTTTACGCGGCCCTGTCTCTCCCTTACTCCCAGCTTTACGCGGCCCTGTCTCTCCCTTACTCCCAGCTTTACACGGCCCTGTCTCTCCCTTACTCCCAGCTTTACGCGGCCCTGTCTCTCCCTTACTGGCAGCTTTACACGGCCCTGTCTCTCCCTTACTCCCAGCTTTACACGGCCCTGTCTCTCCCTTACTCCCAGCTTTACGCGGCCCTGTCTCTCCCTTACTGGCAGCTTTACACGGCCCTGTCTCTCCCTTACTCCCAGCTTTACGTGGCCCTGTCTCTCCCTTACTCCCAGCTTTACACGGCCGTCTCTCCCTTACTCCCAGCTTTACACGGCCCTGTCTCTCCCTTACTCCCAGCTTTACACGGCCCTGTCTCTCCCTTACTCCCAGCTTTACGTGGCCCTGTCTCTCCCTTACTCCCAGCTTTACACGGCCGTCTCTCCCTTACTCCCAGCTTTACACGGCCCTGTCTCTCCCTTACTCCCAGCTTTACACGGCCCTGTCTCTCCCTTACTCCCAGCTTTACACGGCCCTGTCTCTCCCTTACTCCCAGCTTTACGCGGCCCTGTCTCTCCCTTACTCCCAGCTTTACACGGCCGTCTCTCCCTTACTCCCAGCTTTACGCGGCCCTGTCTCTCCCTTACTCCCAGCTTTACACGGCCCTGTCTCTCCCTTACTCCCAGCTTTACACGGCCCTGTCTCTCCCTTACTCCCAGCTTTACGCGGCCCTGTCTCTCCCTTACTCCCAGCTTTACACGGCCCTGTCTCTCCCTTACTCCCAGCTTTACACGGCCCTGTCTCTTCCTTACTCCCAGCTTTACACGGCCCTGTCTCTCCCTTACTCCCAGCTTTACACGGCCCTGTCTCTTCCTTACTCCCAGCTTTACACGGCCCTGTCTCTCCCTTACTCCCAGCTTTACACGGCCCTGTCTCTCCCTTACTCCCAGCTTTACACGGCCCTGTCTCTCCCTTACTCCCAGCTTTACACGGCCCTGTCTCTCCCTTACTCCCAGCTTTACATGACAGTGCCCATTACTTACTGGCAGGTTCCCCAGAGCCACAACCAGAAATGTTACAGATAAAGAAAGAAGAACCAGACCCTGAGGACCATCAGACCCAAATGGAAAGCTCAGCAGCGCCACTTACTGATGGGGGTAAGTAGCCAGGGATTCCTATAACTTCCCCTGTGTTTATTGTCAACAAAGAACTTTTGAGACAATTGACCAGTTTGAATTTTCTGAATTAGAATCGACCCCCCTGTGGTAAGTGAATATATCTCTCCCCCCCCTAATATTTATGCTTTCCCCGGCCCACAGAGATCCGTCTGAAATCCCTTTAATTGGTTTCTCAGTTGGGTCCAAGCAACAACCCCCTGGGGTACTGGGGTGAGATTATTACGTAGGTTCCTAGTATGGCTGAGGCAAATTTAATTGTATATGGACTTACCCTTTACAGCACTCCTCATGTAGCCAGTGATGAATAATGTGTGAATGCTAGTAACTATTCTTGATGTTATTAATAGGAACAAAATAAAAATATAGGAAGGCCGGTAGTTTATTTCAGAAAAGGGGGCGACCCCATTTGGAAACAGTGGCGACTCGGGCTGCTGCCCCCTCTCTCCTGCTTTTATTTTGTCACAGTAAGTAACCAGCACAGGATTGGGAAGGTACCCCAAGTCAGGAGTCGGGTACCCCAAGTCTAACTTTCAGCTGGTCTGGCTGTGGCTAAAATCCCAGTTAACCCATTAAGCTCCCATGCCTGGCTGCTAATTGGCAGGTATGGGATCTGTTATCCAGAATGCTTGGGACCTGTGTTTTTTCTGTAATTAGGGTCTCCATACCTTAAGCTTACTAAAAAAAATATAAACATTATATATACTCAATAGGGTTTTACCTTTAATAAGGATTAGTTAAATCTTAGTTGGGATCAAGTACAGGTACTGTTTTATTATTACAGAGAAAAGGGAATCATTAAACCATTAAATAAACCCAATAGGGCTGTTCTGCCCCAATAAGGGGTAATTATATCTTAGTTGGGATCAAGTACAGGTACTGTTTTATTATTACAGAGAAAAGGGAATCATTTAACCATTAAATAAACCCAATAGGGCTGTTCTGCCCCCAATAAGGGGTAATTATATCTTAGTTGGGATCATGTATATGGCACTCTTTTATAATTACAGAGAAAATGGTTCATATTTAATTGGTTATAATGGAGTCTATTGGAGATGCCCTTCCCATAGTTCTAAACTTTCTGGATAAAGGGTTTCTGGATAACAGAACATTGCACAGAATCCTAAAACCGTTAGTGTGGCTCCGCCCTTATTGCTGGGAGGCTCTGAAATTACTAATATATTACATTTGTTTGATATTTTATTTTTTATCATAAAAATAATTCATTGCTCTCCTGTTTGTTGTTATTAGGGGGGTACATGAAGGCGGAACCCAATTTAGACTCTGCTGAACTGCCCAAACCAGAGACTGACTCGGAGTCCGGCACAAGAGATGGCGATTGCTTAACAAGCTCTGATGGATCAGGTTTTATCTGCTATAAGTGTGGGGAAACCTTCTCTGGGAATAGTCATCTTCTCGCCCACCTCTGTGGGACAAAGGAGAGAATTCCCCCTGGGGCGGAACCATTCATGTGCACGGAATGCAGTCAGTGTTTTACAGAAGAGAGAAACCTCCTTATACACCAGAAGATTCACACAGGGGAAAAACGCTTCTCATGTAAGGAATGTGGGAAAAGCTATTCATTAAATACCAGCCTAAATAGACACAAGCGCATTCACACAGGCGAGAGACCCTATTTGTGTACGGAGTGTGGAAAGTCGTTCTTTGACAAGACCCAACTTCGAGGTCACCAGAAGATTCACACCGGGGAGAAACCTTTTGCCTGTACAGAATGTGGGAAATGTTTCTTTTCAAAATTCGAACTTCAGAAGCACCAGAGGAACCACACCGGGGAGAAACCCTTTATCTGCACAGAATGCGGCAAATGTTTTTCTACAAGCAGTAGCCTCTGTAATCACAAGAGAATTCACACAGGGGACAAACCCTATTTATGCACAGAGTGTGGGAAATCATTCTATGGAAAAAGCCACCTACTTAATCACCAAACAGTTCATACAGGGGAGAAACCATTCACCTGCACAGAATGTGGGAAATGTTTTACTGAAAAGGGAACCCTTTGCCTGCACCAGAAAGTTCACACCGGGGAGAATCTTTTCACCTGTACAGAATGTGTGAAAAGGTTCACTGAAAAGAGGGCCTTTCAAACCCACCAGAGAATTCACTCAGGGGAGAAACCATTCAGCTGCACGGAATGTGGGAAAAGTTTTACCGGAAAGAACAACCTCCAAAAGCACCAAAAAATCCACACGGGAGAGAAACCATTCACCTGTACAGAATGCGGGAAATGTTTTACCGGACGCAGCACCCTACAGAACCACAAGAGAACCCACACCGGGGAGAAACCATTCACTTGTGCAGAGTGTGGGGAAAGTTTCTCTGTCAGAAGCACGCTGCACAATCACAAGAGAATACACACGCGGGAGAAACCCTGGGGGGTGGGCGCCAATCGTTTCTCAAAATAACATCTTAGAGAAAATAAAGAAAACAAATCGAAGCGCTGGAATAGCACTGCTAGATGTAGGTATAGGGTTGCCAAGGGCTTATGGTGTAGTAACTAATAACACTGCAGATACAGTGCAATTGTATCTATGGCAATGTCAGCACCGGAATAACCACACAGGAATCACGGGGGGGGGGGGGGGACAGGGAAATGGCAGTGTATTAACCCATAGCCTGCCAGAGCTGTTTGATCATGCTGCTTGTAAACAAACAACATGTCATCGATGGAAGGGTAACACTGAAATGTACATTTGACAACCAATCTCAGTCAGGCAGTTATAAGGGGTGGAGAAGTTGCTCCCTAAAGCTAATGTCCCATGAAGGGATATCCGGTGCTGGTTTCCCTTTGGGCTAAACATTAACCCTATCTGTAACAATGGCCCCTTTATTGGAGCTCCCTATAGATCCTCTCAGGTCCCTGTCTGGGTTTCACATGAGGGGTGGGCGTGTCCTAACGGTCCCTGCCAGAAGCACAGTAGGAGGGGGAGAGCCAATCACAGCCCTGCAGTCACACAAGCACAGACAGGCTTCAGTTCCCTATCAGGTCAGCCTAGCTGCTGATTGGTTCCTATCCTACAGTGCCGCCGCCCCCCTGCACAGCCTGGGAAAGGAGGCAGCAGGAAGTGGCACAGATGGGCGGGGCTAGTGGGGTTTGGGGGAATTTCTCAATAAATCAGTCAGAAACACAACTTTAAGCACAATCCTTCTATATCTAGAGGAGTATAATTCCCTGGTACATTCATAATGTTTATAGGATATGTCTCCTTTAATAACCGGAGTGACAGGTTTTTAAAGATTTCAAAGAGGCCGTTCACTGATTCAATTTTTTTGGGGGGGTTTACATGTCCTTTAAAGGAGAACTAAAGTCTCAATCACTGGGGGGTTTGAAATGTAAGTTACCCCCAGTGATTGTAATTACTTACCTGATACCCCAGTGCTCCTGTTAGCAGAAAAATGCACCTGCCCGGGGGGGTATTCCTGCAGAAGTTCTTTGGTGCAGTCTTTTTTCCTCTTTGGCTTTCGCTCTACTGTACATGCGCCTGCCCAAACCGGAACAAAAAGAAGAATAGAAGATTCCAAAAAAGACGGTGACGAGAATCTTCTTCAGAAATACTTTACTAAATGAGCAAGCCTTACAGAGTATGTTAGGCACCCCCAGTAATTAAAATGGCTTCCCTGATACCCTGGGCCGGTGTTCCCATTAACTAAAAACTGCCTCGGCCCGGGGTATAAGGTAAGCAATGTTAATGACTGGGGGTGCCTAACATACGCTGTAAGATTTGCTCATTGGTGAGGTTCCCACATGGATGGATCTTTACACTGATAGACCCATGTAAGGCCAAACGATTGGATTACAGTGATGGGTATAGGAGCTGTCGGAGCGGGGGCCTCATCCATGAGCCAATGTGGTCCCAGAGCCGAAGGGAAAGCTATATCTGCCTGATTGATTTCAGGATAGATATCAGACTGGTCAAGTAGGCCCATGGGGGGGTCCCCTACACTGGCAGATCAGCTGCCCAATCAGTTTACGGCTCCCTGGATACCACTAAATTTCTACTTCCTCAGGGACCTGTTGCAGTTCCCTTAGAGTTGCAGTTTTTCAACTTATTTACACTCGTCTCGCTGTTCTTTTACTGCACTGTATATGTATTTCTATTTGTAAATATTGTGTCCCATGAATTCCTTCTATTAAAATCCAATTAATTACATTACTCGCTTGGCTGATGATGACACACCCACAATTTGGACACAGTTAATTTGTAGTGTGGCCCTAGGCTGTCTGGTACCTCTGAGATCTACAGGTTTAACTGAGCTGATTGGGCCCAGACAGATAGGATTCAGGGTGTGAGTGAGTGGCCACTTTGGTCCCCAGGTGGTCAGATGCTTCCCATGGGCTGTGGGGCAACTGAGGGATATCCAGCGAGGCCCCATATGTGGCCACAGGTCCCAGGAGCAGTCAGGCTGGTGTGAGTTGAGCCTGTGGCAGTCAGGCTGGTGTGAGCTGTGCCTGTGGCAGTCAGGCTGGTGTGAGCTGTGCCTGTGGCAGTCAGGCTGGTGTGAGCTGTGCCTGTGGCAGTCAGGCTGGTGTGAGCTGTGCCTGTGGCAGTCAAGCTGGTGTGAGCTGTGCCTGTGGCAGTCAGGCTGGTGTGAGCTGTGCCTGTGGCAGTCAGGCTGGTGTGAGCTGTGCCTGTGGCAGTCAGGCTGGTGTGAGCTGTGCCTGTTGCAGTCAGGCTGGTGTGAGCTGTGCCTGTGGCAGTCAGGCTGGTGTGAGCTGTGCCTGTGGCAGTCAGGCTGGTGTGAGCTGTGCCTGTTGCAGTCAGGCTGGTGTGAGCTGTGCCTGTGGCAGTCAGGCTGGTGTGAGCTGTGCCTGTTGCAGTCAGGCTGGTGTGAGCTGTGCCTGTTGCAGTCAGGCTGGTGTGAGCTGTGCCTGTGGCAGTCAGGCTGGTGTGAGCTGTGCCTGTGGCAGTCAGGCTGGTGTGAGCTGAGCCTGTGGCAGTCAGGCTGGTGTGAGCTGTGCCTGTGGCAGTCAGGCTGGTGTGAGCTGAGCCTGTGGCAGTCAGGCTGGTGTGAGCTGTGCCTGTGGCAGTCAGGCTGGTGTGAGCTGAGCCTGTGGCAGTCAGGCTGTATTAGGAATCTGTAGATTTGCCTGGAATAAGCAGTATTTTCATAGTCCCCTTTTGCCCAATGAATACATCTGTATTCCAATTTTAAAATGCAAAAAAAAAAAACTTTTGCAAGTTCAAAGGGAAAGCAAACTCTCAGAAAGTTTTCCTTTGCCGATCTGTTTCCCTGTTCCTCCAAACAGGACTAACCCCCTCACCATAAGAGGCAATACAATAGAGAGGGAAGTGCAGGGGCAGATAGTGCAGGGGCAGATAGTGCAGGGGCAGATAGTGCAGGGGCAGATAGGAGGCCCATAGGGTTCCCCAGTATATGAATAAAGTAAATGGTGTCTGTAGGTGCCACAATGGCAGAAAAGATTTTATATTATAGTTCAACCCCATTTGCACATAAAACACATAAAATAAAAAAATATATATAAAATGCAACCAACATGCAATGCTTCATAAACTATAATTACTCACTATTAGATCTGTCACTGAATAAAGAATCCTTCCTGTATTTTAATCTCACTTTCCTATTGAAAATATTGTCAGGAAGGATTGTTTTTTACCAGCCAAACGGCATCCCTAGTCAGCATAATTCACATTAAAAGAATAAAATATAACAGGAAAACTCTGTATTTGTATCCTGCATGTAACCAAGTTTCTGCCTAATCTCGGAATCCGGGTGCAGTCTGGTCACTGGCCGCTATGAGCGCTTCTGATTAGAATCTGCCCACCAACAATATGGCGGCGTCTCAGTAGCAGGAAAAACTAAACAGGAAGCTATTTTTGATTGGTCTATGGGGTGAACTGGAACATGCTCATTGGCTAAGGGGTGGAGCTGCCTTCCCAGAGGGAGGGGTGAGAGATCTTTGTGTTTCTCTCTTTCCGGATAGAGGGAAAGGCTGAACCCTTCCTGTAACTGCCTTATTCTGTGTCCCTGGGCTGCTGGGTAAGTGATTTTCCCTCCTCCTCCTCCTCCCTGCACTGTCTGTGGGACTGGGGGTTAATCCCGCTGCAGGGGCTGATAGAGAGGGGCGGCTGTGGGACTGGGGGTTAATCCCGCTGCAGGGGCTGATAGAGAGGGGCGGCTGTGGGACTGGGGGTTAATCCCGCTGCAGGGGCTGATAGAGAGGGGCGGCTGTGGGACTGGGGGTTAATCCCGCTGCAGGGGCTGATAGAGAGGGGCGGCTGTGGGACTGGGGGTTAATCCCGCTGCAGGGGCTGATAGAGAGGGGCGGCTGTGGGACTGGGGGTTAATCCCGCTGCAGGGGCCGATAGAGAGGGGGCGGCTGTGGGACTGGGGGTTAATCCCGCTGCAGGGGCCGATAGAGAGGGGCGGCTGTGGGACTAGGGGTTAATCCCGCTGCAGGGGCCGATAGAGAGGGGCGGCTGTGGGACTAGGGGTTAATCCCGCTGCAGGGGCCGATAGAGAGGGGCGGCTGTGGGACTGGGGGTTAATCCCGCTGCAGGGGCTGATAGAGAGGGGCGGCTGTGGGACTGGGGGTTAATCCCGCTGCAGGGGCTGATAGAGAGGGGCGGCTGTGGGACTGGGGGTTAATCCCGCTGCAGGGACTGATAGAGAGGGGCAGTTTACTGATTGGATAAACCCCTCCCTGTACAACATGTATTTATTGCACTAATATCAGAGGGGGGGCCCAAGCGCAGCCCCACAGGCAGCTTTATATGGTGGGTTTCTGTTCCTTGCTGTCAGGTTCTCCAGAGATGGAACCAAGGAGGTTAGAGGGGAAATGGGAGAATGAAGAGCCGGACACTGAGGAGCCTCTGCCCACAATAAAGAGGGAAATGGATCCCGTTCCTGGGGCCGGTGAGTAACGTTTCCCTATTAATAAGGCGCCAAGGCACTTCCTCACTCCCAGTTTTACACGGCCCTGTCTCTCCCTTACTCCCAGCTTTACACGGCCCTGTCTCTCCCTTACTCCCAGCTTTACACGGCCCTGTCTCTCCCTTACTCCCAGCTTTACACGGCCCTGTCTCTCCCTTACTCCCAGCTTTACACGGCCCTGTCTCTCCCTTACTCCCAGCTTTACACGGCCCTGTCTCTCCCTTACTCCCAGCTTTACACGGCCCTGTCTCTCCCTTACTCCCAGCTTTACACGGCCCTGTCTCTCCCTTACTCCCAGTTTTACACAGCCCTGTCTCTCCCTTACTCCCAGCTTTACACGGCTCTGTCTCTCCCTTACTCCCAGCTTTACACGGCCCTGTCTCTCCCTTACTCCCAGCTTTACGCGGCCCTGTCTCTCCATTACTCCCAGCTTTACACGGCCCTGTCTCTCCCTTACTCCCAGCTTTACACGGCTCTGTCTCTCCCTTACTCCCAGCTTTACACGGCCCTGTCTCTCCCTTACTCCCAGTTTTACACGGCCCTGTCTCTCCCTTACTCCCAGCTTTACGCGGCCCTGTCTCTCCATTACTCCCAGCTTTACACGGCCCTGTCTCTCCCTTACTCCCAGCTTTACACGGCTCTGTCTCTCCCTTACTCCCAGCTTTACACGGCCCTGTCTCTCCCTTACTCCCAGCTTTACACGGCTCTGTCTCTCCCTTACTCCCAGCTTTACACGGCCCTGTCTCTCCCTTACTCCCAGCTTTACACGGCCCTGTCTCTCCCTTACTCCCAGCTTTACACGGCCCTGTCTCTCCCTTACTCCCAGCTTTACACGGCCCTGTCTCTCCCTTACTCCCAGCTTTACACGGCCCTGTCTCTCCCTTACTCCCAGCTTTACACGGCCCTGTCTCTCCCTTACTCCCAGCTTTACACGGCCCTGTCTCTCCCTTACTCCCAGCTTTACACGGCCCTGTCTCTCCCTTACTCCCAGCTTTACGCGGCCCTGTCTCTCCATTACTCCCAGCTTTACGCGGCCCTGTCTCTCCATTACTCCCAGCTTTACACGGCCCTGTCTCTCCCTTACTCCCAGCTTTACACGGCTCTGTCTCTCCCTTACTCCCAGCTTTACACGGCCCTGTCTCTCCCTTACTCCCATCTTTACACGGCCCTGTCTCTCCCTTACTCCCAGCTTTACGCGGCCCTGTCTCTCCCTTACTCCCAGCTTTACACGGCTCTGTCTCTCCCTTACTCCCAGCTTTACACGGCCCTGTCTCTCCCTTACTAGCAGCTTCCCCATTGGCTGAATCAGAAATACTACAAATAATGATAAAGGAAGAAGAAGAACTGGACCCTGAGGACCATCAGACCCCAATGGAAAGCTCAGCAGCGCCACTTACTGATGGGGGTAAGTAGCCAGGGAGTGAGTAACATAAGCACTGATACCAATTGATACCCATAGGTGTCAGGCAAACCCACACATCACTCCAGTTAACTATTGTGGAGCTTACAATCAGCTCTTTAGAAGTCATCTTTCCCAAGTTGCACAAGGGTGCCTGCAGGGGGAAACTTCTCGGGACTTTGGAAAGCCTAAACGATGCCTCGGCCTTTCCACCGACGACTCCTATTGTTGCCGGTGGGAAGGAATTTCTCAGCAGTTAGCTGCACATATTTGTTATATGGGAGAATCTTCCATTACATAGAAAAAAAACAAACAAAGTCCAAAAATAGATCTTCGCTTTCCTGGTGGAGTAGGTCTGTTATTTACTGGGGAGTTTCTGGGTTCAGGTATAGTAGACAAAGGCAAGTTGGTGATGGTTCTGGTAATGTTTGTATTGATTAATGTACGATCCCACATTTCATATCTGTGTAAGTACGTGTATCTTTCAAACAAGGGTTTTTATTCTCACATGTACACAATCATAGCATTTGATTAATGCCATATAGCTTGTCATTGTACTTCCTGCTGGCTGTGTGCCAGGCTGTGCCGGAGAGGCGATGGCTGTGTGTGCTGTGCCCTGCAGGCTGCTAAACTATCAGCAAATAGGTGGGGGTCACAGGGAACCGCAGTGTGTCTTCTACTGTGTGATAGCTGAGCTGTGATTGGCTACCCACATGCTATGATGCTCCTAGGCAAGTACTGCTATGATAAGCCCATCACTTGTTTGTTACAGACCCAGGCATGGGAGGATCTGATAAAGGGGCAATTGTTTTTTTTTTTAATTTTTTATACTTAACAATTTGTCCAGGTTCAAATTAGGTGCCACATATTATTCATTTATGAGGTTTATGGCGGGGCTAGAATTAACAAAAGTGTCAGTAAGAACACAGTTATTATATAAAACATGTAGCATGAGTAAAAAAACCCTAACCCTGTAGGCAATTATGAATAATATCCGGTGCTGGTTTCCCTTTGGGCTAAACATTAACCCTATCTGTAACAATGGCCCCTTTATTGGAGCTCCCTATAGATCCTCTCAGGTCCCTGTCTGGGTTTCACATGAGGGGTGGGCGTGTCCTAACGGTCCCTGCCAGAAGCACAGTAGGAGGGGGAGAGCCAATCACAGCTGGGAAAGGAGGCAGCAGGAAGTGGAACAGATGGGTGGGACTAGTGGGGTTTTTGGAGAAATGTTCACTAAATCAGCCGAAAACACTACTGTTTAAAGCCCATTCCTTCTGTATTTAGATGAGTACAATTCATTGGCGCAGTATTGTTTTTCACACAATGTGTGATTTTCTATTACCTGAATGCCTTGAAATGACAAAAAATCTCTTTAGATTAAAAGAAAGTAATAAAGCAACATGTATTATTTATTAATTGTAACATTTCCTGTTTGTTGTTATTAGGGGGGTACATGAAGGCGGAACCCAATTTAGACTCTGCTGAACTGCCCAAACCAGAGACTGACTCGGAGTCCGGCACAAGAGATGGCGATTGCTTAACAAGCTCTGATGGATCAGGTTTTATCTGCTATAAGTGTGGGGAAACCTTCACTGTGAATAGTCATCTTCTCGCTCACCTCTGTGGGACAGAAGAGGGAATTCCCCCTGAGGTTGAACCATTCACGTGCACAGAATGTCTGAAAAGCTTTTCGACCCATTACCGACTTCTGAGCCATATCAGAACTCACACTGGGGAGAAACCATTCCCCTGCATGGAATGTGGGAAAAGCTTTCCTCATAAATACAACCTTCAAGTGCACCAAAGAATTCACACAGGGGAGAAACCATTCACTTGCGCAGAATGTGGGAAAAGCTTTCCTTTCCTCACTAGTTTCATTAGACACATGAGAAGTCACACAGGGGAGAAACCCTTCAACTGTGCGGAATGTGGGAAAAGTTTTACTGGAAGAAGAGAACTCCTTGACCACCAGAACATTCACACTGGGGAGAAACCGTTCACCTGCACGGATTGTGGAAAATGCTTTGCTGACAAGAGCACGCTTCGACGGCACAAGAAAATTCACACCAGGGAGAAACCTTTTACCTGCACAGAATGTGGGGATAGTTTTCCTTTAAGCAGTGATTTGCATAAACACCAGAGGCTGCACACAGGGGGCAAACCTTACTCATGTACAGACTGTGGGAAATCATTCTCTAAAAAAAGCAAACTTCACAACCACCAAAACATCCACACCGGAGAGAAACCATTCATCTGCGCCGAGTGTGGGAGGTGCTTCGCCGACCAGAGCACCCTGCGAAGGCACAAGGTCATTCACTCTCGAGAGACTCCGTTTGTCTGTACGGAATGAGAGGAAACGTTCCTTTAGTGATACATTCCAACCATAATCCAAGCTGGGATTTGCAGAATAAAAATTTGAAAAAGTAAAAAAAAAAAAAATTGCATTATCTGAAAAAAAAAGTATATTCAATAGCCTTTTGAAATGTGCACCAATAGGCACTCGAGAAAAACCGGGTCAGTGGGTCATGGTTTCAAAAACCCTTTGTGTTTTTCTCCCTAAGAGGCAGATTTATTCTTAAAGGAGACATATCCTATAAAAATGATGAATGTACCAGGGAATTATACTCCTCTAGATATAGAAGGATTGTGCTTAAAGTTGTGTTTCTGACTGATTTATTGAGAAATTCCCCCAAACCCCACTAGCCCCGCCCATCTGTGCCACTTCCTGCTGCCTCCTTTCCCAGGCTGTGCAGGGGGGCGGCGGCACTGTAGGATGGGAACCAATCAGCAGCTAGGCTGACCTGATAGGGAACTGAAGCCTGTCTGTGCTTGTGTGACTGCAGGGCTGTGATTGGCTCTCCCCCTCCTACTGTGCTTCTGGCAGGGACCATTAGGACACGCCCACCCCTCATGTGAAACCCAGACAGGGACCTGAGAGGATCTATAGGGAGCTCCAATAAAGGGGCCATTGTTACAGATAGGGTTAATGTTTAGCCCAAAGGGAAACCAGCACCGGATATTATTCATAATTGCCTACAGGGTTAGGGGTTTTATTCATTTATCCAATATGTCTCCTTTAAATTCATGGTTCTAGAGCAGGGGTGGGCAAACTTTTTGGCTCAGGGGCCACATTGACTAATAGACGGGCCGGACCGGGCCGGGACAGCGTTACGCCCGGGGCTGCCATCAAAAATTATGGGGCCTCTCAGCTCCCCCCCAGCATCCTCCATGACCTGCGGCTCCCTCCTCCAGCGACCCGCTGCTTCCTCCGTCCTTCTGTTCCCCGGCTCCCCAGTGCATTCTTTTATATGGTTGCGCCCCGTGCGTGCTGACGCTGTGCGCACGCACGGGGCGCAACCAATCAGGGCCCGTCATTCTTTTAAGGGGGCCGGAGACAGCGGGCCGGATTGAAAGGGCTGACGGGCCGGATGTGGCCCCACGGGCCGTAGTTTGCCCACCCCTGTTCTAGAGGTTTTTAAAACCACGACCCATGAATTAGGGATGCACCGAATTCTGGATTCGGTTAGGGATTTGGGCCGAATCCAGCGTTTTTTTTTGAAGGATTTGGTTTTGGCTGAATCAAGAGTCCCGGCCGAACCAAATCGAAATTAGCATAAATTAGCATATGCTAATTAGCACTCGGAAGGGTTAACTGGTAGAGGGGATTTTTTTTAACCCTTCCCAGTCCTAATTAGAATATGCTAATTAGGATTTGGATTCGGTTCGGGATTAGGCAGAATCCGTCAGGGCGGGCTCAGCCGAACCCAAAAAAGTGGGTTCAGTGGATCCCTACCATAAATGTCATTCATATAATGATCCGAATTGAAAAAGCACCAATGCATTCAATAGCGGAACGAAAATGAAAAGAATACGAAAGCCGGACGTTTTTTGTGGTTTTTACTTTTTTTTCCTGGACTTTTTATTAAAACAAAACCCTGAAAACCTCTAAAAGCATGAATTAAATAGAGATCGTTACAACTGCCCCGGGGCAACTCCCACTGACTGACTACGTGATCCCCACAGCTTTTACATGGCAACATTTTGTATCAGTAGTTTTCGTGGTTTTTACTCTTAATAAATCATAAAGAACTGTGGGTTTTTTACACAAAAAAAATTGAGTTTTAGTGTAAAATATACATATATATACCAATTGTGAAAAAAATAAAATATGAATGTTAGTGTTCAGCCAAACCAACCTTATATCTTAAAGG
Source organism: Xenopus tropicalis (assembly GCF_000004195.4). Taxonomy (NCBI): domain Eukaryota; kingdom Metazoa; phylum Chordata; class Amphibia; order Anura; family Pipidae; genus Xenopus; species Xenopus tropicalis. The sequence continues at coordinate 4,832,140 of NC_030682.2, forward strand.
AACAGTTCAGTGTAAAAATGAAACCGGGTAAAACAGACAGACTGAGCAATATAACAATGTTGTTAATACAGTTAGCTGGGCACAATGGGCGGATGTCTAACATAATAGTCAGAACACTACTTCCTGCTTTATAGCTCTTTATGCTGTCAGTAACCAATCAGTGACTTGGGGGGGGGAACCATAGTCACTGTATTTAATGTCAGAAAGGGGTAAGGAGCATGGGGATATACCACAGAAAATGTACACCAGTGTCTCAGTGTTATTTTGGGGGATCCCTGATAAAGTCTGGAAACCAAATTTTGGTCCCAGTTATTGATTTAGAATCAGTTTTTCTTTTCATTCTTTTTATTTTGAATACTAGGTTCCTAGTGATCCTTATGGGCTGAAGGAAAGGAATATGGCAGGGGGGTATTGCTAAACACACAGCTAATGTTCTTTGCTAAAGGGCCCCGGGCCCTTCTTTTGTTTGAACAGTTGAATATAAAGGAATTTTGTTTTGTTTTGTCCCCCCCTGAGCATCTATATTAATGGAATATTCCAGGTACAGCCGCTGCAGTTAGTTGGCCTTGGATTTGCCCGTACCCCATCACGATAGACATTATCACATGACGCCATCTTTGTTATTCCAATATACTAAGGACAGTTTTGTATATGTGACATGTAACGTTTGGCAGTTTCTGTAACATATGAACTGGGACAAGAGGATATCAACCCAAAATTATACAGAATGAAAACACTTCCCGTACGGCCCATGAAGCAATTGTATTCCATTTTTAGGTAATTTATTTGTGTAAGTGATTAAACCTTCCCACGTCCCTTTCCTTTCACCTCCCCGGGATCCCTCTGACTATCTGTTCCCTGCAAAGATGGATCTAAAATTGTTAGTGAGACAGTTCTCCTCAGCTGCCAGGGTTTATGTCACATGATACAGTTTTTCAATCATGTGACTTTGTACTGGAGAGATTCGCCTCAGCAGGAAGACTTCATATCCCACAATGCACTTCACCAGCCACATGACTTGTGCTACAGAGAGTCCCTCAGCAGCCTTATATCATATCCCACAATGCACCTCCGCACAATGTGTCTTGTGATAGATTCTCCTCAGCAGCCACACTTTCTAGCCCACATATTTATACAGAGCCTGGTAGGGAAAACATGGATTCAATGCTTTCAGGTGAGCTGGGACAGATAAAGTATAAAGCAATGGCAGCAGGAGCACCCCAAATCCCCCCCTAACTGGCCTTCAGGCTGGGCCCCCTTAGCCCATAACAAGGTTACAGATATATAGAAACATTGGGGTAACAGTCACCCCGCTATAGTTCCAGGGGTACCCAGGGCACAAATAAGCACTCACCCCAAATCCCCCCCTAACTGGCCTTCAGGCTGGGCCCCCTTAGCCCATAACAAGGTTACAGATATATAGAAACATTGGGGTAACAGTCACCCCGCTATAGTTCCAGGGGTACCCAGGGCACAAATAAGCCCTCACCCCAAATCCCCCCCTAACTGGCCTTCAGGCTGGGCCCCCTTAGCCCATAACAAGGTTACAGATATATAGAAACATTGGGGTAACAGTCACCCCGCTATAGTTCCAGGGGTACCCAGGGCACAAATAAGCACTCACCCCAAATCCCCCCCTAACTGGCCTTCAGGCTGGGCCCCCTTAGCCCATAACAAGGTTACAGATATATAGAAACATTGGGGTAACAGTCACCCCGCTATGGTTCCAGGGGTACCCAGGGCACAAATAAGCACTCACCCCAAATCCCCCCCTAACTGGCCTTCAGGCTGGGCCCCCTTAGCCCATAACAAGGTTACAGATATATAGAAACATTGGGGTAACAGTCACCCTGCTATAGTTCCAGGGGTACCCAGGGCACAAATAAGCACTCACCCCAAATCCCCCCCCCAAATGGCCATTAATGATACATAGTCTGCACTGCCCCAATGGCAAAATCATGTGATAATGATAAACTCTGTTTATCTCTGTTTTCAATCTCAGATCAAAACAAACAATCATACCCAACATGCATTGCTTTCATGCACTTTTGTTTCCATGTAATAAAAAGCAGAAAGTAGAAAACCTATGCAGGCAGATTCCATTAACTGTACATTAAGATTTTACTTCCACGGAATCTGGTGCCCACATGACAACAGCTTAATTACCACAATTTCTTTGAAAATCTACTGAATTAGAATCTGCCCACCAACAATATGGTGGCGATACAGCTCTGAGGAGGAAGGTATGTTTTCATTGATCTGTGAGCTGAACTGAAACAAGCTCATTGGCTAAAGGGTGGAGCTTAATTCACAGGAGGGGTGAGAGCTCTTTGTGTTTCTCTCTGTACCCAGACCGGATAGAGGGAAAGGCTGAACCCTTCCTGTAACTGCCTTATTCTGTGTCCCTGGGCTGCTGGGTAAGTGATTTTCCCTCTCCTCCTCCTCCTCCTCCCTGCACTGTCTGTGGGACTGGGGGTTAATCCCGCTGCAGGGGCTGATAGAGAGGGGCGGCTGTGGGACTGGGGGTTAATCCCGCTGCAGGGGCTGATAGAGAGGGGCGGCTGTGGGACTGGGGGTTAATCCCGCTGCAGGGGCCGATAGAGAGGGGCGGCTGTGGGACTGGGGGTTAATCCCGCTGCAGGGGCTGATAGAGAGGGGCGGCTGTGGGACTGGGGGTTAATCCCGCTGCAGGGGCTGATAGAGAGGGGCGGCTGTGGGACTGGGGGTTAATCCCGCTGCAGGGGCCGATAGAGAGGGGCGGCTGTGGGACTGGGGGTTAATCCCGCTGCAGGGGCTGATAGAGAGGGGCGGCTGTGGGACTGGGGGTTAATCCCGCTGCAGGGGCTGATAGAGAGGGGCGGCTGTGGGACTGGGGGTTAATCCCGCTGCAGGGGCCGATAGAGAGGGGCGGCTGTGGGACTGGGGGTTAATCCCGCTGCAGGGGCTGATAGAGAGGGGCGGCTGTGGGACTGGGGGTTAATCCCGCTGCAGGGGCTGATAGAGAGGGGCGGCTGTGGGACTGGGGGTTAATCCCGCTGCAGGGGCCGATAGAGAGGGGCGGCTGTGGGACTGGGGGTTAATCCCGCTGCAGGGGCTGATAGAGAGGGGCGGCTGTGGGACTGGGGGTTAATCCCGCTGCAGGGGCTGATGGAGAGGGGCGGCTGTGGGACTGGGGGTTAATCCCGCTGCAGGGGCTGATAGAGAGGGGCGGCTGTGGGACTGGGGGTTAATCCCGCTGCAGGGGCTGATAGAGAGGGGCGGCTGTGGGACTGGGGGTTAATCCCGCTGCAGGGGCTGATAGAGAGGGGCGGCTGTGGGACTGGGGGTTAATCCCACTTCTGCTGTTTCCCACAGACAGGACCTGATGGATCTCAGGCACTTCTGATACACAGTGAGTGTGGGGCTCTGCCCATTCCCAACATGGTTTCACTGAGCCGACAAGCAATCTGCATTCCTTTAGCTTCAGTAAATATCCTCCAAAACTAAGGTAAGAAATGTACCTGAAAACAACCTGTCATGTTTAATAAACAAGAGAAACTTTGGGAAACATGGGGGTGAACAATGATTTGCCATCCTAAATATTATGGTAACTAAGGCTGAATTGCTTGTACATCAGTGTCTTCATCCCTTAAGGGGGTCACATGTTTAATTTCAGAGTGGGGCCTCTGCCAAAAGTGTCTGAAAGCCCCCTGGTTTAGAGAGATCATTGACCCTGCACAGTGCCAGCATTGAGTTTTCCTTGGGTAGATATTTGTCTGACAACCCTGTCACTCACCCCCTAAACTGCCCCATTGGTTTCCCTGATTGGATAAACCCCTCCCTGTACAACATGTATTTATTGCACTAATATCAGAGGGGGGGCCCAAGCGCAGCCCCACAGGCAGCTTTATATGGTGGGTTTCTGTTCCTTGCTGTCAGGTTCTCCAGAGATGGAACCAAGGAGGTTAGAGGGGAAATGGGAGAATGAAGAGCCGGACACTGAGGAGCCTCTGCCCACAATAAAGAGGGAAATGGATCCCGTTCCTGGGGCCGGTGAGTAACGTTTCCCTATTAATAATTACGCGGCCCTGTCTCTCCCTTACTCCCAGCTTTACACGGCCCTGTCTCTCCCTTACTCCCAGCTTTACACGGCCCTGTCTCTCCCTTACTCCCAGCTTTACGCGGCCCTGTCTCTCCCTTACTCCCAGCTTTACGCGGCCCTGTCTCTCCCTTACTGGCAGCTTTACACGGCCCTGTCTCTCCCTTACTCCCAGCTTTACGCGGCCCTGTCTCTCCCTTACTCCCAGCTTTACACAGCCCTGTCTCTCCCTTACTCCCAGCTTTACACGGCCCTGTCTCTCCCTTACTCCCAGCTTTACGCGGCCCTGTCTCTCCCTTACTGGCAGCTTTACACTGCCCTGTCTCTCCCTTACTCCCAGCTTTACACGGCCCTGTCTCTCCCTTACTGGCAGCTTTACACGGCCCTGTCTCTCCCTTACTGGCAGCTTTACACGGCCCTGTCTCTCCCTTACTCCCAGCTTTACACGGCCCTGTCTCTCCCTTACTGGCAGCTTTACACGGCCCTGTCTCTCCCTTACTCCCAGCTTTACACGGCCCTGTCTCTCCCTTACTCCCAGCTTTACACGGCCCTGTCTCTCCCTTACTGGCAGCTTTACACGGCCCTGTCTCTCCCTTACTCCCAGCTTTACATGGCCCTGTCTCTCCCTTACTCCCAGCTTTACACGGCCCTGTCTCTCCCTTACTCCCAGCTTTACACGGCTCTGTCTCTCCCTTACTCCCAGCTTTACACGGCCCTGTCTCTCCCTTACTCCCAGCTTTACACGGCTCTGTCTCTCCCTTACTCCCAGCTTTACACAGCCCTGTCTCTCCCTTACTCCCAGCTTTACACGGCCCTGTCTCTCCCTTACTCCCAGCTTTACACGGCCCTGTCTCTCCCTTACTCCCAGCTTTACACGGCCCTGTCTCTCCCTTACTCCCAGCTTTACACGGCTCTGTCTCTCCCTTACTCCCAGCTTTACGCGGCCCTGTCTCTCCCTTACTCCCAGCTTTACACGGCCCTGTCTCTCCCTTACTCCCAGCTTTACACGGCCCTGTCTCTCCCTTACTCCCAGCTTTACACGGCCCTGTCTCTCCCTTACTCCCAGCTTTACACGGCCCTGTCTCTCCCTTACTCCCAGCTTTACACGGCTCTGTCTCTCCCTTACTCCCAGCTTTACACGGCCCTGTCTCTCCCTTACTCCCAGCTTTACACGGCCCTGTCTCTCCCTTACTCCCAGCTTTACACGGCCCTGTCTCTCCCTTACTCCCAGCTTTACACGGCCCTGTCTCTCCCTTACTGGCAGCTTTACACGGCCCTGTCTCTCCCTTACTCCCAGCTTTACACGGCTCTGTCTCTCCCTTACTCCCAGCTTTACACAGCCCTGTCTCTCCCTTACTCCCAGCTTTACACGGCCCTGTCTCTCCCTTACTCCCAGCTTTACACGGCCCTGTCTCTCCCTTACTCCCAGCTTTACACGGCCCTGTCTCTCCCTTACTCCCAGCTTTACACGGCTCTGTCTCTCCCTTACTCCCAGCTTTACGCGGCCCTGTCTCTCCCTTACTCCCAGCTTTACACGGCCCTGTCTCTCCCTTACTCCCAGCTTTACACGGCCCTGTCTCTCCCTTACTCCCAGCTTTACACGGCCCTGTCTCTCCCTTACTCCCAGCTTTACACGGCCCTGTCTCTCCCTTACTCCCAGCTTTACACGGCTCTGTCTCTCCCTTACTCCCAGCTTTACACGGCCCTGTCTCTCCCTTACTCCCAGCTTTACACGGCCCTGTCTCTCCCTTACTCCCAGCTTTACACGGCCCTGTCTCTCCCTTACTCCCAGCTTTACACGGCCCTGTCTCTCCCTTACTGGCAGCTTCCCCAGAGGCAGAAGTAATTCTTCACATAAAGATAAAGGAGGAAGAATCGGACCCTGAAGACCATCAGACCCCAATGGAAAGCTCAGCAGCACCACTTACTGATGGGGGTAAGTAGCCAGGGAGTGAGTAACATCAGCACTGATACCAATTATACCCCTGCTGGTGCCAGGGGGGCAGGTATCAGTGTGAGTTCCCCGGGCAGTGCCATAGGTACCTCAGCAATCTGCAATCATTCTGGGCCTTGTCGCCCACATGGAGGTGACAGACTGAATGATCTTTTTATCTCGTTGGCTGCTCAGTTGCTATAGACTTATTATTGTGAGATCAAACAGCTCTAATGTTACAATAATCCGGCCACAAACCTGTGACATATTGCAAAATCTATGCATTGGTCTCACAAAAGGCCAGCAAACGGTGCTGGTTTCCCTCTGGGCTAAACATTAACCCTATCTGTAACAATGGCCCCTTTATTGGAGCTCCCTATAGATCCTCTCAGGTCCCTGTCTGGGTTTCACATGAGGGGTGGGCGTGTCCTAACGGTCCCTGCCAGAAGCACAGTAGGAGGGGGAGAGCCAATCACAGCCCTGCACTCACACAAGCACAGACAGGCTTCAGTTAGATCATGTTTTCTTCTTTATAAGAAAAAGAAGGTAAAATAAAATGTTGTTTTAATTGTTCCGATACTGTAACAGTTCCTTACAGATAATATCTATTCCCCCTCAGCTCTCTCCTGTTTGTTGTTATTAGGGGGGTACATGAAGGCGGAACCCAATTTAGACTCTGCTGAACTGCCCAAACCAGAGACTGACTCGGAGTCCGGCACAAGAGATGGCGATTGCTTAACAAGCTCTGATGGATCAGGTTTTATCTGCTATAAGTGTGGGGAAACCTTCTCTGGGAATAGTGAGCTCTCCCACCCCTGTGGGACAGACGAGAGAGTTCACTCTGGGGAGGAATCTACAACATGCGTGGAAGTTTGGAAGAGTTTTATGGAAAAGGGCAGCCTTCCTGTGCAACGGAAGATTCACACAGGGGAGAAACCATTCTCATGTAAAGAATGTGGGAAAAGGTTTTCTTTAAACACCAGCCTTTATAAACACAAGAGAATTCACACGGGGCAGAGACCTCACTCATGTACAGACTGTGGGAAATCTTTCTTTCAAAAAACCCACCTTCAAAGTCACCAGAAAATTCACTCCGGGGAGAAACCCTTCACCTGTTCGGAATGTGGGAAAAGTTTCTTTTTAAAGATTGACCTTCAAAAGCACCAGAGGAACCACACCGGGGAGAAACCATTTACTTGTTCAGAATGTGGCAAACGGTTTTCTAGAAGCAGCAGCCTCTCAAATCACAAGAGAATTCACACGGGGGAAAGGCCTTATTCATGTACAGACTGTGGGAAATCATTCTATGTAAAAAGCCACCTTCAAAATCACCAGACAGTTCACACCAGAGAGAAACCATTCACCTGCGCAGAATGTGGCAAATGTTTTACCGAGAAGGGAACCCTTCGCATTCACCAGAAAATTCACACCGGGGAGAAACTATTCACTTGTGGAGAATGCTGCAAAAGTTTTACTGCAAAGAGCACCCTTCAGAACCACCAAAGGATTCACACCGGGGAGAAACCATTCACCTGTACAGAATGTGGGAAAAGCTTTACTGAAAAGAGCACCCTTAAAAAGCACCAGAGGATTCACACTGGAGAGAAACCTTTTACCTGTACAGAGTGTGGGAAATGTTTTACGGAAAGGAACACCCTTCAGAGCCACAAAACTATTCACACTGGAGAGAAACCATTCACCTGCACAGAGTGTGGGAAAAGGTTTTCTTTAAGAAGTACCCTTTACAAACATAAAACAATACATACTGCTGAGAAACCCTGGGTAGCGGGTGGTCAGAGTTTATCCGCAAAGGGCATCCCTGAGTGCAACCAAACAAACTCACACACACTAGAATAGCACTGAGAGATGTAGGTATAGCCCCGGCACTATCATGTGATAGTATGAACTGTTATTGGCAATAAAATGGTTTTGGAACCTGGGGCCAAAGGCTTATGGTAAGGAAACGTGGCTCCCAACACTCACAGTGCAGATTGTATCTCCCAACCCTCAGGCTCATACAGTAAATCAGAGCTGGACAACTTTTTCAGTTCAGCGGGCTTAAATATATCACATATTTGGGGTCCAGCTTTACAAAAAAACGTCAGACTGTAGAATGAATAGTGTACAGCATATAAGCAGTTAAAGTAAGTAAAGGATATGCACCCTAAGCACTCTGTGGTGTAGAGAAAGGTAAATATAAATCACAGAGTGCAGAGTAGAGTGAAACCATGAGGGTGAGAGGCTCAGAGGGAGGAGTCACACTACTATTCACACAGTTACTACTGGGGGCAAAATGGGAATTGCTGGGGGCAAATGAGCCAGAGATGTGACCCAAATGGCAGCGGTTCCTGATATCCCTAATGGGCTGAGGGGAAGGAATATGGCAGGGGAGTATTAATGGTGGGGTTTCATGTCAAGTCAGTTTTGTTCCGCACTTTGCTGTGACTCCATTAAAAACCCACCTGCTCAACATGAAATCATGGGGCATTTGCTGAAACAACTTCTTTCATGAAAAATCTATAGTTTTTGTTATTTCGTAAACTGAAACCGTAGATAAACCAGTGTGTGAATATGGCAGCTCTGTGCGTTTTGGAGTCATATTGTCGTTCCAGAGCGCCACTCAGTGAAGCTAAAGTGCTGTTTATTCCAAGGTAAAGTTGGTGTAAATAACAACATTGAACTAATAACGTCCAGTGCCGGACTGGGACCCCAGGGCCCATCAGAAAACCTTAGCCCATAGGCCCACTCTCCAAACTATTTTTCCTCCTTTTCTCACTCAACCCCTTTATTCTCCCAGTCTCTTTTATTTACATGCTAGCATATATATCCTTCCATCTATTTCTCCTATTTGTTCCCATTCAGAAATAGGGAATGACCATGATGCAGGCCAAATGGTCAGGAGCAGGAGGGCCCACTGACACCTGGGCCTACTGGGAGTTTTCCTGGTATTGCTGTGGGCCAGTCCAACACTGATATCATCAGATTCAGAAAGGAGGAGTTATTAACTGCAACTTGCCGACAGACAGAACCTATTATAACACAGGCTTGTATAGAGAGCAGGCATCCTGATGTGTGTGCTGATGATTTTCTGGAGCAAATGGACATTGTTGTGATCCCATCCCATGTTTGGTCCTTGCGAGGTAAAAGCATTGTAGATAGATTACAGTATACAGCCCCCTCCCTTTGTATTGATGGTTTTGTTAGCAGGAGTCCATTATACAGAGGGTTATCTCTGCTCTGGGAATCTAATTATCTACCTCGCGAGGGCCAAACATGGAGGAGCTTCAGTTTCCCTGTTTAGTTCAAGAAATAACAATAAACCCATGCCCTATTCATTTTATTTATTCACTAAAGCCCAAGCCCTATTTGTTACAGCCAGTGGGGCTCCAGAGGCTGCTGTTGCCCTGATGCAACTACCCCCCCCCCCCATTCTCACCTGTTTCACCTGAGAGTGGATCAAAGGGGCCTCATTGGTAGCATGGAGAGCGCCATTGCACTAGATGAGGCAAATATTTGTTTTTGTTAAAAGTTAACAGAGGAGTGTTTTTACCACCCTTGTGCCTTGCCTTGGGGATATAGTGATACCTACCCTTTAAAGAAGACATATTTGATAAATGGGAAAACCCCTAACCCTGTAGGCAATTATGAATAATACCCGGTGCTGGTTTCCCTTTGGGCTAAACATTAACCCTATCTGTAACAATGGCCCCTTTATTGGAGCTCCCTATAGATCCTCTCAGGTCCCTGTCTGGGTTTCACATGAGGGGTGGGCGTGTCCTAACGGTCCCTGCCAGAAGCACAGTAGGAGGGGGAGAGCCAATCACAGCCCTGCACTCACACAAGCACAGACAGGCTTCAGTTCCCTATCAGGTCAGCCTAGCTGCTGATTGGTTCCTATCCTACAGTGCCGCCGCCCCCCTGCACAGCCTGGGAAAGGAGGCAGCAGGAAGTGGAACAGATGGGCGGGGCTAGTGGGGTTTGGGGGAATTTCTCAATAAATCAGTCAGAAACACAACTTTAAGCACAATCCTTCTATATCTAGAGGAGTATAATTCCCTGGTACATTCATCATTTTTATAGGATGTGTCTCCTTTAACACCTTTTCCGTGTTTTATATCCCAAAATCTATTTTGTGACTGAGGTGTGAGTTTTATTATTTGTATTCTCAGTGCAAAGAATCTAACATAAATAGCAATTAAAGGACAAGTTAAACCAGCACCAAGGTACACTGGTTATTGGCAAAACCCTTTCCGGCTCAGCACCGGGTGGATTATTCCAAGATGCCCCCTCTCGCTGATTGTGTGTTAGTCCCCCAGATTTGTACTTGCACGCTGGGAGGGTGGGGTGAGTGGGGGGTGAGTGGGGGGGTGACTGGGGGGTGAGTGGGGTATCAGGGGGATAATGGGGCATTAACCTGTGGGAAATATAAAGGCTCCCATTGAACAACCCGCTGCTGTGCTGCCTGTGTGGTTTCTATGTGAATAAAATGGTTTCTTATCAATTACAAATCCACTAAATAATAATAATACTCACAACCAAAATAGTATATAAAAATGGAGCAAAATAAATAAAACATATAAATATACCATCGCTTTTATTGAATTGGAGCAAAACTTTTGCAGCAGCAGAAAAATACATTGTTTAAAGTTAAAATGGCGCAGAATATCAGCAGATTAACCCCTAGATCTCTTTTCACTCCGGTCACATCTATAGTCTCTGTGCCGTGTGTATATACAGCGCTAACAGCACTGCGCATCCTCATTTACCTCAGGATTTTTTTTTTATACTCTGCAAAAGAAATAAATAACAACACGGATTTATAGTTCCACAAGAAAACGCTCTATTCTTTATTTAAAACGTTGTTTCAATTCAAAATACAAAATCTCGTCAGCTCACGGACACACAGACGGTATGATCTGCCCACCCAAAACATGGCGGCTCCCCGCTGTTACAGTGACAAAGTAGCAAACTGCCAAAGTGAAAGGAGCAATTTCATTGGTTGTGGGAGGGAAACTAAAACCGGGTTATATCACTGGAACTGTATGGCTGTGTCTCGTCCCTAAGGGCGGGGTTAAAGCTGCCAGTGCTTCCTCCCATACACAGATGTGACTGACTGAGAGACAGGCTGGGATTGTCCCCTGCTGCCCCTGTAACTCCTCCCCCCTGTGTCCCTGGCATTGTCCCTCCCCTGCACTCACATCTCCAGCCTGGGCTACTGGGTAAGTGCTTTTCCCTCCTCCTCCTCCTCCTCCTCCTCCTCCTCCTCCCTGCACTGTCTGTGGGACTGGGGGTTAATCCCGCTGCAGGGACTGATAGAGAGGGGCGGCTGTGGGACTGGGGGTTAATCCCGCTGCAGGGACTGATAGAGAGGGGCGGCTGTGGGACTGGGGGTTAATCCCGCTGCAGGGGCCGATAGAGAGGGGCGGCTGTGGGACTGGGGGTTAATCCCACTGCAGGGGCCGATAGAGAGGGGCGGCTGTGGGACTGGGGGTTAATCCCGCTGCAGGGGCCGATAGAGAGGGGCGGCTGTGGGACTGGGGGTTAATCCCGCTGCAGGGGCCGATAGAGAGGGGCGGCTGTGGGACTGGGGGTTAATCCCGCTGCAGGGGCCGATAGAGAGGGGCGGCTGTGGGACTGGGGGTTAATCCCGCTGCAGGGGCCGATAGAGAGGGGCGGCTGTGGGACTGGGGGTTAATCCCGCTGCAGGGGCCGATAGAGAGGGGCGGCTGTGGGACTGGGGGTTAATCCCGCTGCAGGGGCCGATAGAGAGGGGCGGCTGTGGGACTGGGGGTTAATCCCGCTGCAGGGGCTGATAGAGAGGGGCGGCTGTGGGACTGGGGGTTAATCCCGCTGCAGGGGCTGATAGAGAGGGGCGGCTGTGGGACTGGGGGTTAATCCCGCTGCAGGGGCCGATAGAGAGGGGCGGCTGTGGGACTGGGGGTTAATCCCGCTGCAGGGGCTGATAGAGAGGGGCGGCTGTGGGACTGGGGGTTAATCCCGCTGCAGGGGCTGATAGAGAGGGGCGGCTGTGGGACTGGGGGTTAATCCCGCTGCAGGGGCTGATAGAGAGGGGCGGCTGTGGGACTGGGGGTTAATCCCGCTGCAGGGGCCGATAGAGAGGGGCGGCTGTGGGACTGGGGGTTAATCCCGCTGCAGGGGCTGATAGAGAGGGGCGGCTGTGGGACTGGGGGTTAATCCCGCTGCAGGGGCCGATAGAGAGGGGCGGCTGTGGGACTGGGGGTTAATCCCGCTGCAGGGGCCGATAGAGAGGGGCAGTTTACTGATTGGATAAACCCCTCCCTGTACAACATGTATTTATTGCACTAATATCAGAGGGGGGGCCCAAGCGCAGCCCCACAGGCAGCTTTATATGGTGGGTTTCTGTTCCTTGCTGTCAGGTTCTCCAGAGATGGAACCAAGGAGGTTAGAGGGGAAATGGGAGAATGAAGAGCCGGACACTGAGGAGCCTCTGCCCACAATAAAGAGGGAAATGGATCCCGTTCCTGGGGCCGGTGAGTAAAGTTTCCCAAGGCACTTCCTTACTCCCAGCTTTATACGGCCCTGTCTCTCCCTTACTCCCAGCTTTATACGGCCCTGTCTCTCCCTTACTCCCAGCTTTATACGGCCCTGTCTCTCCCTTACTCCCAGCTTTACACGGCCCTGTCTCTCCCTTACTCCCAGCTTTATACGGCCCTGTCTCTCCCTTACTCCCAGCTTTACACGGCCCTGTCTCTCCCTTACTCCCAGCTTTACACGGCCCTGTCTCTCCCTTACTCCCAGCTTTATACGGCCCTGTCTCTCCCTTACTCCCAGCTTTACACGGCCCTGTCTCTCCCTTACTCCCAGCTTTACACGGCCCTGTCTCTTCCTTACTCCCAGCTTTACACGGCCCTGTCTCTCCCTTACTCCCAGCTTTACACGGCCCTGTCTCTCCCTTACTCCCAGCTTTACACGGCCCTGTCTCTCCCTTACTCCCAGCTTTACACGGCCCTGTCTCTCCCTTACTCCCAGCTTTACACGGCCCTGTCTCTCCCTTACTCCCAGCTTTACACGGCCCTGTCTCTCCCTTACTCCCAGCTTTACACGGCCCTGTCTCTCCCTTACTCCCAGCTTTACACGGCCCTGTCTCTCCCTTACTCCCAGCTTTACACGGCCCTGTCTCTCCCTTACTCCCAGCTTTACACGGCCCTGTCTCTCCCTTACTCCCAGCTTTACACGGCCCTGTCTCTCCCTTACTCCCAGCTTTACGCGGCCCTGTCTCTCCCTTACTCCCAGCTTTACGCGGCCCTGTCTCTCCCTTACTCCCAGCTTTACGCGGCCCTGTCTCTCCCTTACTCCCAGCTTTACGCGGCCCTGTCTCTCCCTTACTCCCAGCTTTACACGGCCCTGTCTCTCCCTTACTCCCAGCTTTACACGGCCCTGTCTCTCCCTTACTCCCAGCTTTACATGGCCCTGTCTCTCCCTTACTGGCAGAATCTTCAGAGGAGGAACTGGAAATATTACAGATTAGGATAAAGGATGAGTTGGTTTCTGAAGATCACCTGAACCCAATGGAGAGATCAGCAGTTCTGCTCTCTGAGGAGGGTAAGTAGCTGTGGATTGTGGGTGTAGAACCAGCGTTCAGACCGGTTTCACTCATCAGCGCTCACTGTCTGATCCTTGTTTGTCAGATTCCTCTGAGGACGAACCAGAAATATTAAAGATATTGATAAAGGAAGAAGAACCAGACTCAGATTATGATTTGAACCCCGAGGAGAGCTTGGAAGTTCCTCTCGCCGATGAGGGTAAGTAACTTTACATCAGTGCATCCCAGCTCATGCCCTGTATCAGCTGCAATTCTGAGCTTCTCCAGAACAGGACGGAGTTGGCAGAATCTGGTTAGAGAGACTGTTGGGTAATTAGCAGGAAGGTACAACAAGATGGAGGGGATATTAGAGTTAATAGAGGAACTGGGCTGAAAGGGCTGAAGTGTGAATGGGGGAACAGGGCCGTGTGGGCGGGATTGTGGTGAGTTTTGAGGATGGAGCTTACGATCTTCTGTTAAACTTTGCTATCTACAATTGTTTTATGATGCCGAAAAAGTGAATTAACTATCCTTCCCAGACTGACCTCATGGAAGAAACAAATAATGGCTGAAACTTGTATAACATGGCCAATGCCAAATGGGAGGCCAATAGTGGGGATAGAGACTGACAGCCTACTGACCCAGTACCATTCATTGTGCAGAACTCTCCTCCCCTTCTTGTACCCTCATTCTCCCTTCACTTTCTGTTTTTCCTGGGACTCTTTCCTACACTGTATTGTTATAAGAAAACACAAAACTAAAATCCTAAGGAGACATATTGGATAAAGGAAAACCCCTAACCCTGTAGGCAATTATGAATAATATCCGGTGCTGGTTTCCCTTTGGGCTAAACATTAACCCTATCTGTAACAATGGCCCCTTTATTGGAGCTCCCTATAGATCCTCTCAGGTCCCTGTCTGGGTTTCACATGAGGGGTGGGCGTGTCCTAACGGTCCCTGCCAGAAGCACAGTAGGAGCGGGAGAGCCAATCACAGCCTTGCACTCACACAAGCACAGACAGGCTTCAGTTCCCTATCAGGTCAGCCTAGCTGCTGATTGGTTCCTATCCTACAGTGCTGCCCCCCTGCACAGCCTGGGAAAGGAGGCAGCAGGAAGTGGAACAGATGGGCGGGACTAAGTGGAGTAAGAGATTGGACTAACTGAATGATGAAGTGGAAGTATGGAGATATTGATGACTGAATACCTGGTCAGCGTTATGATCTGTATTACCCAGGGGTAGGTAGCTGGGGCATAATGTAAAGGTGCCCAAGTTTTATGCCTTCTAAGTAAAAAATTAACTCCTCTTCCAATATTTTGGTTTCAGCGGGGAAAATAGAGCCATTACTGAGCACTGGAGAATGTAATACGACTGAAAGTCACAGAACGCGTAGAAAGTCACGGTGTGACTCACGCACAAGATGTGAAGATTCTTCAGCGAGTTCTGATGCCTCAGTGTTTACCTGCTGCAAGTGCGGAAAGTACTTCTCTTTGGCGAGAGAACTGGCCCAGCATCTCCATGTATGTACTGGTTACAGCACAGAGAGCAGCCGGAAAGCAGGGGTGAAGCCTTTTGTCTTTACTGAGTATGAAAAAGTACAGATATCTCCCACCGGAGAGAAACCATTCACCTGCGCAGAGTGCGGTAAAAGTTTCTCACGGAACAGCAATCTCCTGGCACATAGGAGGCTCCACCGAGGGGAGAAACCATTCGCGTGCAAGGTTTGTGCAAAGCGCTTTTCTCAAAAAAACAACCTTATGGCACATGAGCGGATCCACACAGGGGAGAAACCCTTCACGTGCATGGAGTGCGAGAAAAGCTTCTCTCAGAAGAGCAGCCTTCAGGCACACAAGAAAATTCACACAGGGGAGAAACCCTTTGTGTGCACCGATTGTCTGAAACGATTTTCTCACAAGCATCAGCTTGTGATCCATATGAGCATCCATACCGGGATAGCAAAGTTCATTTGTTCAGAATGTGGGATGAGCTTCTCCCTAAAGAGCAGCCTTCAGAGGCACCAGAAGATCCACGCTGGGGATAAACCCTTTATATGCACAGAATGCGGGAAAAGGTTTTGCACAAAGCACGAACTTCAGAAACACCAGAGAAGTCACACAGGGGAGAAACCATTTGTGTGTAAAGAGTGTGGGAAATGTTTTGCTACCAACAGGAACCTTTATGTACATCAAAATGTTCACACTGGTGCAAAACCCTTTTCATGTCCTGATTGTGGCAAATATTTCTCTCAGAAGAGCAGTCTGCACCGACACCAGAACATTCACACCGGGGCGAAACCATTCACATGCACAGAGTGTGGGAACAGCTTTGCTTTAAAAAGCACCCTTCTACGGCATCAGACCATTCACACAGGGGAGAAACCGTACAGCTGCACGGAATGCGGGAAAAGCTTTTCATTGAAGTGCACTCTTCGGAAACACCACAAAATACACACAGGGGAGAAACCATTCATGTGCACAGAGTGCGGGAAGTGCTTCAACAACAGGCATAAACTTCACAACCATCATAAAATTCACACGGGAGAGAAACCTTTCCTGTGCACGGAATGCGGCAAAGGGTT
Source organism: Xenopus tropicalis (assembly GCF_000004195.4). Lineage (NCBI taxonomy): Eukaryota > Metazoa > Chordata > Amphibia > Anura > Pipidae > Xenopus > Xenopus tropicalis. The sequence continues at coordinate 4,848,292 of NC_030682.2, forward strand.
CTGCAACCGGAGCAGCCTCCACACCCACCAGAAAATCCACACGGATGAAAAGGACTTTGCGTGTACGGAGTGCGGGATGCGGTTTTTTCAAAGGCGCGACGTTCACAGGCATATGAAGATTCACGGAGCGGAGAAACCTGTAGGTAGAAAGCGTTTCGCTCAAAAGACCCGACGGCTTGGCCGCCTACACACGGGTCCAAAACCTTTAACGTGTAAGGAATGTGGGGAGTGTTTTTCTTTAAAGAACAGCCTTCGGAAACACCTACGAATACACACGGAGCAGAAACGTTTCCCTTGCTCAGAATGTGGGAAATGCTTCTCTGTAGAGATCCAGCTTAACAGCCACCGGAACAGTCACACAGGGGAGAAACCATTCATCTGCAAGGAATGTGGGAAAAGCTTCTCTTTAGAGATCCAACTTAACAGCCACCGGAACAGTCACACAGGGGAGAAACCATTCACCTGCACGGAATGTGGGAAATGCTTCTCTGTAGAGATCCAACTTAATAGCCACCGGAACAGTCACACAGGGGAGAAACCATTCACCTGCACGGAATGTGGGAAAAGCTTCTCTGTAGAGATCCAACTTAATAGCCACCGGAACAGTCACACAGGGGAGAAACCATTCACCTGCACGGAATGTGGCAAAGGCTTTTCACTAAAGAATAACCTCCTGGCCCACAAGTGGGTTCACAAGAAGGGGAAAGGCTTTGCCTGCGCAGAATGTGGGAAAAGTTATTTCCTGAGGTCCAGCCTCCTAGCCCACGAGCGGATCCATACGGGCAAGAAAGCTTTTGTGTGTGCGGAATGCGGGGACGGATTTACTCACCGCTACCAACTTCTAATACATATTAAATTTCATACGGGGGTAGAACCTTTCACATGTAAAGAGTGCGGGAAGTATTTCACCCTAAAAAGCAGTCTTCTTAGGCACCGGGCAGCTCACCCAGGTGTGAAACCTTTTAGGTGTATAAGAAGTGGGCAGCCATTTTGGTTTGGAAGCAGCCGACAGAAACACTTGAGACTTCACCGAGGGAAGAAGCCGCTCACTTGCACGGAGTATGGGAAAAGATTCTCTCACAGGAGCATCCATCAGGCTCACAGGGAAACCCGGGCGGGAGAGAAACCATTCATGTGCACTGAGTGTGGGAGGCGCTTCTCTCAAAGGAGCGGCCTGTACAGACACCAGAGATGTCACACAGGGGAGAAACCATTCACTCGCAGAGACAGAGGGAAAAGTTAAATGAAATTGACTTTTATTAATGAATAATATCCGGTGCTGGTTTCCCTTTGGGCTAAACATTAACCCTATCTGTAACAATGGCCCCTTTATTGGAGCTCCCTATAGATCCTCTCAGGTCCCTGTCTGGGTTTCACATGAGGGGTGGGCGTGTCCTAACGGTCCCTGCCAGAAGCACAGTAGGAGGGGGAGAGCCAATCACAGCCCTGCACTCACACAAGCACAGACAGGCTTCAGTTGCATATTAGGTCAGCCTAGCTGCTGATTGGTTCCTATCCTACAGTGCCGCCGCCCCCCTGCACAGCCTGGGAAAGGAGGCAGCAGGAAGTGGAACAGATGGGCGGGGCTAGTGGGGTTTGGGGGAATTTCTCAATAAATCAGTCAGAAACACAACTTTAAGCACAATCCTTCTATATCTAGAGGAGTATAATTCCCTGGTACATTCATTTAAAGTTACCTTAGTGCTGAATTCCCAGTGCATAAGGTTTCTCCAATCAGAAGCCTCCTCCATAAGGAGCCCCTCCCACTTAACTCTGTCAGTTCCCAGCACTAGGCTCTGAAGGTACAAAGCAGCCCTCATTCCTGAAGAGGCAGAACTTTTAATATGTCATAGAATGGCCTATACTTAGCAGCTTTTCAATTGGTCTTCATTAATTATTTCTTATAGTTTTTAATCATTTGCCTTCTTCTAACTCTTTGCAGCTTTCAGATTGCAGCCAAACCCTATTACTCTGTGAGGCTCCAGTTTTATTGGTACTTTCTACTTATCTTTCTATTCAGCCCCTCCCCTATTCATAGATCGGTCTCTTATCCAAACCGCTCCCTGGTTGCTAAGGTCATTTGGACCCTAGCAACCAGATAGCTGCTACAACTCTGAACTGGAGAGCTGCTGAATAAAAAATGAAATAAAAAAACTACAAATAAAAAAATGACCAATTGCAAATTGGGGGGGGCTTAGCCATAATGCTTGGGGGCCCATATATACTGGGTTGTCATTTCCCATGTAGAACCGAATGGGACTCTTATTAGCACTAATTTAGTTACTGAAGGAAAATGTCTGTTCTGGTTCCTTTGTTTTGATATAAAGTCGGACCTCTCCCCCCGGTCCAGTAGCCGCTTCATTGTGTCCGGTAGCACTTACCCCTTTTACCCCTTTACCCCTTGTCATTAGACTTTGTTAATATGGAAAACTTTTTAATAAAAAGAATGTTATACAATTCCGCTCCCTCCCAGGTCTGGTCTCCTGTGTGTGCGGCACAACTGCTGCTAATATATATATATATATACCCTGCTGTGGGCAATGCCAGGCCCTTGGGTATGGGCAGCGCCTCTCTCTCTGGGCACAGGCTGCTGCTAATATATATATATATATATATATACCCTGCTGTGGGCAATGCCTGGCCTTTGGGTATGGGCAGCGCCTCTCTCTCCTGGCACAGGCTGCTGCTAATATATATATATATATATACCCTGCTGTGGGCAATGCCAGGCCCTTGGGTATGGGCAGCGCCTCTCTCTCTGGGCACAGACTGCTGCTAATATATATATATATATATATATATATATACAGAGAAACAAGCATCTTTACTTGTGTGTATGGAGGGGTGCCATTTTGTGCCATTCTTACAGTATCTATACCAGGGGTCCCCAACCTTTCTTACTCGGGAGCCACAGTCAAATGTAAAAAGACTTGGGGAGTAGAGATGTAGTGAACTGGGAAAAAAACGCGTTGAACCCAAATTGCGAACATATGCGAAAAGTTCGCAAACTTGCAAATTAGTTCGCCACATCTCTGGCCAGAAATGGCTTTTCTAGGTTTTAAAGTTCACCTTCCCATTGAAGTCTATGGGGTTCGCAAAGTTCGCAAATATTTACGCTTTTTGGCGAAAGTTCACAAACTTTTTTTTTGAGGTTCGCTACATCCCTATTGGGGAGCAACACAAGCACCATAAAAGTTCATGGAGGAGCCAAATAAGGGCTGTGATTGGCTATTAGGGGCCTCTATGCACCCTATCAGCTTACAGGGGCTTTATTTGGTAGGAAATCCCCAAACATGTTCCCCTGAGCCACTGGTTGGGGATCCCGGCTTTACACCAACAATAAAAGGAATATGTTGCTCTCCGAATTCTAACTGACCCAGCGCTGTATAACCCTATGGCAGACTTGTTCATCTCCGTCCCATTTGTGTTGAAACAAACAAGTCTCGGTTTAGACAAATAAGTGTCACACAGCCGTGTTTAGATAATGTGAGTGGCTCTGAGAAGAGCCTTTGGGTTATTTGATGCTTAGAGTTCATCGTTCGGAGCGTTACTTGCCCTTGGCCGGCTTGGAGCTCTCGGCTTTCTTGGGCAGCAGCACGGACTGGATGTTGGGCAGGACCCCGCCCTGAGCGATAGTCACCCCTCCGAGCAGTTTGTTCAGCTCCTCATCGTTGCGCACAGCGAGCTGCAGGTGCCTGGGGATGATGCGGGTCTTCTTGTTATCCCGGGTGTAGGGAAGCGATATTGTCTCCAATTCATATAAAGCAGGGAGTGCGGCTCCGCCTCACAGGAAACTCGTTTGGGGAGTGGGTCTCACGGTTTATGGGGTCAGACCCCCCGCGTCAGTGTGCGGAGCTCTATATCCCCCAACAGGGGCCGCAAGGAAGGTTCAGCTGATTTGATTGGGGATTTGGTGGCTCTGAAAAGAGCCTTTGTGCTGCTGGGAGGCTGTGCGGGTTGGATCTAAGCCCTCTCGCCTCGGATCCTGCGGGCCAGCTGGATGTCCTTGGGCATGATGGTGACCCTCTTGGCGTGGATGGCGCACAGGTTGGTGTCCTCAAAGAGACCGACCAGATAAGCCTCGCTGGCCTCCTGCAGAGCCATGACGGCTGAGCTCTGGAAGCGCAGGTCGGTCTTGAAGTCCTGAGCGATCTCCCGGACCAGGCGCTGGAAAGGCAGTTTGCGGATGAGCAGCTCGGTGGATTTCTGGTAGCGGCGGATCTCCCGGAGAGCGACTGTGCCGGGCCGGTAACGGTGAGGTTTCTTGACTCCGCCGGTGGCCGGGGCGCTCTTCCTGGCTGCCTTGGTGGCGAGCTGCTTGCGGGGAGCTTTCCCTCCGGTGGATTTGCGGGCGGTCTGCTTGGTACGGGCCATAGCGATCTAATAATGCTGCTTCTTCCGAAAAGAAATGAACTCAACAACAGTAACCAGCTATGCTCCTTATTTATTGGCGCTATCTCCCTGTGATTGGTTAGCTATAGACCCGCCTCTTGCCTACCTAGCAAATGTCCTTCTCAATCGGAAATCCCGCCTAAATACTACTGCACTATTGGCTGTTCTAGAACGTAGCCCTTCCCCATCGGCTCTGAGAAAAACCAGAGACTACAAACATCCCGCCAAAAAAATGACTGACTCGTCATATAATATCACTTGCTAAATGGGCAGAACCCCCGGGGTAGGATTTGGCTGCCATTAAGCGCTGAGCCCAATGCGCTTTCCCCGGGTCGCGGCGCCGCTAATTATAGATGTGCGAGTACAAAATAACCTCTACTTTCCGCGTCAGAACAGCGCAAACAGGGAGCTGCGCACAAAGCGGCTGCGGCTTCGTTGTACAATGTGACACTGGTGCGGCCTTGGGACTCGGACTTCCCGTTTCCGGCCTCCTGTTAGGGGGGAAAGCTGAATCTGTGGGCGTTACGGGTGTCAGTACCGCTTTGGCGGCCCCAGGTTGCTAGTTGAGTTGTGCAATAGCGGCACCTAGCGGGGAGTTGCGGTTTCACAGGCTCTTATTTATAAGGAAATTGTAATAGCTGCCCGGGTGGGATGGGAAGGCTTTGGGTTTCATTCACCTCCCGGTCCTAATTACTATATAACAGTCAGAACATAAGCCCCAGTAACGGAATAGTAACAGTGGGGTTGCTATGGGGACTGCGCTGTATCGCACAACTGGGCGGGAATCGCCGCTGCATTGGCTGATACAATACACGTGTTTAGTGAGGGGAATTGAGGGTCTTTTCCCATACGGACTCGGCCGCTGTGAGAAGCTGTTGGGCCATAAAATCTGTTCCTATTCCCATGGCGCTTATCTACTGGGACTTACTGGGAGCGGGAATGGGCTGCCCGAACCCCTGAATTTAGCCCAGTAACCGTCAGTGGAGACGGAAAGTTATGGACTAAATAAGCAAATTGTAGCCAAACGCATAATAAAGTCCTTGGCAGCAGTTACATGAAACAACGCTGAATTACAAGATATGAACGGAACAGAAAGGGAAGGAATTAATCCTAGGGCAGTTTCTAAGGAGAAAATAAAGATACAAATCACCATCGGTAGGTACAGCTATTAGGGAGTGAGTGGCGGCTCTGAGAAGAGCCTTTGTGTTTATATCGGTTTATGAGCAGATTCAGCCCCCGAAGCCGTAGAGAGTGCGGCCCTGGCGCTTGAGAGCGTACACCACATCCATGGCGGTAACGGTCTTCCTCTTGGCGTGCTCGGTGTAGGTGACGGCGTCCCGGATGACATTCTCCAGGAAAACCTTGAGGACCCCCCGAGTCTCCTCATAGATGAGGCCAGAGATGCGCTTGACTCCCCCTCTCCGTGCCAGGCGGCGGATGGCGGGCTTGGTGATGCCCTGGATGTTATCCCGCAGTACCTTCCTGTGCCGCTTGGCGCCTCCTTTCCCCAAACCCTTCCCGCCTTTGCCGCGTCCAGACATGTCGCAATACAATCAGAGCTACTGACCAACTGTACAGAAGGCGATTCAGGCGCCTCTTTTATACACCTGGGGAGGACCTGAGAGGGAACATAACTGGTGGGCGGAGTTTAGCGCATAAATTGTCATCACAAACAAGTCGGTTAATTAAGTCCCGCCCATAGGTTACTTCTACTGATTGGCTCAGTGAGATCAGCTGATGGTTTCAAATCGCCCGCCAAGAAAGCGTCCGTTGGGCGCAAACACAGTATAAGGGGAAATAGGAAAGGTCCATACTGGATTGAGACGTCACTTATTTATACAATTATTTCATATGAATCAAAGTTCAAGTGATACATTATAACTGACTATATACAGTAATTGGAAAGCGCAATCGAAATCTCATATAAGTAATCTCTTCGCCCCAAAATCTAAAAAATCAAATTCAGAAATTCCCTCAAAATAATCTGTAACATCCGAACTCCCACTCCGCTCCCCCGGGATCAGTGAATGAGAAACTGGGGGCGCACACTTACAGGGGGTCTGACCCGTATTTATTTATTTCTAAACCGTGAGACCCGCTCCCCTGACTCCCCAAACGCGCGTTTCCTGTGAGACGGAGCCGCACTCCCCGCTTTATATTACTGGGAGACAATATTACGGTTCATGCCCGGGGCCTATGGAGCCTTCAGCCGGTTTATTTTTTTTATTGCTCAGGCACAGCCGAACTCAGGATAAAGTTGGGCAGGGAAGGCATTTCCCGCTCATTTTAGGATCAAATATATCGATTAGCAGAGAACAAACTCGAGATTTTCGTTGAAAGCCTTAGGATTCTATAATATACAGCGGGAAATAGCAAAGGGAACTCATTACAGGGTTAATCCTTACGCACCAATACATCCGTACTCCATAATAATAACGGCACTAACAGTAAAAGAACACGAATCAGAGCCTTACGGTACTCTTTGCATTTTACACTGCAGAGAATGTAATAAAAGAATCATTGCAGCTATAGGTACAGATCTACTAAAGAGAAAGTGTGTGGCTCTGAGAAGAGCCTTTGTGTTGCTGGGAGTAGGGCAGGAGATGGGGCAGCAGTTACTTGGCGCTGGTGTACTTGGTGACAGCCTTGGTGCCCTCGGACACGGCGTGCTTGGCCAGCTCCCCAGGCAGCAGCAGGCGGACCGCGGTCTGGATCTCCCGGGAGGTGATGGTGGAGCGCTTGTTGTAATGAGCCAGGCGGGAGGCTTCCCCTGCGATGCGCTCAAACACATCGTTGACAAAGGAGTTCATGATGCTCATGGCCTTGGAGGAGATGCCGGTATCGGGGTGCACCTGCTTCAGCACCTTGTACACGTAAATGGCGTAACTCTCCTTCCTTGTCTTCCTGCGCTTCTTCCCATCTTTCTTCTGGGTCTTGGTCACCGCTTTCTTGGAGCCTTTCTTCGGGGCTGGAGCGGACTTGGCTGGTTCAGGCATGATCAACTACCCTTACGCTTTCTGATAAACGAGAAAACTGTTTCCTCCGCCTCCCGGGCTGCTGCTTTTATAGCCCTCCCATGCAAATAAGGGAACTCGGAACCTGCGTCTGTAACTGGTCGGTTTGTGTCACATGGCATAAGCCCTCCCATCTACAGCTACGGATTGGTGTTCCAGAAAGCGTCTGTGTGAAAGCAGGTATTTTCCATTCAACTCACTATAGTTGACCCTGGGCAAATAGTGGGATCTTTGGGCTGGAGAACCCCATGTGGGTAATGACGGGCACGGATAGATTTCGGGGCACAATGGTGCCGGAGCCACAGACCGGGTGTCAGTGCGAGGGAACCGACTGTGTTGGCTCAGGCCCCGCTGATTCTCTCACACTGTTCCCCTGTGTATCCCGGTCTGTAGCACATTCTCCCTCCAACTTGATTATTTATTTTTTTACAAACATAACACAAAATGGTGGAACTACTGACTCTCATTCCCGTGATTTGCACTGAACGTCACCAGACAAACCCACGGTAACTCGGCTCTGTGCAAAGGAATTGGCGCCAAACTGCGCATATGATTCAGCCACACGGTGGCAGTGTTGTGCTGCAAATAACACTTGTTAGTGGCGCTGCACTCAGAGTTAGACAGTTTTGCCTTTTGGAGTATTTGGGGCATTTTTTTTAACTTTCAGAATGATTGTGATTAGCTGATTTAATTAACTAAAAATAATGAGCTCTAGATAAACCAACCCCTGCCCTTCACCCCTTTGATTGTTTTGGCTTACAGATAAGTAGAAATGCCAGGCGTTTCCTGGTGAGCTGATTAAAAGCAAATATCAATAATCACATGTGAAGCAGTATCTGCTCGCCATTGTTTCACACAACCTCCCCCCCCCCCTGTAACCTTCAGTATCAGGGGCCCATTATTATGTGAATAGGGATTAGTAGCCACTGGTATAAATATAGAGTCCCCAGACCATGGGGGGCTGCTGCCTGTATACATAGTAACATAGTAACATAGTAAGTTGGGTTGAAAAAAGACATACGTCCATCAAGTTCAACCATAATGCCTATACCTAACCTGCCTAACTACAAGTTGATCCAGAGGAAGGCAAAAAACCCCATCTGAAGCCTCTCTAATTTGCCTCAGAGGGGAAAAAATTCCTTCCTGACTCCAAGATGGCAATCGGACCAGTCCCTGTATCAACTTGTACTAAGAGCTATCTCCCATAACCGTGTATTCCCTCACTTGCTAAGAATCCATCCAGCCCCTTCTTAAAGCTATATAATGTATCAGCCAGTACGACTGATTCGGGGAGGGAATTCCACAACCTCACAGCTCTCACTGTAACAAATCCTTTCCGAATATTTAAATGGAACCTCCCTTCTTCTAAACGAAGTGGGTGCCCTCGTGCCCGTTGGAAGGCCCTACTGGTAAATAAAACATTAGAGAGGTTATTATATGATCCCTTTATATATTTATACATAGTTATCATGTCACCTCTTAAGCGCCTCTTCCCCAGTGTAAACAGACCCAACTTGGCCAGTCTTTCTTCATAACCGAGACTTTCCATACCCTTTACCAGCTTAGTTGCCCTTCTCTGGACCCTCTCTAGCTCAATAATGTCCCGTTTGAGCACTGGAGACCAAAACTGAACAGCATATTCTAGATGGGGCCTTACCAGCGCTCTGTAAAGGGGAAGAATAACCCCCTCCTCCCGTGAATCTATACCCCTTTTAATACAGCTCAGAACCTTGTTTGCCCTTGCAGCTGCTGCCTGGCATTGCTTGCTACAGCCAAGTTTATTATCTACAAGGACTCCAAGATCCTTCTCCATTATGGATTTGCCTAGTGCAGTCCCATTAAGGGTATACGGGGCTTGCATATTTTTACATCCCAGGTGCATGACCTTACATTTATCCACATTAAATCTCATCTGCCACTTAGCTGCCCAGATTGCCAGTTGGCCAAGATCCTGCTGCAGGGATGTCACATCCTGGATAGAATTGACTGGTCTGCAGAGTTTTGTGTCATCTGCAAACACTGATACATTACCCATAATACCCTCCCCTAAGTCATTTATGAACAAATTAAACAAAAGTGGACCCAGTACAGAACCCTGAGGGACCCCACTGAGAACCTTACTCCAAGTAGAGAATGTGCCATTAACAACCACCCTCTGTACCCGATCCTGTAGCCAGTTTTCTATCCATGTGCAAACGACTTCACTAAGACCAATAGACCTTAGCTTAGAAAGCAGTCGTTTGTGGGGAACGGTATCAAATGCTTTGGCAAAATCCAAATAGATTATATCTACTGCCCCCCCACTGTCCCACTACTGCCCCCCACTGTCCCACTACTGCACCCCCACTGTCCCATTACTGCCCCCCCACTGTCCCACTACTGCCCCCCCACTGTCCCACTACTGCCCCCCACTGTCCCACTACTGCCCCCCACTGTCCCACTACTGCACCCCCACTGTCCCATTACTGCCCCCCCACTGTCCCACTACTGCCCCCCCACTGTCCCACTACTGCCCCCCACTGTCCCACTACTGCCCCCCACTGTCCCACTACTGCACCCCCACTGTCCCATTACTGCCCCCCCACTGTCCCATTACTGCCCCCCCACTGTCCCACTACTGCCCCCCCACTGTCCCATTACTGCCCCCCCACTGTCCCACTACTGCCCCCCACTGTCCCACTACTGCACCCCCACTGTCCCATTACTGCCCCCCCACTGTCCCACTACTGCCCCCCACTGTCCCACTACTGCACCCCCACTGTCCCATTACTGCCCCCCCACTGTCCCACTACTGCCCCCCCACTGTCCCACTACTGCCCCCCACTGTTCCACTACTGCCCCCCACTGTCCCACTACTGCCCCCCCACTGTCCCACTACTGCCCCCCCACTGTCCAGCTTCTTACTTACCTCATCATAAAAAGCAATTAAATTGGTCTGACATGACCTGTCCTTCATAAAGCCATGCTGATTACTGCTCATAATGCCATTCTCCACTACATAATTTTGAATGTGATCCCTTAACAAGCCTTCAAATAACTTGCCCACCACGGATGTCAAACTTACAGGCCTATAATTGCCAGGCTGAGATCTTATTCCCTTTTTAAATATGGGAGTGACATTCGCCTTCTTCCAATCACTAGGTACCATACCTGATGAAAGAGAGTCTGAGAATATCAGAAACAAGGGCCACTGCAATTCTGCCCCTAGCTCTCTCAGTACCCGAGGGGGTATTCCATCTGGCCCAGGTGCCTTGTTTACATTTATCGTGTGTAACCCTTTAAGCACCATATCCTGTGCCAACCACTGTGTAGTTGGAGCTGAGGCAACAGTGCAGCTATTGGGTGGGACTTGGCCCACTGGCTCCCCCTACTGTATACACAGAAGAAAAGAACTGGTTAAGCACATCTGCCTTTTCTGTACCCGCTGTAACCATATTGTTATTATAACTCAATGGGGCCACACCCTCAACCTGCATCTTTTTACTATTAATATACTTAAAAAACTTTTTGGGGTTAGTCTTGGCCTCGGCCGCGATGCGCTCCTCATTTTCTATCTTTGCCTTCCGGATTGCTGTTTTACACACTTGTTATAGTGTTTATATTCATTAAACGCAGCTACTGTCCCCTCTGACTTATATTTCTTAAAAGCTTTCCTTTTTTTCCCTATTAACTTCTTTACCTCAGAGTTAAGCCACATGGGGTGATTCTTAACACTTCTACTTTTTCTTATTAATGGAATGAATTGAGAACAGTAATGATTTAATATCATTTTAAATGACAACCATTTCTGCTCTGTATTTTTATCAGAAAACATAATGCCCCAATCTATGCCCTGAAGCGCTGCCCTTAAGGAGCTAAAATTTGCCTTCCTAAAATTCAGTGTCTTTGTTGCCCCCGTGTAAATTTGTTTCCTGCACCAAACATCAAATGAAATAACATTATGGTCACTATTACCCAGGGGTTCAACCACTTGCACATTTGCTATACGTTCTGGGTCATTAGAGATCACTAGATCTAGTATAGCATTGTTCCTGGTTGGCTCCTCAACAACCTGTGACATAAAGTTGTCGTGCAGCAAGTTTATAAACTTGTTCCCATTTACTGCCCTGGCAGTACTATTGCCCCAGTCAATATCAGGGTAATTAAAATCCCCCATTATTATCACTTGCCCCAAACTAGCAGCCTTTTCTATTTGCAACAGGAGCTGGGCCTCCTCCTCTTCGCTTACATTAGGGGGGCTATAGCATACCCCTACAATTAGTTTGGTAGATTCTTTACTATCTGTGAGAAGCTCAACCCATAAGGATTCAGCTCCCTCTGTTAACCCCATCACTTCCTCCTTAATATTTGCTTTTAAGTCGTGCTTAATGAACAGACACACTCCTCCTCCTTTTCTATTGCCCCTGTCCCTCCGAAACAATGTATACCCCCCAATATTAACTGCCCAGTCATGTGACTCATTCAACCAAGTTTCAGCAACACCAATCACATCATATTTCCGCTCCAACGCCAGTACCTCCAGCTCTCCCATTTTACCAGTCAGACTCCTTGCATTGGTAAACATACATTTAATACTGGTTCCGGCGTGAGAATGACGTGTAAACAACTTATGGGCCTCCCTGCCATTATCAGTATCCCGAAGCAAGTCTCCTCCCCCAATTTTCCTTACTATGCCCACTACCTCATCTATCCTGTCTACCACAGAATTTCCCGCTGCACCCTCCCCCCCCACTCCTAGTTTAAAATCTCCTCCAACCCTCTAGCCATCTTTTCCCCCAAAGCAGCTGCCCCATCATTGAGGTGCAGCCCATCCCTGGCAAAGAGCCTGTAGCCGATTGAGAAATCAGCCCAGTTCTGGAGAACCCCAAAGCCCTCCTCCCTGCACCAATCTCTCAGCCACGCATTAATCTCCCTGAGCTCCCGCTGCCTTCTTAATGTTGCTCGTGGCACAGGTAATATCTCTGAGAAAATTACCTTGGAAGTCCTCGCCCTCAACTTCGCACCTAGCTTTTTAAAATCGTTCTTGAGGACTTCCCCCCCTCCTCTAACTTTGTCATTGGTACCTATGTGTACCCCCAACCGCCGGGTCTTCCCCAGCCCCTCCCAACAATCTGTCCACTCGTTCCACCACATGCCGAACCCTAGCACCAGGCAAGCAACACACAGTTCGGCATGTAGGGTCTTTGCGACAAATTACCCTATCCACCTTTCTAATAATTGAATCCCCTACAACTATAACCTGCCTTCCCTCCCTAGCACTATTCCCCCCACCTGTATTAGAGGTGCCGGCTCCCAGGGTGCTCTGAGAGTCAGCCTGCTCCATACACGCCAGCTCAGAGCTGCCTTCCCTTCCTAGCACTACTCCCCCCACCTGTATTAGAGGTGCCGGCTCCCAGGGTGCTCTGAGAGTCAGCCTGCTCCATACACGCCAGCTCAGAGCTGCCTTCCCCAGCATCTTCACCTAAAGCGGCAAATCTGTTGGTTTGTACAAGCTTTGAACCAGCCCCCCTACCCTTGTGTCCCCTACTGCCCCTCTTAACTGTTACAAATTTGTCTCCCTCATTAACCTCCACTGTCCCTTCTCCCCCCCCCACTACACCGGCCCCTACCAGTGGTTGCTCAGTGAGCCTCCTGTTCTCCCCCATGTTTGCAGCTGCCCTCAGTGCTGCCAGTTCCCCCCTTAGATTCTGCACCTCAGATTCCAAGAGGAAAACCCACCTGCATCTCTCACAAGTAAATGCTGCATGGAACTGCTGCTCCAGGACCACATACATGCGACAAGATGCACACTGAGTAACACCAGCAATCATACTGCAACTCATATTGCAACTGGGTACTTACAGTCTCCCGAGTGCAATCCCTTGTATAGTGCCTTTTAAGTTTCAAACGCCTTTTTTGTTTTAAACGCCTGCTATACACTTAAATTTACATGCAACACTTTAGATTACATGCAAAACTCGCTAGCAGCTCCCAAACTCGCTGTGCAGTCAGAAACTTATTGAGGTTCAAACCAAACAGCCAAATGTCTGTTGAGAATTTACCAGATTTACTCCACCCCCTTAATTAGTATGTGCTCAATCAGCCAGGTAGCACTTACAAGTCACACAGCAGTTAGTTAATTGCACTTACTTTCTCCCAGACCATGGGGGGCTGCTGCCTGTATAGTTGTGAAGAAATCTCCCCTCGCCAGCTCCTGCCTGGGGTATGGGGGCACTGGGCAGCCGGGGGGCAGGTAGGAGTCGCCGTGCAACCAGGCAAGTAATTGCCATCGTATAGTGCCCCCGTAGTACCAGAAGGTAAATCAGGCATTATGTATTATCCTATCTGTAACAATGGCCCCTTTATTGGAGCTCCCTATAGATCCTCTCAGGTCCCTGTCTGGGTTTCACATGAGGGGTGGGCGTGTCCTAACGGTCCCTGCCAGAAGCACAGTAGGAGGGGGAGAGCCAATCACAGACCTGTATTCATCTCTTCTTAAAGCAGCTTGGCCCACACCCACCACAATAACCCCCCCCCCATACAGCTTGCTCAGCTCAGCCCCCCCCCCCCGCCTCTAGCTCTGACCCTGCGTTCTTTCCATTCTGCCTTGGGTTGAAGGCACATAGTTTCCCTTTACAGCCAGGACTATACTGGAATATAATTTCTGCCCAATTTACTGACTCTACATCAGTCTGCGCCATAGGGCTGTGCTGCCAGAAGAATGTTTCTTTCTTATTCTCCTCTATTGTTTTGAATGATTCTGCGTTACTTGCCTACCAAGAAAATGGCAGCGACCTCTCTATTAGTGATACACAAAAACATCCAGACTTCTTGGGTGAAACCCCTTTCAATGCAAATATTGACTGACAGATATGCCCCTCCCTCAGAGGCGGGGCCAAAAGAACTGAGTGCATTTCACAGCTGTGATAGATCAGATAGGAACCGGCTGGGAGTTGTGTCCTGTAATTCCCTTCCCCTGTGTCCCTGGCATTGTCCCTCCCCTGCACTCACATCTCCAGCCTGGGCTACTGGGTAAGTGCTTTTCCCTCCTCCTCCTCCTCCTCCTCCTCCTCCTCCTCCTCCTCCTCCCTGCACTGTCTGTGGGACTGGGGGTTAATCCCGCTGCAGGGGCTGATAGAGAGGGGCGGCTGTGGGACTGGGGGTTAATCCCGCTGCAGGGGCTGATAGAGAGGGGCGGCTGTGGGACTGGGGGTTAATCCCGCTGCAGGGGCTGATAGAGAGGGGCGGCTGTGGGACTGGGGTTAATCCCGCTGCAGGGGCTGATAGAGAGGGGCGGCTGTGGGACTGGGGGTTAATCCCGCTGCAGGGGCCGATAGAGAGGGGCGGCTGTGGGACTGGGGGTTAATCCCGCTGCAGGGGCCGATAGAGAGGGGCGGCTGTGGGACTGGGGGTTAATCCCGCTGCAGGGGCTGATATAGAGGGGCGGCTGTGGGACTGGGGGTTAATCCCGCTGCAGGGGCTGATAGAGAGGGGCGGCTGTGGGACTGGGGGTTAATCCCGCTGCAGGGGCCGATAGAGAGGGGCGGCTGTGGGACTGGGGGTTAATCCCGCTGCAGGGGCTGATAGAGAGGGGCGGCTGTGGGACTGGGGGTTAATCCCGCTGCAGGGGCTGATAGAGAGGGGCGGCTGTGGGACTGGGGGTTAATCCCGCTGCAGGGGCTGATAGAGAGGGGCGGCTGTGGGACTGGGGGTTAATCCCGCTGCAGGGGCTGATAGAGAGGGGCGGCTGTGGGACTGGGGGTTAATCCCGCTGCAGGGGCTGATAGAGAGGGGCGGCTGTGGGTAGTATGGGTAGGCTTTAAAATGTAATGTAATGTGCATATTGTGGCAGTGCAGGGGTTACTCCTATTTAAAGTGACAGGCTACAGGCTGTGGAGATTACACATACAATTAATTCAGTAGCCAAAACCTTCTAGTTATCAGCTATTATTTGCCCAGGATCAGGATTTGCATCCAGCCCTTAATAACTCCTCTCAGGTGTTTCTTCTGTATGTTTTCTGTACCCCCCCCCCCCCCACACACACTGCAAACATGTTGGCTGCACCTACTGGTAAGGGGGTTGGCAGAGAAACTGGCGCTTTAGCACTGACAATAGGCCCCTAAGCCCCATTGATACGCTAATGGCACAGGGACAGAGAGTGGGAGGAACTAAAAGCAAATGACTGGCCCCGGGCAAAGCTCTCACCTCAGCGACGGCACATTGTCCCTAAATGCCTGAATCCACCTGAACTGCGAGTCTTTAGCTTCTATGGAAACTGCAGTTTCTGTACATAACGGGCAGTTTATATGTTCTGTTCCTTGCTGTCAGGTTCTCCAGAGATGGAACCAAGGAGGTTAGAGGGGAAATGGGAGAATGAAGAGCCGGACACTGAGGAGCCTCTGCCCACAATAAAGAGGGAAATGGATCCCGTTCCTGGGGCCGGTGAAGTGAAACCAGAAGTATTACAGATAAAAGCAGAGAAAGAAGAAATGGGCCTTGATGATCATCAGAACCAAACGAGAAACTCAGCATTTCAGTTTATTTATGGGGGTAAGTAGCCTGAGATTCTGTCAGTAACACTGGGCTGGAGTTTAGGGATCTCCCTGCTTGTGCCTGTGGGGCAGTAACACTGGGCTGGAGTTTAGGGATCTCCCTGCTTGTGCCTGTGGGGCAGTAACACTGGGCTGGAGTTTAGGGATCTCCCTGCTTGTGCCTGTGGGGCAGTAACACTGGGCTGGAGTTTAGGGATCTCCCTGCTTGTGCCTGTGGGGCAGTAACACCGGGCTGGAGTTTAGGGATCTCCCTGCTTGTGCCTGTGGGGCAGTAACACTGGGCTGGAGTTTAGGGATCTCCCTGCTTGTGCCTGTGGGGCAGTAACGCCGGGCTGGAGTTTAGGGATCTCCCTGCTTGTGCCTGTGGGGCAGTAACACTGGGCTGGAGTTTAGGGATCTCCCTGCTTGTGCCTGTGGGGCAGTAACACTGGGCTGGAGTTTAGGGATCTCCCTGCTTGTGCCTGTGGGGCAGTAACACCGGGCTGGAGTTTAGGGATCTCCCTGCTTGTGCCTGTGGGGCAGTAACACTGGGCTGGAGTTTAGGGATCTCCCTGCTTGTGCCTGTGGGGCAGTAACACTGGGCTGGAGTTTAGGGATCTCCCTGCTTGTGCCTGTGGGGCAGTAACACTGGGCTGGAGTTTAGGGATCTCCCTGCTTGTGCCTGTGGGGCAGTAACGCTGGGCTGGAGTTTAGGGATCTCCCTGCTTGTGCCTGTGGGGCAGTAACGCTGGGCTGGAGTTTAGGGATCTCCCTGCTTGTGCCTGTGGGGCAGTAACACTGGGCTGGAGTTTAGGGATCTCCCTGCTTGTGCCTGTGGGGCAGTAACACGGGGCTGGAGTTTAGGGATCTCCCTGCTTGTGCCTGTGGGGCAGTAACACCGGGCTGGAGTTTAGGGATCTCCCTGCTTGTGCCTGTGGGGCAGTAACACTGGGCTGGAGTTTAGGGATCTCCCTGCTTGTGCCTGTGGGGCAGTAACACTGGGCTGGAGTTTAGGAATCTCCCTGCTTGTGCCTGTGGGGCAGTAACACTGGGCTGGAGTTTAGGGATCTCCCTGCTTGTGCCTGTGGGGCAGTAACACTGGGCTGGAGTTTAGGGATCTCCCTGCTTGTGCCTGTGGGGCAGTAACACTGGGCTGGAGTTTAGGGATCTCCCTGCTTGTGCCTGTGGGGCAGTAACGCCGGGCTGGAGTTTAGGGATCTCCCTGCTTGTGCCTGTGGGGCAGTAACACCGGGCTGGAGTTTAGGGATCTCCCTGCTTGTGCCTGTGGGGCAGTAACACTGGGCTGGAGTTTAGGGATCTCCCTGCTTGTGCCTGTGGGGCAGTAACACTGGGCTGGAGTTTAGGGATCTCCCTGCTTGTGCCTGTGGGGCAGTAACACTGGGCTGGAGTTTAGGGATCTCCCTGCTTGTGCCTGTGGGGCAGTAACACTGGGCTGGAGTTTAGGGATCTCCCTGCTTGTGCCTGTGGGGCAGATAGTGGGAAATGTCAGGCAATAGGATGAGTTCTAATGAGATCTGGATTCCCATTTGTAGATATTACTCTGAAGGCTGAATGGAATGCTGAATGTGACACACCGTTTGTGAGGCCATCGAAAGCAGAAAGTGCAGAATTGGTGGATTCTAAGCCTCCGGATCCAGTACAGGAGGAGTCACAAGGCGGGGGCTTATTGACAGGGCAAGTGGGAGAGACCAGTTTGGATACTGATCCCATGGATTGCTCTGAATCACAAGCACTTGCATGCAGGAAATGTGGGAAATGCCTCCTTGCGGATAGTGATCGTTCCACCCACCTCTGTGCTGCTACTGGGACCCCCCGTTCAGCCAGTACTCCCACAAATGCAGACAAGGAACGTTCCACATGTACCGAGAAAGAGAATATTCATCAAGTTCCGACCACAAAGAAGCCTTTCCCATGCCCAGAATGTGGCAAAAGCTTCTCCTATCGCTGCCACCTTAACAAACATATTAAAATCCACACCGGGGAGAAACCATTCAGTTGTTCTGAGTGTGGGAAAAGTTATACCCAGAAGCACTGTCTGGAGATTCACCAAAAGACTCACACCGGTGAAAGACCGTTTGAATGTTTAGAATGTGGGAAGACTTTCCCTCAGAAGAGCAAGCTCCGCAGCCACCAGAAAGTGCACACAGGGGAGAAACCATATACCTGCACAGAATGTGGGAAAAGCTTCTCTCACAGTCACACCCTTCGCAAACACCAAAAGATTCATACTGTCCAAAAACCCTATGTATGTGTAGAATGTGGGGAAAGCTTCAGCGACAACTCGGACCTCGTCTCACACGAGAAGATGCACACCGGGGAGAAACCATTCGCCTGCATGGAATGTGGGAAATGCTTCGCCGAGAAGAACTGTCTTCGTATCCACCTTAGAGTTCACACAGGGGAGAAACCATTCACCTGCACGGAATGCGGGAAAGGCTTCACGGTCAGAAGCAACCTTGTCAGTCACCTGAACCATCACACGGGGGAGAAGAAATATAAATGTACAGAATGTGGGAAAAGCTACTTCCGGAAGGATGCACTTGTGAAGCACCAGCTGAGTCACGCCGTCAAGGAGAATCTCAAATGTGCAGAATGTGGGGAGTGTTTCTCCCAGGAGACGGTGTTTGTGGAGCACCAGAAGAGTCACAAAGGGAGGAACCCCTATACCTGCACTGAGTGTGGGGAAAGCTTCTCACAGGAGCACCATCTCCACCTACACGCCATTACACACACCGGGGGAAACCCCTATAGCTGCACTGAGTGTGGGGAAAGCTTCTCACAGGAGCACCATCTCCACCTACACGCCATTACACACACCGGGGGAAACCCCTATACCTGCACTGAGTGTGGCAAGAGTTTCCGTGCCAAGAGCACCCTCCTCAAGCACCAGAAGCTGCACGTGGGGGACAATCCTCACAAATGTGCCGAGTGCGGCAAAAGCTTCCTGCTGAGGAGCGGTTATAACAAACACAAGAAAACGCACACGGGAGTGAAGCCTCACACGTGCGCGGAGTGCGGGAAAAGCTTTGCCCAGAGGAGCCACCTCCTTACGCATGAGATGATCCACAAAGGGTTAAAGCCATTTAAGTGCTCGGAGTGTGACAAAAGCTTCTCCCTGAAGGGCACGCTGCAGGCCCACCTGACTACTCACACCAGGGAGAAACCCTACGCCTGCACTGTGTGTGGGAGGTGCTTTGCTCATAGGAGCACCCTTGCAGACCATGGGAAGCTTCATTCTGGGACCAAACTGTTTGCCTGTACGGAGTGTGGGAAAAGCTTCTTCCAGAAATGCAGCCTTCGGACTCACCTGAGATCCCACCGGGGCAAAAAACCTCCCAGTGGCCAGGAATGTGACAATGTGACAGAATAAGATTGTCTGCTGAGAGTTGGAATTTGGGGGCGGGGCACCAATATGTCCCTGCCCAGTTTTTCCCAGCAGTTTTCCACCAACCCCATCCCTTGCCCCCTTCTGTTCTTCAATTTGCTTAAATGGGAGTTTGCCTTGGTGCCCAGCTCTGGGAGGCTATTGCTATTAAACACAACAGGACTAAGCCCCACCCACCAGCAGCATGCAAGGCTCCTCCCACTGTCCCTCTGAATAACCCCAATGCCTACAGGTAAAAGTCTTATGGGGTAATGTAATGAAAAGGTCTACAGTATGCCCGCATCTAGTGACCCATAGCAGCCAATCAAATGTCTGTTTTAAAATAGCTGCCCAGGAAATGCTGCATTGTGATTGGTTGCTATGGGTTGCTAGAAAGGTTGCAAACTTCTATTATGCTACATTGCTGTTAGCGATGCCACTTTAATAGCTATTTCATTACCACAAGAGGCTACAGCTGCCCCACTGCCTTCTGGGATAAAGGGACCTCTTCCCAATATGGTGGAATCCACGGCCGATGAACTGAGGGAATGGAGTCGGTGCTTTCTCTCTATTATATTTGAACTTTTTATATTTTAGCTACACAGGCAATTAACCGTTTTGGAATAAAGTTTAATGTTTGGTGCATTTCTGTGTCCTTGTGTGATGTTATAATTATCTGCTTGGATGTTAGTAGGTAGGTGTGTAACTATAGTATATAGAAATAATGAGCAATTTTCATAAAGTGTAACCTGTTTTACAGAGTTTACATTTTTCCCAATTCTACAATGTTTTTTTGTGGCCCCACCATCCTATAATACATACAGGTATGGGATCCCTTATCTGGAAACCCATTATCCAGAAAGTTCTGAATTACAGAAAGGCCGTCTCCCATAGACTCCATTTTAATCAAATAATTCAGAATTTTAAAAATGATTCCCTTTTCTCTGTAATAATAAAACAGTACCTGTACTTGATCCCAACTAAGATATAATTACCCCTTATTGGGGCAGAACAGCCCTATTGGGTTTATTTAATGGTTAAATGATTCCCTTTTCTCTGTAATAATAAAACAGTACCTGTACTTGATCCCAACTAAGATATAATTACCCCTTATTGGGGCAGAACAGCCCTATTGGGTTTATTTCATGGTTAAATGATTCCCTTTTCTCTGTAATAATAAAACAGTACCTGTACTTGATCCCAACTAAGATATAATTACCCCTTATTGGGGGCAGAACAGCCCTATTGGGTTTATTTCATGGTTAAATGATTCCCTTTTCTCTGTAATAATAAAACAGTACCTGTACTTGATCCCAACTAAGATATAATTACCCCTTATTGGGGGCAGAACAGCCCTATTGGGTTTATTTCATGGTTAAATGATTCCCTTTTCTCTGTAATAATAAAACAGTACCTGTACTTGATCCCAACTAAGATATAATTACCCCTTATTGGGGGCAGAACAGCCCTATTGGGTTTATTTCATGGTTAAATGATTCCCTTTTCTCTGTAATAATAAAACAGTACCTGTACTTGATCCCAACTAAGATATAATTACCCCTTATTGGGGCAGAACAGCCCTATTGGGTTTATTTAATGGTTAAATGATTCCATTTTCTCTGTAATAATAAAACAGTACCTGTACTTGATCCCAACTAAGATATAATTACCCCTTATTGGGGGCAGAACAGCCCTATTGGGTTTATTTCATGGTTAAATGATTCCCTTTTCTCTGTAATAATAAAACAGTACCTGTACTTGATCCCAACTAAGATATAATTACCCCTTATTGGGGGCAGAACAGCCCTATTGGGTTTATTTCATGGTTAAATGATTCCCTTTTCTCTGTAATAATAAAACAGTACCTGTACTTGATCCCAACTAAGATATAATTACCCCTTATTGGGGGCAGAACAGCCCTATTGGGTTTATTTCATGGTTAAATGATTCCCTTTTCTCTGTAATAATAAAACAGTACCTGTACTTGATCCCAACTAAGATATAATTACCCCTTATTGGGGGCAGAACAGCCCTATTGGGTTTATTTAATGGTTAAATGATTCCCTTTTCTCTGTAATAATAAAACAGTACCTGTACTTGATCCCAACTAAGATATAATTACCCCTTATTGGGGCAGAACAGCCCTATTGGGTTTATTTACTGTTTTATTGATCTTTTAGTAGACTTAAGGTATGGAGATCCAAATTACAGAAAGATCCCTTATCTGGAATAACCTTGGTCCCGAGCATTCTGGGTAACAGGTCCCATACCTGTGCAGCATTTCCCTAATTTTACATTTTCCCATATTTTACACAATTGTTTTCTGATCCCCTGGAATATATAAAATTCCACTGTACATCTTGGAAGAAAATGCCAACTTACTAATGCTTTGGGGGCCCTAAATTGAATTTGATGAGGGGCCCAGTAACATCTAGTTATGCCATTTAGAGATGTAGCGAACTGTTCGCCGGAGAACTAATTCGCACGAAAATCAGGTGTTCGCAAGTTCGCGAACTTTTAGCGAAGTTCGCAATTTTGGGTTCGCCTTAGCTGGAGCCAAATTTTGACCTCTCACCCCAGAGCCAGCAGATACATGGCAGCCAATCAGGCAGCTCTCCCTCCTGGACCACCCCCGGACCACTCCCTTCCATATATAAACCGAAGCCCAGCAGCCATTTTACATTCTGCCTGTGTGTGCTTGATGAGTTAGCATAGGGAGAGAGCTGTGCAGGGGTTTGAGGGACAGTTTAGGTAGCTTTGCTGACTAGTAATCTACTTACTACTGCTCTGTATGTAACTGCTGTGGGACAGCTGTCCTGCTGATCATCTGCTGTAACCCAATAGTCCTTGTAAGAACTGCTTTTATTTTCTGATTACTGTTACTCTTCTTTTCATTGTGTACTGCAGCTCCGTCTGTGGGTGTTGGAGACAGGTGTGCTGCTCATAGTAGTGCACTAAGCACCAACCACACATTCACATCATTTTTTTTATTTGTGTTTTTTTACTTTGCTACTGTAATTTATAGAGCCGAGTGCTATTAGTCTAGCTGTGTTGGGGACTGGTGTGCTGCTCCTAGTAGTTCACCCCCAGCACCAACCAGAGATCACTTTTTTTTTATTATTAATTTTTATTTTTTTTTAATTTAAGTTACTGTTCTTTAACGTGTCCAGTGCTGTTTGCTGTTATTCATAGTAGTGCACCAAACACGTTACACGTAGTAGTGCACCAAACATGTTACACATAGTAGCACACCAAACACGTTACACATAGTAGCACACCAAACATGTTACACATAGTAGTGACATTGCATTGCAATAAAATCACCTGAGCGATGTTTTTCCACCAGCAATAATATATTCCGTATCCACTACTGTGGCGTTTTGTCTTTGCGTGTGAACCGGCCGTAACCTTTACACAACTTGATTGGCATGTAGGCGCCGGACGTTTTAAAGCAGTTTATTACACAAGTTTAGAAATGTAGTGTGATTTCTGCCCTTTACAGCACAAAACGCAACGCTGTGTCAACAAAGTATTTTTCAGAGAAATTTTTGCCCTTGATCCCCCTCCTGCATGTCACTGTCCAGGTCGTGGCACCCTTTAAACAACTTTAAAATCAGTTTTCTGGCCAGAAATGGCTTTTCTAGGTTTTAAAGTTCGCCTTCCCATTGAAGTCTATGGGGTTCGCAAAGTTCGCAAAAGTTTGCACTTTTTGGCGGAAGTTCGCGAACGGGTTCGCGAACTTTTTTTGTGAGGTTCGCTACATCTCTAATGCCATTTGGGGGTGGAGCACCAACTTTATTATTAATAGATATTTTGTATATAAAAATGGGGGGCTTGCCATTTCTGGGGGACATATTCTGCTCTTTTTCCTATGAGATCAGGGGGTAGCGGAGGTGCAGACTTACCCCGTGGGCAGATCTTTAAGAGGTAAGTGGCAGCTGGGAATACGGGAATTCACACGAGGAGCAGAGTTGTACCAAAGACTTTTCATGTCCCACCTTCTGTCAAAAGATGCTCATGGAGCTGCCTATCCATAATCTGCATGAGTAATGCCCCCCCATGGGACTGTATAGCTCCTGGTTTTTAGCAAAAAGTACAGCAACACAGGAGCGACCCCATTTAGAATGGTCAGGCAGGAACCCCCCCCCGGGTAAGTGAATCCAATCTCCCCCCAGTACTTACCCAGGTACAGAGCTCTGATTCTCTGTACTTCCTGCTCCTGGGCTGCTCTCTTTCCCATGGTCAGGCAGGAACCCCCCCCCGGGTAAGTGAATCCAATCTCCCCCCAGTACTTACCCAGGTACAGAGCTCTGATTCTCTGTACTTCCTGCTCCTGGGCTGCTCTCTTTCCCATGGTCAGGCAGGAACCCCCCCCCCGGGTAAGTGAATCCAATCTCCCCCCAGTACTTACCCAGGTACAGAGCTCTGATTCTCTGTACTTCCTGCTCCTGGGCTGCTCTCTTTCCCATGGTCAGATAGGAACCTCCCCCTGGGTAAGTGAATCCAATCTCCCCCCAGTACTTACCCAGGTACAGAGCTCTGATTCTCTGTACTTCCTGCTCCTGGGCTGCTCTCTTTCCCATGGTCAGGCAGGAACCCCCCCCGGGTAAGTGAATCCAATCTCCCCCCAGTACTTACCCAGGTACAGAGCTCTGATTCTCTGTACTTCCTGCTCCTGGGCTGCTCTCTTTCCCATGGTCAGGCAGGAACCTCCCCCTGGGTAAGTGAATCCAATCTCCCCCCAGTACTTACCCAGGTACAGAGCTCTGATTCTCTGTACTTCCTGCTCCTGGGCTGCTCTCTTTCCCATGGTCAGGCAGGAACCTCCCCCTGGGTAAGTGAATCCAATCTCCCCCCAGTACTTACCCAGATACAGAGCTTTGATTCTCTGTACTTCCTGCTCCTGGGCTGCTCTCTTCCCATGGTCAGGCAGGACCCCCCCCCGGGTAAGTGAATCCAATCTCCCCCCAGTACTTACCCAGGTACAGAGCTCTGATTCTCTGTACTTCCT
Source organism: Xenopus tropicalis (assembly GCF_000004195.4). NCBI lineage: Eukaryota > Metazoa > Chordata > Amphibia > Anura > Pipidae > Xenopus > Xenopus tropicalis. The sequence goes on from NC_030682.2 coordinate 4,872,605, forward strand.
GCTCCTGGGCTGCTCTCTTTCCCATGGTCAGGCAGGAACCCCCCCCCGGGTAAGTGAATCCAATCTCCCCCCAGTACTTACCCAGGTACAGAGCTCTGATTCTCTGTACTTCCTGCTCCTGGGCTGCTCTCTTTCCCATGGTCAGATAGGAACCTCCCCCTGGGTAAGTGAATCCAATCTCCCCCCAGTACTTACCCAGGTACAGAGCTCTGATTCTCTGTACTTCCTGCTCCTGGGCTGCTCTCTTTCCCATGGTCAGGCAGGAACCCCCCCCCGGGTAAGTGAATCCAATCTCCCCCCAGTACTTACCCAGGTACAGAGCTCTGATTCTCTGTACTTCCTGCTCCTGGGCTGCTCTCTTTCCCATGGTCAGGCAGGAACCTCCCCTGGGTAAGTGAATCCAATCTCCCCCCAGTACTTACCCAGGTACAGAGCTCTGATTCTCTGTACTTCCTGCTCCTGGGCTGCTCTCTTTCCCATGGTCAGGCAGGAACCTCCCCCTGGGTAAGTGAATCCAATCTCCCCCCAGTACTTACCCAGATACAGAGCTTTGATTCTCTGTACTTCCTGCTCCTGGGCTGCTCTCTTTCCCATGGTCAGGCAGGAACCTCCCCCTGGGTAAGTGAATCCAATCTCCCCCCAGTACTTACCCAGATACAGAGCTCTGATTCTCTGTACTTCCTGCTCCTGGGCTGCTCTCTTTCCCATGGTCAGGCAGGAACCTCCCCCTGGGTAAGTGAATCCAATCTCCCCCCAGTACTTACCCAGGTACAGAGCTCTGATTCTCTGTACTTCCTGCTCCTGGGCTGCTCTCTTTCCCATGGTCAGACAGGAACCTCCCCCTGGGTAAGTGTATCCAATCTCCCCCCAGTACTTACCCAGGTACAGAGCTCTGATTCTCTGTACTTCCTGCTCCTGGGCTGCTCTCTTTCCCATGGTCAGACAGGAACCTCCCCCTGGGTAAGTGTATCCAATCTCCCCCCAGTACTTACCCAGGTACAGAGCTCTGATTCTCTGTACTTCCTGCTCCTGGGCTGCTCTCTTTCCCATGGTCAGACAGGAACCTCCCCCTGGGTAAGTGCATCCAATCTCCCCCCAGTACTTACCCAGGTACAGGGCTCTGATTCTCTGTACTTCCTGCTCCTGGGCTGCTCTCTTTCCCATGGTCAGGCAGGAACCCCCCCCTGGGTAAGTGAATCCAATCTCCCCCCAGTACTTACCCAGATACAGAGCTCTGATTCTCTGTACTTCCTGCTCCTGGGCTGCTCTCTTTCCCATGGTCAGACAGGAACCTCCCCCTGGGTAAGTGTATCCAATCTCCCCCCAGTACTTACCCAGGTACAGAGCTCTGATTCTCTGTACTTCCTGCTCCTGGGCTGCTCTCTTTCCCATGGTCAGACAGGAACCTCCCCCTGGGTAAGTGTATCCAATCTCCCCCCAGTACTTACCCAGGTACAGAGCTCTGATTCTCTGTACTTCCTGCTCCTGGGCTGCTCTCTTTTCCATGGTCAGACAGGAACCTCCCCCTGGGTAAGTGTATCCAATCTCCCCCCAGTAGTTACCCAGGTACAGAGCTCTGATTCTCTGTACTTCCTGCTCCTGGGCTGCTCTCTTTCCCATGGTCAGGCAGGAACCTCCCCCTGGGTAAGTGAATCCAATCTCCCCCCAGTACTTACCCAGGTACAGAGCTCTGATTCTCTGTACTTCCTGCTCCTGGGCTGCTCTCTTTCCCATGGTCAGGCAGGAACCTCCCCCTGGGTAAGTGCATCCAATCTCCCCCCAGTACTTACCCAGGTACAGGGCTCTGATTCTCTGTACTTCCTGCTCCTGGGCTGCTCTCTTTCCCATGGTCAGGCAGGAACCCCCCCCCGGGTAAGTGAATCCAATCTCCCCCCAGTACTTACCCAGGTACAGAGCTCTGATTCTCTGTACTTCCTGCTCCTGGGCTGCTCTCTTTCCCATGGTCAGGCAGGAACCTCCCCCTGGGTAAGTGAATCCAATCTCCCCCCAGTACTTACCCAGGTACAGAGCTCTGATTCTCTGTACTTCCTGCTCCTGGGCTGCTCTCTTTCCCATGGTCAGGCAGGAACCCCCCCCTGGGTAAGTGAATCCAATCTCCCCCCAGTACTTCCGGCTCCTGGGCTGCTCTCTTTCCCATGGTCAGGCAGGAACCTCCCCCTGGGTAAGTGAATCCAATCTCCCCCCAGTACTTACCCAGGTACAGAGCTCTGATTCTCTGTACTTCCGGCTCCTGGGCTGCTCTCTTTCCCATGGTCAGGCAGGAACCTCCCCCTGGGTAAGTGAATCCAATCTCCCCCCAGTACTTACCCAGGTACAGAGCTCTGATTCTCTGTACTTCCTGCTCCTGGGCTGCTCTCTTTCCCATGGTCAGACAGGAACCTCCCCCTGGGTAAGTGTATCCAATCTCCCCCCAGTACTTACCCAGGTACAGAGCTCTGATTCTCTGTACTTCCTGCTCCTGGGCTGCTCTCTTTCCCATGGTCAGACAGGAACCTCCCCCTGGGTAAGTGTATCCAATCTCCCCCCAGTACTTACCCAGGTACAGAGCTCTGATTCTCTGTACTTCCTGCTCCTGGGCTGCTCTCTTTCCCATGGTCAGGCAGGAACCTCCCCCTGGGTAAGTGAATCCAATCTCCCCCCAGTACTTACCCAGGTACAGAGCTCTGATTCTCTGTACTTCCGGCTCCTGGGCTGCTCTCTTTCCCATGGTCAGGCAGGAACCTCCCCCTGGGTAAGTGAATCCAATCTCCCCCCAGTACTTACCCAGGTACAGAGCTCTGATTCTCTGTACTTCCTGCTCCTGGGCTGCTCTCTTTCCCATGGTCAGACAGGAACCTCCCCCTGGGTAAGTGTATCCAATCTCCCCCCAGTACTTACCCAGGTACAGAGCTCTGATTCTCTGTACTTCCTGCTCCTGGGCTGCTCTCTTTCCCATGGTCAGGCAGGAACCTCCCCCTGGGTAAGTGAATCCAATCTCCCCCCAGTACTTACCCAGGTACAGAGCTCTGATTCTCTGTACTTCCGGCTCCTGGGCTGCTCTCTTTCCCATGGTCAGGCAGGAACCTCCCCCTGGGTAAGTGAATCCAATCTCCCCCCAGTACTTACCCAGGTACAGAGCTCTGATTCTCTGTACTTCCTGCTCCTGGGCTGCTCTCTTTCCCATGGTCAGACAGGAACCTCCCCCTGGGTAAGTGTATCCAATCTCCCCCCAGTACTTACCCAGGTACAGAGCTCTGATTCTCTGTACTTCCTGCTCCTGGGCTGCTCTCTTTCCCATGGTCAGGCAGGAACCTCCCCCTGGGTAAGTGAATCCAATCTCCCCCCAGTACTTACCCAGGTACAGAGCTCTGATTCTCTGTACTTCCTGCTCCTGGGCTGCTCTCTTTCCCATGGTCAGGCAGGAACCTCCCCCTGGGTAAGTGCATCCAATCTCCCCCCAGTACTTACCCAGGTACAGAGCTCTGATTCTCTGTACTTCCTGCTCCTGGGCTGCTCTCTTTCCCATGGTCAGGCAGGAACCTCCCCCTGGGTAAGTGCATCCAATCTCCCCCCAGTACTTACCCAGGTACAGAGCTCTGATTCTCTGTACTTCCGGCTCCTGGGCTGCTCTCTTTCCCATGGTCAGACAGGAACAATATATGAATATGGGAAATAATTCTAGGGGAAACAAATGTTTTGTGGAACTAAATATGTGCCAAAAAAGCTTATTGGGATCATAGAGACTGATTGGATAACTCACTCATGGTTCCACCTTTTCATAATTACATTGAATACATTAAATAACTATCACTTTGCACTAAAGTGAAGCAAGCTGCACCGTGATTGGATGGTAATACAGTAATATAAATGTGACTCGTGACACGCGTGGGTTTTAGTTCGAAGACTTTTAGATGCAAATGATTCTTCCTTTCTGTGCAGGATATAAACTGATTGGCTGTGACAGTGATTGGATGGATTTCAGCAATGGAACAATAAGTTTGTACTATGGTATTCTGTTACCAGCTTTGATTGATGGAAAATGTCTCCAAAATTCCACTTCCTGCTGCTTCCTTTCCCAGGCTGTGCAGGGGGGCGGCGGCACTGTAGGATAGGAACCAATCAGCAGCTAGACTGACCTGATAGGGAACTGAAGCCTGTCTGTGCTTGTGTGAGTGCAGGGCTGTGATTGGCTCTCCCCCTCCTACTGTGCTTCTGGCAGGGACCGTTAGGACACGCCCACCCCTCATGTGAAACCCAGACAGGGACCTGAGAGGATCTATAGGGAGCTCCAATAAAGGGGCCATTGTTACAGATAGGGTTAATGTTTAGCCCAAAGGGAAACCAGCACCATATATTATATTTCCTTTATCCTATATGTTTTATGTATATGTTTTGTTTTGAAGCTACAGACCCCCATGCACCAACAAGCCTTTGGCAAAGGGAAAGGTTTTTATTTCGAGCTCAGTAAAACAGCCCCAGGTATTACCCAACATGCACAAAGCTTCATCCCTCTCTTTTCAGGTTTTTTTGGTTAAGACATAGCATACTGTGCAGCAAGATTCTAGCTAACGTAGTTACCGCGGAAAAGCCATTAGGCACCAGTGCTCTCTATTTCCACAGCCTCTATTTAATGTGGACTCTGAGATGCTTTTGAAGGTGGCTCACCCGAGAGAAACTTTTCCCACATTCCCTGCAGGTGAATGGTTTCACCCCTGTGTGAATCCCCTGGTGTCTCATTAGAGTGTCTTTGTGAGGAAAGCCTTTCCCACATTCTGTGCACATGTATGGTTTCTCCCCTGTGTGAGTCATGTGATGCCTTAGAAGTTTGTACTTTTGAGTAAAGCATTTGCCACATTCTGTACACGAGAATGGTCTCTCCCCCGTGTGAATCATCAGATGGGTCTTCAGACTGGTTTTATGAGAGAAGCTTTCCCCACACTGAGTGCAGGTGAATGGTTTCTCCCCCGTGTGAACTCTCTGGTGGCTGTGAAGGTTGCTCCTTCGATAGAAACTGCACCCACATTCAGTACACGTGTAACCATTCCTCCCGGTGTGGATGATCTGGTGTTTGCGCAGGCTGCTGCTCTCGGGGAAACTCTTCCCGCAGTCGGTACATATGAATGGTTTCTCAGGCGTGTGAATTTTCTTGTGGTTGTGCAGGTTGCTCTTATTGGAGAAGTGTTTGCCACACTCAGTGCATATGAACGGCTTCATCCCTGTGTGGATTATTCGGTGGCTCTGAAGATTGCTCCTGCGAGAGAAGCTCTTCCCACACTCTGTGCACATGAAGGGTTTCTCCCTTGGATACGGCTGCTCAGTACAAATAAATGGCTTTATTCCTATGTGGGCGCTGCCAGTACAGACGCACAGGTGGGTGAGTAGATCATGGTTTGCAGAAAAGACTGCCCCACATTTACTGCAGATAAACCCTGAGGCTTTGGAGCTTGCCGAGACATCCTTGTATCTTGTATCCGACTCCGAGTCGGTCTCTCGACCCAGCGATGACTTCCTGGCTGTGTCCAGTGGATCAAGGGAACTGTGTGAGGTCCGACTTCTTTGCATCAATGCGGAAATGTTACAGTCTCGATTGCGTTCATTGTTCAAGCGACTCTCTATTCACAGAAAAGCAAGTGTCAGTGCTGAAATGCATGCAGTTTGTACTGGGTTTGGAACTAAACCACATAATAACTGGGTAACCAACTGGAGAGTCAACAGAAAACCATACAAACAGATCCTTAACCCACATATGGATATCAGCATTGCTATTCTATAAACCTATGTTGCTGTTACTGACAGAATCCCTGGCTACTTACCCCCATCAGTAAGTGGCGCTGCTGAGCTTTCCATTGGGTTCTGATGGTCCTCAGGGTCCGGTTCTTCCTCCTTTATCTTTACCTGTAATATTTCCCCTTCATCCTCTGAGGAACCTGCTAGCAAGGAAGCAACAATAGCGTGTAAGCAAGACTCATGGCAAGACATTAACAGCCATATTGTACATTTCCCCCAGTGTATATGGAATATGCTGAACCTTCTGTTGAATTGATGTCTTCTTCAGGGGCCGATTCTTCTTCCTTTATCTTGATTTGTATTATTTCTGATTCAGCCAATGGGGAAGCTGCCAGTAAAGGAGAGACAGGGCCGCGTAAAGCTGGGAGTAAGGGAGAGACAGGGCCGCGTAAAGCTGGGAGTAAGGGAGAGACAGGGCCGCGTAAAGCTGGGAGTAAGGGAGAGACAGGGCCGCGTAAAGCTGGGAGTAAGGGAGAGACAGGGCCGCGTAAAGCTGGGAGTAAGGGAGAGACAGGGCCGCGTAAAGCTGGGAGTAAGGGAGAGACAGGGCCGCGTAAAGCTGGGAGTAAGGGAGAGACAGGGCCGCGTAAAGCTGGGAGTAAGGGAGAGACAGGGCCGCGTAAAGCTGGGAGTAAGGGAGAGACAGGGCCGCGTAAAGCTGGGAGTAAGGGAGAGACAGGGCCGTGTAAAGCTGGGAGTAAGGGAGAGACAGGGCCGTGTAAAGCTGGGAGTAAGGGAGAGACAGGGCCGTGTAAAGCTGGGAGTAAGGGAGAGACCGGGCCGTGTAAAGCTGGGAGTAAGGGAGAGACAGGGCCGTGTAATTGGGTTTTATCAGCAGGATGATTAAACAGTGAGACACTGAAGTTGTAAGTTGCACTGATCCGCAGAGAGTGAGGTATGAACCTTCCCTTCAGGTTCCCAATAGGAATCTCTGCCTACTTACCTGCATACAGATACCCAGCATCTCCAGAGTCCAATTCATCTTTCTTCATTTTTATCTGTATTTTCTCTGGTTCTGCCTCTGGGGAACCTGCCAGTAAGGAAATAATGAAATGATAATCTCACCCCAATAGACTCTAACAGAATCCCTGGCTACTTACCTCCATCAGCAGAAGAGGCTGTTGCTGAGCTTTCCATTGGGTTCTGATGATATTCAGGGTCCGGTTCTTCTGCCTTTATTCATTCCTGGTTCTGCCTCTGGGGAACTTCTAATAACATAATACTGTGTCTTTAGTATTATAGCAGCAGTATGTACTTTCCTTATCCCTTGTGATTAGTACCGGCTGCAGAATTATATCCCCCCCCAACTTCCCAGCCGCCCCTCTCTATCAGCCCCTGCAGCGGGATTAACCCCCAGTCCCACAGCCTCCCCTCTCTATCAGCCCCTGCAGCGGGATTAACCCCCAGTCCCACAGCCGCCCCTCTCTATCAGCCCCTGCAGCGGGATTAACCCCCAGTGCCACAGCCGCCCCTCTCTATCGGCCCCTGCAGCGGGATTAACCCCCAGTCCCACAGCCGCCCCTCTCTATCGGCCCCTGCAGCGGGATTAACCCCCAGCCCCACAGCCGCCCCTCTCTATCGGCCCCTGCAGCGGGATAAACCCCCAGCCCCACAGCCGCCCCTCTCTATCGGCCCCTGCAGCGGGATTAACCCCCAGTCCCACAGCCGCCCCTCTCTATCGGCCCCTGCAGCGGGATTAACCCCCAGTCCCACAGCCGCCCCTCTCTATCGGCCCCTGCAGCGGGATTAACCCCCAGTCCCACAGCCGCCCCTCTCTATCGGCCCCTGCAGCGGGATTAACCCCCAGTCCCACAGCCGCCCCTCTCTATCGGCCCCTGCAGCGGGATTAACCCCCAGTCCCACAGCCGCCCCTCTCTATCGGCCCTGCAGCGGGATTAACCCCCAGTCCCACAGCCGCCCCTCTCTATCGGCCCCTGCAGCGGGATTAACCCCCAGTCCCACAGCCGCCCCTCTCTATCGGCCCCTGCAGCGGGATTAACCCCCAGTCCCACAGCCGCCCCTCTCTATCGGCCCCTGCAGCGGGATTAACCCCCAGTCCCACAGCCGCCCCTCTCTATCGGCCCCTGCAGCGGGATTAACCCCCAGTCCCACAGCCGCCCCTCTCTATCGGCCCCTGCAGCGGGATTAACCCCCAGTCCCACAGCCGCCCCTCTCTATCGGCCCCTGCAGCGGGATTAACCCCCAGTCCCACAGCCGCCCCTCTCTATCGGCCCCTGCAGCGGGATTAACCCCCAGTCCCACAGCCGCCCCTCTCTATCGGCCCCTGCAGCGGGATTAACCCCAGTCCCACAGCCGCCCCTCTCTATCGGCCCCTGCAGCGGGATTAACCCCCAGTCCCACAGCCGCCCCTCTCTATCGGCCCCTGCAGCGGGATTAACCCCCAGTCCCACAGCCGCCCCTCTCTATCGGCCCCTGCAGCGGGATTAACCCCCAGTCCCACAGCCGCCCCTCTCTATCGGCCCCTGCAGCGGGATTAACCCCCAGTCCCACAGCCGCCCCTCTCTATCGGCCCCTGCAGCGGGATTAACCCCCAGTCCCACAGCCGCCCCTCTCTATCGGCCCCTGCAGCGGGATTAACCCCCAGTCCCACAGCCGCCCCTCTCTATCGGCCCCTGCAGCGGGATTAACCCCCAGTCCCACAGCCGCCCCTCTCTATCGGCCCCTGCAGCGGGATTAACCCCCAGTCCCACAGCCGCCCCTCTCTATCGGCCCCTGCAGCGGGATTAACCCCCAGTCCCACAGCCGCCCCTCTCTATCGGCCCCTGCAGCGGGATTAACCCCCAGTCCCACAGCCGCCCCTCTCTATCGGCCCCTGCAGCGGGATTAACCCCCAGTCCCACAGCCGCCCCTCTCTATCGGCCCCTGCAGCGGGATTAACCCCCAGTCCCACAGCCGCCCTTCTCTATCGGCCCCTGCAGCGGGATTAACCCCCAGTCCCACAGCCGCCCCTCTCTATCGGCCCCTGCAGCGGGATTAACCCCCAGTCCCACAGCCGCCCCTCTCTATCGGCCCCTGCAGCGGGATTAACCCCCAGTCCCACAGCCCCCCCTCTCTATCAGCCCCTGCAGCGGGATTAACCCCCAGTCCCACAGCCGCCCCTCTCTATCAGCCCCTGCAGCGGGATTAACCCCCAGTCCCACAGCCGCCCCTCTCTATCGGCCCCTGCAGCGGGATTAACCCCCAGTCCCACAGCCGCCCCTCTCTATCGGCCCCTGCAGCGGGATTAACCCCCAGTCCCACAGCCGCCCCTCTCTATCAGCCCCTGCAGCGGGATTAACCCCCAGTCCCACAGCCGCCCCTCCCTATCAGCCCCTGCAGCGGGATTAACCCCCAGTCCCACAGCCGCCCCTCTCTATCAGCCCCTGCAGCGGGATTAACCCCCAGTCCCACAGACAGTGCAGGGAGGAGGAGGAGGAGGAGGAGGAGGAGGAGGGAAAAGCACTTACCCAGTAGCCCAGGCTGGAGATGTGAGTGCAGGGGAGGGACAATGCCAGGGACACAGGATAATAAAGTTGCAGGCAGCAGGAAGGCAGAATTCTTACAGCAAATGTAATTGTGGAAACCATATATTTAGATAAACGAGTAAGTAGCCAAAAGAAAGTCAGTATGGCAGATAACTCTCTTTTTTTGCTTCCTCAGTTTGTCCACTTACACTTTATCTTTTCTGTGGATTGGTGAAAGCAGTCATCTTATAACTCCGCCTCTTGGGGCGGTACCTACGTCCCTTCTCTATGACGTACAGAAGGTGCGTTCAGCTCCGGGGTCTGGCGGCCAATGAAATCGTCGATTATATCACTTCCTTGTCGTTTATAGAAATAGGCGCTTCCATGTTATTGGTGGGCAGTGATTTGCCTGCGGTTCCTGACAGAGGGGGGTAGGCTGGCTAATGAATGCATTCTCTGCCTGCGCTGATCTAACTAGGATTGGGGGCTTCATTCAATAGGAGCCTAGCGGGGTAGCCCTCCCATATTCAGCCCCAGTGCCATTGAGCTTTCAAGGGGCAGCTCATTCCCATTATTTACCCTAGGACTGATCTGTTGTTTCTTTTGCATGAATGATACAATGATGTTGTTAAACTGCAGCTCTGCACCTCTGTTACACACAGAGGAGTATGGGAAGGGGAATGGCAGTCATATCCTGTTCTGCAGAATGGGGTACACTCACCCTATAGGCCAGGGAAGTAAGCGGAATATCAGGGCACCATAGGCAGGGCTGGGTTTGCCCACGGTTGGCACATCCCTATGGGCACAAGACTGGAGAAGGGGCAGGTGTTTAAAGGAGACATGTCCTAAAAAAAATTATGAATGTACCAGGGAATTATTCTCTAGATATAGAAGGATTGTGCTTAAAAAAGTTGTGTTTCTGACTGATTTATTGAGAAATTCCACAAAAACCCCACTAGCCCCGCCCATCTGTTCCACTTCCTGCTGCCTCCTTTCCCAGGCTGTGCAGGGGGGCCGGCAGCACTGTAGGATAGGAACCAATCAGCAGCTAGGCTGACCTGATAGGGAACTGAAGCCTGTCTGTGCTTGTGTGAGTGCAGGGCTGTGATTGGCTCTCCCCCTCCTACTGTGCTTCTGGCAGGGACCGTTAGGACACGCCCACCCCTCATGTGAAACCCAGACAGGGACCTGAGAGGATCTATAGGGAGCTCCAATAAAGGGGCCATTGTTACAGATAGGGTTAATGTTTAGCCCAAAGGGAAACCAGCACCGGATATTATTCATAATTGCCTACAGGGTTAGGGTTTTTTTTCCTTTATCCAATATGTCTCCAAAATGTACCCTGCTAGAGGGACTCCAGCATTATTCCCCCCATTAAATTCGCTGGAAACAGCCTCCTTCTTACTCTCACCCCCCACAGCATAAACATCTCATGTATATTTTCACAGCTACCCAACAACCCTTTTGAACCCCTGGCACACAGATGAGAATGGCACCAACTTGTAACCAATATAACGAATAATGGAAACCAGCGGTACTTTATTCTATCACAAGTCCATGTTTATTGGTAACCAGATACAATCTAAACACCGTCACATACTGTGAGTACATACTGTAAGGGAGCCGCAAGAGCCGTCACTTGGGATATTTACACTGATTGGCACAGAGACTGGGGGGCACTCGCTTTAAGCAGCTACGCAATTATTATTAATGTAGTGAGCTGATATAAGAAGAATAATAATAATATTTACTGTCATTGTTGAACCTGCAAGTGACAAATGGCGAGAGCCAAACTGCGCCGACGCAATAACTTGCTATCATCTTGTTTTGTCCCTGGATACATGGAAGCTATACAGGCAGGTCCTAGTGTAGCTTTCATTCCACCTAACCATTTTACTTCTCATAGCATCAAGCACTAACCAGACACACATCCAACGCTGCCGGAACTAATTCTCTAAGAGAGGAGTCACATTTGGGGAACGGACAACAAGAGCCACTAACCCCCTGCCATCATCACAAAGTGGCAAAGAGACCTACACAGGCAAACCATAGAGCAGTGGAGGACTCGATACAGAAAGAACACAGTAGGTGCTCCCTACTGGGCATTGCTAATGGTTTGTATTGCTAATGGTGGGGATGAGACAATCATTTAGTAGCAGGGTACCGGAGCCAATCAAGCCTTACATCTATTGCTTATTTTGATTGGCTGTTGATTATTTCCATACTACAGTATGCAGAATATAACCAATTTATTGTCTAGAAGAAGTAAGGAAGCAGCTCAACACTGAGATACACAACTGTTTAGTAACTTCAGATACTGGACTCTTTACCTCCAACCGACCTCATGGCATTTATTAAAGACAAGTACATCCCCCCAACATAATGAGTCTTAGTATGATTAATATAGGCCATTGTAGCCTTGTTTCTTTGGCTGGGCCCAGGCTGCAAGGTGCAAGCCAGACAACAGGCTAAAGGCTTTTGACCACTAGTGTCTCAGAATACTGCCATTGGCTTATTTACAAACATAGGTGCTAAAATGCACCAGTGCAGTTACCAATATCAACCAATCAGGCCTTTCAAATATGTGGTTAACTATTCAAAAATGGCTAGTTATTGGCAACTATACAGTAAATTAGTCTTTCAACGTGAAAACTCCTAATTACCTCCCTTGTAGCGTGCCTGCCTACCCATAGTCCCCCTCCCCCCATAGCCTTTTTGCCAACCCATGGTCATCCCCTCCCCTGTAGCCCACATGGCAACTCCTGCCCCCACCCATGGCCTGTCATCCACATGTCAGCAGCTGCAAAATCCATTCTGATTCATTTAGCTGGCATGGGGTCACCCTTAGGAAACTATGGGGTGTGTTTACTAAGAACTGGTGATGTTGCCGGTAGCAACCAATTAGGTCTTTGCTTTTATTTTTTAACTTGTAGGTGACTATTCAAATCTTAATGCTGATTGGTTGCTATGGGCAACATCACCGGAGATATTTATCTCCAATCTTAGTAAACATGCCGTCCTTCTGGGGTGGTCACTAGTGGGGCATTTGCTAATTTCACTATGGTTTATTTCAAACCAGTCTCCTCTTAAAAATGAAGACTACAGCAGGTAAAATGCACGTTGCACCCTGAATCTAACATCTATAGATGAACCTCAGAAGCATTGGAACAGCAGCAAATGCACAGCACCCACAAAGGTAATGTATAAATGTACATTGTACTAGTTCATAGTATATTACTGGTAATATGTGTGTGTGACAGGGGGGGGGTCTGGGTAATTATTTGCCCCTATTGCTAAATCCCCAACCATATCAAAGAACCAACAGAACTGGATTGGCTGTGTACAAGTGGCAGAGTCACACTGCTGTCAGCGTAAATGGGGGCAGGTTGGTGTGGAACTAATACAAAGTAGGAACTTATACAGGCGCAATTACAGAGGATGTGTAACTATTTCACCACAAATAAAGAAAATTGACAACATTATACTGCCATGGCTGTAAACACAAGATGCTATCAAGTCCAATAAAATAATTCCAGTTCTTGTCTTTGGCCATGGTAGCACCAGTATTGAAGTCCATGTAGCTGGTGCGTTCAGAAGATTAAATCCTTATTCTTCATAGTAATCCATTATTTGTCCACGGCTGTATCTTGTGCCAGCCCAGGGGCCCAAACACATGTTCAAGACCTCCACAGGGGTAGGATAGTAAACAGTCTGAACCAGCTCCAATAGGAACACCAGTAAGTGTAAATGTTTCTCTATTGGGAATTCAGTTTATACATCCAGTTTTATCATTGTAAAAACTCTATGGTCAAATCAGCTGGCAAAGGAAGATGATGGGTGTAGGCAACACTGATGGTACCACTCATCAAACCTACTTAAAGGAGACATATTGGATAAATGGGAAAACCCTAATTTTGTAGGCAATTATGAATAATATCCGGTGCTGGTTTCCCTTTGGGCTAAACATTAATCCTGTCTGTAACAATGGCCCCTTTATTGGAGCTCCCTATAGATCCTATCTCTTCTCTGTCAGAGTTTGAAATGGAGAGTGGGCGTGTCCTAACGGTCCCTGCCAGAAGCACAGTAGGAGGGGGAGAGCCAATCACAGCCCTGCAGTCACACAAGCACAGACAGGCTTCAGTTCCCTATCAGGTCAGCCTAGCTGCTGATTGGTTCCTATCCTACAGTGCAGGGTACGGAGGGCCGCCGGCTCCCCAGCTCATCCAGAGAATTCAGCCAGCAGGAAGTGGAACAGATGGGCGGGGCTAGTGGGGGTTTTTGTGGAATTTCTCAATAAATCAGTCAGAAACACAACTTTTTAAGCACAATCCTTCTATATCTAGAGGAGTATAATTCCCTGGCACATTCATAATTTTTATAGGATATGTCTCCTTTAAAGAATAAATGACTGGTTAGAAAGAGATCCGATCAGTAAGACAGAGGCTCAGTGGCAGGGGAAGAATCTACTCAGTGAAATACAGTGTTCAGTAATAACTGCATCATTAATGCCTTTTCCTTTACCAGGGGGCCTCCCATAGCTTTATAAAGCTTGTGCTTGCCACCATCTTGCAGGGCTTTAAAAGAGTAGAAATCCCATAGAGACAAGCAGGCTGTGTTCCTGATGTTCTGACTGATGTAGTACCAAGAAGAGCCAGATAAAATGATAGAGTCCATTAACTATATGTGTCAGATAAGGGCCAGCCCCAGGGAAAACAGAGAGGGGATAGAATGTAATACTGTAAGTATCTTCACAAAACAGAATATCTTAGACTTGTGAGCTTGGATCAACATCAGAGAAGAAAACAATGCAGTATATTAGAAATGGACATGGTTCCATATACACCTCAGCAAAGGCTGGAAGGGTTAGAAAGGCATCAGTGACTGTCTGGAGTATTTGGACACTGTCTCTATGCATCTCCCAGTGTTTTAAGTGGGAGCCCCATAAATGGCTGTTGGCATCTGCCTAGGCCATTTCATGTAAATAAAGAATTATTTAACATTTCATTATACACCCATTGATATAGAATGCACGTGCCTTTAAAAGATAACTTGTGTGCAGCTTTAAAGAACATTCCCCCCAAAACCTTGTGGTGCAGGGAACTTTAACTAATACTTCTTTGGCTGAAGGCAGAGCTGTGATTGGCTAACAATGTTTCTGAAGAAGGATGTTAAGACATGTACACCATTCAGTTACACAAACACCAGGGTAGATCTACAGAGAGCTCCATTAAAGGTATATCTTATTAAGGTAACAGCCATATTAGCCTTAATTTAAAGGAGACACATCCTATAAAAATGATGAATGTACCAGGGAATTATACTCCTCTAGATATAGAAGGATTGTGCTTAAAGTTGTGTTTCTGACTGATTTATTGAGAAATTCCCCCAAATCCCCACTAGCCCCGCCCATCTGTTCCACTTCCTGCTGCCTCCTTTCCCAGGCTGTGCAGGGGGGCGGCGGCACTGTAGGATAGGAACCAATCAGCAGCTAGGCTGACCTGATAGGGAACTGAAGCCTGTCTGTGCTTGTGTGAGTGCAGGGCTGTGATTGGCTCTCCCCCTCCTACTGTGCTTCTGGCAGGGACCGTTAGGACACGCCCACCCCTCATGTGAAACCCAGACAGGGACCTGAGAGGATCTATAGGGAGCTCCAATAAAGGGGCCATTGTTACAGATAGGGTTAATGTTTAGCCCAAAGGGAAACCAGCACCGGATATTATTCATAATTGCCTACAAAATTAGCGTTTTTCCCATTTATCCAATATTTCTCCTTTAAATCAGACACCATAGTAACATAGTAAGTTAGGTTGAAATAGGTATATAGGTTGCCTAAATACTGTATAACCTGCCTAACTGCTACTTGATCCAGAGGAAGGCAAAAAACCCAATCTAAAGCCTCTAATTTGCCCCAGAGGGGAAATCATTGCCTAAATTATTAGGCTGATTTAGAAAATCTGTAGGGGTCATTTACTGGTTCAAGCGGCTTAAGTGCTGGAGCCTATGATTAAGTACCGTAGGGTACGAAATGCGTAAGGCTAATTGCAATATGTGTTAGTACAATAAACTTTTTGTGATTTTACTTTTTCACTGAACGACTGCTATTCAATTACTTCAACACCACTGATAGGAACCAAACAGCAAACTGTGCTTCTTGCAGGAAGAAGCTGCACTCTGCACCAAGCCGGCACAAGGAGCAGACTGCACTCTGTAAAGTAAATAACCACATATATGTGCACTTTAACAGAAACCCTCTCACCCCTGAGGGAAAATGAGTGTTGAGATTGTGTTTTGCCATTCACTGAGGAAGAGTAAGATGTGCCCTTTGGGCACTGAGCTGTCACACATTTTCTGTTAAATAAACCTTGCTCAATTGGAGGGCAGGTAAGACACAGGCAGTTCTCCCCTATGCGATGCCTAGCTGGATCTTTGGCTCCTATGTTATGGCACCCAACCCTTCTCCATCTCTAGTCATGATAAACTCACTTGGTGAGAGCCACCCATTAACTGCTCAGTCACATGTGTCTTGGGCAAGCAGAGAAGGAACTGAGCATATCATCCTGTCAGGGCCACGTGACAGTCAGGACTTAGGAAGAAGATGACTCTTCTGTCCAGTGTGAGTTATACAAATGGTTAAACAAGTCAAGATTCAGACAATGGCCAAGGCTGGCACAAATTATGATGGTCTGGAACTGGAAGGGCATTTAAAAAAGCAAACAGAACAATTAGAGTGCACCCAGGAACTTGGAAACTAAGCCCTACAAATGGCAATCGAGCCTGGGACTTAGTGCTGCTGTTGTGATATTACCCCATTTGGCGTGGTCTCATCCAAGCTGAAATGTGCAAACAAAAGGAGGGCTAAACAGCTATTAGATAAGAAAATGATGGCGTTGGACTGGTGCAAGGTAGAGTAACTGTAGTCCAAGCTGGGAAGTAAGAATAAGTAAATAAAAGTAGAATACAAGGGTGCCCAATAAGCAATGCCAGGCACAAGCACAACAAATCCCTGCTTACAATGGGGGGCTTCTCCAGTTGGCAATATGGGGCTTCTTCTTCAAATGTGATGTGATAAAAAAAAAAAAATGGCCCTACGATCATTGAGATCCCACTCCAGACGAGATAGAACGGCTGCTTCTGAAGAAACATATTGCCTTATACCTTATTACTTGCTATTGGTCTGGGCTGACAAATTAGGGATTGCTGCAACCCGGGAGTTCATGCCATACAGTAAAAAAGGGTGGTCAGATTTCTATATTAAACAGCTTCTACAGGGTTCTGTACCAATGAAGGGTTCCTCTCCTGTTCTGATGAGTGGAGAGGTGGCTGAAACCATAGATCATTTCCATTGTTATGTGTACGTGGCAGTTTTCCTTTCAGCCGATGCCTCACCGTGTTAGAGGACTTGTTCCCACATCGTCTCTGTGTGAAGTTTATAGTGGCAGTGAAGGTGGGTCTTTCGAGAGAAGCCTTTGCCACATTCAGAACAAATGAAGGGTTTCTCCCCTGTGTGAATTTTCTGGTGCCGCTGAAGGTGCCACTTGCGCGTGAAATACTTCCCACACTCGGTGCACAAGAAACGTTTCTTCACTATGTGGATTGCCAGCTCGCTGCCCAGAATACCCTTCTCGGGGAACCTTTGGGCACATTTTGCCCCAGCGTGCACTTTAAAGTGACTGCGCAGATTGCTCTTCTGAGAGAAAGATTCCCCACATACTGCACAAGTGAAAGGCTTCTCTCCCGTATGAATCCTCTCGTGGCGGTTGAGGTGGCTCTTCCGAGTGTATTGCTTCCCGCATTCAGTACATGTAAAGGGTTTTTCTCCCGTGTGAATTTTCTGGTGGCGCTGAAGGTGCCACTTTCGAGAGAAATCTTTCCCGCACTCTGTACATGTGAAAGCGGTCTCTCCTGTGTGGATCCTGAAACTCCCCCTTTGGTATATCTGCATACCATAGTTGGACCCCATGTGGTTTTTGTAGTGACTGGCAAGGCTGCTCTTTTCAGTGAATATTAGCCCACATTCTGTACATGTGAATGGTTTCTCCTCGATGTCAGTCATGTGATCATTCATCTCGAGTGAGAAGCAATTACCACACTTGGTGAACTGTAATGGTTTTACTCCTGTGTGAATCATCTGATGTCTCAAAAGAGCAATCTCAAAAGAAAAGCTTTTGCCGCATTCAGTACAGATGAATGGTTTCTCCCCTGCCTGGAGTCTCTGGTGACTTTGAAGGTGAATCTTTGGAGAGAAATTCTTGCCACATTCTGTACAGATGAAACTTGTCTCCCCTGTGTGAAACTGCTGGTCCTTTGGCAAAGTTTGATTAACACTGTTGTGTTTGTCATTCAATGTGCTGACAAATGGTTTCACCCCCTCATACAAATCATGATATCGGCTAGTGTAGTTCATCCCGATCCAGCCACACAGATGGGTCAGAAGGTCCCTGTTCACAGAGAATCTCACTCCGCACTTAGAACAGAGGAAACCCGATGGGTCGGAGCTGGCAGAGCCGTGTTCATACTCAGTGTCTAGATATTGGGAGTAGGTCTCGGCTCTTTCATACCCAGGCCCAGTGAATTTCCCAGCACCTTGTAAGTGTTTCCAGCTTGTATCCAGATCTTCCGAGGAATCCTGGTATTCTGCCATCTGCGAGTTCCGGAAACTTAAACAGGGACTGTAACGTTCATATTGTGCATTTCCTTCATCATCCCAGCAACTCTCT
Organism: Xenopus tropicalis; assembly: GCF_000004195.4. Classification (NCBI taxonomy): domain Eukaryota; kingdom Metazoa; phylum Chordata; class Amphibia; order Anura; family Pipidae; genus Xenopus; species Xenopus tropicalis. The sequence goes on from NC_030682.2 coordinate 4,890,573, forward strand.
AATGAGAGAAGAAACAGAAATTAGAAATGAAATGTACATTGTGTTCAACTTACCGGGCGTTATTTACAGACAGACAGAGTGCAAGAACACTAACACGTATAATTGGATTTTTTCACATTGAAAAATGAAATCTGTGAAATCAGTGCTGATGTTTTTGACCAAATTCATTGCCTACTTACCCCCATCTGTAATTGGGACTGCTGAGTTTTCCAGATAATCTTCGCAAATCAGCAATACTTTTTCGATCCGTATATAGAATAATTCTGGATCTGCCTCTGGGGATGCTGCCAGTAAGGAAGAGACAGGGCCGTGTAAAGCTGGGAGTAAGGGAGAGACAGGGCCGTGTAAAGCTGGGAGTAAGGGAGAGACAGGGCCGTGTAAAGCTGGGAGTAAGGAAGAGACAGGGCCGTGTAAAGCTGGGAGTAAGGGAGAGACAGGGCCGTGTAAAGCTGGGAGTAAGGAAGAGACAGGGCCGTGTAAAGCTGGGAGTAAGGGAGAGACAGGGCCGTGTAAAGCTGGGAGTAAGGGAGAGACAGGGCCATGTAAAGCTGGGAGTAAGGGAGAGACAGGGCCGCGTAAAGCTGGGAGTAAGGGAGAGACAGGGCCGTGTAAAGCTGGGAGTAAGGGAGAGACAGGGCCGTGTAAAGCTGCCAGTAAGGGAGAGATAGGGCCGTGTAAAGCTGCCAGTAAGGGAGAGAAAGGCCGCGTAAAGCTGGGAGTAAGGAAGAGACAGGGCCGTGTAAAGCTGGGAGTAAGGGAGAGACAGGGCCGTGTAAAGCTGGGAGTAAGGGAGAGACAGGGCCGTGTAAAGCTGGGAGTAAGGGAGAGACAGGGCCGTGTAAAGCTGCCAGTAAGGGAGAGACAGGGCCGTGTAAAGCTGCCAGTAAGGGAGAGACAGGGCCGTGTAAAGCTGCCAGTAAGGGAGAGACAGGGCCGTGTAAAGCTGGCAGTAAGGGAGAGACAGGGCCGTGTAAAGCTGGGAGTAAGGGAGAGACAGGGCCGTGTAAAGCTGGGAGTAAGGGAGAGACAGGGCCGTGTAAAGCTGGGAGTAAGGGAGAGACAGGGCCGTGTAAAGCTGGGAGTAAGGGAGAGACAGGGCCGTGTAAAGCTGGGAGTAAGGGAGAGACAGGGCCGTGTAAAGCTGGGAGTAAGGGAGAGACAGGGCCGTGTAAAGCTGGGAGTAAGGGAGAGACAGGGCCGTGTAAAGCTGCCAGTAAGGGAGAGACAGGGCCGTGTAAAGCTGGGAGTAAGGGAGAGACAGGGGCGTGTAAAGCTGGGAGTAAGGGAGAGACAGGGGCGTGTAAAGCTGGGAGTAAGGGAGAGACGGGGCCGTGTAAAGCTGGGAGTAAGGGAGAGACAGGGGCGTGTAAAGCTGGGAGTAAGGGAGAGACGGGGCCGTGTAAAGCTGGGAGTAAGGGAGAGACAGGGCCGTGTAAAGCTGGGAGTAAGGGAGAGACAGGGCCGTGTAAAGCTGGGAGTAAGGGAGAGACAGGGCCGTGTAAAGCTGGGAGTAAGGAAGAGACAGGGCCGTGTAAAGCTGGGAGTAAGGGAGAGACAGGGCCGTGTAAAGCTGGGAGTAAGGGAGAGACAGGGCCATGTAAAGCTGGGAGTAAGGGAGAGACAGGGCCGTGTAAAGCTGGGAGTAAGGAAGAGACAGGGCCGTGTAAAGCTGGGAGTAAGGGAGAGACAGGGCCGTGTAAAGCTGGGAGTAAGGGAGAGACAGGGCCATGTAAAGCTGGGAGTAAGGGAGAGACAGGGCGGTGTAAAGCTGGGAGTAAGGGAGAGGCAGGGCCGTGTAAAGCTGGGAGTAAGGAAGTGCCTTGGCGCCTTATTAATAGGGAAACGTTACTCACCGGCCCCAGGAACGGGATCCATTTCCCTCTTTATTGTGGGCAGAGGCTCCTCAGTGTCCGGCTCTTCATTCTCCCATTTCCCCTCTAACCTCCTTGGTTCCATCTCTGGAGAACCTGACAGCAAGGAACAGAAACCCACCATATAAAGCTGCCTGTGGGGCTGCGCTTGGGCCCCCCCTCTGATATTAGTGCAATAAATACATGTTGTACAGGGAGGGGTTTATCCAATCAGGGAAACCAATGGGGCAGTTTGGGGGGCAGAGTCACACGGCGCCATTTCCAAACCCAGATAAATATCTACTTACAGGCAGATAGGTGGGCATGAGACTAATATATTTTCCACAAAAACTGAAAACAATTGAAGCAAAATGTGATGTTCTTCCAAGTTGGGTTGAGCTTTGCTTACAGTGTGGGCTCTTTTCTGAAATGCACATACAGTACCTTCTCATTGCCCTTTTGTCAATCCACTGCTCTAGTACATACTGTAGGTGTGGTAAGAACTCTCATCTGATTTATATATTACATGGCTATCCCAAAACAAATCTAATTAAATCAAAACTAATGCTCTAGTTTCCAAGTTTAGACAATTTACCTCTCCTAAGGGTAACATTTTCTAACTGGAATGTTAGACCATTTTGCACACCAAACATACCAGCAAATTATAAAACTAACAGGAGACCCCAATGAAAGATACTAATAAGTCCCACAGCTGCACCTTTCCTTTCCATATGTAGCAGGATTAGCCCCTCAGTCCTACAACAGCCTCTGTGGCTCTGTGAACAACCAACCCCCTCTCTATCGGCCCCTACAGCGGGATTAACCCCCAGTCCCACAGCCGCCCCTCTCTATCAGCCCCTGCAGCGGGATTAACCCCCAGTCCCACAGCCGCCCCTCTCTATCAGCCCCTGCAGCGGGATTAACCCCCCAGTCCCACAGCCGCCCCTCTCTATCGGCCCCTGCAGCGGGATTAACCCCCAGTCCCACAGCCGCCCCTCTCTATCAGCCCCTGCAGCGGGATTAACCCCCAGTCCCACAGCCGCCCCTCTCTATCAGCCCCTGCAGCGGGATTAACCCCAGTCCCACAGCCGCCCCTCTCTATCAGCCCCTGCAGCGGGATTAACCCCCAGTCCCACAGCCGCCCCTCTCTATCGGCCCCTGCAGCAGGATTAACCCCCAGTCCCACAGCCGCCCCTCTCTATCAGCCCCTGCAGCGGGATTAACCCCCAGTCCCACAGCCGCCCCTCTCTATCAGCCCCTGCAGCGGGATTAACCCCCAGTCCCACAGCCGCCCCTCTCTATCATCCCCTGCAGCGGGATTAACCCCCAGTCCCACAGCCGACCCTCTCTATCGGCCCCTGCAGCGGGATTAACCCCCAGTCCCACAGCCGGCCCTCTCTATCAGCCCCTGCAGCGGGATTAACCCCCAGTCCCACAGCCGCCCCTCTCTATCAGCCCCTGCAGCGGGATTAACCCCCAGTCCCACAGCCGCCCCTCTCTATCAGCCCCTGCAGCGGGATTAACCCCCAGTCCCACAGCCGCCCCTCTCTATCAGCCCCTGCAGCGGGATTAACTCCCAGTCCCACAGCCGCCCCTCTCTATCGGCCCCTGCAGCGGGATTAACCCCCAGTCCCACAGCCGCCCCTCTCTATCAGCCCCTGCAGCGGGATTAACCCCCAGTCCCACAGACAGTGCAGGGAGGAGGAGGAGGAGGAGGAGGAGGGAAAAGCACTTACCCAGTAGCCCAGGCTGGAGATGTGAGTGCAGGGGAGGGACAATGCCAGGGACACAGGGGAGGGAGTTACAGGGGCAGCAGGACACAATCCCCCGCCAGTCCCTCAGTGAGTCCCCTCACATCTTGGCTTTATCCGGGCAGTGAATGGGGGGAGGCACTGGCATCTTACAGCCCACCTCTTCAGGAGGCACATGGGTACCCTCATGATGATGCTGCTCGGAGGAAAGCCAGCCCACACAAAACATCCAATGAAATAAATTCTTTCACTTCAGAGCTTTCACTGACAAAGGGAGGTGTTGCCATTTTTTAGGTGGGCAGACTTACCTCGGTTAGTTATCCTGGCCAGTGGACAGTGCAGATACTATTACATATATACAGATAGAAACATAGGTAGATTTATAGACACATACAGTATATAGAGAGATTGATTTTTGTATAAGGTGCATACAATGTACTTTCGTGTCCTTTTTTGGTTCTTTGATGTAAATTTCCCTCCAAACCTTGTTAATACCAGTCAGCCATTCCACTTCCTGTGGGCTTCTATGTCACATCCAATAGGGGGGGAAGCAGCGGCTTGCCCGACCCAACAGGAAACTGCAGGCGGAAGTGTGTGTGGTAGTAACACAGTGTGTGGCTTCCCACCTCTCTGCATGCTTTGGGGCAATGACTGTTGAGAATCAACCATTTCTAATATTAGAATTGCAGTAATAAGAACTGTTCTGTGGGTTATGTGGATAAGAATGTGTTAGATATTTCAATATTATATCTGCATTGGTTTGAGGTGTGGGCTATAGGTAAGGCTATAGATTATACATAAGAGTAGAATATTATATCTGCATTGGATTGAGGTGTGGGCTATAGGTAAGGCTATAGATTATACGTAAGAGTAGAATATTCTATCTGCATTGGTTTGAGGTGTGGGCTATAGGTAAGGCTATAGATTATACGTAAGAGTAGAATATTCTATCTGCATTGGTTTGAGGTGTGGGCTATAGGTAAGGCTATAGATTATACGTAAGAGTAGAATATTATATCTGCATTGGTTTGAGGTGTGGGCTATAGATAAGGCTATAGATTATAAGTAAGAGTAGAATATTATATCTGCATTGGTTTGAGGTGTGGGCTATAGGTAAGGCTATAGATTATATGTAAGAGTAGAATATTATATCTGTATTGGATTGAGGTGTGGGCTATAGGTAAGGCTATAGATTATAAGTAAGAGTAGAATATTATATCTGCATTGGTTTGAGGTGTGGGCTATAGGTAAGGCTATAGATTATAAGTAAGAGTAGGATATTATATCTGCATTGGTTTGAGGTGTGGGCTATAGGTAAGGCTATAGATTATACGTAAGAGTAGAATATTCTATCTGCATTGGTTTGAGGTGTGGGCTATAGGTAAGGCTATAGATTATAAGTAAGAGTAGAATATTATATCTGCATTGGTTTGAGGTGTGGGCTATAGGTAAGGCTATAGATTATATGTAAGAGTAGAATATTATATCTGTATTGGATTGAGGTGTGGGCTATAGGTAAGGCTATAGATTATAAGTAAGAGTAGGATATTATATCTGCATTGGTTTGAGGTGTGGGCTATAGGTAAGGCTATAGATTATAAGTAAGAGTAGAATTATGCTACAGGTAGGAATAGGCTGAGGCTAATATCTTAGGCACAGATTTGAGGTAGGAGTAGACTGAGTTTAAAGGCTTTTCCTAGGCTGAAGCTACCAGTAGGAGTAGGCAGAGGCTAAATGTTTCCCAGGAATAGGCTAAGGGACAAAGCTTTCTGTAGGTCAGTGATCCCCAACCTTTTTTACTCATAAGACACATTCAAATGTAAAAAGAGTTGGGGAGCAACACAAGAATGAAAAAGGTTCCCAGGGTACAAAATATGGGCTGTAATTGGCTATAGGTAGCCTCTGTCTGAACTAATACCATACAGAAGGCTTTGCTTGGTACTACTCATGGTTTTGATGCAAATATTGTTTTTAAGCCAGGAATTTAAAAATAATCACCTGCTTTGAGGCCACTGGGAGCAACATCCAAGGGGTTGGGGAGCAACATGGTGCCCCGAGGCACTGGTTGGGGATCACTGCTGTAGGTTAAGTCTACAAACAGTAATAGGCTTATAGTGAAATAACTCATCTATTTGGTAGCTGGAAGCTACATGCTTTTCCAGTTTATTTAGAAAGAAAAAACAAAAACCTTTATACTACGAAACCTACCATCACTGGCAGATGCATTTCCTGGAGGCACAGAATGTATAGTTTAAACCCAGATTAGAAGTGCTTCATACAGGCTTTATAGGGGATATGGCAAATGTGAGCCACAGAAATGACAAATGTGAATTAGTATTACTAAATATTGTTCCATTTCCAGCTGCCTCCTTTCCCATTCCCAATTGAAGCATGCCTTTGCTTGAGTGACTGCAGGGCTGTGATTGGGGTTGCCCCCTTTTAGCAACAATAATACCGGGTGGGGACAGGATTGAGAGGGGGCGTGTTTGTGATGTAAGGGGTGGAGTTATGATGCAAATAGGGTGGAGTCATTGCTTCACCAGCCTGATTGCAGAAGACTTAAGATGGCCATACATGGACTGATTTCAGCTGCCGATATCAACCCTTTAGACCTATTCCGCAGCTTATGTGCCCGTGTATGGGCACCACCGTCATTGGAAATTGGCCAGATGTTGATCGTGCAGGTTTGATTTTTCTGTTGGATCAGGGACCGCATTGCATTGGCTCACTGATGAGGTCCCCGAACCGATGGTGCCTATGCCTCCATTTTAATTTGATCGTTAGGGCCAAATGATTGAATTAGTCTGATATCGCCACCCGTAGGTGGGCATATTGGGGGAAGATCCACTCCTTGGTGACCTCGCCAAATGAGCGGATCTTACAGTGTATGGCCACCTTTACATAAATAGGGCAGGCATCTGAGGGATAGAGAGGAAGCTGGAAGAGGGGATTGGGGGTGGACTGGAGGCGTGGCCAGGACAGAGGGCGGGTTATTACAAATTTACCGTTTTTTTACAGTGACTTTTCCATATCCCTTTTTTTATTTACTGCACATCTTTGTTTGTGTCCCTTGGAGTCTATGGTGATTTTTTTCACAGGGGAACTTGGCCAAAAATTTCAATCACTACTGACAGTAAATACAAGCCACAACTTTTTTTGGCGCGCTTGTGACTTTTTTGACACAACTGCAACTTTTTCTTCACTCTCTGAATTGTTTTCACTAATGGCAAAATGCAGAATTTTGCCGACAATCCATGCCTGGCTAAAAATTTAGCTCATCACTAGCTGCCGTTTCTAGTTTTTATATTAAGCCAGTAAGATGTGCTAATATAGGGATTACACCTGTACTGTCTAGAACTGCCCATCTCCTTACCTGGAGTTAGGGTTGTCACCTACCAGGCTTGTTCCCAGGGACCTATAGGGTTAACAATCCTACCATTTTCTGTTTTACTAATGTGGGTATCACTGGCCCTGAGAAAGGATGAGCACTGTAATATAGTGCCAGTCAGGAGGTGGGCACTTCTTCTTTGACCTTCCTCTTCCTCAGTAGGGTTGCCTCCTTCTGACTTTAGAAAACCAGGGTGGTGACATCATGGGGGCGTGACTGATGACACCAGGGGCGTGGTTAAGAGAGCCCTGCATGGTTTCCCTAATTTGTTAAACCAGGCAGGTTTTGACCCGGACATTCCTCCCAAAAACTGGACTGTCCGGGTCAAAACTGGGCAGATGGCAACCCTATGAGTGAGCTTTATTTAGAAATAGCAGTTGTGGCTCCAACCAGGAGAGATCAGTGGGGGTAGCTCTCCCAAGGTTCTGCTGCCTTAGTGAAGGCATACCTCCCAAATGTCCCGCTTTACGCGGGACAGTCCCGATTTTGTCCCGCTTTTAAAGGTCTCCGCTCCCGTGACGTCACACGCATGTCTCCCCTTAGCGCCGCAGCTCTGCTCAGTTCAGTTCTAACATAAAGTCCTTCACAGTGCAGAAGCTGCGGCGCTGACAAGTGCGTGTGACGTCACGAGGAGGAGAAGGAGAGCCCTGGGGCGCAGCCGGATGGTGGTAGGAGCAGGGGGATGCTGGGGAAGACACTGGAGGAAGGTAAGGGGCAGCTGGAGGATGTTGGGGAGGACGCTGGGGGGAGCTGGAGAATGTTGGGAAGGACACTGGGGGGAGCTTGAGAATGTTGGGGAGGACGCTGGGGGGAGCAGGAGGATGTTGGGGAGGACGCTGGGGGAAGCTGAAGGATGTTGGGGAGGACGCTGGGGGAAGCTGGAGGATGTTGGGGAGGACGCTGGGGGGAGCTGGAGGATGTTGGGGAGGACGCTGGGGGGAGCTGGAGAATGTTGGGAAGGACACTGGGGGGAGCTTGAGAATGTTGGGGAGGACGCTGGGGGGAGCAGGAGGATGTTGGGGAGGACGCTGGGGGAAGCTGAAGGATGTTGGGGAGGACGCTGGGGGAAGCTGAAGGATGTTGGGGAGGACGCTGGGGGAAGCTGAAGGATGTTGGGGAGGACACTGGGGGAAGCTGAAGGATGTTGGGGAGGACGCTGGGGGGAGCTGGAGGATGTTGGGGAGGACACTGGGGGGAGCTGGAGGATGTTGGGGAGGACGCTGGGGGAAGCTGAAGGATGTTGGGGAGGACGCTGGGAGCAGCTGGAGGAAGGTAAGGGGCAGCTGGAGGATGTTGGGTGGATGCTGGGGGGAGCTGGAGGATGTTGGGGAGGACGCTGGGGGGAGCTGTAGGATGTTGGGGAGGACGCTGGGGGAAGCTGAAGGATGTTGGGGAGGACGCTGGGAGGAGCTGGAGGAAGGTAAGGGGCAGCTGGAGGATGTTGGGTGGATGCTGGGGGGAGCTGGAGGATGTTGGGTGGATGCTGGGGGGAGCTGAAGGATGTTGGGTGGATGCTGGGGGAGCTGAAGGATGTTGGGTGGATGCTGGGGGGAGCTGGAGGATGTTGGGTGGATGCTGGGGGGAGCTGGAGGATGTTGGGTGGATGCTGGGGGGAGCTGAAGTATGTTGGGGAGGATGCTGCAGTTGGGAGCGGCCCATAGTATGGGGACACTGGGGGAGGACCAGCAATATTTTAGGGGGTCCCTGCTCTAGCACCAATGCAAAATATAACACCTGGCTACCAGTATTTTAGGGGGCCCTGGCTACCAATGTCTGTCATGAGTCTGTCATTAAATACAGGTGCCACAGTGCATAATGAAATCCTTAGGGCCACAATATGTCAAAAAATGATTGGGGCCACCGTGTCTGTCTTCTGGTGCACTTTGTGTATGTTATGCTCTTCAGACGTGGTTTTGTAAAATGGGCCTGTTTGGATGGGGGGGGGGCGTGGCCAAAGAGTGGGTGTGGCCTAAAAAAGACATTTTTGTCCCTCCTTCTGCTTTTCAAATGTTGGGAGGTATGTGAAGGGGCCGCAGTAGCGACAGGGAATTCAGCCATTACTTAGCTCCCTGATTCAAGTCAGCTGTAAGGAGCAGGGGCATTTAAGGTGGAAACCCTTGGGACTTTCTACTTCCAAACCTTGAACTCCCCAATGGTGCTACAATGCTCTGATCTGCTTATGATTGTACCTGCCCATTTACTGCACTAACCCGTTGCTGTAACTATTCACCCTGCATTGCTGTTGTCTTGGACAATAAATCAAAGAATCTCTGGCATCTTATTTTTATTTTTACTACTATACTGGCAGTGGGGAGGTTTAGTTCTCAGGGCTGTCAACCCCTCCCCTTGTTTTTTTAGGAGTTACCCCCTTTTGGCTTTTTTCCTCCAGTCTCCCATCAAGAAAGAAAGAAAGAGAAAAAAAGAAAGAAGCTGTTAAAGTAAAATCTGCCCACCAATAATATGGCAGTGCCTCACTTAATAGGTGACAAGTCTGAAGAGAAAGCACATGTGTAATTGGTCCAGTTAGCTGGGCTGAGCCTACACTGAGAAACGTCCCCTGGATGGTTCATTTTTGTAGGGGAGTGGCTAAAACAACAAGCGCCTCCCACTCCCGCCCGCCTCCCTCACACAGTCCGGAAAGTGCTGAGACCTGAGGAGACACCTTATAGAGCAGCCTGGGAATTGTGTCCTACTGCCCCTGTAACCCCTCCCCCTGTGTCCCTGGCATTGTCCCTCCCCTGCACTCACATCTCCAGCCTGGGCTACTGGGTAAGTGCTTTTCCTTTCTGTTTTATATCCTCCCATATGTCTGTCAGTCTCTCTCTGTTACTTATTACAGCCGCCCCTCTCTATCAGCCCCTGCAGCGGGATTAACCCCCAGTCCCACAGCCGCCCCTCTCTATCAGCCCCTGCAGCGGGATTAACCCCCAGTCCCACAGCCGCCCCTCTCTATCGGCCCCTGCAGCGGGATTAACCCCCAGTCCCACAGCCGCCCCTCTCTATCAGCCCCTGCAGCGGGATTAACCCCCAGTCCCACAGCCGCCCCTCTCTATCAACCCCTGCAGCGGGATTAACCCCCAGTCCCACAGCCGCCCCTCTCTATCGGCCCCTGCAGCGGGATTAACCCCCAGTCCCACAGCCGCCCCTCTCTATCAGCCCCTGCAGCGGGATTAACCCCCAGTCCCACAGCCGCCCCTCTCTATCGGCCCCTGCAGCGGGATTAACCCCCAGTCCCACAGCCGCCCCTCTCTATCAGCCCCTGCAGCGGGATTAACCCCCAGTCCCACAGCCGCCCCTCTCTATCAGCCCCTGCAGCGGGATTAACCCCCAGTCCCACAGCCGCCCCTCTCTATCAGCCCCTGCAGCGGGATTAACCCCCAGTCCCACAGCCGCCCCTCTCTATCGGCCCCTGCAGCGGGATTAACCCCCAGTCCCACAGCCGCCCCTCTCTATCAGCCCCTGCAGCGGGATTAACCCCCAGTCCCACAGCCGCCCCTCTCTATCAGCCCCTGCAGCGGGATTAACCCCCAGTCCCACAGCCGCCCCTCTCTATCAGCCCCTGCAGCGGGATTAACCCCCAGTCCCACAGCCGCCCCTCTCTATCAGCCCCTGCAGCGGGATTAACCCCCAGTCCCACAGCCGCCCCTCTCTATCAGCCCCTGCAGCGGGATTAACCCCCAGTCCCACAGCCGCCCCTCTCTATCAGCCCCTGCAGCGGGATTAACCCCCAGTCCCACAGCCGCCCCTCTCTATCAGCCCCTGCAGCGGGATTAACCCCCAGTCCCACAGCAGGGTGTGAAATGGCCTTGTAAATATGCCCCCAAACTGCCCCATTGGTTTCCCTGATTGGATAAACCCCTCCCTGTACAACATGTATTTATTGCACTAATATCAGAGGGGGGGCCCAAGCGCAGCCCCACAGGCAGCTTTATATGGTGGGTTTCTGTTCCTTGCTGTCAGGTTCTCCAGAGATGGAACCAAGGAGGTTAGAGGGGAAATGGGAGAATGAAGAGCCGGACACTGAGGAGCCTCTGCCCACAATAAAGAGGGAAATGGATCCCGTTCCTGGGGCCGGTGAGTAACGTTTCCCTATTAATAAGGCACCAAGGCACTTCCTTACTCCCAGCTTTACATGGCCCTGTCTCTCCCTTACTCCCAGCTTTACACGGCCCTGTCTCTCCCTTACTCCCAGCTTTACACGGCCCTGTCTCTCCCTTACTCCCAGCTTTACGCGGCCCTGTCTCTCCCTTACTCCCAGCTTTACGCGGCCCTGTCTCTCCCTTACTCCCAGCTTTACACGGCCCTGTCTCTCCCTTACTCCCAGCTTTACACGGCCCTGTCTCTCCCTTACTCCCAGCTTTACACGGCCCTGTCTCTCCCTTACTCCCAGCTTTACACGGCCCTGTCTCTCCCTTACTCCCAGCTTTACACGGCCCTGTCTCTCCCTTACTCCCAGCTTTACACGGCCCTATCTCTCCCTTACTCCCAGCTTTACACGGCCCTGTCTCTCCCTTACTCCCAGCTTTACACGGCCCTGTCTCTCCCTTACTCCCAGCTTTACACGGCCCTGTCTCTCCCTTACTGCCAGCTTTACACCGCCCTGTCTCTCCCTTAATCCCAGCTTTACACGGCCCTGTCTCTCCCTTACTCCCAGCTTTACACGGCCCTGTCTCTCCCTTACTGGCAGGTTCCCCAGAGCCACAGCCAGAAATATTCCAGGTAAAGATAAAGGAAGAAGATCTGAACCACGAGGTTCCTCTGCCCACAATAAAGCAGGAACCTGTCCCTATTCCTGGAGCGGGTGAGTAACTTTTATTGCCATAAACAATTTTTCCAAAAATTTTTAGGATGCCCCATGACTTTGCACTGAGACAGTGACAGCCATTAAAGGGGATAGGGCTGGTACTGGATTAGTCAAAATTTCCCCCCCAAACCCTGCTAGCGGCACCTGGTCATTCCATGTCCTGTTGGTTGTAATGCCAGGCTGTGCAGGGAAGCTGTTGGCTCAGCTCTGTAGGATGCCATCTTGGTGGACTTGACAGTGAACTGCAACCAAATTTTCTTCCATGTGAAGGAAGAGAAGTGATTGGCTGCTCACGTCCTTCTGTGCTCATTGCCTGGTCCATTAGGATATGCCCACCCGTAACTTATAATAGACCCAAACCAAAGAGGAATTATGGGGAACTCTGATAAAGGGCCACCCTTTTGACTCCAAATTAAAATTAGGCACTGTACATTATTTATTGCCTACAACAAAAATGATTAGGGACAACACTGTCGATATTAAAGGCAGAGGCCAGCCTATATATAAATACACAAAAAGGGGTTGTGGGAGCACTCCAAGGCTAAATAAAGTATACAAATACAATGGAAGTGCAACTGATCTGGCCAAATTAACTACAAACATACAAAAAGAAAAAGAGATTGATCAATGCACATTCCCTGGTCCCCTGTTTCATAAGTAAATTGTCTGTTAGTTTCATGCTAGTGCATACAGTATATTGAAAAAAAACAGGGGTTTTTAGTTACAAAATTATGATCATAAGATTGGTAAGCCACCATACCACGTCAAGGTAAACCCCGTATGGTGGTCCTATCTATTTACCTCTTGTCATATTTTTCAAAGGCTGGCACTCCCGTGCACTATTGCCATTCTTGACCTGGGGGACCAGGGAATGTGCATTGATCAATCTCTTTTTCTTTTTGTATGTTTGCAGCCTATATACAGTGGTGTGAAAAACTATTTGCCCCCTTCCTGATTTCTTATTCTTTTGCATGTTTGTCACACTTAAATGTTTCTGCTCATCAAAAACCGTTAACTATTAGTCAAAGATAACATAATTGAACACAAAATGCAGTTTTTAAATGAAGGTTTACGTTATTAAGGGAGAAAAAAAACTCCAAATCTACATGGCCCTTGTTAAAAAATAACTTAACTGTGGTTTATCAATTTCAATTTTCAATTTCAATATCAATTTCTGTAGTCACCCCCAGGCCTGATTACTGCCACACCTGTTTCAATCAACAAATCACTTAAATAGGAGCTACCTGACACAGAGAAGTAGACCAAAAGCACCTCAAAAGCTACACATCATGCCAAGATCCAAAGAAATTCAGGAACAAATGAGAACAAAAGTAATTGAGATCTATCAGTCTGGTAAAGGTTATAAAGCCATTTCTAAAGCTTTGGGACTCCAGCGAACCACAGTGAGAGCCATTATCCACAAATGGCAAAAACATGGAACAGTGGTGAACCTTCCCAGGAGTGGCCGGCCGACCAAAATTACCCCAAGAGCGCAGAGACAACTCATCCGAGAGGCCACAAAAGACCCCAGGACAACATCTAAAGAACTGCAGGCCTCACTTGCCTCAATTAAGGGCAGTGTTCACGACTCCACCATAAGAAAGAGACTGGGCAAAAACGGCGCAAACCACTTTTAAGCAAAAAGAACATTAAGGCTCGTCTCAATTTTGCTAAAAAACATCTCAATGATTGCCAAGACTTTTGGGAAAATACCTTGTGGACCGACGAGAAAAAAGTTGAACTTTTTGGAAGGTGCGTGTCCCGTTACATCTGGCGTAAAAGTAACACAGCATTTCAGAAAAAGAACATCATACCAACAGTAAAATATGGTGGTGGTAGTGTGATGGTCTGGGGTTGTTTTGCTGCTTCAGGACCTGGAAGGCTTGCTGTGATAGATGGAACCATGAATTCTACTGTCTACCAAAAAATCCTGAAGGAGAATGTCCGGCCATCTGTTCGTCAACTCAAGCTGAAGCGATCTTGGGTGCTGCAGCAGGACAATGACCCAAAACACACCAGCAAATCCACCTCTGAATGGCTGAAGAAAAACAAAATGAAGACTTTGGAGTGGCCTAGTCAAAGTCCTGACCTGAATCCTATTGAGATGTTGTGGCATGACCTTAAAAAGGCGGTTCATGCTAGAAAACCCTCAAATAAAGCTGAATTACAACAATTCTGCAAAGATGAGTGGGCCAAAATTCCTCCAGAGCGCTGTAAAAGACTCGTTGCAAGTTATCTCAAATGCTTGATTGCAGTTATTGCTGCTAAGGGTGGCCCAACCAGTTATTAGGTTCAGGGGGCAATTACTTTTTCACACAGGGCCATGTAGGTTTGGATTTTTTTTCTCCCTAAATAATAAAAACCCTCATTTAAAAACTGCATTTTGTGTTTACTTGTGTTATCTTTGACTAATAGTTAAATGTGTTTGATGATCAGAAACATTTTGTGTGACAAACATGCAAAAGAATAAGAAATCAGGAAGGGGGCAAATAGTTTTTCACACCACTGTATACCCAGCCTGTGGGTGCAAAGCCAGCAGTCTGATAGACCTGACAGGGAACTACAGGAACACAGGCCAGTTGCACCTACTGACACCCCTGGGCAACCCTGGAGCTCCCCACGTGACATTATGTCAATAAGGAACCAACATCTGTGCTTTGTTTATGTAGCAGGAATGGCATGGTGCCGGGCAGGCTGGGAAAGCAGTTGAACGCAAGGCTCCAGAAAACGTTTTATTAAAGACATATTCCTTCAGATTTTAGTGGTGTATAATGCAATGGAAGTTATCTGTTCTCGACACCAAGAGGCACATTCAGCTAAAATTGTATTGTCGTGTATATCGCTCTGGGTCAGTGATCCCCAACCAGTGGCTCGGGGGTAACATGTTGCTCCCCAACCCCTTGGGTGTTGCTCTCAGTGCCCCCAAACCAGGGAGTTATTTTTGAATTCCTGACTTGGGGGCAAGTTTTGGTTGAATAAAAACAAGATTTAGTACCAAATAAAGCCCCTGTAAGCTGATAGGGTGCATAGAGGCCCCTAATAGCCAATCACAGCCCTTATTTGGCACCTCCATGAACTTTTATGGTGCTTGTGTTGCTCCCCAAGTCTTTTTACTTTTGACTGTAAGAAAGGTTCTAAGTATAAGTAACATGAATGGATATAATTGTTTTTATTTTAGCAAGAATTTGAACTGATTGCGGCCTTTTTAATTTTCACACAGGAAGTGTTCCGGCAGCCAGTTTATGTGATGTCCCGCTCTTGGCTCACTTGGAAGAGAATGTGTTCAGTAGAGCTGCCCAAATAACCCAAAATGGCTACTGGGTGAAACCAGAAGCATGGGGGGAGTCTGAGGACCTGGATGGGGGGGACACAGAGGAGGAGGTATCCCCTCCAATATTAGGTTGTCAGGCTGAGGATAGAGGGGAATGGGATGATTGTAGGGGGGACAGCAGCATAAGGGAGGCCTGCAGGGGGAGCAGAGTTAGGAGGGAGTGGGAAAGGGCCAGTGGGTCTCGGGATAGAGGGGAGGGGGAATGGGTCTCTGATCTTGGGGATAGGGTGGGGTCTGTAAGGGAAAGACAGGCTAGGGAGGAGGGGAGAATGGGTCAAGGACAGAGGAATAGGGCAGGAGGCCACAGGGCTATGAGGGAGAGGGAGGCAGAGGACCAGAGGAGAGAGGAGGAAGACCCTCTGGAGGGGCCGAGTGGTGAGGCTGGGAAACTGGGCCCCAGATTCTCCTATGATGAGAATGCAGCATTAGTGGAGTGTGTGCTGGACCGATGGGATGAGTTGTTTGGGAGCCAGTCGCATGGGATCACTCGCGTCAGGAGAAAGCACCTCTGGCAGGAAGTAGCCGACCATGTGAGCCGCGTCGGTGCTTACCATCGGGAGGCTGCCACCACCTATAAGCGCTTCAGCGACGTGAAACGGCGCGTCCGAGAGAAGTTATTGGTCCGGAGGAAGAAGATCCAGATGGCTGGCAGAGAGTCCCTCAAACCAATCAACCTAAAGGGGTATGAGCGCCGCCTCCTGGAACGCATTGGCCAAGAGCTGTGTGAGGGGATAGAGGCGGAATATCTGGAGGCTGATGTGAGACGTAAGTATGGAACTGTAACAATCAACACTTTTAACTACATTAAATGGCCTCTCTCTCTCTGGCTCTTATTGTATTTTTACACAAAAGTAAGTTCATTTGCAGTAGTCATTTTGTTCATTTTCATATGGTGATGTCATGTTCCTAATTAATGGTTATCACTGGCTATAAACGCTCGTTAAGCTGAAGGGTGCGGTCGCCTCGAGAAATGTCCCAGGGAGGAGGGAAACGTCACGTTGCCTGTATATGCACATTTATATAGATTTTTTTGCTTTGCACAGAAATCCCAGTGTTGCTGCTCTTTTTTGTATGTTTTGTTATGTTTTTACTGTGCGTCTGGGTATATAATTAAAGTGGAGTGACACCCTTCTGGTAATATATATATATTTACTGTATATGTAGAATTTGAAAGGCAGCGCACTCAACCAAAAAAAGCAAGAAAAGCCCAGGTACTGCCACAAAAAAAAGCATGTAGAACACAGAGCACCCATTAGACCCAAGCCCCTCAGTGACTCCCTGCTCCCAGCCCAAGCCCAAGCCCCTCAGTGACTCTCTGCTCCCAGGCCGAGCCCCTCAGTGACTCTCTGCTCCCAGCTCAAGCCCCTCAGTGACTCCCTGCTCCCAGCCCAAGCCCCTCAGTGACTCTCTGCTCCCAGCCCCAACCCCCTCAGTGACTCTCTGCTCCCAGCCCAAACCCCTCAGTGACTGTCTGCTCCCAGCCCAAACCCCTCAGTGACTCTCTGCTCCCAGCCCAAACCCCTCAGTGACTGTCTGCTCCCAGCCCAAACCCCTCAGTGACTCTCTGCTCCCAGCCCAAACCCCTCAGTGAATCTCTGCTCCCAGCCCAAACCCCTCAGTGACTCTCGGCTCCCAGCCCAAACCCCTCAGTGACTCTCTGCTCCCAGCCCAAACCCCTCAGTGACTGTCTGCTCCCAGCCCAAACCCCTCAGTGACTCTCTGCTCCCAGCCCAAGCCCCTCAGTGACTCTCTGCTCCCAGGCCGAGCCCCTCAGTGACTCTCTGCTCCCAGCCCAAGCCCCTCAGTGACTCTCTGCTCCCAGCCCAAGCCCCTCAGTGACTCTCTGCTCCCAGCCCAAGCCCCTCAGTGACTCTCTGCTCCCAGCCCAAGCCCCTCAGTGACTCTCTGCTCCCAGCCCAAGCTCCTCGGTGACTCTCTCTCCCAGCCTGACCAAGCTGTCTCAGATTGTATCTGGTTAGTGGAGCTGCACCTTTCGCCAAACTCCAAAGTTCTATTGTTTCTAATTATCATCTATTAAATCTCATTCCCAGCAATTTATTAGCACGTCTTGGTGTATAACGGCCTCCCAAGGGACATCCCACCGGCGAACATGTAAGTCGCCGGCGGGATGGCACACGCGGCGGCGCGATTTCGGCAAATCGCCGAAATTGCCTCACAAGGTTTTTTCGCCGATTTCCCGAAATCGCGCCGCCGCGCGTTCCATCCCGCCGGCGACTTACATGTTCGCCGGTGGGATGGCAGATGATGGCAACTCGGGGAGATTAGTCGCCCGCGAACAGGGAGTTTTGACGCGGGCGACTAATTTCCCCGTGTGCCAGAGCCCTAAAGAAGTCCGTGCCATACACTGGCTGATAAAAGCTGCCAAGACGCCAACTTATTACTCCGTGTATGAGGCTCGCCAGTGGCCTTGCCTATCTGACATCAGCTGAATATTATCCATATACATACAGTGGCTTGCAAAAGTATTCGGCCCCCTTGAACTTTTCCACATTTTGTCACATTACAGCCACAAACATGAATCAATTTTATTGGAATTCCACGTGAAAGACCAATACAAAGTGGGGTACACGTGAGAAGTGGAATGAAAATCATACATGATTCCAAACATTTTTTACAAATAAATAACTGCAAAGTGGGGTGTGCGTAATTATTCAGCCCCCTGAGTCAATACTTTGTAGAACCCCCTTTTGCTGCAATTCCAGCTGCCAGGCTTTAGGGTATGTCTCTACCAGCTTTGCCCATCTACAGACTGAAATCCTTGCCCATTCTTCTTTGCAAAACAGCTCCAGCTCAGTCAGATTAGATGGACAGCCTTTGGGAACAGCAGTTTTCAGATCTTGCCACAGATTCTCCATTGGATTTAGATCTGGACTGTGACTGGGCCATTCTAACACATGGATATGTTTAACCCATTGTTGCCCTGGCTTTATGTTTAGGGTCGTTGTCCTGCTGGAAGGGGAACCTCCGCCCCAGTCTCAAGTCTTTTGCAGACTCCAAGAGGTTTTCTTCCAAGATTGCCCTGTATTTGGCTCCATCCATCTTCCCATCAACTCTGAGCAGCTTCCCTGTCCCTGCTGAAGAGAAGCCCCCCCAGAGCATGATGCTGCCCCCCCATATTTGACAGTGGGGATGGTGGAGTCAGAGTGATGTGCAGGGTTAGTTTTCCGCCACACATAGCGTTTTGCATTTTGGCCAAAAAGTTCCATTTTGGTCTCATCTGACCAGAGCACCTTCTTCCACATGTGTCCCCCCCCCCCCCCACATGGCTTGTGGCAAACTGCAAACGGGACTTCTTATGGTTTTCTGTTAACAATGGCTTTCTTCTTGCCTCTCTTCCATAAAGGCCAACTTTGTGCAGTGCATGACTAATAGTTGTCGGACAGATTCCCCCCCCTGAGCTGTAGATCTCTGCAGCCCCCCCAGAGTCACCATGGGCCTCTTGGCTGCATTTCTGATCAGCGCTTGTTGGGCCTGTGAGTTTAGGGGGGGGCGTGCCTGGGTAGGGTTACAGTTGTGCCATACTCCTTGCATTTCTGAATGATCGGTGGAACAGGGCTCCGTGGGATGTTCAAGGCTTTGGGAATCTGTTTGTAGCCTAAGCCTGCTTTAAATTTCTCAATAACTTTATCCCTGACCTGTCTGGTGTGTTCTTTGGGCTTCATGGTGTTGTTGCTCCCAATATTCTCTTAGCAACCTCTGAGGCCGTCACAGAGCAGCTGTATTTGTACTGACATTAGATTACACACAGGGGCACTCTATTTAGTCATTAGCACTTATCAGGCAATGTCTATGGGCAACTGACTGCACTCAGACCAAAGGGGGCTGAATAATTACGCACACCCCACTTTGCACTTATTTATTTGTAAAAAATGTTTGGAATCATGTATGATTTTCCTTCCACTTCTCACGTGTACCCCACTTTGTATTGGTCTTTCACGTGGAATTCCAATAAAATTGATTCATGTTTGTGGCTGTAATGTGACAAAATGTGGAAAAGTTCAAGGGGGCCGAATACTTTTGCAAGCCACTGTATAATATAGTAAAACATGGTGGATGCTTAGCTTATGGTCACTGTTGTTTTTATTATGAACTGTACCTGTTTTTCTTTTTAGGTTCACTTCGCTGCTACTCCCCGGCATTCAGGGATGAACCCTCAGTTGGGGGACCTGCAGAGTCATGTGAGCAGGTTGAGCCCCAGGATGGGGATGGGGCAGAGGTCCAGGCACCCCTAGAGCCATATGGTAAATATATTATAGAAAGTTGCTAAACTGTGACTGATATTATTGGTTCTGTCCTGACATTTTTTACACTTGTATTTTACAGACGAGCAGGTCGGGACGTTCATGGATGAGCCTGTGCGGGCATTCAATGTGCAGCAGCCCGAGTGTAAGTGCAGTGGTCCCTGGGGGACTAACAACTGTTTATGGGGGCTGCGTGTTCTGTCTGATATCTCTAACATGTTCCCTGGGTGTGGCTATTTCATACTTACTGTTGCTACAGTAGAACCCCCAATTTACATCTTTCCAGGGACCAGAAAAAACCAGTGTAAAATCAGGGAAGAAAATACACCAAGGGGTATATTTATTATGCTGTGTTAAAAGTGGAGTGAAGCATTACCAGTGACGTTGCCCAGGGCAACCAATCAGCAATTAGATTTCAACAGTTAGAAAACCAAATAAAAGCATCTGATTGGCTGTTATGAGCATCATCACCAGTAATGTATTACTCCACTTTTTACACAGCCTGATAAATATACTCCTAATATTAAATATTGGTGGGACCACAAAAAATGAGGGAAAACTTAAAGGAGACATATCCTATAAAAATTATGAATGTACCAGTGAATTATACTCCTCTAGATATAGAAGGATTGTGTTGAAAAAAAGTTGTGTTTCTGACTGATTTATTGAGAAATTCCCCCCAAAACCCCACTAGCCCCGCCCATCTGTGCCACTTCCTGCTGGCTGAATTCTCTGAATGAGCTGGGGAGCCGGCGGCTCCCCAGCTGCACTGTAGGATAGGAACCAATCAGCAGCTAGGCTGACCTGATAGGGAACTGAAGCCTGTCTGTGCTTGTGTGAGTGCAGGGCTGTGATTGGCTCTCCCCCTCCTACTGTGCTTCTGGCAGGGACCGTTAGGACACGCCCACCCCTCATGTGAAACCCAGACAGGGACCTGAGAGGATCTATAGGGAGCTCCAATAAAGGGGCCATTGTTACAGATAGGGTTAATGTTTAGCCCAAAGGGAAACCAGCACCGGATATTATTCATAATTGCCTACAAAATAAACGTTTTTCCCATTTATCCAATATGTCCCCTTTAAAACTGGGGTATGTAAAATTGAGGTTTTACTGTTATTATTTTTTTTTTTTTAAATAAAGATGCTGCTGCTGAAAGGGCTGAACATTGCCCGGGACGCGGATTAGGTGAACCAGCTGCACCAAGGGTCCCACCAGGGGTCCCACCAGGGGTCCCGGGAGTTTTCGAAAGCTTGCATGGGTTTTTTCAGACTATCATGACGCGACAGCGGCGCCAAGAGGTCCACTTCCGCCGATGGATGGCCCGCGTCGATGGGCACTTGAACAGCATTTGTACGGCCATGCAGAACCTGGGCGACGGGCTACAGACCATTGCGGCTGAGCTCCGGGAAGCTCGCTTGGAACATCATACAAGCTCCAAAACCTTCAACAATGCCCTTTTGGCAATCCTGGGGCAGGTAATAGCACATCCGCTGGCTGAAGGGAACGGAGCTACAGGGCACATAGATAGAGCAGGCCCCGGACCCTCTTCTGCTGCTCCTCCTCCTCCCTCAAGGGATGACCAACCGCGCAGGGGAAGGGGGGCGCACCGAGTGCGTGGGTATAAGAGAAAGCGGCAGTAGATGTTTCACTATTTGCCAACTTTATGTATAACACATAGGGATGCACCAAATCCACTTTTTGGGGATCTGGCCGACCCTGAGTCCTTTCTGAAAGATCCGGCCGAATACCAAACCAGATCCCAATTAGGCCACGGAAGGGTTAAAAAGAAGCGTGCAGTGAAGAATTTTGATCTTCCCTGTGACAAAAAGTCACCTTATTTGAAGGATTTGGATTCAGTTCGGCTGAATCCTGATCCTACTGAAAGAAACCGAATCCTGGATTTGGTACATCCCTAATAACAAAGTTAAAATTGCAAAGTGACATTTGCTAAATTAAAGGGGTGAGGGCCTCGGAATTTTTTTTCTTTGCCGATCTTTTTAGTAGTTCCTCCTCTGGGTCAGCAAATCAGGATAGAATGTAGATCAGCGCCACAGGCTGTGGAAAAAACAGATAACGGAACCCAGCGGGATATAGTCAACACTCGGTACAAACAGCAACACAACTGTGTGTGTGTCCAGACCCATAGGAAGTCTATGCACAGATTTTTCTGCCTGTAGTGCTGTAGTGCTGTCTCCAAAAATAAAATGAAATAAAAGAAGGTGCGATGGTGCTTTCCTCTCTCTAGGGCGATTAGCAGATTACAAGATTCCCAGTTTCAATAGCCTATCAGTACCCCAGAGCCTTTCTTTTTTCTGTACAGACATTAATTACACTATAGACACTATCCCTGCTGTTTACCTTTATTTTTAAAAGTTTTCAAATGTATTGCACTTACATGAGATACAGGTATGAGCATCAAACAGTCCCTGCCATCTTTCTCCTGCCTGCGCTGCTATAGTTACTAGTCACATTCTTTTGCAAGACCATAGAATATATGGACATTATAGAGTTCATATGGGCACCAGGTTAAAAAGTCTGTTTAAAGGAGACATATTGGATTTTGTAGGCAATTATGAATAATATCCGGTGCTGGTTTCCCTTTGGGCTAAACATTAACCCTATCTGTAACAATGGCCCCTTTATTGGAGCTCCCTATAGATCCTCTCAGGTCCCTGTCTGGGTTTCACATGAGGGGTGGGCGTGTCCTAACGGTCCCTGCCAGAAGCTCAGTAGGAGGGGGAGAGCCAATCACAGCCCTGCACTCACACAAGCACAGACAGGCTTCAGTTCCCTATCAGGTCAGCCTAGCTGCTGATTGGTTCCCATCCTACAGTGCCGTCGCCCCCCTGCACAGCCTGGGAAAGGAGGCAGCAGGAAGTGGAACAGATGGGCGGGGCTAGTGGGGTTTGGGGGAATTTCTCAATAAATCAGTCAGAAACACAACTTTAAGCACAATCCTTCTATATCTAGAGGAGTATAATTCCCTGGTACATTCATCATTTTTATAGGATATGTCTCCTTTAAAGGAAAACTATATCCCCAAACAACAAAGGCCTCTGTTAAAGAAACAAAAATCTATTTTCATAAAAATATGCATTGTTTAGTAGTATGTGGGTAATCCTAAATAGAAAATTGCCATTTTAAGTACTAGGGGCCGCCCCCATAGGAGTCACAGTGCACACAAACAAGCCAAGGCACACATACATGCTAGGCCCCATCAGCCAATGAATGGGCAGAATTCTGCCTTTTGCTCTCACACTACCTCCTCATACCTCCCAACTTTTGAAGAGCAGAAAGAGGGACAAAAATATCTGCCGGGTGTAGCGCAGGAAATTTTTTACAGGCCATGCCCACTTTATGGCCACGCCCCAAACAACAATACTTAATTACATTTGCTCACACAGCTTCAGCACGTCTCTGCTTTTCCCTATTCACTCCCCCCCACTCAGTTTTTTGCCTACCCCCCTCTAGGGTCAATCCTCTGGTTGGGTCCTGCCATTCCATTTTTAGTGTTTATGCCCCCTCCCTCCATTTCAGTTGTGTAAATCTTTCTTCAAGCACCTTCATTAGGCTTTTTTAGCATCCTGTCAATCTCGGCTTTGTTCCCCCCACATCCTCCTCCCGCGTAAAGCGGGACAGTTGGTCTCTCTCCTATCTGTGACTGACTTGTACCCCGCGTGTGACTCTGGGGGTCTCTCTCCTATCTGTGACTGACTTGTACCCCGCGTGTGACTCTGGGGGTCTCTCTCCTATCTGTGACTGACTTGTACCCCGCGTGTGACTCTGGGGGTCTCTCTCCTATCTGTGACTGACTTGTACCCCGCGTGTGACTCTGGGGGTCTCTCTCCTATCTGTGACTGACTTGTACCCCGCGTGTGACTCTGGGGGTCTCTCTCCTATCTGTGACTGACTCGTACCCTGCGTGTGACTCTGGGGGTCTCTCTCCTATCTGTGACTGACTCGTACCCCGCGTGTGACTCTGAGGGTCTCTCTCCTATCTGTGACTGACTCGTACCCTGCGTGTGACTCTGAGGGTCTCTTTCCTATCTGTGACTGACTTGTACCCTGCGTGTGACTCTGAGGGTCTCTCTCCTATCTGTGACTGACTCGTACCCTGCGTGTGACTCTGAGGGTCTCTCTCCTATCTGTGACTGACTCGTACCCCGCGTGTGACTCTGGGGGTCTCTCTCCTATCTGTGACTGACTCGTACCCTGCGTGTGACTCTGGGGGTCTCTCTCCTATCTGTGACTGACTCGTACCCTGCGTGTGACTCTGGGGGTCTCTCTCCTATCTGTGACTGACTCGTACCCTGCGTGTGACTCTGAGGGTCTCTCTCCTATCTGTGACTGACTTGTACCCTGCGTGTGACTCTGGGGGTCTCTCTCCTATCTGTGACTGACTTGTACCCCGCGTGTGACTCTGGGGGTCTCTCTCCTATCTGTGACTGACTTGTACCCCGCGTGTGACTCTGGGGGTCTCTCTCCTATCTGTGACTGACTTGTACCCCGCGTGTGACTCTGGGGGTCTCTCTCCTATCTGTGACTGACTCGTACCCTGCGTGTGACTCTGGGGGTCTCTCTCCTATCTGTGACTGACTCGTACCCCGCGTGTGACTCTGAGGGTCTCTCTCCTATCTGTGACTGACTCGTACCCCGCGTGAGGGTTTTTGTAGCAAACACCCCAGCTGTACCAGTGCAGGAATGGCTGCCCCCGGGGCTACACAGCAGGGTATTTATATAAACTATAGTAGGGTTTCTGTAGCAAACACCCCAGCTGTACCGGTGCAGGAACGGCTGCCCCCGGGGCTACACAGCGGGGTATTTATATAAACTATAGTAGGGTTTCTGTAGCAAACACCCCAGCTGTACCAGTGCAGGAATGGCTGCCCCCGGGGCTACACAGCGGGGTATTTATATAAACTATAGTAGGGTTTCTGTAGCAAACACCCCAGCTGTACCAGTGCAGGAATGGCTGCCCCCGGGGCTACACAGCGGGGTATTTATATAAACTATAGTAGGGTTTCTGTAGCAAACACCCCAGCTGTACCGGTGCAGGAACGGCTGCCCCCGGGGCTACACAGCGGGGTATTTATATAAACTATAGTAGGGTTTCTGTAGCAAACACCCCAGCTGTACCAGTGCAGGAACGGCTGCCCCCGGGGCTACACAGCGGGGTATTTATATAAACTATAGTAGGGTTTCTGTAGCAAACACCCCAGCTGTACCAGTGCAGGAACGGCTGCCCCCGGGGCTACACAGCGGGGTATTTATATAAACTATAGTAGGGTTTCTGTAGCAAACACCCCAGCTGTACCGGTGCAGGAATGGCTGCCCCCGGGGCTACACAGCGGGGTATTTATATAAACTATAGTAGGGTTTCTGTAGCAAACACCCCAGCTGTACCGGTGCAGGAACGGCTGCCCCCGGGGCTACACAGCGGGGTATTTATATAAACTATAGTAGGGTTTCTGTAGCAAACACCCCAGCTGTACCGGTGCAGGAATGGCTGCCCCCGGGGCTACACAGCGGGGTATTTATATAAACTATAGTAGGGTTTCTGTAGCAAACACCCCAGCTGTACCAGTGCAGGAATGGCTTCCCCCGGGGCTACACAGCGGGGTATTTATATAAACTATAGTAGGGTTTCTGTAGCAAACACCCCAGCTGTACCGGTGCAGGAATGGCTGCCCCCGGGGCTACACAGCGGGGTATTTATATAAACTATAGTAGGGTTTCTGTAGCAAACACCCCAGCTGTACCGGTGCAGGAACGGCTGCCCCCGGGGCTACACAGCGGGGTATTTATATAAACTATAGTAGGGTTTCTGTAGCAAACACCCCAGCTGTACCGGTGCAGGAATGGCTGCCCCCGGGGCTACACAGCGGGGTATTTATATAAACTATAGTAGGGTTTCTGTAGCAAACACCCTAGCTGTAGGAGTGTGTTGGAGATAACACGGGGGGGGGGGTGGTTAGGTTGCCCTTTGGAATGAGTAGGGAGGGCACAGGGGCATATTTACAGTGGTGTGAAAAACTATTTGCCCCCTTCCTGATTTCTTATTCTTTTGCATGTTTGTCACACTTAAATGTTTCTGCTCATCAAAAACCGTTAACTATTAGTCAAAGATAACATAATTGAACACAAAATGCAGTTTTTAAATGAAGGTTTACGTTATTAAGGGAGAAAAAAAACTCCAAATCCAGATGGCCCTGTGTGAAAAAGTGATTGCCCCCCTTGTTAAAAAATAACTTAACTGTGGTTTATCACACTTGAGTTCCATTTTGTGTAGTCACCCCCAGGCCTGATTACTGCCACACCTGTTTCAATCAAGAAATCACTTAAATAGGAGCTACCTGACACAGAGAAGTAGACCAAAAGCACCTCAAAAGCTACACATCATGCCAAGATCCAAAGAAATTCAGGAACAAATGAGAACAAAAGTAATTGAGATCTATCAGTCTGGTAAAGGTTATAAAGCCATTTCTAAAGCTTTGGGACTCCAGCGAACCACAGTGAGAGCCATTATCCACAAATGGCAAAAACATGGAACATTGGTGAACCTTCCCAGGAGTGGCCGGCCGACCAAAATTACCCCAAGAGTGCAGAGACAACTCATCCGAGAGGCCACAAAAGACCCCAGGACAACATCTAAAGAACTGCAGGCCTCACTTGCCTCAATTAAGGTCAGTGTTCACGACTCCACCATAAGAAAGAGACTGGGCAAAAACGGCCTGCATGGCAGATTTCCAAGGCGCAAACCACTTTTAAGCAAAAAGAACATTAAGGCTCGTCTCAATTTTGCTAAAAAACATCTCAATGATTGCCAAGACTTTTGGGAAAATACCTTGTGGACCGACGAGACAAAAGTTGAACTTTTTGGAAGGTGCGTGTCCCGTTACATCTGGCGTAAAAGTAACACAGCATTTCAGAAAAAGAACATCATACCAACAGTAAAATATGGTGGTGGTAGTGTGATGGTCTGGGGTTGTTTTGCTGCTTCAGGACCTGGAAGGCTTGCTGTGATAGATGGAACCATGAATTCTACTGTCTACCAAAAAATCCTGAAGGAGAATAGATAGATAGATAGATAGATATATAGATAGATAGACAGACAGTAGATTGAGAGACAGACAGTAGATAGATAGATAGGTAGATAGATAGATAGACAGACAGTAGATTGAGAGACAGACAGTAGATAGATAGATAGACAGACAGTAGATTGAGAGACAGACAGTAGATAGACAGACAGACAGACAGTAGATAGATGGATAGATAGATAGATAGATAGATAGATAGATAGATAGATTGAAAGACAGAGAGAGATAGATAGACAGTAGATTGAGAGGCAGACAGTAGAGAGACACAGACAGTAGATAAATAGATAGATAGATAGACAGACAGTAGATTGAGAGACAGACAGACAGTAGATAGATAGATATATAGATAGATAGATAGATAGACAGACAGACAGTAGATTGAGAGACAGACAGTAGATAGATAGATAGACAGTAGATTGAGAGACAGACAGACAGACAGACAGACAGATAGATAGATAGATAGATAGATACAGTAGATAGATAGATAGATAGACAGACAGTAGATTGAGAGACAGACAGTAGATTGAGAGACAGACAGTAGATAGATAGATAGATAGATAGATAGATAGATAGATAGATAGATAGATAGATAGATACACAGTAGATTGAGAGACAGACAGTAGATTGAGAGACAGACAGTAGATAGATAGATAGACAGACAGACAGTAGACAGACAGACAGACAGTAGATAGACAGACAGACAGTAGATAGACAGACAGACAGACAGAAGATCCCCAGACAGATCATTCCCAGCCAATCTGCAGGCCGTACAGCACATTTGCCAGTCACTGTGAGTGGGGGGGGGACCCAATGCACATCTGCAGCTGCAGCCGGGGGTAGGTTTCCCATTCAGGGCTACTCTGTATCACATGGGGCAACCTACCCCCCATTCCCAGATGCATTTCAGCCAATAAGCCCTCTCTGGCACGTGGGCAGCTGCAGACACATGTGGGCAACATCTCATAGTGTCTCCTAGTAAAAATGTGTCATGTGACTGTTGGCGTCCATTTTGTTACAGATTCACTTCCTGTCTCCATGACAAGCTGCGCTGCCAACATGGCCGCTATTAAGGTACAGGCACGAGGAGTCTCCTATACGGAACCTGTGGGGAGAGAAATAAACATGATACAGGTAACAGGGAGGGGCACAATGTCCTGCACAGAGCGGCTATAGGGATAGAACCCCAGAGTGGCGCTGGTACCAACAGAACCGCATGGGGAGGGAAGCAGCAGGGAATATAATCACTTACCTTACACCCCAAGCCCCCCCCTGCTGTACAGGCTCCATACAGAAAAACTGCTGCAATCGCTCAGCTATTTTAAATACTTAACGGCAATTATACCTTTTCTTTTGTTTCCCCTTGGAATCACTTTAGATGTTGGCTCCAACAGATACTGTCATTTATGACAGCAAGGTAATTCCCTGTACTAAGCACAATTCAGCAGGAACAGCCCCCTAAGTTTGCTCATAGCCTTTACAGAGAGATACCATAAAACTATGGCACATAGGGATTCCCCTGTACTAAGCACAATTCAGCAGGAACAGCCCCCTAAGTTTGCTCATAGCCTGTACAGAGAGATACCATAAAACTATGGCACATAGGGATTCCCCTGTACTAAGCACAATTCAGCAGGAACAGCCCCCTAAGTTTGCTCATAGCCTGTACAGAGAGATACCATAAAACTATGGCAGCATAGGGATTCCCCTGTACTAAGCACAATTCAGCAGGAACAGCCCCCTAAGTTTGCTCATAGCCTGTACAGAGAGATACCATAAAACTATGGCACATAGGGATTCCCCTGTACTAAGCACAATTCAGCAGGAACAGCCCCCTAAGTTTGCTCATAGCCTGTACAGAGAGATACCATAAAACTATGGCACATAGGGATTCCCCTGTACTAAGCACAATTCAGCAGGAACAGCCCCCTAAGTTTGCTCATAGCCTGTACAGAGAGATACCATAAAACTATGGCACGTAGGGATTCCCCTGTACTAAGCACAATTCAGCAGGAACAGCCCCAAGTTTGCTCATAGCCTGTACAGAGAGATACCATAAAACTATGGCACATAGGGATTCCCCTGTACTAAGCACAATTCAGCAGGAACAGCCCCCTAAGTTTGCTCATAGCCTGTACAGAGAGATACCATAAAACTATGGCACATAGGGATTCCCCTGTACTAAGCACAATTTCTTACTAATTCCCATTATTCCCACCCCTCCTTCTTTATCCGTACGCTTTATCGTTTTTTAAAGCCTTCAGGGCATTTATTTCCTTAGTTGTAAAATAACATTTTGCTTTAGATTTACTTTTCCATCTTTCTTAATGCTCTGGAGTTGGTACGGACATGCTGGGTTGAAATCAGGAATCTTGTAAGTTACCAAACCCACCAGAGGGAAAAAAAGCCACATTAAGGGTTGGACTGGGCCACTGGGAAAAAACCTGGTGGCCCAGAGTGGACACTTGGCCTAAAATTTTCCTCCCTTGTAAAACTTAGAGGCACTCAGGGGAGGATGTTGGACGGGGGGTTCGGGAGGCTCAGCGGGGGGCCCCTGTAGGGGATTAGGGAGGCTCAGCGGGAGGCCCCTGTGGGGGGTTAGGGAGGCTCAGCAGGGGGGGGGGCCTGTGGGGGGTAAGGGAGGCTCAGCGGGGGGCCCCTGTGGGGGGTAAGGGAGGCTCAGCGGGGGGCCCCTGTGGGGGGTTAGGGAGGCTCAGCGGGGAGCCCCTGTGGGGGGGTAAGGGAGGCTCAAGCGGGGAGCCCCTGTGGGGGGGTAAGGGAGGCTCAAGCGGGGGGCACCTGTGGGGGGTTAGGGAGGCTCAGCGGGGGGACCCTGTGGGGGTTAGGGAGGCTCAGCTGGGGCCCCTAGGGGGGCGCGGGGGACGCGGCCGGCGGCGGCACCTGCTGGGACCCTGGGTCGGCAGCCGCGGTGGGCCCTGCACCCCCCAGTCCGACCCTGAGCGCAAATAGTGTGCAGGAACATTACCAACATTCTCACAGATTTATTCCTCCCTATTGGAGTCCAATCATATTCAGTAACACCTAGAGCCAATCAATTGCTTGTTTGACTTTTATTTCCAGAAAATAAAGTATTAATGGGGTACTACAGCTATACTGCAGAAATGCACATATTAAAGGGGAAATTTACCTTTGGCAGGATTCTGCAAAAGAAACACTTCTCAATAGCAATAACAAGTCTTTACCATTGCACTATAAACAGAAAGCCGGTAGCACCCATTCCTGCTGGTTCCTGGGCGGTGTGGGTGCAGCTCCCGGAGCTTTGCCATATAGGAGTCTAACCCATTCCCACCAGCAGCCCTGCACTTTATTTTAACAGACACAGACCAGTGGGAATCTATTGGGAGCTCCAATAAATGTGTTGGATTAAATAAAATAAATATTGTTTTTATCCAAATTTACACCAGGAGCCTTATATAATGTACCATTCCCTGCATGCTGGGGGGGGGGGTTAAAGTGCACTGTTTGCCCCCCCCCCATTTAATGTTCACTTTCTTCTTAATTCATTTCATTGTTACATGTACAAAGGTACTGGATACAACAAAAGCCCATTAATCAATGGAACCTGGCATTACAAGGGGTGGTTCACCTTCAGGTTTACTTTTAGTATGTTATACAATATCCAATCCTAAGCAGCTTTTCAATTGGTCTTCATTATTTATTTGTTATAGTTTTTGAATGATTTGCCGCCTTCTTCTTCTGAGTCTTTCCAACTTTCAAATGGGGGTCACTGACCCCGGCAGCCAAAACCTATTCTCTGTGACGCTCCCTTATCCTTATATTCATTCCCTCTTCTATTCATATTCCAGTCTCTCATTCAAAAAACTCCCTGGTTGCTAAGGCAACGTGAACCCTAGCAACCAGATAACTACTGAAACTCCAAACTTAAAGGAGACATATTGGATAAATGGGGAAAAACGCTTAGTTTGTAGGCAATTATGAATAATATCCGGTGCTGGTTTCCCTTTGGGCTAAACATTAACCCTATCTGTAACAATGGCCCCTTTATTGGAGCTCCCTATAGATCCTCTCAGGTCCCTGTCTGGGTTTCACATGAGGGGTGGGCGTGACCTAATGGTCCCTGCCAGAAGCACAGTAGGAGGGGGAGAGCCAATCACAGCCCTGCACTCACACAAGCACAGACAGGCTTCAGTTCCCTATCAGGTCAGCCTAGCTGCTGATTGGTTCCTATCCTACAGTGCCGCCGGCTCCCCAGCTCATCCAGAGAATTCAGCCAGCAGGAAGTGGAACAGATGGGCGGGGCTAGTGGGGTTTGGGGGAATTTCTCAATAAATCAGTCAGAAACACAACTTTAAGCACAATCCTTCTATATCTAGAGGAGTATAATTCCCTGGTACATTCATCATTTTTATATGATATGTCTCCTTTAAAAGGTGAACAGTCCCTTTAAAAGGTTTCCCTCCAGTGGTATTTGATTACCGACTGTGGAATATCAGCAGATTTCAGATAATCACATACTTTCCATAATCAATATGTTCTTGCCCAGAAAGCGCCAGTGTCCAGCTCAGACATTTGCCCCACGGGAGGCCAAAGTGGCATTGATGGGAGCTGAAATACCCCAGTACATAGGATTCATCCCTCTGCGCAGGCAAAGGGCTGCTCTTCTATGTAGAACCCCGTAACGACTGTCATGACAGTATTACTGACAAACTCTTTGCCCAAACTTTGTTCCTGAAGAGACTTTTCCCGAATATGAAGTTTCTGGTGCCTACGAAGTTCCCCTTGCCCAGCAAAGTCCCGCCCACATTCTGCACAATGGTACGGTTTACTGCCGGTGTGGATTCTCTGGTGCCGGATAAGGCTGGACTGGCTGCTTAGGCTTTTCCCACACTCCGTGCAGGTATAGGGTTTCTCCCCTGTGTGAACCTTCTGGTGATTGATAAGGGTGTCCTTACGTAGGAAGCTTCTCCCACATTCTGTACACCTGAAACTTTTCTCTCCTGTGTGCACTTTCTGGTGGCTGTAAAGGTTGGTCTTGTCGCAGAAGCTCTTCCCACATTC
Source organism: Xenopus tropicalis (assembly GCF_000004195.4). Taxonomy (NCBI): domain Eukaryota; kingdom Metazoa; phylum Chordata; class Amphibia; order Anura; family Pipidae; genus Xenopus; species Xenopus tropicalis. The sequence continues at coordinate 4,922,093 of NC_030682.2, forward strand.
GGTGCAAGTGAACGGTTTCTCCCCTGTGTGAATTCTTTCGTGGTTTTTTAGATAGTCCTTGCGAGAAAAACTTTTTCCACATATTTCACATTTGAAAGCTTTTTCGCTGGCGTGAACTACCTGGTGGACGCAAAGCTTACCCTTGTGAGAGAAGCTTTTCCCGCAGTCTGTGCAGGTGAAGGGTTTCTCCGCCGTGTGGGTTATTTCATGGTTGGTCAGATAATCCATGCATGTAAATCTTTTCCCACATACCTTGCATATAAAAGCCTTCTTCCTTGTATGAATTCTCTGGTGGATGCAGAGCTTCCCCATGTCAGAGAAGCTCTTCCCACATTCTGTGCAGCTGAATGGTTTCTCCCCTCTGTGAATTCTTTTATGGTGCTTAAGGCAGTGCTTGCGAGAAAAGCATTTCCCACATACTTTACATCTGAACGCTTTCTCCTCTGTCGCGCCTGCCTGATGGACGCAAAGCCTACCCATGTTAGAAAAGATTTTGCCACACTCTGTACAGGTGAATGGTTTCTCCCCCGTGTGGATTATTTCATGGTTTTGAAGATTGCCCTTGTGAGAAAAGCTTTTCCCACATACTTTGCATTTGAAAGCTTTCTCCCCCGTATGGACTGCCTGGTGGACGCGAAGTTCATCCATGTCGGAGAAGGTTCTCTTACACTCGCTACAGGCAAAGGTCTTCATGTGTTTGTGTTTCTTCTCGTGCGCCACAAGGTTGCTCTTTAGAGAAAAGCATCTCCCACATTCTGTGCATACGTGGGGTTTCTCCCCTGTGTGACTTCTCTGGTGACTTTGAAGGTGGCTCTTCTGGGAGAAGCTTTTCCCACATTCCGTACAGGCAAAGGGTCTCTCCCCCGTGTGAATTTTGTGGTGGTTCCGAAGGTTGCTTTTGTGAGAGAAGCATTTCCCGCATTCTGTACATGAGAAACGCCTGTCCTTGGCGTGGACCCCCTTATGTTTACGAAGCTGGCCCTTCAGCGCAAAGCTCCTCCCACACTCTGTGCATTGGAAGGGCTTTTCCCCCGTGTGAATGTTCTGGTGATAGTCAAGTTGGCTTTTCCGATGGAAAAATATCCCACATACCGGACACATGATTGTTTTCTTCCGAGTGTGAGCCTGCAGATCTAGGCTGGGTTTAACCCTCTCCGTCTCTGTAGAACTAAAAGACTCTGTATCTCTGTTATTAGATTCACTGTTTACGTTCTTTGTGGCGTCACCACAGACGTGTGTAAGAAGGTCCTTTTCCAAAGGGAAGCGGCTTCCACATTTACAGCAGGTAATCCCTGGTGCGTCCGACCTTGCCGAGCCGCCCTCATACCTTGTACCAGTCTCACTCTCCCAATCAGCCTCAGCTTTGTACTGTACTGGCCCTTTAAATACTCCATTGTCTTCTCTCTCCATTTTGACAGGATCCAGAGAGCAGGAGGACTCAGTCCTTTCTGGAGATTTGGAATTTTCTAATTTCACTGTGTAGTTCATGGAACAATCTAATAAAAGGAAAGAACAGAATAAAAAAAGGAAATGTATATGATCTGTATATAAATACAATGGGGGTCACTGACAACTGTATTCAAGGGGGATCCGCAGTCTCTGTGCTGCTAAACACAATCTTAAAGAAGAAAGTTTGTGCCTATATTTTGCATTTTGCACACAGCCCGGGAGGTTGTATCTAAATAAATGGATAGACCATTGTTTGAGATGTACATAATGTTACCCAAGATGAGCAGAACATGTTATTAGGCTAATTCCAGACCTGCAGGCTGCTTATACAGCTGCACCCTCTTTAATTAACTTTGGTGTCTTTTTTAAAGGGGACATATTGTGTGAAAAACAATACTGAGCCAATGAATTGTACTCATATAAATATAGAAGGAATGGACTTTAAACAGTTGTGTTTCAAGCTGATTTATTGAGTTTCTCCCCACTAGCCCCGCCCATCTGTTCCACTTCCTGCTGCCTCCTTTCCCAGGCTGTGCAAGGGGGCGGCGGCACTGTAGGATAGGAACCAATCAGCAGCTAGTGCAGGGAAATGCCTGCTTTCCCATGTCCCCACGATTAAGCCAAACTGCTGTGAGTAAAGTGATTTGCTTGTGGCAATTACAATGGTAGTGAAGGGCATTTTCAGGGAGATTTATCTCCCGCGGTAGTGAAATTTTAATGCAGGCAACACATTTCCTTGTGTGTCTTTTTGCAGTTTTAGCCTACAAACAGACTATTGTTTTCAAAGAGTCCTAAGATGGCCGTATATGTACAGATAAAATTGTTCTCTTACTTGTACGATTTTCGGACGAATGTTTGTTTCACATTTAAACAAATGAACAATATCTGAATGTTTGCTTTAATGCTATTCATAACGTTAATGTTATAGAACTTGCTTAATGCAGACACATAACTGCACGGGGCACCTTAAACTTCCCCATATTTTTAATTAAAAAGGGTTTCTGTTTAATACAGAAACATTACTCACCGGCTCCAGAAACAAAATCCATTTCCCTCTTTATTGTGGGCAAGCGATATCCATAGTCCGGTTCTTCCTCCTTTATCTTTATCTGTAATATTTCTGGCTGTGGCTCTGGGGAACCTGCCAGTAAGTAATGGGCACTGTCATGTAAAGCTGGGAGTAAGGGAGAGACAGGGCCGTGTAAAGCTGGGAGTAAGGGAGAGACAGGGCCGTGTAAAGCTGGGAGTAAGGGAGAGACAGGGCCGTGTAAAGCTGGGAGTAAGGGAGAGACAGGGCCGTGTAAAGCTGGGAGTAAGGGAGAGACAGGGCCGTGTAAAGCTGGGAGTAAGGGAGAGACAGGGCCGTGTAAAGCTGGGAGTAAGGGAGAGACAGGGCCGTGTAAAGCTGCCAGTAAGGGAGAGACAGGGCCGTGTAAAGCTGGGAGTAAGGGAGAGACAGGGCCGTGTAAAGCTGGGAGTAAGGGAGAGACAGGGCCGTGTAAAGCTGGGAGTAAGGGAGAGACAGGGCCGTGTAAAGCTGGGAGTAAGGGAGAGACAGGGCCGTGTAAAGCTGGGAGTAAGGGAGAGACAGGGCCGTGTAAAGCTGGGAGTAAGGGAGAGACAGGGCCGTGTAAAGCTGGGAGTAAGGGAGAGACAGGGCCGTGTAAAGCTGGGAGTAAGGGAGAGACAGGGCCGTGTAAAGCTGGGAGTAAGGGAGAGACAGGGCCGTGTAAAGCTGGGAGTAAGGGAGAGACAGGGCCGTGTAAAGCTGGGAGTAAGGGAGAGACAGGGCCGTGTAAAGCTGGGAGTAAGGGAGAGACAGGGCCGTGTAAAGCTGGGAGTAAGGGAGAGACAGGGCCGTGTAAAGCTGGGAGTAAGGGAGAGACAGGGCCGTGTAAAGCTGGCCAGTAAGGGAGAGACAGGGCCGTGTAAAGCTGGGAGTAAGGGAGAGACAGGGCCGTGTAAAGCTGGGAGTAAGGGAGAGACAGGGCCGTGTAAAGCTGGGAGTAAGGGAGAGACAGGGCCGTGTAAAGCTGGGAGTAAGGGAGAGACAGGGCCGTGTAAAGCTGGGAGTAAGGGAGAGACAGGGCCGTGTAAAGCTGGGAGTAAGGGAGAGACAGGGCCGTGTAAAGCTGGGAGTAAGGGAGAGACAGGGCCGTGTAAAGCTGGGAGTAAGGGAGAGACAGGGCCGTGTAAAGCTGGGAGTAAGGGAGAGACAGGGCCGTGTAAAGCTGGGAGTAAGGGAGAGACAGGGCCGTGTAAAGCTGGGAGTAAGGGAGAGACAGGGCCGTGTAAAGCTGGGAGTAAGGGAGAGACAGGGCCGTGTAAAGCTGGGAGTAAGGGAGAGACAGGGCCGTGTAAAGCTGGGAGTAAGGGAGAGACAGGGCCGTGTAAAGCTGCCAGTAAGGGAGAGACAGGGCCGTGTAAAGCTGGGAGTAAGGGAGAGACAGGGCCGTGTAAAGCTGGGAGTAAGGGAGAGACAGAGCCGTGTAAAGCTGCCAGTAAGGGAGAGACAGGGCCGTGTAAAGCTGCCAGTAAGGGAGAGACAGGGCCGTGTAAAGCTGCCAGTAAGGGAGAGACAGGGCCGTGTAAAGCTGCCAGTAAGGGAGAGACAGGGCCGTGTAAAGCTGGGAGTAAGGGAGAGACAGGGCCGTGTAAAGCTGGGAGTAAGGGAGAGACAGGGCCGTGTAAAGCTGGGAGTAAGGGAGAGACAGGGCCGTGTAAAGCTGGGAGTAAGGGAGAGACAGGGCCGTGTAAAGCTGGGAGTAAGGGAGAGACAGGGCCGTGTAAAGCTGGGAGTAAGGGAGAGACAGGGCCGTGTAAAGCTGGGAGTAAGGGAGAGACAGGACCGTGTAAAGCTGGGAGTAAGGGAGAGACAGGGCGGTGTAAAGCTGCCAGTAAGGGAGAGACAGGGCCGTGTAAAAGCTGGGAGTAAGGGAGAGACAGGGCCGCGTAAAGCTGGGAGTAAGGGAGAGACAGGGCCGCGTAAAGCTGGGAGTAAGGGAGAGACAGGGCCGCGTAAAGCTGGGAGTAAGGGAGAGACAGGGCCGTGTAAAGCTGGGAGTAAGGGAGAGACAGGGCCGTGTAAAGCTGGGAGTAAGGGAGAGACAGGGCCGTGTAAAGCTGGCAGTAAGGAACTTACTAAATATAAAGCTGAGGGGTCTCACTTATAATTTCTGGAATACTGCATGTACTACTTACCCCCATCAGTAAGTGGTACTGCCGAGTTCATTGGGGTCTGATGGTCCTCAGGGTCTGGTTCTTCCTCCTTTATCTTTACCTGTAATATTTCTGGCTGTGGCTCTGGGGAACCTGCCAGTAAGTAATGGGCACTGTCATGTAAAGCTGGGAGTAAGGAATTATACTGGGAATTATGTCTGTAGGGCAGAACCTCCTGCTGGGGTTTAACCCTTCCTGTCCCCCCAGCAAAGCTGAGCTCTGTGTAACCAGATGGTCTGTGTCCTACAGAAACGTTACTCACCGGCCCCAGGAACGGGATCCATTTCCCTCTTTATTGTGGGCAGAGGCTCCTCAGTGTCCGGCTCTTCATTCTCCCATTTCCCCTCTAACCTCCTTGGTTCCATCTCTGGAGAACCTGACAGCAAGGAACAGAAACCCACCATATAAAGCTGCCTGTGGGGCTGCACATGTGATAAAGAGGAGCATCAGTGGTACTGGGGGTTAATCCCGCCGCAGGGGCCGATAGAGAGGGGCGGCTGTGGGACTGGGGGTTAATCCCGCTGCAGGGGCCGATAGAGAGGGGCGGCTGTGGGACTGGGGGTTAATCCCGCTGCAGGGGCCGATAGAGAGGGGCGGCTGTGGGACTGGGGGTTAATCCCGCTGCAGGGGCTGATAGAGAGGGGCGGCTGTGGGACTGGGGGTTAATCCCGCTGCAGGGGCTGATAGAGAGGGGCGGCTGTGGGACTGGGGGTTAATCCCGCTGCAGGGGCCGATAGAGAGGGGCGGCTGTGGGACTGGGGGTTAATCCCGCTGCAGGGGCTGATAGAGAGGGGCGGCTGTGGGACTGGGGGTTAATCCCGCTGCAGGGGCCGATAGAGAGGGGCGGCTGTGGGACTGGGGGTTAATCCCGCTGCAGGGGCTGATGGAGAGGGGCGGCTGTGGGACTGGGGGTTAATCCCGCTGCAGGGGCTGATAGAGAGGGGCGGCTGTGGGACTGGGGGTTAATCCCGCTGCAGGGGCTGATAGAGAGGGGCGGCTGTGGGACTGGGGGTTAATCCCGCTGCAGGGGCCGATAGAGAGGGGCGGCTGTGGGACTGGGGGTTAATCCCGCTGCAGGGGCTGATGGAGAGGGGCGGCTGTGGGACTGGGGGTTAATCCCGCTGCAGGGGCCGATAGAGAGGGGCGGCTGTGGGACTGGGGGTTAATCCCGCTGCAGGGGCTGATAGAGAGGGGCGGCTGTGGGACTGGGGGTTAATCCCGCTGCAGGGGCCGATAGAGAGGGGCGGCTGTGGGACTGGGGGTTAATCCCGCTGCAGGGGCCGATAGAGAGGGGCGGCTGTGGGACTGGGGGTTAATCCCGCTGCAGGGGCTGATAGAGAGGGGCGGCTGTGGGACTGGGGGTTAATCCCGCTGCAGGGGTTGATAGAGAGGGGCGGATGTGGGACTGGGGGTTAATCCCGCTGCAGGGGCTGATAGAGAGGGGCGGCTGTGGGACTGGGGGTTAATCCCGCTGCAGGGGTTGATAGAGAGGGGCGGCTGTGGGACTGGGGGTTAATCCCGCTGCAGGGGCCGATAGAGAGGGGCGGCTGTGGGACTGGGGGTTAATCCCGCTGCAGGGGCTGATAGAGAGGGGCGGCTGTGGGACTGGGGGTTAATCCCGCTGCAGGGGCTGATAGAGAGGGGCGGCTGTGGGACTGGGGGTTAATCCCGCTGCAGGGGCTGATAGAGAGGGGCGGCTGTGGACTGGGGGTTAATCCCGCTGCAGGGGCTGATAGAGAGGGGCGGCTGTGGGACTGGGGGTTAATCCCGCTGCAGGGGCTGATAGAGAGGGGAGGCTGTGGGACTGGGGGTTAATCCCGCTGCAGGGGCCGATAGAGAGGGGCGGCTGTGGGACTGGGGGTTAGTCCCGCTGCAGGGGCTGATAGAGAGGGGCGGCTGTGGGACTGGGGGTTAATCCCGCTGCAGGGGCTGATAGAGAGGGGCGGCTGTGGGACTGGGGGTTAATCCCGCTGCAGGGGCTGATAGAGAGGGGTGGCTGTGGGACTGGGGGTTAATCCCGCTGCAGGGGCTGATAGAGAGGGGTGGCTGTGGGACTGGGGGTTAGTCCCGCTGCAGGGGCTGATAGAGAGGGGCGGCTGTGGGACTGGGGGTTAATCCCGCTGCAGGGGCTGATAGAGAGGGGCGGCTGTGGGACTGGGGGTTAATCCGCTGCAGGGGCTGATAGAGAGGGGGCGGCTGTGGGACTGGGGGTTAATCCCGCTGCAGGGGCTGATAGAGAGGGGCGGCTGTGGGACTGGGGGTTAATCCCGCTGCAGGGGCTGATAGAGAGGGGCGGCTGTGGGACTGGGGGTTAATCCCGCTGCAGGGGCTGATAGAGAGGGGCGGCTGTGGGACTGGGGGTTAATCCCGCTGCAGGGGCTGATAGAGAGGGGCGGCTGTGGGACTGGGGGTTAATCCCGCTGCAGGGGCTGATAGAGAATGGAGACTTCTGGGCTTGTAGGGTACAAGGGGCAGCTATGTGACTGGTGTAAATACTGGAACAAAGCAAAAAAGAGATAGAGCAGATAAAGGAAAAGCACTTACCCAGTAGCCCAGGCTGGAGATGTGAGTGCAGGGGAGGGGAATGCCAGGGACACAGGGGAAGGGAGTTGCAGGACACAATCCCCAGTCTGTTTCTTGTTCCGTATTCTCAGGTCTCAGCACTTCCCTGGGCTGTGAGAGAAGCGCTGGCTGCTTTAGACCCGCCCCTAAAAAGTGAACCAATGTCCTTTGCCAGTGATGCTGCTCAGATTGGCTCAACCCACCTAACTGGACCAATAAGATACAGATACTTTCCCTTCACAGTTGTCACTGATTAAGTGAGGCACTGCCATATTGTTGGTGGGCAGATTGAAAGGCTTTTACATATATACTGTATATATATATATATACTTGCACTTTTATATTCCTCATTCATGCCAGTTTAGTTTCTACCTTTGTTTTCCCCCACCCCCACAGTTAATCAGACTGTATAAGTAGAGATAGTGAGTTCTGTATAAACAAACATCTCCCTTCCCCCAGCGGCAGCCGCACATGCACTAGATGAGGAGAAGCTTATTATTATAGACATATCTGTGGCTGTCCAATATATTTAATTGCCAACCCCCCCCCCAGCTTCTCTAAAGAACCAGTTCCAGTCTTTGTCAGTTATTGTTTCAGAGCAGGAAAAAACAACAATCATTGATATTTCTTAATTAATGGGGAACTCCACCCAATATGGTTTTTTTTTATTTTGCATATTATTTTTCGGCGTGGAAAAATTTGCCACGCATCCAAAAATTGTCGCCCGTGTCAAAAGAATAGTCGCACCTCAAAAAAGAACAGTCACGAGCGACAAAAGAATAGCCACGAGCGACAAAAGAACAGCCACGAGCGACAAAAGAATAGCCGCAAGCGACAAAAGAACAGCCACGAGCGACAAAAGAATAGCCGCGAGCGACAAAAGAACAGCCGCGAGCGACAAAAGAATAGCCGTGAGCGACAAAAGAACAGCCACGAGCGACAAAAGAATACCCGCAATCGACAAAAGGACAGCCACGAGCGACAAAAGAATAGCCGCAAGCGACAAAAGAACAGCCACGAGCGACAAAAGAATAGCCACGAGCGACAAAAGAACAGCCACGAGCGACAAAAGAATAGCCGCGAGTGACAAAAGAATAGCAACGGCCGACAATTTTTTTTTGACGTGCAACGTTTTCGCAGTTTCACGAATCTCTTGAGAGATTCGCAAATTTTTTGGCGAAGCAAAACGGGACAGATTCGCTCATCACTAATGGGGTATACTCCCCTTATTTAAATGTAATGTTATTGGTTGGTCAGGTCATGTAGTATTGTTGGAAGATACAGGGTAGAGGGCTGCTCACAAGAGCTTACAATCCAAAAGATGCCACTTGTAGTTATTGCTTTCCTAAAGTTCTTTATAGTTGCCAAATCTGTTTTATTATTTTATGTCATGGTGGGTTTCCCTGTGGTGTATCCCTTAGCAACCATGTGGAGAAAGCACCAGGTTTCCAGTCTCTCAGAAAGGAATCACAGTGGGTTGTAGGTTGGGCTGCCTGCCAGCAGGTAAGTAGCCTGTGTATGCTGGGTGTGTCCCTCTTCTGGGGGGGGGGGTAACAGGAAAGGGTTACATTGATATAATATAACAAAAGCATCTTTCCTACTGTCACATTGTTAAAGCTGCCTAATAATTACATGGCAGTGTCTCCCTGATAAGTAGCAGCGCTGAAGAGAAAGCAACCGTGTTATTGGTTAAATCAGATGGGCGGGACCCACACTGAGCAACATTGTTAGAAACGGACAGAAGTAATCTTCCCAGGGGAGGAGCTTAACAGCTTGCTGCTTCCCCTCCCCTCCCCTAAACCTAACTCCTCCCCCTCCCCTAAACCTGGCCCCTCCCCTCACTGAGAGTCCGGAAAGAGCTGATATCTGAGGAGGCACAACATGGAACAGGCCAGAGTTTGTATCCAGCTGCCTGTAACTCCCTCCCCCTGTGTCCCTGGCATTGTCCCTCCCCTGCACTCACATCTCCAGCCTGGGCTACTGGGTAAGTGCTTTTCCCTCCTCCTCCTCCTCCTCCTCCTCCTCCTCCCTGCACTGTCTGTGGGACTGGGGGTTAATCCCGCTGCAGGGGCTGATAGAGAGGGGCGGCTGTGGGACTGGGGGTTAATCCCGCTGCAGGATCTGATAGAGAGGGGCGGCTGTGGGACTGGGGGTTAATCCCGCTGCAGGGGCTGATAGAGAGGGGCGGCTGTGGGACTGGGGGTTAATCCCGCTGCAGGGGCTGATAGAGAGGGGCGGCTGTGGGACTGGGGGTTAATCCCGCTGCAGGGGCCGATAGAGAGGGGCGGCTGTGGGACTGGGGGTTAATCCCGCTGCAGGGGCTGATAGAGAGGGGCGGCTGTGGGACTGGGGGTTAATCCCGCTGCAGGGGCCGATAGAGAGAGGCGGCTGTGGGTTAATCCCGCTGCAGGGGCCGATAGAGAGGGGCGGCTGTGGGACTGGGGGTTAATCCCGCTGCAGGGGCTGATAGAGAGGGGCGGCTGTGGGACTGGGGGTTAATCCCGCTGCAGGGGCTGATAGAGAGGGGCGGCTGTGGGACTGGGGGTTAATCCCGCTGCAGGGGCCGATAGAGAGGGGCGGCTGTGGGACTGGGGGTTAATCCCGCTGCAGGGGCTGATAGAGAGGGGCGGCTGTGGGACTGGGGGTTAATCCCGCTGCAGGGGCCGATAGAGAGGGGTGGCTGTGGGACTGGGGACTGCTCATAGGATCCACCCTCTAATATTACAGTATACAGACTATTTTACAGACAATAGATTGAAGTATAGTAATTAAAGTCATGTGTGATTAATCCAAAACTGCCCCTCTCTATCAGCCCCTGCAGCGGGATTAACCCCCAGTCCCACTGATGCTCCTCTTTATCACATGTTTAGACCCCACAGGCAGCTTTATATGGTGGGTTTCTGTTCCTTGCTGTCAGGTTCTCCAGAGATGGAACCAAGGAGGTTAGAGGGGAAATGGGAGAATGAAGAGCCGGACACTGAGGAGCCTCTGCCCACAATAAAGAGGGAAATGGATCCCGTTCCTGGGGCCGGTGAGTAACGTTTCCCTATTAATAAGGCGCCAAGGCGCTTCCTTACTCCCAGCTTTACGCGGCCCTGTCTCTCCCTTACTCCCAGCTTTACACAGCCCTGTCTCTCCCTTACTCCCAGCTTTACGCGGCCCTGTCTCTCCCTTACTCCCAGCTTTACACAGCCCTGTCTCTCCCTTACTCCCAGCTTTACACGGCCCTGTCTCTCCCTTACTCCCAGCTTTACACGGCCCTGTCTCTCCCTTACTCCCAGCTTTACACGGCCCTGTCTCTCCCTTACTCCCAGCTTTACACGGCCCTGTCTCTCCCTTACTCCCAGCTTTACACGGCCCTGTCTCTCCCTTACTCCCAGCTTTACGCGGCCCTGTCTCTCCCTTACTCCCAGCTTTACACAGCCCTGTCTCTCCCTTACTCCCAGCTTTACACGGCCCTGTCTCTCCCTTACTCCCAGCTTTACACGGCCCTGTCTCTCCCTTACTCCCAGCTTCACACGGCCCTGTCTCTCCCTTACTCCCAGCTTTACACGCCCCTGTCTCTCCCTTACTCCCAGCTTTACACGCCCCTGTCCCTCCCTTACTCCCAGCTTTACATGGCCCTGTCTCTCCCTTACTCCCAGCTTTACGCGGCCCTGTCTCTCCCTTACTCCCAGCTTTACATGGCCCTGTCTCTCCCTTACTCCCAGCTTTACATGGCCCTGTCTCTCCCTTACTCCCAGCTTTACACCTTTACAAGGCCCTGTCTCTCCCTTACTCCCAGCTTTACACTTTTACACGGCCCTGTCTCTCCCTTACTCCCAGCTTTACACGGCCCTGTCTCTCCCTTACTCCTAGCTTTACAGCTTTACACGGCCCTTTCTCTCCCTTACTCCCAGCTTTACACTGCCCTGTCTCTCCCTTACTCCCAGCTTTACGCGGCCCTGTCTCTCCCTTACTCCCAGCTTTACACGGCCCTGTCTCTCCCTTACTGGCAGCTTCCCCATTGGCTGAATCAGAAATATTACAGATAAAGATAAAGGAGGAAGAACCGGACCCTGAGGATTATCTGAACCCAATGGAAAGCTCAGTAGTTCCAGTCTCTGATGGGGGTAAGTAGCCAGGAATTCAGATGAGATATATGATTTCCCTACGTTGCCTAGTGGCGCTGCACTGTTTAGCATTGCTGGGTTTTGATTCCAGACTTCCAAACTTAGGGCAATGCTTCTTGTTTATTTTTTTTTTTTTGATAACTATATAATATGTTTCATTGGCTATGAAACAGTTTACCCTGTGACCTGTCACTAAGATCATTACACTGTCACAGGCTGAGAGTAAGGAAGGTTTAGGGAGACTGCCATTCCCATGGAAATCCACCTATTGGTATTTACCCCAAGTACTCACTATACCCTGATCCCCCTGCACACTGTGGTCCTGGCACACTACACCTTGGCAAAGGGAACAATGGTGTATTGTAAAAAGCTGAAACTGCAAGCTGAGTCACATTTATTTAAGTAAAGGTGGCCATACATGTTAAGATCCGCTCACTTGGTGAGGTCGCCGAGCGAGTGAATCTTCTCCTGATATCCCCACCTACGGGTGGGCAATATTGGGTGAATTTAGGTGAACGACGGGCCTACCCAACCAACATTTGGCCTGAGATCGGGCAGGTTTGACTTTCCAGTTGGTTTGGGGACTGCATTCGCTCGTTGATGCAGTTCCCGAACCAACAGCGTATATACCGTCCGTTTTAATTCAGTCATTGGGTCCTAAAGTCAAACAACTGAATTAGTCTGATATCAGCCACCCATAGGTGGGCATATCGGGAGAAGATCCGCTCGCTTGGTGAGATCTTACCGTGTATGACCAGCCTAGGGGTCACATTTATGAAAGTGTGAAATTAGCATTCGCCATAGTAACATCCCACTTCTCTCAATTTCTATGGGACTTTGATCAAATGGAGAATTTGCCCGTTGATGAATACGCCTCTAAAAATCCCATAAAAATAGAGCAGGGGAATTTTTCTGTGGTGAATGTGAATTTCACACTTGTGATTAATCTGCCCCTACTTTTCCACTAGAATTTTTAGGGGTGATAAAGCCACGTGATTCAGAATTATATCAGGTAGGGTAAAGCTTTCTGCAGAATAAATATAGGGTTCTAGGTGGCACTAATGTGGCGAATGTATTGGCAGTAACATGCCCAAATGCCTTTCCTTCTCCTTTATATCTTAAAGCTGCCCTTTAGTATATTGCTACATCTAGTATAGTATTAAAAACAGTAATTTACTTTCACTAAGTAGAAGCAAGTTGTGTTGGTTGGTTCCCTGTTTCTTTATATGAATCTCTTATCACATAGGGATGGGTCAGCCACTCATGTTATATACAAAATTATATTTATTATGATAAACTACAATAGACAGAGCACAACCATTTATAGGTTATGGGTAAGGTTATGGCCGTATATTATATGTATTAAGTGAGATTGGATGAAGAAAATCTGTGGTGATTTTCACATTTAGATACTTTGTTTGCATATTTCAATGATTATGTCCCAGAGTGCAACAGAGGAGCTATGTACTAGGTTTGGTGGGTGCATTACTTTTTGGATAAATAGACTTAATGGATAAAGGAAAACCCCTAACCCTGTAGGCAATTATGAATAATATCCGGTGCTGGTTTCCCTTTGGGCTAAACATTAACCCTATCTGTAACAATGGCCCCTTTATTGGAGCTCCCTATAGATCCTCTCAGGTCCCTGTCTGGGTTTCACATGAGGGGGTGGGCGTGTCCTAACGGTCCCTGCCAGAAGCACGGTAGGAGGGGGAGAGCCAATCACAGCCCTGCACTCACACAAGCACAGACAGGCTTCAGTTCCCTACCAGGTCAGCCTAGCTGCTGATTGGTTCCTATCCTACAGTGCCGCCGACTCCCCTGCACAGCCTGGGAAAGGAGGCAGCAGGAAGTGGAACAGATGGGCGGGGCTAGTGGGGTTTGGGGGAATTTTCAATAAATCAGTCAGAAAAACACTACTGTTTAAAGCCCATTCCTTCTATATTTAGATGAGTACAATTCATTCGCTCAATATTGTTTTTCACACAATATGTTGATGTGTTGGTGAGCAAGTTCTAGAAGGCAGCATATTTTCTCCAAGTCTATGAGAAATTGAGTTTATTAAGGTTGTCCCCTTGTTCTCTGCATAGGGTAAGTAGATACAATTTAATTCTTATTCTGTTTTCTGTTATTAGATTGTTCCATGAACTATGGAGTAAAATTAGAACTGTCTGGATCCCCTTGGAGCTCACAAGTACCGGAACCCTCTTGCACTCCAGACCCTGTCACGACGAAGAATGAAGACAATGGAGTATTTAAAGGGCCAGTACAGTACAAAGCTGAGACTGATTGGGAGAGTGAGACTGGTACAAGGTATGAGGGCGGCTCAGCAAGGTCGGAAGCACCAGGGATTACCTGCTGTAAATGTGGGAGCAGCTTCAGTTTAGAGATGAACCTTCTTGCTCACATCTGTGCAAATCCCAGTGCTACAAAGAACCGCAGTAATACCCCTAATAATATAGATACAGAAGCAAAACCTGTCAGCTGTATGGAATATGAGACATGTGTAAGCGCTAAACTCAGTCTGTCCCCAGACCTGCAGGCTCCCATGCAGAAGAAACCATTCATGTGTCCGGTATGTGGGAGAAGTTTCTATCGAAAAAGCCAACTGAAGTATCACCAGAACATTCACGCAGGGGAGAGGCCCTTCCTATGCACAGAGTGTGGGAGGAGCTTTTCTGATAAGGAGCAGCTTCACAAACACCAGAGAATTCACACCAGAGACGGGCGTTTCTCATGCACAGAGTGCGGGAAATGCTTCTCCCAAAAGAGCAACCTTCAGAGCCATCACAAGATTCACACGGGGGAGAGGCCCTTTGCCTGTACAGAATGTGGGAAAAGCTTCTCCCAGAAGAGCCACCTTCAAAGTCATTATAAAAGTCACACAGGGGAGAAACCCCACGTCTGCCCAGACTGCGGGAGATGCTTTTCTCTAAAGAGCAACCTTTCAGCGCATGAAATGATTCACAGGTTCAAGAAGCTCTTCACGTGTAGCGAGTGTGGCAAAAGCTTTTCTGACATGGAGAAGCTTTGCGTCCACCAGGCCGTTCATACGGGGGAGAAAGCCTTCAAATGTAAACAATGCGGGAAAAGTTTCTCTCGCAAACACAACCTTCAAAGCCATGAAAGAATTCACACAGGGGAGAAACCATTCATCTGTACAGAATGTGGGAAATGCTTTGGTGACAGGACCAACCTTTACACCCACCTGAAAGTGCACACAGGAGAGAAAAGTTTCACGTGTACAGAATGTGGGAGAAGCTTCCTACGTAAGGACAACCTGCTCAGTCACCAGAAGGTTCACACAGGGGAGAAACCCTATACCTGCACGGAATGTGGGAAATGCGTAAGCAGCCAGTCCAGCCTTATCCGGCACCAGAGAATCCACACCGGCAGTAAACCGTACCATTGTGCAGAATGTGGGCGGAACTTTGCTGGGCAAGGGGAACTTCGTAGGCACCAGAGAGTTCATATTCGGGAAAAGTCTCTTCAGGAATAAAGTTTGGGCAAAAACCTTTGTCAGCAATACTGTTTTGACAGTTGTTACAGGGCAGGGCTGTTTCTAGGGTGGCACCGGACCTAACTACGGCCCTGCCAGCAATCACCATGGGAACCCCCAGCTCTGATCTGATGCCAGATTTGGCCAGTAAGCATCTGGCAGTGTCTGGGGAGGGTTTTTATTTCTTTTTTATATTAATTATATAGGCACCCGAGGGACGCCCATATATATATATATATATATATAATTATACAGGGTGCTGCAGGTACCCCCTGTCAGCTGCGTCCCCCGCACCCCTTAGGTGTCCCTGCTATACCCCATAACCACATGCAGGGGCCCCCACTGAGCCTCCCTAATCCCCCGTAAGGGACCCGCCCGACATCCTCCCCTGAGCGCGTCAGTTTAACTCGTCAGGGGAGGGAAACTGTTGGTCTGGCAGTGCCGGCAAGGGTCGGGTCTGGGCTGCCGGGGCCCACCGGGTTTTTTCCCAGCGGCCCAGTCCAACCCTGCAGCCCAGGGCTTTGCATAGAACAGAAGTCTTTTCCATATTTAGAAAGATAAATCGTGGATGATAGTTATTCTCTACTCTGTAATTCAGCTGGAGGAGAAGCACTGCACCAAGGAAGGAAATCACCTTTCAGATGTTTCACACTGGGAAAGCTGAGGTGCCTGTAACTGTTAAAAACTCACCGAGGGTGAAGCTGCTTCTATTTTCAAATTATTATCAGATCTTATTAAATGTACATGTAGTGCCAAATGGACTTTGTCCCTGGGATCTATTGTGTATCCGCTGCACTGAAGCCATCTTTTTTTAAATCCTGTCAAATCTCAAACCCTCCATCCAAGAGTCAGCAGAATCTATTTATATTTGGGACAAATAAAAACAAAAAATAGCACCATGTATGCAAAACAACAGTTGTTCAGAGCTTTAAATCATGTGGTTTTAAGGGTTCCAATGCGAAAGGAGTCGGACGAATCTGAATCCCACAAAAAGTGCTCAGATTTGACTGGATTCTGGGCATCCCTAATCCTCATTATGTAGGCAGAGATACACAGGGCTGTGTTTATATATGGGCGCCACAGGGCGGGTGTCTATATAATGAGCCCCAGACCCACCAGTGGAAATCTGGGCACAGAGCTGGGGGGCGAGGGGTCTGGAACAAGTCGTGCTGGAAGTGACATTACATGCAGCCATTTGAGCGAAGTCACTGCCGCCTGGGGTGGCACTATACCTAAATACTTTGGTTATACAGTTAAAAAGGTAAAATTGCCTCATTATTGGAGCCCCATACATCCTTTCTGGTCTGCCAGGTCCATTGATATGCTAGCTGCCCACCAACAAAATGGGGTTTGACTGGCAGCCTTCAGAGCAAAGAGCTGAGAGCTTCTGGGTCACCTGTACAGCCGGGGAAACAACCAGCAGGAAGTGTCAGGGTTAGGGGGTGCTAGCAAGGTATTTGGGGAGATTTTTTACTAAAACAACAAAAAAGACAAGTTTTAAAGCTTTTCCTGCCAAGCATGTATTTTGTAGGTGCTGACAGAAAAAAGGCTCTAACTGCCAAGAATGTATGTAATACAGTCCTTGCAGGTAAAGCATCTTATGATAATTCCACTTGCTCAGTCTCTCACACAGGTTAGACTAGCGTCACAGCACCCCAAATACCAACACCCACTAATTCAACAAAACTTGCTGCCACCACTCACAAACCTTTAGGGTGATGAGAGACTAATACCAAAGTATTCTAGCAGTAAAAGGGTTAAACGACATGGAAACCCCCCCACAAAAAATGTCGGTCAACAGCCTCTTTGAAATCTTTAATTACCCACTACTCCTGTTGTTCAAAGGTTAATAGTAAGGCTGCAGCATCCCCATAATTACTTGGGGTTCCTTCTTCTCCTCTACCCATTGCCCCCCTTTTACTTTGGCTGCTGAGCATGCTCAGTTCTTCTCAACTCAGGTTACCCGACACGCCCCCCCAGTCTAGCAGCATCACTGAACTTGTGTGAGAGGGAAAATGGCCGTCGGCTGAAAGCTGCTATTTGTTCTAGGAAAATGTGATGATGCAGAGGAATGGAGGGGATACAAAAAAATGGCGCGCTTTGGGTGGGGGCCAAACCTGTATACATGGTAGGAAAATGTAGGAGTTTCATGTAATTAAAACACACGGGCTCATTTATCAACACTGGGCACATTGGTTGCCATGGGTTACTGCCCATGGATAAAACTGTTGCATTCATTGTTCTACCTGCAGCTGATTGCTATAGGTTACTGCCCAAGGGCAAATTTGCCCAGTGTTGATAAAGGAGCCCCACAGGCTTTCTACCATCAGTCAAGTGGTTAATCAGCATGCAGAGGGTTAAAGCACACAATTACATTCTTTCTGGTTATGGGTTCCTTTAGAACATCAAGGACAAAACGTATTAAGTGTAATATTATAAGAGGTTGAAAACAGGGCAGGAATATTGGGAGATGTTACAAAAATACAGATATTAAAATCATTACAAACAGTTTTGAAATAAAAGGGAAAACTGTAGAAAACCTACAGAATAGAATAGAATTTCCTGGTTTTGGAGACAAGGAGAAAACAAATGGGATGAACACCCAACCAAAATGCAGAAATTCCCCGCAAATCCATTCCTGGCGAAAACATTCGCTCATCCCTATTCTATTCATTGGTTTCCCCTGCTGGTTCCATATGCACCAACCAGCACCGCTGTGGGACCTGCCCAGATACTCCCAGTACCAGAGCCAGTCCTGTTTGCACTTGATTGATTGCTAATATCAGATTGAATGGTGTTCCTTCACCAGCACAATACATTTAATGTAGCTGACTGGGCCAGTTAACCCTTACATGGCCTGTATTATGTACTGGCGGCTTTTGGGAGAGATGTTACTAAGGTTTAGTGGATGTTTTGGTGTTGAAATCTGCAAGCCCCTGAAGGGAAAAGGAAAAAAATGTTGACATAAAAATATATCTGTAGTATGATGGGGAGTCGATATTCCAACATGATCTGTAATACCACTGCACAGACATTTATATCTGCCCTAGAGCAAGTAGTAAACAGGAGAAATGCCCCTGCTGGGTGAGAGAAGTAGATTCTGGGGTGTGTTGGACAGAACCCCTAACCCTGTAGGCAATTATGAATAATATACGGTGCTGGTTTCCCTTTGGGCTAAACATTAACCCTATCTGTAACAATGGCCCCTTTATTGGAGCTCCCTATAGATCCTCTCAGGTCCCTGTCTGGGTTTCACATGAGGGGTGGGCGTGTCCTAACGGTCCCTGCCAGAAGCACAGTAGGAGGGGGAGAGCCAATCACAGCCCTGCACTCACACAAGCACAGACAGGCTTCAGTTCCCTATCAGGTCAGCCTAGCTGCTGATTGGTTCCTATCCTACAGTGCCACCGCCCCCCTGCACAGCCTGGGAAAGGAGGCAGCAGGAAGTGGAACAGATGGGCGGGGCTAGTGGGGTGTGGGGACATTTTCAATAAATCAGTATGAAACACTAGTTTTTCATGTCAATTACACTTTCCATGTCCTTTAAAGGACTTGTAGAATTGTAGATAGAAGCAAATTCCTTGCTAACAATGAGAATAAAGGAGGGATAAGCAGGGAATAAAAATACATCATTCCATCAGTCCCTTCCCTATTGAGTTTACAACCAACCAATTGAAAAGCTGGTAAGAATCGGACATTCATTTTAGGATGAAATTGCTAAACAAATGGCCCTGACTCAAAACTTCTCACTTATTAAACAACATGAGTAGAACAATCCATTGGCAATAAAAAGGGCAAATAAACCCAACAACCTGATGCAGGGAGCCAAGATATGTACAAGAGAGGGAAAGAGCAGGTATGTGATGCTACGGGCAGCGGCTGTGGGGCTCAGAGATACAGGGGCCCGGCTCATGGAACATCACAGAATTACTGATTCCTAAGCAAAGAAACAGCCGAGACACTACCATTCCTCAAAGCAAAATCTGCCCACCAAGAAAATGGCGCTGGCAAACTGTTCTGCCGGGAGCAGGGAGAATCGGCCAGTGCTATTGGTCCAGCTTGGTGGGCGGAACTTAAACAAAGCAGTATCAGTGGGAAGGGAGAAAAGTTCCTGTATCAGGGGCTGTACTATAAGCAAACCAGCGGCACCCACAGCCTGAGGCTTCCTGAGATCTCTGTAGGAACCGGCTGGGGATTGTGTCCTGCTGCCCCTGTAACTCCCTCCCCTGTGTCCCTGGCATTGTCCCTCCCCTGCACTCACATCTCCAGCCTGGGCTACTGGGTAAGTGCTTTTCCCTCCTCCTCCTCCTCCTCCTCCTCCTCCTCCTCCCTGCACTGTCTGTGGGACTGGGGGTTAATCCCGCTGCAGGGGCTGATAGAGAGGGGCGGCTGTGGGACTGGGGGTTAATCCCGCTGCAGGGGCCGATAGAGAGGGGCGGCTGTGGGACTGGGGGTTAATCCCGCTGCAGGGGCTGATAGAGAGGGGCGGCTGTGGGACTGGGGGGTTAATCCCGCTGCAGGGGCCGATAGAGAGGGGCGGCTGTGGGACTGGGGGTTAATCCCGCTGCAGGGGCCGATAGAGAGGGGCGGCTGTGGGACTGGGGGTTAATCCGCTGCAGGGGCCGATAGAGAGGGGCGGCTGTGGGACTGGGGGTTAATCCCGCTGCAGGGCCGATAGAGAGGGGCGGCTGTGGACTGGGGTTAATCCCGCTGCAGGGCCGATAGAGAGGGGCGGCTGTGGGACTGGGGGTTAATCCCGCTGCAGGGGCTGATAGAGAGGGGCGGCTGTGGGACTGGGGGTTAATCCCGCTGCAGGGGCTGATAGAGAGGGGCGGCTGTGGACTGGGGTTAATCCCGCTGCAGGGGCTGATAGAGAGGGGCGGCTGTGGGACTGGGGGTTAATCCCGCTGCAGGGGCTGATAGAGAGGGGCGGCTGTGGGACTGGGGGTTAATCCCGCTGCAGGGGCTGATAGAGAGGGGCGGCTGTGGGACTGGGGGGTTAATCCCGCTGCAGGGGCTGATAGAGAGGGGCGGCTGTGGGACTGGGGGTTAATCCCGCTGCAGGGGCTGATAGAGAGGGGCGGCTGTGGGACTGGGGTTAATCCCGCTGCAGGGGCTGATAGAGAGGGGCAGCTGTGGGACTGGGGGTTAATCCCGCTGCAGGGGCTGATAGAGAGGGGCGGCTGTGGGACTGGGGGTTAATCCCGCTGCAGGGGCCGATAGAGAGGGGCGGCTGTGGGACTGGGGGTTAATCCCGCTGCAGGGGCTGATAGAGAGGGGCGGCTGTGGGACTGGGGGTTAATCCCGCTGCAGGGGCTGATAGAGAGGGGCAGTTTACTGATTGGATAAACCCCTCCCTGTACAACATGTATTTATTGCACTAATATCAGAGGGGGGCCCAAGCGCAGCCCCACAGGCAGCTTTATATGGTGGGTTTCTGTTCCTTGCTGTCAGGTTCTCCAGAGATGGAACCAAGGAGGTTAGAGGGGAAATGGGAGAATGAAGAGCCGGACACTGAGGAGCCTCTGCCCACAATAAAGAGGGAAATGGATCCTGTTCCTGGGGCCGGTGAGTAACGTTTCTGTATATAACTGAAACTATTGATTTTGTATAATATTACATTGCTTTTCTTGGTGGGGACATTACAGAGGACATATAATATCAAGAGCAATTATGTACCTGCAAAAATCCACAAAACACATTAAAGTCAATGGGCATTTTTTCATGGCTACCACACAACTTTGTTTTCTTGTGTCTTGAATGATTAACACCAGGAAGTGAAGAGGAACTGTGTCCCCCCTTTATATCCACATCTGCCAATGCACCTTGCACCGGTCCCAGACCCCCCCGACATTCATAGTACATTCTAGGGCTGATTCACTAAAGTGCGTTCATTTTTATCGCATGCTTTTTTGCATTAAAATAGACGCAACAATTAGCGCACGATTCACAACAGTATTACCGCATGCGTTAATTTGCGCGCAGAAATGAATATGAACGCAGGATTCACAAACACTTAGAAGCGCTAAATATCGCATTAGTCTATGGGAAAATTAACCCCTACTTGGGGCAGGCGGTAATTATAGAAAAGTACAGTTAATGAGCTTTTGGCAATAAAATAGTGTTATTTATTCAAGTGTTGGCCCCAGAGTGACGCAGCCGCCAGTTTGCAGGGAAATGGGCATTTTTAATACAGTAATTTTATGAAAGTAATGGCATTATTATGGTACTATAGCGGCGCATATATTGTCGCGAATATGTAGTCGCCATAATATTCGCTACTATAGAGGCCTCTGTGTATGAATGTATATATATATATATGTATAATAGATTGAAATAACATCTTGCAATATTATCTCACAGAACTTCAGCTGAATGTAGCGCCTCAACCCCAGGCTCCATCAGCCCCGGACTCTCCCCAGGCCAAACGCTGGGCACCAGGTCCAACTGCGGACGAGGGACCCTCACGACGGACCAAAGATGTGGGGACCCAAACAGCACCTGATTGGACTGACCCCACCCTTCGGCCAATGCAGGAGGAGATTGCCACCATGAAGGCCCAGTTGGCCGAGCTCCATGGGAAAATGGCCGAGCTCCAGGGGGAAATGGCCCAAATCAAGGGCAACATGGCCCAAATCAAGGGCAGCGAGCCCTAAGTTTTATTTTTTATATTTTTAGCATTTTAAAAAATGTTATAGTTACGATAAAAGTTGTTAGTTTTGTAGTCTTGAACTGAGTAATGTCTAATTATTTATCCTTCCTTGATATGGTATTCTATACTTTCATGTAGTTTCCCCTACACCCTTACATTTATCAGTAACACATCAATATGCTATATGGGTTACATGTTTGCAAATATTCTGCCAACAATTTTGCCTTTAGCCCATTTTGCTGAATAGTAAAACTTGCGCTAATTAGTACGTAGCGTATTTTCTGGCGAGTGGGATAACTGCCAATCCAATGTTTTGGCGCCAGAATAATCGCAATATTATATTTGTTCCCGTTTAATAAACTGCCCATAACATATTTGCCATTTATTCTGTGTCTAAAATCTCCCACTTAAAGGAGACATATCCAAAAAAAATAACAATGTACCAATGAATTATACTCCTCTAGATATAGAAGGATTGTGCTTTAAAAAGTTGTGTTTCTGACTGATTTATTGAGAAATTCCACAAAAACCCCACTAGCCCCGCCCATCTGTGCCACTTCCTGCTGGCTGAATTCTCTGGGTGAGCTGGGGAGCCGGCGGCCCTCCGTACCCTGCACTGTAGGATAGGAACCAATCAGCAGCTAGGCTGACCTGATAGGGAACTGAAGCCTGTCTGTGCTTGTGTGACTGCAGGGCTGTGATTGGCTCTCCCCCTCCTACTGTGCTTCTGGCAGGGACCGTTAGGACACGCCCACCCCTCATGTGAAACCCAGACAGGGACCTGAGAGGATCTATAGGGAGCTCCAATAAAGGGGCCATTGTTACAGATAGGGTTAATGTTTAGCCCAAAGGGAAACCAGCACCGGATATTATTCATAATTGCCTACAAAATTACCTTTTTTTCCCATTTATCCAATATGTCTCCTTTAATTGAGGCCATAAGTTGCACATAATAATAGGCGGCCATACATACATACACACACACACACACACACACACACACACACACACACACACACACACACACACACACACACACACACACACACACACACACACACACACACATACATACATACATACATACATACACACATACACACATACATACACACATACACACATACACACATACACACATACACACATACATACATACACACATACATACATACATACATACATACATACATACATACATACATACAAGTAAAGTAAGTAGGAACCAAAGGCTAATTGTTGCAAAGGCTTGCTATTTATATGCGGGTGTTGACTAAAATATCGCATGAAGTATCGCGCGTAAATTAGCGCAAGTATGCTTATAGTGAATCGAGGATTTAGCCGCGAAAATTTAGACACAATAACATTTTTAACGCACTTTGGCGAATCAGCCATAAAGTTTGGTCAGGCTCTGTGGTTAGGAACCAGAGAAGATCTATAGGGAACTCCAATAAAAGTAAAGATCCCCATACACGGGCCGATTATAGCTGCCGATATCGGTCCCTTGGATTATTATTTTTTTTAAGCTACTTGCTACCCGATATCGCCCACCCGTAGGAGGGGATATCAGATGAAGATCCGCTCACTTGGCGACATCGCCAAGCGAGCAGATCTTATAGTGTATGGGGACCTTAACAGTCCTCTTAAGCCCAGATTTAAATCTGGTGCCTAACAATACTTGTTATGGGCTATACAATGAAGGTGGCATTAGAAGATACTTTTATATTGGAATATTCCAGGGGATCACTATTACCTGTATCTTCCTTCTGATCTAACACAAGGCACTTCCTTACTCCCAGCTTTACACGGCCCCGTCTCTCCCTTACTCCCAGCTTTACGCGGCCCCGTCTCTCCCTTACTCCCAGCTTTACGCGGCCCCGTCTCTCCCTTACTCCCAGCTTTACGCGGCCCCGTCTCTCCCTTACTCCCAGCTTTACGCGGCCCCGTCTCTCCCTTACTCCCAGCTTTACGCGGCCCCGTCTCTCCCTTACTCCCAGCTTTACACGGCCCCGTCTCTCCCTTACTCCCAGCTTTACACGGCCCCGTCTCTCCCTTACTCCCAGCTTTACACGGCCCCGTCTCTCCCTTACTCCCAGCTTTACACGGCCCCGTCTCTCCCTTACTCCCAGCTTTACACGGCCCCGTCTCTCCCTTACTCCCAGCTTTACACGGCCCCGTCTCTCCCTTACTCCCAGCTTTACACGGCCCCGTCTCTCCCTTACTCCCAGCTTTACACGGCCCCGTCTCTCCCTTACTCCCAGCTTTACACGGCCCTGTCTCTCCCTTACTCCCAGCTTTACACGGCCCTGTCTCTCCCTTACTGGCAGCTTCCCCAGAGCCACAGCCAGAAATATTACAGATAAAGAAATAGGAAGAAGAACCGGACTCTGATGATCATCTGAACCCAATGGAAAGCTCAGCAGCACCACTTACTGATGGGGGTAAGTAGCCAGAAAATCTGTTAGTAAGATCAGGCTGGATGTAAGGGATCTCCCTGCTTGTGCCTACAAACTAACCTGCACTTGGACAGCAAAAAAGCACTTTCCCTAACTGGCCTTCAGGCTGGGCCCCCTTAGCCCATAACAAGGTTACAGATATATAGAAACATTGGGGTAACAGTCACCCCGCTATAGTTCCAGGGGTACCCAGGGCACAAACAAGCACTCACCCCAAATCCCCCCCTAACTGGCCTTCAGGCTGGGCCCCCTTAGCCCATAACAAGGTTACAGATATATAGAAACATTGGGGTAACAGTCACCCTGCTATAGTTCCAGGGGTACCCAGGGCACAAACAAGCACTCACCCCAAATCCCCCCCTAACTGGCCTTCAGGCTGGGCCCCCTTAGCCCATAACAAGGTTACAGATATATAGAAACATTGGGGTAACAGTCACCCCGCTATAGTTCCAGGGGTACCCAGGGTACAAATAAGCACTCACCCCAAATCCCCCCCTAACTGGCCTTCAGGCTGGGCCCCCTTAGCCCATAACAAGGTTACAGATATATAGAAACATTGGGGTAACAGTCACCCCGCTATAGTTCCAGGGGTACCCAGGGCACAAATAAGCACTCACCCCAAATCCCCCCCCTAACTGGCCTTCAGGCTGGGCCCCCTTAGCCCATAACAAGGTTACAGATATATAGAAACATTGGGGTAAGGGGGCCCAGCCTGAAGGCCAGTTAGGGGGGGGATTTGGGGTGAGTGCTTATTTGTGCCCTGGGTACCCCTGGAACTATAGCAGGGTGACTGTTACCCCAATGTTTCTATATATCTGTAACCTTGTTATGGGCTAAGGGGGCCCAGCCTGAAGGCCAGTTAGGGGGGGATTTGGGGTGAGTGCTTATTTGTGCCCTGGGTACCCCTGGAACTATAGCGGGGTGACTGTTACCCCAATGTTTCTATATATCTGTAACCTTGTTATGGGCTAAGGGGGCCCAGCCTGAAGGCCAGTTAGGGGGGATTTGGGGTGAGTGCTTATTTGTGCCCTGGGTACCCCTGGAACTATAGCAGGGTGACTGTTACCCCAATGTTTCTATATATCTGTAACCTTGTTATGGGCTAAGGGGGCCCAGCCTGAAGGCCAGTTAGGGGGGGATTTGGGGTGAGTGCTTATTTGTGCCCTGGGTACCCCTGGAACTATAGCGGGGTGACTGTTACCCCAATGTTTCTATATATCTGTAACCTTGTTATGGGCTAACAGTCACCCCGCTATAGTTCCAGGGGTACCCAGGGCAGAAATAAGCACTCACCCCAAATCCCCCCCTAACTGGCCTTCAGGCTGGGCCCCCTTAGCCCATAACAAGGTTACAGATATATAGAAACATTGGGGTAACAGTCACCCTGCTATAGTTCCAGGGGTACCCAGGGCACAAATAAGCACTCACCCCAAATCCCCCCTAACTGGCCTTCAGGCTGGGCCCCCTTAGCACATAACAAGGTTACAGATATATAGAAACATTGGGGTAACAGTCACCCTGCTATAGTTCCAGGGGTACCCAGGGTACAAATTATATCAGTTCTCAACCCTGTTTTCCCTTTATTAGATTGTTCCATGAACTACACAGTGAAATTAGAAATGTCTCCTCAGAGCTCAAAAGAGCCAGAACCCACTGATTCCAATTGCACTCTGGAAAGAGAAGGCCCTGGGCTTTTTAAAGGGCCAGTACAGTACAAAGCTGAGGCTGATTGGGAGAGTGAGACTGGTACAAGGTATGAGGGCGGCTCAGCAAGGTCGGAAGCACCAGGGATTACCTGCTGTAAATGTGGAAGCCCCTTCCCTTTGGATAAAGACCTTCTTACACACGTCTGTGGTGACACCACAAAGAACTT
Organism: Xenopus tropicalis; assembly: GCF_000004195.4. Classification (NCBI taxonomy): domain Eukaryota; kingdom Metazoa; phylum Chordata; class Amphibia; order Anura; family Pipidae; genus Xenopus; species Xenopus tropicalis. The sequence goes on from NC_030682.2 coordinate 4,947,915, forward strand.
AAACAGTGAATCTCATAACACAGATACAGAGTCGGGTCCTTTTAGCTGTATGGAGTATGAAAAATGTGGCAGTGTACAGGTTAAACCCAGTCTAGATCTGCTGGTTCTGACACGGGAGAAACCATTCCTGTGTCCAGTATGTGGGATATTTTTCCATCGAAAAAGCCAACTTGAGTATCACCAGAACATTCACACAGGGGAGGGGCCTTTCCTATGTACAGAGTGTGGGAGGAGCTTTGCGCTGAAGGGCCAGCTTCAGAAACACCAGAGAGCTCACACGGGGGAGAAACCATTTCTCTGCACAGACTGTGGGAAACGTTATACGTTATATATAAAAGCAGCCTCCTTACCCATGCAATGAAACACAAAGGCGACAAACCTTTCTCGTGTACAGAATGTGGCAAAAGCTTTTCTGACAAGATCGACTTCCTCAGCCATGAGAAAACTCACACAGGGGAGAAGCATTTTTCATGTGCAGATTGCGGGAAACTTTTCAAAATAATCATATAACATTCTTGTAACAATTTTTTAGTGAAAGAGGGTGAAAGAGTGTCCAATGTGAGCTTAATAATTACCAACCCCCTTTCTGATCAGTATAGTTTTTTTTATAGAGTAGTGCTAGGGTAAAGCTGACCCTTATTAGTCAATATATTTCCCCCTTCCTGCTTGGAATACAGATCTATCAAACCTCCCTATTTCCATGGGAGTTAGCTGATTTCGAAGGCTTTCCCCCGGTCCCCCAGCAGCATTCTCTCAATTTTCTCGAAGTCCTGTGGCGAATTCCGCGGGCGCAATAGCTGTCAGGTTGACAGCTCTGAGGGCAGCAGATGTACCCCATACGCACAGACATAAACCATGCTCCTTAATGGTCTCATTAAAGGGAACAAAAAATGTGCCAGTGCATTATACTCCTCTACTGAAGGAATGTGCTGAGAAAAGAAGCCTTTACCCCACCCCGCCCATCTGTTCCACTTCCTGCTGCCTCCTTTCCCAGGCTGTGCAGGGGGGCCGGCAGCACTGTAGGCTAGGAACCAATCAGCAGCTAGGCTGACCTGATAGGGAACTGAAGCCTGTCTGTGCTTGTGTGACTGCAGGGCTGTGATTGGCTCTCCCCCTCCTACTGTGCTTCTGGCAGGGACCGTTAGGACACGCCCACCCCCTCATGTGAAACCCAGACAGGGACCTGAGAGGATCTATAGGGAGCTCCAATAAAGGGGCCATTGTTACAGATAGGGTTAATGTTTAGCCCAAAGGGAAACCAGCATCGGATATTATTCATAATTGCCTACAGGGTTAGGGTTTTTTTTTTTTTATTTATTCTATATGTTTCCTTTAATTACACCCTCTGCCTATTGCCCCCACACCTACCTGATCAAGTTAGGAGGAAGGGCATGCAGTGGGATCTTTGGCTGCACTAAACTCTACATTCTTGTGTCAACTCAGTGGCCTTATGAGGTGCAGCTAATACGGCCCTGGGAGGTTACAAACATGGAAACAAGTAGAGTGTGGATACAAAATATAGCAGGTCTATTGTTTTCATACAGACTTTATTCAGATTTTATGACTGGCAAAAGCCTCACAATATAAATGTGCTGCTTGGTGCCTTTGTGCCCCCTTGGCATCCCCCCATGTTTGTCTAACCCAAGGCTCCAGCCGACAGAACATCACTGTACCTGAACTTCCCACTCTTCGCTGTCTTAGCATAAGCCCATGGGCTCAATATGGCCCCTAATAGGGTTAATTATGAGAGTAAGCCCATGGGCTCAATATGGCCCTTGATAGGGTTAATTATGAGAGTAAGCCCATGGGCTCAATATAGCCCCTAATAGGGTTAATTATGAGAGTAAGCTCAATATAGCCCCTAATAGGGTTAATTATGGTCCTCAGCATTCTTTAGGGACTAGACTACTTTTAATGCTATTGGAGGGGGGGGGGGGGTGGGGCACAGCAGTAGGGATATAGGACCCCTGTATAAACTACCTGCTACTCGTGATTCCGCTTGTTACATACTATAACTGAATCAGTGAAGGCAATATACAGCTACGTATGAGGAACCCCCTCATATAAACCTTTATTTATAGGCCCCTCTATTTTATCTGTATGTGCTTAATGCTATAACGCAATCACTAATCCACAGGGGATACTTCCTAAAAAAAAAAAAAATTACATTTTTCCCATTGCCCAATGGAAATATGAAGTGGCTCATACATACTTATTTCCCCCTTTCTAAAATTGCAAGATGGAATCATCCTGCAGCTTCAGTTTTGCTTAAACCGCCACTGTTTCTGTCACAGTCTCCTATGTAACCACTCGCCGCCCTCCTGTAGTGTTACAATATCCATTTTCAAGAAGCCTAAAGTCACAACTGCCCACAGGCCATGGTCTGATGGGAATGTGATTATTAATGGCTTTCTATAGCCTTAGAAGGGAACCCTCCTACATGTTCTCCCAGCCTGCAATGGGGTATTACCATTCCATCATGGCAACATCATTCTCCCCCCCATACTGCTCACAGTCCAGGCGGAACATTTTAGGCTGTCTCTTTAACACTCTGCTTACAGATAATCCTCTATAAAAAGAATGAATTAAATCGAAATGTTCTTCAAAAATTCTCATTTTGCCAGGGGACTTCTCCCTGCGTAGAAGCAAAATACTGGGCATAGGCATCTCTCACACTCATGCCGCTATTCGGTCCTCGCACAACGTTCCAGGGCACCCCGGGCAGAGGATCCAGTATGGAATCCTCAAATACAATCCCATCTCTCAGCAGCACCAGATTATGCAGCACACACGCGCATTTAATAATGTCGTCTACGAAGGCGGTATTGAGCTGTATGGCAGAATGAAACACCCGCCATTTATTTGCCAGGATCCCAAATGCACACTCCACCATTCTACGCGCCCTGGTCAGCCTGTAATTGAAAGCTCTTTTAGTTCCAGTCAGGTTTCTGATTGGATAAGGCCTCATTACATTCGTGGAGATTCCAAAAGCCTCGTCTGCCACTATAACATATGGGAGCGCTGGGCCTTTGGTGCCGGGCAGAGGTTTATTTGCAGGAAAGTTAAGTTTGCCTTCATTCACCATCTTCCCAAGATTGGATTTAAAAAATCCGCTGGCGTCTCCGTCACTGCCATATGCGCCCACGTCAATGTAGGTGAAACAGTAGCTGCTGTCAACCAGGGCTAACAGAACCGTGAAGAAGACCTTCGAGCAAGACTTGGACACGGTATTGGGGGGCCTGGTGACACGGATGTGCTTGCCATCTAGAGCCCCGATGCAGTTGGGGAAATCCGTCTTCTCATAAAACCCCTCGGCGATCTTCATCCACTTCTCAGTGTTTGGTTCCGGCATGACAAGGTCTTTAGTCACATTCCAAATAGTCTTGCAGGTTTCCCGCACTATCATGCCGATCGTAGCTCGTCCAATAAGGAACTGGTAGTGCAAAGCTGCAAACGTGCTGCCGGTAGCAAGGAACCTAAAAAACAGGGCATTGCAGAAAGCTTTTACTTTTCCTTTTACCTATACTTGCCAATTGTGTGAGTATAAATGTCCAGCCACTCTCTGGGCTGATGGCTACATGAAGCACTCCCCTTTACAGTCAGTATTTACAGCATTTAAAAACACAAAGCTGACTGGATACCATGGGTAATTAGATTTAGGGCAAACTTGGGGGGGGCTGGTCATAAATTGGATGCTACTATGAAAGATTTACCCACTTTTTATAGATCCTACTTAATTTCTATGCCTACTTTACTGTAACCAGGTTTACTTATCTCTTTCCCTTCTTGCTAAATCAGTTATATAGGTCTCTAGCCAGGCACATATTAGCTTTTCATATAAATGGCAAATCACCAATTTGTTTATGCAAGATACAATCTACACATAGGCCAGAATGGGAAGAATGAGGAAATTGGCCACGTGATTCAATGGACACATCAAATTGAAGAGAGCACAGTTAGCACAGTGAGCACTTACAGACCCACACTGACCTATCTATCCACTCACATACAGACCCACACTGACCTATCTATCCACTCACATACAGACCCACACTGACCCATCTATCCACTCACATACAGACCCATACTGACCTATCTATCCACTCACATACAGACCCACACTGACCTATCTATCCACTCACATACAGACCCATACTGACCTATCCACTCACATACAGACCCACACTGACCTATCTATCCACTCACATACAGACCCACACTGACCTATCTATCCACTCACATACAGACCCACACTGACCTATCTATCCACTCACATACAGACCCACACTGACCTATCTATCCACTCACATACAGACCCACACTGACATATCCACTCACATACAGACCCACACTGACCTATCCACTCACATACAGACCCACACTGACCTATCTATCCACTCACATACAGACCCACACTGACCTATCCACTCACATACAGACCCACACTGACCTATCTATCCACTCACATACAGACCCACACTGACCTATCCACTCACATACAGACCCACACTGACCTATCTATCCACTCACATACAGACCCACACTGACCTATCCACTCACATACAGACCCACACTGACCTATCCACTCACATACAGACCCACACTGACCTATCCACTCACATACAGACCCACACTGACCTATCCACTCACATACAGACCCACACTGACCTATCTATCCACTCACATACAGACCCACACTGACCTATCTATCCACTCACATACAGACCCACACTGACATATCCACTCACATACAGACCCACACTGACCTATCCACTCACATACAGACCCACACTGACCTATCTATCCACTCACATACAGACCCACACTGACCTATCTATCCACTCACATACAGACCCACACTGACCTATCCACTCACATACAGACCCACACTGACCTATCTATCCACTCACATACAGACCCACACTGACCTATCCACTCACATACAGACCCACACTGACCTATCCACTCACATACAGACCCACACTGACCTATCCACTCACATACAGACCCACACTGACCTATCTATCCACTCACATACAGACCCACACTGACATATCCACTCACATACAGACCCACACTCATACAGGCCCACACTGACCTATCCATCCACTCACATACAGGCCCACACTGACCTATCCATCCACTCACATACAGGCCCACACTGACCTATCTATCCACTCACATACAGACCCACACTGACATATCCACTCACATACAGACCCACACTCATACAGGCCCACACTGACCTATCCATCCACTCACATACAGGCCCACACTGACCTATCCATCCACTCACATACAGACCCACACTGACCTATCTATCCACTCACATACAGACCCATACTGACCTATCCACTCACATACAGACCCACACTGACCTATCTATCCACTCACATACAGACCCATCTATCCACTCACATACAGACCCACACTGACCTATCTATCCACTCACATACAGACCCACACTGACCTATCCACCCACTCACATACAGACCCACACTGACCTATCCATCCACTCACATACAGACCCACACTGACCTATCCATCCACTCACATACAGACCCACACTGACCTATCCATCCACTCACATACAGACCCACACTGACCTATCCATCCACTCACATACAGACCCACACTGACCTATCTATCCACTCACATACAGACCCACACTGACCTATCCATCCACTCACATACAGACCCACACTGACCTATCCATCCACTCACATACAGACCCATACTGACCTATCCACTCACATACAGACCCATACTGACCTATCCACTCACATACAGACCCATACTGACCTATCCACTCACATACAGACCCACACTGACCTATCTATCCACTCACATACAGACCCACACTGACCTATCTATCCACTCACATACAGACCCACACTGACCTATCTATCCACTCACATACAGACCCACACTGACCTATCTATCCACTCACATACAGACCCACACTGACATATCCACTCACATACAGACCCACACTGACCTATCCACTCACATACAGGACCCACACTGACCTATCTATCCACTCACATACAGACCCACACTGACCTATCCACTCACATACAGACCCACACTGACCTATCTATCCACTCACATACAGACCCACACTGACCTATCCACTCACATACAGACCCACACTGACCTATCTATCCACTCACATACAGACCCACACTGACCTATCCACTCACATACAGACCCACACTGACCTATCCACTCACATACAGACCCACACTGACCTATCCACTCACATACAGACCCACACTGACCTATCCACTCACATACAGACCCACACTGACCTATCTATCCACTCACATACAGACCCACACTGACCTATCTATCCACTCACATACAGACCCACACTGACATATCCACTCACATACAGACCCACACTGACCTATCCACTCACATACAGACCCACACTGACCTATCTATCCACTCACATACAGACCCACACTGACCTATCTATCCACTCACATACAGACCCACACTGACCTATCCACTCACATACAGACCCACACTGACCTATCTATCCACTCACATACAGACCCACACTGACCTATCCACTCACATACAGACCCACACTGACCTATCCACTCACATACAGACCCACACTGACCTATCCACTCACATACAGACCCACACTGACCTATCTATCCACTCACATACAGACCCACACTGACATATCCACTCACATACAGACCCACACTCATACAGGCCCACACTGACCTATCCATCCACTCACATACAGGCCCACACTGACCTATCCATCCACTCACATACAGGCCCACACTGACCTATCTATCCACTCACATACAGACCCACACTGACATATCCACTCACATACAGACCCACACTCATACAGGCCCACACTGACCTATCCATCCACTCACATACAGGCCCACACTGACCTATCCATCCACTCACATACAGACCCACACTGACCTATCTATCCACTCACATACAGACCCATACTGACCTATCCACTCACATACAGACCCACACTGACCTATCTATCCACTCACATACAGACCCATCTATCCACTCACATACAGACCCACACTGACCTATCTATCCACTCACATACAGACCCACACTGACCTATCCACCCACTCACATACAGACCCACACTGACCTATCCATCCACTCACATACAGACCCACACTGACCTATCCATCCACTCACATACAGACCCACACTGACCTATCCATCCACTCACATACAGACCCACACTGACCTATCCATCCACTCACATACAGACCCACACTGACCTATCTATCCACTCACATACAGACCCACACTGACCTATCCATCCACTCACATACAGACCCACACTGACCTATCCATCCACTCACATACAGACCCATACTGACCTATCCACTCACATACAGACCCATACTGACCTATCCACTCACATACAGACCCATACTGACCTATCCACTCACATACAGACCCACACTGACCTATCTATCCACTCACATACAGACCCACACTGACCTATCTATCCACTCACATACAGACCCACACTGACCTATCCACTCACATACAGACCCACACTGACCTATCCACTCACATACAGACCCACACTGACCTATCTATCCACTCACATACAGACCCACACTGACCTATCTATCCACTCACATACAGACCCACACTGACCTATCCACTCACATACAGACCCATACTGACCTATCTATCCACTCACATACAGACCCATACTGACCTATCCACTCACATACAGACCCATACTGACCTATCCACTCACATACAGACCCATACTGACCTATCCACTCACATACAGACCCATACTGACCTATCCACTCACATACAGACCCATACTGACCTATCCACTCACATACAGACCCATACTGACCTATCCACTCACATACAGACCCATACTGACCTATCCACTCACATACAGACCCATACTGACCTATCCACTCACATACAGACCCATACTGACCTATCCACTCACATACAGACCCACACTGACCTATCTATACACTCACATACAGACCCATACTGACCTATCTATCCACTCACATACAGACCCATACTGACCTATCCACTCACATACTGACCTATCTATCCACTCACATACATAACCTATATATACCAACATCAATACTAACTGAAGGTTTTAGTATCACAGTAGCCTTCAATATTCTGCTTGCACTAATCAAAAAAACAGGGGACATGTTCACCTTAACGTTACAACCAGTCGTTCCGCTGGGGATATGGCCTGGCGCATATTCGTATCCATCCGATGCAGATGCGGATGTACAAGCTTTAGTAGCTCATCAAAGGTGGAGATGGACATCCGGATGTAGGCGAAGAACTTCTCAGGGTTTTTCCGTAGCTTGCCATACAGCAGGTGGAACTGACCCTTGGAAAAGCGCTGATAGCACATCGGCTGCACCCACTGTCTCCTTTTCTTCACCACAACATCATCTGCCATTATAAGGGATACACAGGGGATCCATTATGTTCAATCAACTTAGTCCCATCCCCAACTCTGAAAATTTAAGTAGTGCATTATGGGAATTCAAAAGCAATCCCATTTATTGTCTAGAAATGTCAGAGCCCTTTTACCCTGCTCACAGGTGCAGAACTTGCACTTGACTGAAAGAGCTAGCCTCGGTTTTACCACCACAAACATCATGATCCTGAAAAGTATCTTAACCCTTGTGGTGCCAGGATGTTTTGATCCCCTGACACCAGATATGCTGGAATTATAGGAAGAAATTCTAGCTACTTACCCCCATCAGTTAGTGTAGCAGATGACCTTTCATTTGGGTGAAGATGGTCTTCAGAGTCTGATTCTTCCTCCTTTATCTTTATCTGTAATATTTCTGGCTGTGGAGCTGGGGAAGCTGCCAGTAAGGAAGAGACAGGGCCGTGTAAAGCTGGGAGTAAGGGAGAGACAAGGCCGTGTAAAGCTGGGAGTAAGGGAGAGACAAGGCCGTGTAAAGCTGGGAGTAAGGGAGAGACAGGGCCGTGTAAAGCTGGGAGTAAGGGAGAGACAGGGCCGTGTAAAGCTGGGAGTAAGGGAGAGACAGGGCCATGTAAAGCTGGGAGTAAGGGAGAGACAGGGCCGTGTAAAGCTGGGAGTAAGGGAGAGACAGGGCCGTGTAAAGCTGGGAGTAAGGAAGTGCCTGTGTTAGATCAGAAATACTTCATACAGGCTTTATAGGGGTTATGGGCAAATCTTTCTATAGAAACAGAAGCAGCTCATTCTCCTGGCAGTTAATGAGCCTCAGGCACAGCTGTACCCAGCCCAAGCCCCGCCCACAAATACTGTCCCATCATCCCCCTCTGCCCCAGCCCCGCCCACAAATACAGCCCCCCATCATCCCACTCTGCCCAAGCCCTGCCCACAAATACTGCCCCCATCATCCCCCTCTGCCCCCACAGCAATAACCTCCAACTGGCACCTACCCACCCTGCTGGGAATAGCTGGGGGTTTGTACCCTTTGTGGGTCTGTGGGTTCCTGGGGTGTGTAGGGCAGAACCTCCTGAACTTGATGTACCCCTTTTTGCAAACCTAAAGCTTTCTTTTTGATTCAAAATCTTGCAAACAAAACAGCTTTATATAAAGGCAGACTTCAAATGTAATGTGCTTACCAGGGTCATAAAATGAATCAATTTCAAACTTTGGTTGCACTTGATCCTCAGCGTCCGGCTCTTCATTCTCCCATTTCCCCTCTAACCTCCTTGGTTCCATCTCTGGAGAACCTGACAGCAAGGAACAGAAACCCACCATATAAAGCTGCCTGTGGGGCTGCGCTTGGGCCCCCCCTCTGATATTAGTGCAATAAATACATGTTGTACAGGGAGGGGTTTATCCAATCAGGGGGAAAAAACAAAAACGTTAAGTGGACTTACTGGAAAAGTGTGACTCCATGTTGGGAATGGGTGGGGACCCTCTGGCTGTGCGCAGATAGGAGGGCCCCACACTCACTGTGTATCAGAAGGACTGTCTTGTCTGTGGGAAACAGCAGAATGGACAAACAGTTTAAGATATTGGTCCCTTCAGCAAGGTTCCACCCCCCACCTGCCCCTCTCTATCGGCCCCTGCAGCGGGATTAACCCCCAGTCCCACAGCCGCCCCTCTCTATCAGCCCCTGCAGCGGGATTAACCCCCAGTCCCACAGCCGCCCCTCTCTATCAGCCCCTGCAGCGGGATTAACCCCCAGTCCCACAGCCGCCCCTCTCTATCAGCCCCCTGCAGCGGGATTAACCCCCAGTCCCACAGCCGCCCCTCTCTATCAGCCCCTGCAGCGGGATTAACCCCCAGTCCCACAGCCGCCCCTCTCTATCGGCCCCTGCAGCGGGATTAACCCCCAGTCCCACAGCCGCCCCTCTCTATCAGCCCCTGCAGCGGGATTAACCCCCAGTCCCACAGCCGCCCCTCTCTATCAGCCCCTGCAGCGGGATTAACCCCCAGTCCCACAGCCGCCCCTCTCTATCAGCCCCTGCAGCGGGATTAACCCCCAGTCCCACAGCCGCCCCTCTCTATCAGCCCCTGCAGCGGGATTAACCCCCAGTCCCACAGCCGCCCCTCTCTATCGGCCCCTGCAGCGGGATTAACCCCCAGTCCCACAGCCGCCCCTCTCTATCGGCCCCTGCAGCGGGATTAACCCCCAGTCCCACAGCCGCCCCTCTCTATCAGCCCCTGCAGCGGGATTAACCCCCAGTCCCACAGCCGCCCCTCTCTATCGGCCCCTGCAGCGGGATTAACCCCCAGTCCCACAGCCGCCCCTCTCTATCAGCCCCTGCAGCGGGATTAACCCCCAGTCCCACAGCCGCCCCTCTCTATCAGCCCCTGCAGCGGGATTAACCCCCAGTCCCACAGCCGCCCCTCTCTATCAGCCCCTGCAGCGGGATTAACCCCCAGTCCCACAGCCGCCCCTCTCTATCAGCCCCTGCAGCGGGATTAACCCCCAGTCCCACAGCCGCCCCTCTCTATCAGCCCCTGCAGCGGGATTAACCCCCCAGTCCCACAGCCGCCCCTCTCTATCGGCCCCTGCAGCGGGATTAACCCCCAGTCCCACAGCCGCCCCTCTCTATCAGCCCCTGCAGCGGGATTAACCCCCAGTCCCACAGCTGCCCCTCTCTATCAGCCCCTGCAGCGGGATTAACCCCAGTCCCACAGCCGCCCCTCTCTATCGGCCCCTGCAGCGGGATTAACCCCCAGTCCCACAGCCACCCTCTCTATCAGCCCCTGCAGCGGGATTAACCCCCAGTCCCACAGCCGCCCCTCTCTATCGGCCCCTGCAGCGGGATTAACCCCCAGTCCCACAGCCGCCCCTCTCTATCAGCCCCTGCAGCGGGATTAACCCCCAGTCCCACAGCTGCCCCTCTCTATCAGCCCCTGCAGCGGGATTTAACCCCAGTCCCACAGCCGCCCCTCTCTATCGGCCCCTGCAGCGGGATTAACCCCCAGTCCCACAGCCGCCCCTCTCTATCAGCCCCTGCAGCGGGATTAACCCCCAGTCCCACAGCCGCCCCCTCTATCGGCCCCTGCAGCGGGATTAACCCCCAGTCCCACAGCCGCCCCTCTCTATCGGCCCCTGCAGCGGGATTAACCCCCAGTCCCACAGCCGCCCCTCTCTATCGGCCCCTGCAGCGGGATTAACCCCAGTCCCACAGCCGCCCCTCTCTATCAGCCCCTGCAGCGGGATTAACCCCCAGTCCCACAGCCGCCCCTCTCTATCAGCCCCTGCAGCGGGATTAACCCCCAGTCCCACAGCCGCCCCTCTCTATCAGCCCCTGCAGCGGGATTAACCCCCAGTCCCACAGACAGTGCAGGGAGGAGGAGGAGGAGGAGGAGGAGGAGGGAAAAGCACTTACCCAGTAGCCCAGGCTGGAGATGTGAGTGCAGGGGAGGGAGTTACACACAGGCCCAGTCTATATGCGGTTCATAACTTAAAAAAAAGCGTAACTTCACCTGTAACCGCCCCTACATATAACTCTCCGCCCCCCTCAAAACAAAGTGCGGAACTTTACTCACCATACTATTCCTTACACAAAATATTACCGGCTCGTTTATTTTTACGCCCATTACTAACAAAAGCGGACGCTGCCATGTTAATAGCAAATTGTAGCGTCACTTCCTGTGCGCCGGAGCGCTGTTACCGGGTTACAGTCAGTGTGAGGGCAGCGGGGCGCAGTGTCACGTACAGACTCATGTTACTCAGGTTTAACGCTAAATCTTAGAGAAATGGGCAGAAAAGCAGAGAGAGAAACGACTGGCTTGGGATGTGGGACGGGGCGAAACCAATGATGTGATATGAATATAATAGGGGAAAGCACCCCCCTATACTCATGGGCCAGCCCAATGCGGAATATAATAGGGGAAAGCACCCTCCTATACTCATGGGCCAGCCCAATGCGGAATATAATAGGGGAAAGCACCCTCCTATACTCATGGGCCAGCCCAATGCGGAATATAATAGGGGAAAGCACCCTCCTATACTCATGGGCCAGCCCAATGCGGAATATAATAGGGGAAAGCACCCTCCTATACTCATGGGCCAGCCCAATGCGGAATATAATAGGGGAAAGCACCCTCCTATACTCATGGGCCAGCCCAATGCGGAATATAATAGGGGAAAGCACCCTCCTATACTCATGGGCCAGCCCAATGCGGAATATAATAGGGGAAAGCACCCTCCTATACTCATGGGCCAGCCCAATGCGGAATATAATAGGGGAAAGCACCCTCCTATACTCATGGGCCAGCCCAATGCGGAATTGACTTTATTGCAGCCGCCAATCACCAGCCCTGCATTTTAGTACCATCTTGTTTCTGCTATAGGACAAATAGTATTACTCCCCTCACAAAGCAAAGGGTAATAACCTGCCTCTTCTAAGTTTAAAGGAGACATATTGGATAAATGGGAAACCCCTAACCCTGTAGGCAATTATGAATAATATCCGGTGCTGGTTTCCCTTTGGGCTAAACATTAACCCTATCAGTAACAATGGCCCCTTTATTGGAGCTCCCTATAGATCCTCTCAGGTCCCTGTCTGGGTTTCACATGAGGGGTGGGCGTGTCCTAACGGTCCCTGCCAGAAGCACAGTAGGAGGGGGAGAGCCAATCACAGCCCTGCACTCACACAGGCACAGACAGGCTTCAGTTCCCTATCAGGTCAGCCTAGCTGCTGATTGGTTCCTATCCTACAGTGCCGCCGGCCCCCTGCACAGCCTGGGAAAGGAGGCAGCAGGAAGTGGCACAGATGGGCGGGGCTAGTGGGGTTTGGGGGAATTTCTCAATAAATCAGTCAGAAACACAACTTTAAGCACAATCCTTCTATATCTAGAGGAGTATAATTCCCTGGTACATTCATAATGTTTATAGGATATGTCTCCTTTAAAGCAGGGACCCCAGCCTTTTTTTACTCAGATGTAAGAATTGTTGGGGAGCCACACAAGAAAAAGTTCCTTGGGGGTGCCAGGGGCTGTGATTGGCTATTTGGTAGCCCAATGTGGACTACTGGCCCCCAGGAGGCTGTGCTTGGGGTAAAACTGTGTCTCTGTGTCCAAAACTTACCCCCAAGCCAGAGATGTAAATATAGGCACCTGCTGTGGGGAGACTGGGAGCAACATTATAGGGTGTTTCCCCCGAGCCGCTGGTTGGGGATCACTGACCCACGGCATGGGCAACTTTTGCCTCCCCAAAGAGGTTACTGGGGAGTGGGGAAACAAAGCGCTGCAGGTCATACCCAATATAGCCGGCCCTTGGATTAAATGTCTGCGTAGTTTGGATGAAGGGCAGTTCTGTGTAGCCATGCCCAGCTGGGGAGGCCCCGCTACTAGAAAGGTTAAATGCTGAGTGTATCCTTGAAGGACAGAAAATAATGCAGAGTGTGGGATTGTGGTGCACTTGTGGCTTTTTCCTGGCCTTAGCGCAGGGGCTTCTCTATAGGCGGGGGCTGCACGGGGCTCTCTATAGGCGGGGGCTGCACGGGCTTCTCTATAGGCGGGGGCTGCACGGGCCTCTCTATAGGCGGGGGCTGCACGGGCCTCTCTATAGGCGGGGGCTGCACGGCCTCTCTATAGGCGGGGGCTGCACGGGCCTCTCTATAGGCGGGGGCTGCACCGGGCCTCTCTATAGGCGGGGGCTGCACGGGCCTCTCTATAGGCGGGGGCTGCACGGGCCTCTCTATAGGCGGGGGCTGCACGGGCCTCTCTATAGGCGGGGGCTGCACGGGGCTCTCTATAGGCGGGGGCTGCACGGGCCTCTCTATAGGCGGGGGCTGCACGGGGCTCTCTATAGGCGGGGGCTGCACGGGCCTCTCTATAGGCGGGGGCTGCACGGGGCTCTCTATAGGCGGGGGCTGCACGGGCCTCTCTATAGGCGGGGGCTGCACGGGCTTCTCTATAGGCGGGGGCTGCACGGGCCTCTCTATAGGCGGGGGCTGCACGGGGCTCTCTATAGGCGGGGGCTGCACGGGGCTCTCTATAGGCGGGGGCTGCACGGGGCTCTCTATAGGCGGGGGCTGCACGGGCTTCTCTATAGGCGGGGGCTGCACGGGCTTCTCTATAGGCGGGGGCTGCACGGGGCTCTCTATAGGCGGGGGCTGCACGGGCTTCTCTATAGGCGGGGGCTGCACGGGCCTCTCTATAGGCGGGGGCTGCACGGGCCTCTCTATAGGCGGGGGCTGCACGGGCCTCTCTATAGGCGGGGGCTGCACGGCCTCTCTATAGGCGGGGGGCTGCACGGGGCTCTCTATAGGCGGGGGGCTGCACGGGCCTCTCTATAGGCGGGGGCTGCACGGGCCTCTCTATAGGCGGGGGGCTGCACGGGCTTCTCTATAGGCGGGGGCTGCACGGGCCTCTCTATAGGCGGGGGCTGCACGGGCCTCTCTATAGGCGGGGGCTGCACGGGCCTCTCTATAGGCGGGGGCTGCACGGGCTTCTCTATAGGCGGGGGCTGCACGGGCTTCTCTATAGGCGGGGGCTGCACGGGCTTCTCTATAGGCGGGGGCTGCACGGGCCTCTCTATAGGCGGGGGCTGCACGGGCTTCTCTATAGGCGGGGGCTGCACGGGCTTCTCTATAGGCGGGGGCTGCGTGAGGCTCTCTATAGGCGGGGGCTGCACGGGCTTCTCTATAGGCGGGGGCTGCACGGGCTTCTCTATAGGCGGGGGCTGCACGGGCTTCTCTATAGGCGGGGGCTGCACGGGGCTCTCTATAGGCGGGGGCTGCACGGGCTTCTCTATAGGCGGGGGCTGCACGGGCTTCTCTATAGGCGGGGGCTGCACGGGCCTCTCTATAGGCGGGGGCTGCACGGGCCTCTCTATAGGCGGGGGCTGCACGGGCTTCTCTATAGGCGGGGGCTGCACGGGCTTCACTATAGGCGGGGGCTGCGTGGGGCTGCACGGGCTTCTCTATAGGCGGGGGCTGCACGGGCCTCTCTATAGGCGGGGGCTGCACGGGGCTCTCTATAGGCGGGGGCTGCACGGGGCTCTCTATAGGCGGGGGCTGCACGGGCTTCTCTATAGGCGGGGGCTGCACGGGCTTCTCTATAGGCGGGGGCTGCACGGGCCTCTCTATAGGCGGGGGCTGCACGGGCCTCTCTATAGGCGGGGGCTGCACGGGCCTCTCTATACGCGGGGGCTGCACGGGCCTCTCTATAGGCGGGGGCTGCACGGGCCTCTCTATAGGCGGGGGCTGCACGGGCCTCTCTATAGGCGGGGGCTGCACGGGCCTCTCTATAGGCGGGGGCTGCACGGGCCTCTCTATAGGCGGGGGCTGCACGGGCTTCTCTATAGGCGGGGGCTGCACGGGCTTCTCTATAGGCGGGGGCTGCACGGGGCTCTCTATAGGCGGGGGCTGCACGGGCTTCTCTATAGGCGGGGGCTGCACGGGCTTCTCTATAGGCGGGGGCTGCACGGGCTTCTCTATAGGCGGGGGCTGCACGGGCTTCTCTATAGGCGGGGGCTGCACGGGCCTCTCTATAGGCGGGGGCTGCACGGGCCTCTCTATAGGCGGGGGCTGCACGGGCCTCTCTATACGCGGGGGCTGCACGGGCCTCTCTATAGGCGGGGGCTGCACGGGCCTCTCTATAGGCGGGGGCTGCACGGGCCTCTCTATAGGCGGGGGCTGCACGGGCCTCTCTATAGGCGGGGGCTGCACGGGCCTCTCTATAGGCGGGGGCTGCACGGGCTTCTCTATAGGCGGGGGCTGCACGGGCTTCTCTATAGGCGGGGGCTGCACGGGGCTCTCTATAGGCGGGGGCTGCACGGGCTTCTCTATAGGCGGGGGCTGCACGGGCTTCTCTATAGGCGGGGGCTGCACGGGCTTCTCTATAGGCGGGGGCTGCACGGGCTTCTCTATAGGCGGGGGCTGCATGGGCCTCTAAAGGAAAGATCTCTTACTTTTAACAGTGACCCCTATTGGAGCCCCTAATAGACCTGACCTGTGTCTGTTACAAATGAGTGGTGGGCGTGTCCTAATGGTCTGCCCCTATTAATTCAATGCTCCAGAAGGAAAAAAATAAATAATTTCCTATTCAAACTGACCTATGCTTTATTTATAATTAGCAAAGTACAAAAAGAAGAAAATCTTTATTTTTTATCTAAAAAAAAGATGTGTTAGTCAGCTGAACGGCGCTTCTTTCCAGATTTGCCCCCAGGAATGTAGTATTAAGCGCAGAGCTACGTGGGGGCCATTGCATCAGTCTAGTGACACCCCCTGTGTAAGTGAATCTCTTTCAGTACAGTGGTATCTTCTCCAGTCTCAGACAGGGATGGACCTGCTCATTCCATTTATCTATTTTCTTTTTTGGGAGGGGGGGTGTCACTGTCTCTATGGGTGCTGTAAGGCCAGCGGATAGAGGGAAGGGCACTAATGGAGCAAATACTTTACGGTTTGATCTCACTCCCTGACGAGGGTAAATAAAAACAGTGTGTGCATCAGGGAGAATGGGCCCTTCTGCTCTCCCTCCCCAACCAGTGACCTCCCGACACTCCGCTAGGGCTTCTTTCTGAGAGATCGGCTATAGTCTAGTTACTGTCTCTCTGATATAGTGTTCTTTAAAGTGTCCCCTATGTGTAGGCATCAAGGTCTATAAAGTGCTAATAACATTAAACACTGCGGCTTCCCTATAGATCCGCTCGGGTCTGTGTCTATTCCAAGTGCCTACTGGGTGTGTCCTAACGGCCCACAAGCATAGAAGAATATCTCCCCTTTAAACTGGGGCTGGAAATTGTAGTGCTCGGCCGCTAGAACCCACAGAAAATAGAGTTTTGCCGATTTAAAATCCAAAGTAAAACAATTCTAACATATATTAAAGGATGGCAAAAAGGAGGATCAATATGTCTACTGCCATCTTTTCATTGAATATAAAAGCCCTCTTCCCCCCCAGGTCTTCTCCACAACAGCTAAAGCCAGAGAGTGTCAGCTCCTAGGGGCACATTTACTAATCCACGAACGTCCGAAAGCATCCGAATGCGTTTTTTTCGTAATGATCAGTATTTTCGCGATTTTTTTTCGTCACCGTTACGACTTCATCGTATATTTTTCGCGACTTTTTCGTCGCCGTCACGAAACATTCGGATTGGGTTTTCCGTAATACGAAAAAATTGCGATGGCGCCAAAATAATCGCGCAAAATACGATAAAGTCGCGCCGGCGCCGAAAAAGTCGCGACAAATACGAAACAATGAAAAAAAATCGCAAAATTTTCGTTTCCAATCTGTTTTTTTCCCATTCGGGATTCGGATTCGGGGATTAGTAAATGTGCCCCTGTTTCCTGCCTCTCAGTAGCACCCCATTTTATATTTAGATACCACTTGTACGTTTGTGATTGGCACAATAGGGCATGTGGGGTATCAGGAAGGCTGGGGAACAACGGCTTTACTGCGCCCTTTACGTCACAGATGCGTTTCCCCGCATTCTGCATGTATTAAGTTTATTTTGCGTGAGTCTTTTGGTGTCGCAGAAGGATACTCTTTTGGGAGAAGCACCCGCCACATTCTGCACAGATAAAAGGTTTCTCTCCCGTGTGAACCCTCTGGTGCCTGACAAGTATCCCGCTGGCAGAGAAGCATTTGCCACATTCTGTACATGCAAATGGTTTCTCCCCTGTGTGAGTTTTCCGATGGCCCTGAAGGATGCTCTTTCGGGAGAAGCTCTTGCCGCATTCTGTGCAAGTGAATGGTTTCTCCCCGGTGTGAACCATCTGATGGTTGCGAAGATCAGCTCTGATGGAAAAGCCTTTCCCGCACGTGGCGCATAGGAAAGATCTCTCCCCCGAGTGAATCTGCCAGTGCCTGAGAAGTTTGTTCTTTTCCGTGAATCTTCGCCCGCATTCTGTGCACGAGAAAGGTTTATCCCCTGTGTGAGTTTTCTGATGCCCTTGAAGGTTGCTCTTTCGTGCAAACCTTTTCCCACATTCGGAGCACGCGAATGGCTTTTCTCCTGTGTGAGTCACTTGATGAGTCTGAAGATGAACCTTGAGAGAAAAGCTTTTCCCACAGATCGTGCACGTGAAAGGTTTCTCTCCTGTGTGAACTCTCCAGTGTTTCAGGAGTTTGCTCTTTTCAGAGAAGCTTTTGCCACATTCGATACAGGCGAATGGTTTCTCTCCGGTATGAATCATCTGGTGGCTCATAAGGCTAATCTTGTGAAAAAAGCTCTTCCCACATGTAGTGCACGTGTAAGGTTTCACCCCTGAGTGGATTTTCCGGTGACTGTAAATGTGGCTCTTCTGAGAGAAACTTTTCCCACAGTCTGTACATTTGTAAGGTTTATCCCCTGTGTGAGTTTGTTTGTGGATCTGAAGATAATGCTTGCGAGAGAAGCTCTTCCCGCATTCTGTGCAGGTGTATGGTTTCTCCCCTGTGTGGATCATCTGATGGTTCATAAGGCTGCACTTATGAGAGAAGCTTTTCCCACAAACTATACACAAAAAACATTTCTCCCCTGTGTGAATTTTTTGGTGACTGCAAAGATGGCTCTTCTGAGAGAAGTATTTCCCGCATTCTATGCACATGAATGGTTTCTCCCCAGTGTGAATAGCCTGGTGTTTGACAAGGGTGATCTTCTGAGTGAAGTTCTTCCCGCATTCTGCGCATGTGAATGGTTTCTCCCCTGTGTGAGTTTTCTGATGCCGTTGGAGATGGGTCTTTTGAGAGAAACATTTCCCACATTCTGGGCACGAGAAAGGTTTCTCTCCTGTGTGAATTTGCTGGTGGTTGTGAGAAGCACAAAGGTGAGTGAGAAGATCACTACTGGCTGAGAAACATTTCCCACATTTGCTGCAGATAAAACCGGATCCGTTAGCACTTGCTGAGTCATCCTCATCTCTTGTTCCAGACTCTGCTCTAGTCTGTACTCTGTCCCCTAGAATTACTTCACTCGCCTCCGACCACTCCTTTAACCTTTCCAAGGAATCCTCATGTTCCTCTTCTTGTGAGCCCCGCAAGTCTATCCAGGTTCTGGTTTCATCAGGCAAACGGCTGGCTAAGGAAAGATAAGGCAAGTATCAGAACTGAAATTAGAATTATCTTACAGCTGCATTATGGGAAACTTATTAGAACTGGGCATGCTGGGCAATAGTTAACAGGTCTCTTTCATGACTAAAAAAATATACCAAACTGAAATGTATTCAGCTAGAACTTCTTGTGCACGTGGTACTGGGGGAGCTGCTATGCACACACACTCTCTGCACGTGTCAGACCCCCAGTACTTCTATCCTCACTAGAAGCCCCTTGAGACCCGAGCACCAAACAAAACGCGCTGTGCATGAAGCATTATGTGTGAAAGCAAAATGAAGAACTTCCTCTCCAACACCTCTCTGTGCCCGTAGTTTTGCTTTCTGGTACCTGGAATCACTACCCCAGTAACAGTAACCAAGTTACTGTTAAGGGGGACATATTGTGAGAAAAACAAATATATGAATATAAATATATGAAAAAGTACCGTTTCAGGCTAATTTTATTGAGAAATTTCTCCAACCCCTCCCCCCCCCACACACAATTCTTCTCTGTGTTGTTGGGGTCTTGTTTGCTTCTACAAAGTTTAAAAAAAAAAAAAAAAAGGCATGAATATCCATGAAACTGAAAGAAAAATTCCTTACCCCCAACGGCCAAGATTTCCATTGGGTTCAGATCATCTTCAGACTCAGGCTCTTCTTCCTTTATCTTTATCTGTAATATTTCCAATTCCTCTTCAGGGGAAGCTGCCAGTAAGGGAGAGACAGGGCCGTGTAAAGCTTGGAGTAAGGGAGAGACAGGACCGTGTAAAGCTGGGAGTAAGGGAGAGACAGGGCCGCGTAAAGCTGGGAGTAAGGGAGAGACAGGGCCGCGTAAAGCTGGGAGTAAGGGAGAGACAGGGCCGCGTAAAGCTGGGAGTAAGGGAGAGACAGGGCCGTGTAAAGCTGGGAGTAAGGGAGAGACAGGGCCGTGTAAAGCTGGGAGTAAGGGAGAGACAGGGCCGTGTAAAGCTGGGAGTAAGGGAGAGACAGGGCCGTGTAAAGCTGGGAGTAAGGGAGAGACAGGGCCGTGTAAAGCTGGGAGTAAGGGAGAGACATGGCCGTGTAAAGCTGGGAGTAAGGGAGAGACAGGGCCGTGTAAAGCTGGGAGTAAGGGAGAGACAGGGCCGTGTAAAGCTGGGAGTAAGGGAGAGACAGGGCCGTGTAAAGCTGGGAGTAAGGGAGAGACAGGGCCGTGTAAAGCTGGGAGTAAGGAAGAGACAGGGCCGTGTAAAGCTGGGAGTAAGGGAGAGACAGGGGCGTGTAAAGCTGGGAGTAAGGGAGAGACAGGGCCGTGTAAAGCTGGGAGTAAGGGAGAGACAGGGCCGTGTAAAGCTGGGAGTAAGGGAGAGACAGGGCCGTGTAAAGCTGGGAGTAAGGGAGAGACAGGGCCGTGTAAAGCTGCCAGTAAGGGAGAGACAGGGCGGTGTAAAGCTGGGAGTAAGGGAGAGACAGGGCTGTGTAAAGCTGGGAGTAAGGGAGAGACAGGGCCGTGTAAAGCTGCCAGTAAGGGAGAGACAGGGCCGTGTAAAGCTGGGAGTAAGGGAGAGACAGGGCGGTGTAAAGCTGGGAGTAAGGGAGAGACAGGGCCGTGTAAAGCTGGGAGTAAGGGAGAGACAGGGCCGTGTAAAGCTGCCAGTAAGGGAGAGACAGGGCGGTGTAAAGCTGGGAGTAAGGAAGAGACAGGGCCGCGTAAAGCTGGGAGTAAGGGAGAGACAGGGCCGCGTAAAGCTGGGAGTAAGGGAGAGACAGGGCCGTGTAAAGCTGCCAGTAAGGGAGAGACAGGGCGGTGTAAAGCTGGGAGTAAGGGAGAGACAGGGCCGTGTAAAGCTGGGAGTAAGGGAGAGACAGGGCCGTGTAAAGCTGGGAGTAAGGGAGAGACAGGGCCGTGTAAAGCTGGGAGTAAGGGAGAGACAGGGCCGTGTAAAGCTGGGAGTAAGGGAGAGACAGGGCCGTGTAAAGCTGCCAGTAAGGGAGAGACAGGGCCGTGTAAACCTGGGAGTAAGGGAGAGACAGGGCCGTGTAAAGCTGGGAGTAAGGGAGAGACAGGAACGTGTAAAGCTGGGAGTAAGGGAGAGACAGGAACGTGTAAAGCTGGGAGTAAGGGAGAGACAGGGCCGCGTAAAGCTGGGAGTAAAGATGGCCATACACTTAAAAATCCAGCCATTTGGGAGGTTGCCTAACAAGCGGATCTTTCCCCAGTAAACCCATATTGATCAGATAAGGGAGTGCCTTGTGTTAGATCAGAAATACTTCATACAGGCTTTATAGGGGTTATAGGCAAATCTTTTTAAGAAACAGAAGCTGCTCATTCTTCTGGCACCTAATGAGCCTCAGGCACAGCTGTACCTTACCACCCCTCTGAATTCAAATAACTCACCGGCCCCAGAATCTGAATCCACTTCTCTCTTGATTGCAGGCAGAGGCTCCTCAGTGTCCGACTCTTCATTCTCCCATTTCCCCTCTAACCTCCTTGGTTCCATCTCTGGAGAACCTGACAGCAAGGAACAGAAACCCACCATATAAAGCTGCCTGTGGGGCTGCGCTTGGGCCCCCCCTCTGATATTAGTGCAATAAATACATGTTGTACAGGGAGGGGTTTATCCAATCAGTAAACTGCCCCTCTCTATCAGCCCCTGCAGCGGGATTAACCCCCAGTCCCACAGCCGCCCCTCTCTATCAGCCCCTGCAGCGGGATTAACCCCCAGTCCCACAGCCGCCCCTCTCTATCAGCCCCTGCAGCGGGATTAACCCCCAGTCCCACAGCCGCCCCTCTCTATCGGCCCCTGCAGCGGGATTAACCCCCAGTCCCACAGCCGCCCCTCTCTATCGGCCCCTGCAGCGGGATTAACCCCCAGTCCCACAGCCGCCCCTCTCTATTGGCCCCTGCAGCAGGATTAACCCCCAGTCCCACAGCCGCCCCTCTCTATCAGCCCCTGCAGCGGGATTAACCCCCAGTCCCACAGCCGCCCCTCTCTATTGGCCCCTGCAGCAGGATTAACCCCCAGTCCCACAGCCGCCCCTCTCTATCGGCCCCTGCAGCGGGATTAACCCCCAGTCCCACAGCCGCCCCTCTCTATCGGCCCCTGCAGCGGGATTAACCCCCAGTCCCACAGCCGCCCCTCTCTATCGGCCCCTGCAGCGGGATTAACCCCCAGTCCCACAGCCGCCCCTCTCTATCAGCCCCTGCAGCGGGATTAACCCCCAGTCCCACAGCCGCCCCTCTCTATCAGCCCCTGCAGCGGGATTAACCCCCAGTCCCACAGCCGCCCCTCTCTATCAGCCCCTGCAGCGGGATTAACCCCCAGTCCCACAGCCGCCCCTCTCTATTGGCCCCTGCAGCGGGATTAACCCCCAGTCCCACAGCCGCCCCTCTCTATCAGCCCCTGCAGCGGGATTAACCCCCAGTCCCACAGCCGCCCCTCTCTATCGGCCCCTGCAGCGGGATTAACCCCCAGTCCCACAGACAGTGCAGGGAGGAGGAGGAGGAGGAGGAGGAGGAGGAGGGAAAAGCACTTACCCAGTAGCCCAGGCTGGAGATGTGAGTGCAGGGGAGGGACAATGTCAGGGACACAGGGGAAGGGAGTAGCAGGACACAATTCCTCACATCTCAGCTTTCTATGCTGCTCTGTATTCAGGCCAGGATAGCATTGATAACTTTCAGACCGCCCCTTGGGGAGGTACTTCCGTCCCCTGTAGATGATGTAGCACGTTGGGTCGCTCCCTTAGGCTCAGTACCAATTAAAAAGCTGCTTTTATTCCACACTTGTCTCTACTAGAGAGTGGCGTCGCCATTTTATTGGTGGGCACAGCCGCTGGGTTGTTTTGTTAGTTCTGACAGGAATATAGAGAAGCCAGAGAGCATTGTGGGACTGTCAAACCCAAGCGGTGTCCACTCCCGTAGGAACACAAATATAAACAAACTGTGTCTAAAAGGCACCGTGTTATAAAGGGCATTGAGGTTTGTCTGTGAGAGGGGTAACGGGTCACATTCAGTTAGAATTGTGTCACAGGGGTTTCCCCAGCCCGACTCCTCCCCTTATCCAGACTCCTCCCCTCATGTCTGTGCCAATTAGCTAGTTGCAGCTGTAGGGGCTGCCTGGGGATCAGCACTCGGTCCCTGTGAGTTACTGTATCTGTGGGATCTATAGACTGTTTGCTTCAAGATCCAACAGAGACCCACTGCCCCCTTTGCACATAAGGGTCCGGGAGCAGCGAGCCGGGGGGGGCAGAAGGTCTGCGGGTGATTTAAAGGGGTAGTTCGTTCTAAGCAACTTTTACATTGGTCTTCAGTATTTATTTTTTTATAGTTTAATTATAACACTTTACAGCTTTCAAATGGGGGTCACTGACCCCGGCAGCCAAACCCCATTGCTCTGTGAGGCTCCAGTTTTATGGTTATTACTCCAGAGAGGGAGTTGAGACTTCAGCGCTTTTATAGTCCTAAAGTCAAACGAAAAGCAACGTTACACCGCCCATTCCTACACTTGTGTCACACAGCCGTGTTTAGATAATGTGAGTGGCTCTGAGAAGAGCCTTTGGGTTATTTGATGCTTAGAGTTCATCGTTCGGAGCGTTACTTGCCCTTGGCCGGCTTGGAGCTCTCGGCTTTCTTGGGCAGCAGCACGGACTGGATGTTGGGCAGGACCCCGCCCTGAGCGATAGTCACCCCTCCGAGCAGTTTGTTCAGCTCCTCATCGTTGCGCACAGCGAGCTGCAGGTGCCTGGGGATGATGCGGGTCTTCTTGTTATCCCGGGCAGCGTTCCCGGCCAACTCCAGGATCTCAGCGGTCAGGTACTCGAGTACTGCGGCCAGATAGACCGGAGCTCCGGCTCCCACCCGCTCGGCATAATTGCCTTTCCTCAGCAAGCGGTGAACACGGCCAACTGGGAACTGCAGCCCAGCCCGGGATGAGCGGGTCTTGGCCTTAGCCCGAACCTTGCCGCCTTGTTTGCCTCTGCCGGACATGATCCCCAATACAACTCAGCTACAAAGAAATAGAAGAATGTAGCGTTCTTACGCCAGGTACTGGGTTTAGTAGGCAGCGCAGGACACACCTCTCTTCTCTAATTGGGTGAATTCTGGTTCAGCCAATCATAGTTGGGGTTTTAGGAAGCGCCAATAACTTGCTCTAAGCGCATTCATCCTTTTTCTTTTTTGTCATGTAAGTTCGATTGCAGCCAATCACACAGACGCTTTCTGGAACACCAATCCGTAGCTGTAGATGGGAGGGTTTATGCCATGTGACACAAACCGACCAGTTACAGACGCAGGTTCCGAGTTCCCTTATTTGCAGGGGAGGGCTATAAAAGCAGCAGCCCGGGAAAAGGAGGAAACAGTTTTCTCGTATATCAGAAAGCGTAAGGATAGTTGATCATGCCTGAACCAGCCAAGTCCGCTCCAGCCGCGAAGAAAGGCTCCAAGAAAGCGGTGACCAAGACCCAGAAGAAAGATGGGAAGAAGCGCAGGAAGACGAGGAAGGAGAGTTACGCCATTTACGTGTACAAGGTGCTGAAGCAGGTGCACCCCGATACCGGCATCTCCTCCAAGGCCATGAGCATCATGAACTCCTTTGTCAACGATGTGTTTGAGCGCATCGCAGGGGAAGCCTCCCGCCTGGCTCATTACAACAAGCGCTCCACCATCACCTCCCGGGAGATCCAGACCGCGGTCCGCCTGCTGCTGCCTGGGGAGCTGGCCAAGCACGCCGTGTCCGAGGGCACCAAGGCTGTCACCAAGTACACCAGCGCCAAGTAACTGCTGCCCCATCTCCTGCCCTACTCCCAGCAACACAAAGGCTCTTCTCAGAGCCACACACCCCCTCCCTATAAGATCTGTACCTTGTTGGTTTACTGTCTTACACTAATGTAAAACGTTTCATGGCCTGATGGTCTTTTAACGGGATAGATGTTGCTTACTAATTACCCAGTGTTTGTCCAAATCCCCAGAAGTGTATCGGTACAACTCTATTTTTACTCGACAGATTTTTACGTGTAAACGTTAGCGAATTCTGTAGTGATCGATACAGTATCTAAGGCTCAAATTGAGAGAATTGGTTACGTTATTACTGGATTCTCCATTGTTGCAGTTCAGAACCTGCGATTAAAATCATGTGGCAGATTCATTTCTCCGTCCAATTAGGTCACACGGAGATCTCTATAACCGGAGCGGTGTCTGACCGTACGGATTATTATGGCGGGAGCCTGGGGCAGTGTGAAAAGGTCTCTGGATCCCTGAGAGGCAGATAATATACTGAAATCATTGTGAGCGGGATTTTCTGGACACTATTTCCTTACGCGCAATAAGGTACAATATAAACTCTTTTCTCCTGTGGAACTTTGTTTGCGCTGATATTTTGGCGGGTGTCAAAATCAGCCAACAACGGATTCGCAGACTTGCCAGTAAATCGCCCAAGGAACTGAAATTTAAATAAACCAATTACAGAGGTGCCGGGCTGTGTGGGGAAAGTCCCCGGATCCGTGAGGCGGATAATGTGCTGAGACAGCGAGAGGAATATTGTGAGCGACATTTCTAGACAGGTAACCGCCATTATGACATCCTTACGCGCTATAAGGTACAATATGAAATATACTCGACGCCACTTTCTTTCTCCCTGTGGAACTTTATTTGATTTCTGATATTTTGCCGACCAAATTAAAACCAACAATGGTTTCTAAAATGTATTAAAAATACCGTAGTAAACCAACTAAGGCGCTAAATAAACCAGTAACAAAGCTTAATTTTTGGCGGGATGTAGCTGTCTGCTGAGTTCGGTGTAGTTAATAGATTCCTATTGGTTACTAGGAACTGAGGCCACAAATCGTCATTTTAGCCCCACCCATTATTTCAGTTCCCTCTCAGGTTCTGTCCATATGTATATAAGGGCCCGCTGGAAGGCAAATACTTTAGTTTACCTTCTGCGGTGAATAGAGAGAGATATGTCTGGACGCGGCAAAGGCGGGAAGGGTTTGGGGAAAGGAGGCGCCAAGCGGCACAGGAAGGTACTGCGGGATAACATCCAGGGCATCACCAAGCCCGCCATCCGCCGCCTGGCACGGAGAGGGGGAGTCAAGCGCATCTCTGGCCTCATCTATGAGGAGACTCGTGGGGTCCTCAAGGTTTTCCTGGAGAATGTCATCCGGGACGCCGTCACCTACACCGAGCACGCCAAGAGGAAGACCGTTACCGCCATGGATGTGGTGTACGCTCTCAAGCGCCAGGGCCGCACTCTCTACGGCTTCGGGGGCTGAATCTGCTCATAAACCGATATAAACCCAAAGGCTCTTCTCAGAGCCGCCACATGGTCGCTAAGAGTTGGAACAACTAGGCTTATTCAGTCCGTGGACACTTCCACTGACATACGGAACCATAGTTTGGTCAGTATCCTGCCCCGTCGGAGTGATATAAAGTATCGCAGGGGGAAATTAATAATTAGCGATCTGAGAATGAATCGGTTGGTAATTCCCTCTCAAAAGTCTTCGCCCTGTGTCTCTTTCATTCTCCCGGGACTTTGGCTTGAACAAAAATGAAATCTTCTTATAGTTGTCCCTGGGCAAAATAGGTGGGTGTTTGGGCCGGGGGGGTAGCTCTAGGGGCACAATGGTGCTGGGGAGGCACAGACCGGGTGTCAGTGCGAGGGAACCGACTGTGTTGGCTCAGGCCCCGCTGATTCTCACACTGTTGCCCTGTGGCACTGTTGCCCTGTAGCACATTCTCCCTCCCGCGGCTGATAAACTTCCTACATTGCAGTAAAGCGCACTTGGGCCCCTCAGGGCGATAACACCTAGAAACAGTGGTCTCCCCCGCCCCCCTCAGCTTGGGGGCTGATTATGGAACCAAAGCCCCTTTATATAGAGGGAAATGCGGATATTAAACGGGAGTCAGTGGATAATCTGGGATATCTCTGTTAATCCGCAGCAGGAACCCCCCCGGCCCTACTAGTTACTTATACAGGAGGGGGCTCCCGGGTATAACAGTTGTATGAGCCGTGGGTTTGGCTCCTGTCCCTCAAAGGTTTCCGTGTAATCTGCCAAATGCCTGAATCCTACCGCAGTCACCTTCCCTCCCTACCGGCTCCTCATGTTCAGCTGATTTGATTGGGGATTTGGTGGCTCTGAAAAGAGCCTTTGTGCTGCTGGGAGGCTGTGCGGGTTGGATCTAAGCCCTCTCGCCTCGGATCCTGCGGGCCAGCTGGATGTCCTTGGGCATGATGGTGACCCTCTTGGCGTGGATGGCGCACAGGTTGGTGTCCTCAAAGAGACCGACCAGATAAGCCTCGCTGGCCTCCTGCAGAGCCATGACGGCTGAGCTCTGGAAGCGCAGGTCGGTCTTGAAGTCCTGAGCGATCTCCCGGACCAGGCGCTGGAAAGGCAGTTTGCGGATGAGCAGCTCGGTGGATTTCTGGTAGCGGCGGATCTCCCGGAGAGCGACTGTGCCGGGCCGGTAACGGTGAGGTTTCTTGACTCCGCCGGTGGCCGGGGCGCTCTTCCTGGCTGCCTTGGTGGCGAGCTGCTTGCGGGGAGCTTTCCCTCCGGTGGATTTGCGGGCAGTTTGCTTAGTACGGGCCATTCTGCACAACTCCGCGCTTCAAGTCACTAATAAAAATATAAACCAGAGAACCCTCTATATATTGGCGCTACTACTTTATGATTGGCTGATCATAACGCGTTCATACATCCTCCAACAAATCAGCTTCATTTTAAGAAATCCCGCCTCAACGCTACTGTGCTATTGGTCAGTTTTAATAGAATCGCGCCTTTGTTTGGGTCAGAGAAACCCGTTAGTGATTTGAGACATCCCGCCAAAATGTTCTTGATTCAGTATAACCTGCTAAGGGGACGGAGCCTATAGAGCCATAATTTTGGACTTTATGTTTTGTTGCAATTTAGTGCTGAGCCCAATGCACATTTTCACCACAATTCCTGGCAGCGATGCCGCTAATTAACCCAGTTATCAGTAAGGGAACCCCGTGTAACAAACTGTCAGTTTCCCGCACTATAACAGCCGCTCCCCGTTTTATTCCCCGGGTTCCACCTGAATCCGCTCAGCCGGGAGACAAGGGCTGAAACCAAAACCCATGGAAATGAATATTTGCTAAATGAAGCTGTAAAACCGCGAATCACCACTAGGTGCCGCCCTGTCACTAACTGTGCACTCAGCGCTGGGTTACAGATCCGGTCTGTAGTTCGTTTTGGACGGATCTCCCCCCGGCTGAATCTCTATTTGTGGCAGGGAACACGGACGCGGGCGTTGCTCCCTTATTTTGTTTCTCTCCCGTGTAATGTAATGAGGGATCAGCCCAGAGGATATAAAATGATCCCTCGGAGTAAATATAATGGGGAATTGTACAACCCGTGTGAGGGCGGGACTAGACCGTAGGGCCCATGGCCGGTACCAGTTGGCCCACTGGGTGGGACAGGGGCTCTGCCCGAACTGAACACCCCGGCATATTACAGTAACGCAGTCGCACAGATATCGGCTCTTTTGCTGGGGGAGGTGGGGGCTCTGAAAAGAGCCTTTGGTGCAAAGCGCTGGGGCCCCGGGGCCACATTACTTCTTAGGAGCGGCCTTCTTTGCTTTAGCCGCTTTGGGTTTGGCGGCCTTTTTAGCCGGGCTCTTGGCAGCTTTGGGCTTGGCGGCCTTTTTAGCCGGGCTCTTGGCCACCTTCTTGGGTTTGGCAGCTTTGGGCTTCTTTGCCGGTTTCTTCACCTTCTTGGGGCTCTTTGCTGCTGCCGAGACCTTCTTGGGCATTTTAGGGGACTTGGGCGCCTTCTTTGCCGCCGCCGCTGGTTTCTTGGCTTTGGGAGCCGCTGGCTTCTTCTTGGCCGCCTTCTCCTTACTCTCCAGCGGCTTCTTGTTCAGCTTGAAGGATCCGGAGGCTCCGCTCCCCTTGACTTGGGTGAGAGTCCCCTTAGTGACCAAGGCCTTGAGAGCCAGCTTGAGGCGGCTGTTGTTCCTCTCCACATCGTAGCCTCCGGCAGCCAGAGCCTTCTTGAGAGCGGCCAGGGACACCCCGCTGCGCTCCTTAGAGGCGGACACGGCTTTCACGATGAGCTCGGCCGCGCTGGGCCCGGAGGGTTTCTTGGCTTTGGCGCCTCCCGCTGCCGCCTTCTTGGGCTGCTTCTTCTTCTTGGCGGCTTCAGCCGGGGGAGGGGCCGGAGCGGTCTCAGCTGCAGTCTCTGCCATTCTCTCTCAGTTTGTAAAGGTAATTTTGATCGGATCTCCCGAAACCTCCTTATATTCAGCCTTTCTTTTCCCTGATTGGTCAACTGGCAACATCAAGTATGCCTCCTATTGGGTGGTGTTATAGCCCCGCCTATTATTTTTTACCTCCTTTCAAACCCGTAAAACTGACGCCTCTGTGTTTCTTCATCTTGAAAACATATTTTTTATTATTCCTTCCGATGATAAATATCGCACAGTCTGTAGCTGATCGGGTGCCACAGTAAGTTCCCTGCCCGGCAGTGGGATTATCTGGGAGGAATGTACGGAGGAGGAGCAGAATAGCGCCGGGGGATTCAGACTCCCAGGGATCGGGCACATTCTCCCCGTAGGGTTCGGGTTCTGCCGCCGATTCCCCGAGAAACAAGGGCCCCGGGTATAATATGGGCGGGGGGGCGGGTATAAAGGGAATGGGCGGGGCTGGGAATCCCAGACAAGTAGCACAGTACAGGGGCCTTTGGGCCCTCGGCTGCAGCATTCAGGGAAGGGCCACACTGAGTGCGGGGCATTTAGTTCTGAGTCCGTGCCGGATACTGATCAGTTGGGGGTTTATGTGCCGGGGAGAAGGGAACATGAGCGGCACTGAGTGTGAGTGAGGGAGAGAGGGGGCTGTATGTGCAGGGGGGGGGGGGGGTATTGGGTTCCCAGACGAGAGAGGGATAAGGGCAGATACTTTTATTCCCAAGAAGACAAGAGCCTGAGGCCGGTACCTCCCTGGCAGAGTAGCCCGGGGAGTTGCAGTGTTGGCAGAAGGTGCGCACTAGGGAGCCCCCTGGAACTAAATGATCCGTGTTTAGTGAGGGGAATTGAGGGTCTTTTCCCATACGGACTCGGCCGCTGTGAGAAGCTGTTGGGCCATAAAATCTGTTCCTATACCCATGGCGCTTATCTACTGGGACTTACTGGGAGCGGGAATGGGCTGCCCGAACCCCTGAATTTAGCCCAGTAACCGTCAGTGGAGACGGAAAGTTATGGACTAAATAAGCAAATTGTAGCCAAACGCATAATAAAGTCCTTGGCAGCAGTTACATGAAACAACGCTGAATTACAAGTTATGAACGGAACAGAAAGGGAAGGAATTAATCCTAGGGCAGTTTCTAAGGAGAAAATAAAGATATAAATCACCATCGGTAGGTACAGCTATTAGGGAGTGAGTGGGCGGCTCTGAGAAGAGCCTTTGTGTTTATATCGGTTTATGAGCAGATTCAGCCCCCGAAGCCGTAGAGAGTGCGGCCCTGGCGCTTGAGAGCGTACACCACATCCATGGCGGTAACGGTCTTCCTCTTGGCGTGCTCGGTGTAGGTGACGGCGTCCCGGATGACATTCTCCAGGAAAACCTTGAGGACCCCCCCGAGTCTCCTCATAGATGAGGCCAGAGATGCGCTTGACTCCCCCTCTCCGTGCCAGGCGGCGGATGGCGGGCTTGGTGATGCCCTGGATGTTATCCCGCAGTACCTTCCTGTGCCGCTTGGCGCCTCCTTTCCCCAAACCCTTCCCGCCTTTGCCGCGTCCGGACATATCTCTCTCTCTATTCACCGCAGAAGGTAAACTAAAATATTTGCCTTCCAGCGGGCCCTTATATACATATGGACAGAACCTGAGAGGGAACTGAAATAATGGGTGGGGCTTTAATGACGATTTGTGGCCTCAGTTCCTAGTAACCAATAGGAATCTATTAACTACACCGAACTCAGCAGACAGCTACATCCCGCCAAAAATTAAGCTTTGTTACTGGTTTATTTAGCGCCTTAGTTGGTTTACTACGGTATTTTTAATACATTTTTGAAACCATTGTTGGTTTTAATTTGGTCGGCAAAATATCAGAAATCAAATAAAGTTCCACAGGGAGAAAGAAAGTGGCGTCGAGTATATTTCATATTGTACCTTATAGCGCGTAAGGATGTCATAATGGCGGTTACCTGTCTAGAAATGTCGCTCACAATATTCCTCTCGCTGTCTCAGCACATTATCCGCCTCACGGATCCGGGGACTTTCCCCACACAGCCCGGCACCTCTGTGCCCCCGGCCCATAACAATCCGTACGGTCAGATAGGGCTTTCCCTGTGCGAGTCCCGTACCGTCAGGCATCTGTTATCTGAAATCCGCCACTTTATTCCTCTCAGGTTCTGAGCAGTCACACTATATACAGGTAACTGGTTACGGTATTAATCTCTATTTTCCAAATGAACTGCCCAGTTACAGCGCCCCCATCAGGAAACAACCCAAAGGCCCCCACACCGGCTAAAGAGAGCTGCCTGGCACAGATACGGGATGGGGAGGAGATATTATATACTCATATAGGGACAGTTTATTACTAAATACAGAAGTCACAGGGCCAATGAGGGAGCAGCACCACTAACCCCCAGTAAATACACCCAGAGCGCACAGACTGGGGATCCTTAATCCTTATTAGTGGAATAATACAACATACTAACCCTACAGGCGGCTTTTTGTGGGGTTTGTATGTTTTTGATAATACTTTTTGAATAATAAAAATTTGATTTTTTTTTTCTTTTGAGCTTTTGTGTTGAGTCTGGGATACGTTTGATATATACACTGGACTCTAACAGGCAGGATGGGCTTTCACTACATGAAAAGATCAAGAGGAAGGTAGTGCAACTACAACTCACTGCTGTGTGCAAAATAAGTAGATAAAAGGACACCAGAAGGTTCTTGCAGAAAACTCAAACTAAACTGGTTTAATTGTCCAAGACAAATGATCCCCAGGGTAATGCAGTAATACTCACAATGCAGATGTAGAGAAATGGATTGGCAGGTTCAATGCAGAGCAAGCAATGTACAGAGGCTCCACTGTGGGGAGTAGTCTGGGTAGCAACAAAGGCCTTAGGGTTCTACCTCTAGTGGCCCAGCCAACTTGAATCAGGGAAAAGTCTAAGCCTGAATTCCCTGTCGCTACTGCTGTCCCTTCACTAAAGCAGCAGAGCCTGTAAAGGAGACTACTCCCAGCTGTCTCTCATAGTTGGAGCCAGAAACTGCTCTTTCTAACTAAAACTGTGACTGTCTCACTTTCCTAGAAAGTGCTATTATATATATATATATATCCTGCACTTACTAATCTTCATTCATGGGGTCTCTGCACCCCGACTTCTCCAAAGGTAATGATCCCTCTGGGGTAAAAAGTGGCCATGTTAATCCCAGGCTCAGTTGTACACCCACCTGGTTCAACAGATGCAGCCAAGGAGGAAGGTCCACCCCTTTGCTAAACACTAGTGATGGGCGAAGTGTTTCGCCAGGCATGGATTCGCGGCGAATTTCCATGTTTCCCCATTGGCGGATTGTTTTGCGAAACGAAAAAGAAAATCGCAGCTGAAAAATTCGCTGCACATCCAAAAATAATGCAGAAATAATAGCTGCGGGCGACAAAATAATAGTCGCCGGCTGCAATTTTTTTTGCTGCACGACATTTTCGCTGTTTCGCGAATTTTTCACCATTTCACGGATCTTTTGATACATTCGCAAATTTTTCGGCGAAATGGAACAGATTCGCTCATCACTACTAAACACTATGTTAGAGTGAGAAAGGGAGTGGCCTGCCTATGAGCCAATAATATAGAAAATGTAAATAGGAAAATCTGTTACATAGGTTTATGCCCAGTAACAATCAAATAAGGAAGTGTAGGGTTTAAAGGAGACATATTGGATAAATGGGAAAACCCCTAACCCTGTAGGCAATTATGAATAATATCCGGTGCTGGTTTCCCTTTGGGCTAAACATTAACCCTATCTGTAACAATGGCCCCTTTATTGGAGCTCCCTATAGATCCTCTCAGGTCCCTGTCTGGGTTTCACATGAGGGGTGGGCGTGTCCTAACGGTCCCTGCCAGAAGCACAGTAGGAGGGGGAGAGCCAATCACAGCCCTGCAGTCACACAAGTACAGACAGGCTTCAGTTCCCTATCAGGTCAGCCTAGCTGCTGATTGGTTCCTATCCTACAGTGCAGGGTACGGAGGGCCGCCGGCCCCCCAGCTCATCCAGAGAATTCAGCCAACAGGAAGTGGAACAGATGGGCGGGGCTAGTGGGGTTTAGGGGGAATTTCTCAATAAATCAGTCAGAAACACAACTGTAGGGACCCATAGGGTTAAATGGCCCCTATGGCTTTAAATCCCTACAGGTTCAGTTCCCTTAGTTGCTGGGCAGAAGGGAATGTATCTAAGTGAGTTCATTAACATGTGTGCTATTGGTTAGAAGGTATAGTGACCACATCCTGCCTGACTTTGGTATAGTGTTGGGAGAGGAGTGGCACCTTCCTGTTGTTTGCTTCCACCTTAGGGACAAGGTGTGTGTGTGCTGAGAGCCCAGGGCATGGGCCCAGGCCCAGTGAAGTCGGGGAACAGGGCCCCGTGAATGAGGCATTAGATAGAGGCAGGTGTAGCTCCCTTTATAGTACCCTCTAGGGGTGTAAGGCAGTTAGGGTTGGGCCCCCGTACCAGTACCACTCTAGGAGTGTAAGGCAGTTAGGGTTGGGCCCCCGTACCAGTACCACTCTAGGAGTGTAAGGCAGTTAGGGTTGGGCCCCCGTACCAGTACCACTCTAGGAGTGTAAGGCAGTTAGGGGTTGGGCCCCCGTACCAGTACCACTCTAGGGGTGTAAGGCAGTTAGGGTTGGGCCCCCGTACCAGTACCACTCTAGGGGTGTAAGGCAGTTAGGGTTGGGTCCCTGTACCAGTACCACTCTAGGGGTGTAAGGCAGTTAGGGTTGGGCCCCCGTACCAGTACCACTCTAGGGGTGTAAGGCAGTTAGGGTTGGGCCCCCGTACCAGTACCACTCTAGGAGTGTAAGGCAGTTAGGGTTGGGCCCCCGTACCAGTACCACTCTAGGAGTGTAAGGCAGTTAGGGTTGGGCCCCCGTACCAGTACCACTCTAGGGGTGTAAGGCAGTTAGGGTTGGGCCCCCGTACCAGTACCACTCTAGGGGTGTAAGGCAGTTAGGGTTGGGCCCCCGTACCAGTACCACTCTAGGAGTGTAAGGCAGTTAGGGTTGGGCCCCCGTACCAGTACCACTCTAGGAGTGTAAGGCAGTTAGGGTTGGGCCCCCGTACCAGTACCACTCTAGGAGTGTAAGGCAGTTAGGGTTGGGCCCCCGTACCAGTACCACTCTAGGAGTGTAAGGCAGTTAGGGTTGGGCCCCCGTACCAGTACCACTCTAGGGGTGTAAGGCAGTTAGGGCTGAGCTAGAATGAGCAGCATGAGCTCCTGCATAGGATTTGCAGTTTTTCTGGAGATAGTTCTCCCAGGCCACATTGCCTGTAGTGTAGGGATCCAAGTGAATAGGGAATCAGGATAGAGAATTCCCTGAGGGATCTGCTACAGGGTGTGTCACAGAGGTGAAGGGAGATTCCTGCCAGTCTGCCCGCAGGAGAGTGTCAGTCTGAATATACACTCGGTATGTGTTGCCTGTACCAATGGCCTCTGAAGCTGTATTGTGAGTAACCCTGTGGGTGTTCAATAAACACTTATCATTTTGTTATGTAACGCTTTTCTGACCCAATTTGGAATAAACCCAGGCTAGTAGTGAATAGAGAGCATGGGTTACATTTGCGACACTTAATACAAAGGGGTGAGCCTCCGCTATATGGGAGAATCAGGATGGAGCGAGGGTGTAGTAGGACTACAACTAGCTGAGGTGAGGTGTGCAAGTGGTAAAGATGGACGCCAGAGGATTCTTGCTGATCAACTATAGTACAAGTTTATTCAAGGCACAACCAAATAGTGCAGCAGGGTTATACTCACAGACACAGCAGTATATGATGGCACAGATAATACAGCAGATGTGACACTTTAGGCACAGAATAACCCACTTGGAGAATGCACAGAGGATTAGCTGACTTCAGGAATGGATGCCCTTTATCTGGAATGGATCCCTCCGGCCGACTATTGATCAGGGTGAGAAACTGCCTGAATACTATGTCTTAACCGCGGTCCTGCAGAAATGGCACACAAAGCCTGGGTAGACTAAACCCTTTTGTTACAACTCCTGGTTGGGGCTATTTACTGCCCTTACTAAATAGACTGACTACGATCACCACTCCTAGAGGGTGCTAATAACAAATCTGTCTGTGCTGGCTTTACCTCGTTCACGGGGCCCTGTCCCCGACTTATCACTAGGGTAGGTGGTCCCCTAGGGTACAAATGGCTTCTGGGCCTATGTTCTGGTCCAGGCTCAGTTGGGATCTGTCCAGAACACAGCATGCAGCCAAAAGAGGAAGCCACTTCCTTGAGCAAGACACTATATAGTCTGCCAAGGGGAGTGGTCAACCTGGGCTAAACCTATAGGGGGTAGCCTAATAACAGTAACCTGATATCAGAGGGCTCTGCCCTATAACAATACAGATTAGATAAAGATAGGGGATAACACCATAGGGAGCTTAACCCTATGGGTCCCTACATTCACCCCGGGGGAAAATCCCATCTGGTGAAGGGTATCCAAGCCAGCATGGGGTTTTCAGTGCATGTTCCTGTCGAACTTTGCCTTTGTCACCTCGTAGGAGACATAATATGCAGGATGAGGCTTATCTATCTTGCCTCCACTGGGGAGGTCCGAAAGCAGTGCAAAGTTCTTATCCTTCTCATACTTTCCACAGGATCTCACTCTGTGTTTTAGTATTGTGCGACCAAACCACCACTCCCGGGCAATGTTAGCCAGATAGTCAACATCCTGATGTCGTTTCTCTGGGGTCTTGGCAAGCAGCCCCCCAAATCCAATCTTCTCACGTCTGGAGATCTCACCATACAGCCACTCGTCTTAGTGCTTCTCCACCTCATCATAAACCCACTCTGGGGCGTAAGGCATGTAGAACTGCCAAAGTTCATACACTTTATTATTGATCAGTCTCTGGACCCGTCACACAACCCTATACCTCTCAGGGTCTGCACGGCCTGGAGCCACCCAGCATGTTTCTTCTTTGCTGAAAGTGTAGTGAGGTGGTGGAGTATTAGGCAAAACAATGGCACCTTCTGGCCTACTCTGAGGTGGCCTTAGAGGTGCAGGTCTCTCCTCTCTCTGTGGGACAGTCTCAGCAGTGCCCCCAAATACCATATTAGGCCAATCTGGCTTAGCACGGCGGCGATGTCCAGGGTATTCAGCTGGTATCCTGGACCCTGAGGATGAGGCAGCACTAGCCTGCTCTGGGGTTAAAGATCGTGCCCTCCCTCTGCCGGTGTAGAAACTTAAGCGTTCCGTTTTCTGGGATAACTCAGTGTCCCTTGTGGCCCTATTGTAAGGCCAAATGGCTTCTGATTTTGCCACTGAAGGGGGTGCTCCTTGCTCATCGTCACTGCTGGTAGGTGACAGTAGGGCATCCCCGGAAGATTCCGCTATTGGTGGGGTGGCAGGTCTAACCGGGCCTGCACTGGGGGTTGGCGTAGTAGGTGGAGGTGGCGGGCTTGCAACTGGTGAGGCGCCCTCTTTGCATAATGATGGGGACTCTATCCTCACAGTGGGCCCAACCCAGCAAGTGTTATTGCAGCCAGGGCATCTGGCTTGCACATCTCCCAGGGCCTGCTCGAATTCCTCATTACAGCAGCCACTATAGGGTACTAGCCAGGTCTCCCCTTCTTCCCCACTCTTTTGGCCGAAAGTACCCAGCCACACATACCTGTGCTGGGAACTAGGACATTGCATTGAGATTGCGCTGTCTGTGGCCTCCTGTTTTATTTTTACTGATTCAGGGATATCAGCCATTTCAATATTATGAAGGGAGTAAATCACCCCACAACCGCAGCAGTGAATATATGATTCCTTCTTTAGCTGGTCCCAAACCGCTATGGCGGCTCTTAGGCGACCTTTAGGATCAATGTCCAATATGCTCTAGGGCACTGATAAAGTCCAACTGCCCTGTCGGTATCTTACTCGCCGACTGGGTAAGTATGTAGAGTATTCCGCAGCCGCGGTTAGTACTCACTGTCAATGCTTTCCACTCCGATCAGTATCCCCAGGTCGCAGCCGCGAGTCCTGGTTCTCCCGGGGGGAACTTCCGCTGCCAATTCACCCTCCGGTGCAGCCGCTTAGGGAGGTAGGCAACGCGGGTATTATTGCTGTACAGTCCGGCCTTGGTTCCAGAACGCAGCCGCAGATCTGGTATAGCACGGACCTCTCCCTATGCGCAGATGTTACTGGTAGCAGTAGGGTACAATAGCAAAGGTATAAATGTGCTGTTGTCACAGTGGAAGCAGCCGCTATCCAAAGTTCAGCAAGAGCTCTCTCTCCACGCGTCAGTATGGCTCAAGTGAGAGGCATAAGATGGCCGCCGTGACGTCAAAGTCTCGGAAAATGGCCGACCAAATCTCACAAACAACTCCGCCTATCGCGTGATCTTGTAGAAAGAGCGCCAAAAATACAAGGGCGGTGACTGACAGTTCCGCCGGCCAATGGGATTACACGGGGGAATCCCCAAGCCCGAACCCACGGCCAATTAGTACTGTGCTTTTACGATCAGGACTGCCGGCGCCTTTTGCCTATCGCGTCCGGCAGTGCCTGTCAGCAAGTTTTAAAGCAACACACACACTTTTACTCAGCCCCTCAGGTAATGGCTCCGAAAATTTCAAAATAAATTTAACCCTTCGGGCCCCACGTTGGGCGCCATAAATGTAACGCTTTTCTGACCCAATTTGGAATAAACCCAGGCTAGTAGTGAATAGAGAGCATGGGTTACATTTGCGACACTTAATACAAAGGGGTGAGCCTCCGCTATATGGGAGAATCAGGAGGGAGCGAGGGTGTAGTGGAACTACAACTAGCTGAGGTGAGGTGTGCAAGTGGTAAAGATGGACGCCAGAGGATTCTTGCTGATCAACTATAGTACAAGTTTATTCAAGGCACAACCAAATAGTGCAGCAGGGTTATACTCACAGACACAGCAGTATATGATGGCACAGATAATACAGCAGATGTGACACTTTAGGCACAGAATAACCCACTTGGAGAATGCACAGAGGATTAGCTGACTTCAGGAATGGATGCCCTTTATCTGGAATGGATCCCTCCGGCCGACTATTGATCAGGGTGAGAAACTGCCTTAATACTACGTCTTAACCGCGGTCCTGCAGAAATGGCACACAAAGCCTGGGTAGACTAAACCCTTTTGTTACAACTCCTGGTTGGGGCTATTTACTGCCCTTACTAAATAGACTGACTACGATCACCACTCCTAGAGGGTGCTAATAACAAATCTGTCTGTGCTGGCTTTACCTCGTTCACGGGGCCCTATCCCCGACTTAGCACTAGGGTAGGTGGTCCCCTAGGGTACAAATGGCTTCTGGGCCTATGTTCTGGTCCAGGCTCAGTTGGGATCTGTCCAGAACACAGCATGCAGCCAAAAGAGGAAGCCACTTCCTTGAGCAAGACACTATATAGTCTGCCAAGGGGAGTGGTCAACCTGGGCTAAACCTATAGGGGGCAGCCTAATAACAGTAACCTGATATCAGAGGGCTCTGCCCTATAACAATACAGATTAGATAAAGATAGGGGATAACACCATAGGGAGCTTAACCCTATGGGTCCCTACAGTTATTTGCAAGAACCTCTGGCGCCCTCTGGTTTCATTTTTCTGCATAGCAGCAAGAGAGGTGTAGTTGCACAACCCCCTCACCTTCCTCTTCCACTTAGCGAAGGCCCATTCTGGGTAAGAGAGTGCAGTGTAACCAATGTTCTACTGGTACTAGTCTGGGAAAGCAGCTATTGAGCTGAAATAGAGGTTACACAACTTTAAGCACAATCCTTCTATATCTAGAGGAGTATAATTCCCTGGTACATTCATCATTTTTATAGGATATGTCTCCTTTAAAGCAATAGAGATTGTTAACCCTATAGGCCCCTACAGGCGCATTGTGGGGGCCATGGAATAACAAAATCAGTTTATTTTCTGCAGCTGAGTTGATGAAAGATCCAAGACTGGGAAACCCTGCACGGAGACAATTGGTTGCTAAGCAGAATATTGCACTTCCAGGCCTTGGCCGTTCCCCACTATAGCAAAAAAGGGAAAGTTGAGCTCACCGCTACATTTTTAATCCATTACATGGGGGTGCAATGAGGCTGTGACTATAAACTCATACAGACATAAGCAGGAGGGCCTCTGCACTCACTCTCATCTTTATCCATACCTCACTATGCCCTGACCACACTCCTTACTCTGCCCCAGCTGGGGGTATCTATGGGGAGTTCAATAAATTTGACATGGTTGATGGAAACTGAAAGCACCAGGACCCAGGTTGATAATGTTTCCATATGTGGGCAGCGTGCAGTGTGAGACAGGGGTGTCAGGGGCCCACGGAGGATACTGCCTGGGGGCCCCAAGTTCCATGTTCCTGCTCCCCCTTCCTCCTGTGCAATGTACAGCACTCCCCCCCCTGCAATTGGGGTGGGAGCACTGGTTTATGCATCAGGGCCGGAACTAGGGGTAGGCAGAAGAGGCAGCTGCCTAGGGTGCAATGATTGGGGGGCCTCTCCTGCCTACCCCTAGTGCTACTTTGTCATTGTCTCCGCCGCTTGTCATTAGCGGCGGAGGCAATGACCGATCTAATCGCCCCGCCCCTCCTGCACCTCCTCCTGTGCTTTGGCGCCGTTCGGGGGGGGTGGGAAGGGGGCGGAGTTGGCCGACTGGGTTGCCTAGGGCTTGGCCCGCCCTGTTATGCAGTTCCTAATAGGAGGGAGTAGGCTGGGTTGGTGTGTGGCCCAGGGCCAACTAGGGCCACCCGGGTTCTTTCCCTGTGTACTGAAAGCCCAGTCCGACCCAGGCAGCATGGTGGCCCTTCTGTCGTGCAGATACATAGAGCAGTTTAATTGGCTGCTGAGAAAGCTGCCCCACTGTGTGCGTGAATGTAATAGCTTGCAGCAGGGTTGGACTGGGGGCTGCTGGGCCCACCGGAGCTGCCACTACAGGGGCCCGGCACCCCCCCAAGGGCCCAGTCTGACCCTGTATTTCAGTGCTGTAGAATTGCTACAGAATAACACAGAGACATTAACATTAGCCCCGCCCATCTGTTCCACTTCCTGCTGCCTCCTTTCCCAGACTGTGCAGGGGGGCGGCGGCACTGTAGGATAGGAACCAATCAGCAGCTAGGCTGTGCTTCTGGCAGGGACCGTTAGGACACGCCCACCCCTCATGTGAAACCCAGACAGGGACCTGAGAGGATCTATAGGGAGCTCCAATAAAGGGGCCATTGTTACAGATAGGGTTAATGTTTAGCCCAAAGGGAAACCAGCACCGGATATTATTCATAATTGCCTACAGGGTTAGGGGTTTTCCCATTTATCCAATATGTCTCCTTTAACCAGCATCACCTGCACTTAGATACAGTGTTTCTCACATTTAATTAAATAAGTAGCTTTTGGCAGAGCCCAAAACTGAGATACAGTTGTCTCTTGGGGAAACAGAGACTCACAGATTAAAGGGCAATTTCACCTTTTTCAGCAAAACTGTAATAACACACAAAACAGGCCCCCAAAACCCCCAGAAATGTGTTCAAATTTTAAATAACCTGCCTAATTTAGTCAAATGGGAGTAGTTTTTTGGGGGGTGTGGTCGCTAAAATGGGCGTGGGCAAAAAATTTCAGCATTTTATTTTTCTCCCGCTTTCCATTTTCAAAATGTTGGCAGGTATGGAGCTGAAATTCTAATTTTTAAAGCGAAATGTTCCTCTAGTGATGCGCAACCCCCTCAGCCCTTTCTGGGCGAAACAGGTAAGTGTGGGGGCAGCAAGGGGGGCGGCGAGGAACCCTGAGCAGCGCTGGGTAAAATTCTTTTGTTTGTACCTGAATATCTGATGAATTAGCTCTTAATGTTAGTAGAGAAAATAAACAATCTCTCCCACATCCATTGTAACTGTAATGTGTATTCCCACAGCTAGAAATGTATACACCATCCCACCAACAAGATGGCGGCACCCTATGGTAGGGTTACAGGCAGGAACTGAGACAGAGCGGCTCTCTGAGAAAGGAAGGCGGAACCTAACTACATCATCGGGAGGAGACAGAGGTACCACTCCAGGGGCGGGATGAGAGGAACCAGTGCCTCCCCTGTGGCTGTGTCTATATACAGTACGGATGGAGCCGAGATGTGAGGAACCGGCTGGGAGTTTGTGTCCTGCTGCCCCTGTAACTCCCTCCCCTGTGTCCCTGGCATTGTCCCTCCCCTGCACTCACATCTCCAGCCTGGGCTACTGGGTAAGTGCTTTTCCCTCCTCCTCCTCCTCCTCCTCCCTGCACTGTCTGTGGGACTGGGGGTTAATCCCGCTGCAGGGGCTGATAGAGAGGGGCGGCTGTGGGACTGGGGGTTAATCCCGCTGCAGGGGCCGATAGAGAGGGGCGGCTGTGGGACTGGGGGTTAATCCCGCTGCAGGGGCTGATAGAGAGGGGCGGCTGTGGGACTGGGGGTTAATCCCGCTGCAGGGGCTGATAGAGAGGGGCGGCTGTGGGACTGGGGGTTAATCCCGCTGCAGGGGCTGATAGAGAGGGGCGGCTGTGGGACTGGGGGTTAATCCCGCTGCAGGGGCCGATAGAGAGGGGCGGCTGTGGGACTGGGGGTTAATCCCGCTGCCGGGGCCGATAGAGAGGGGCGGCTGTGGGACTGGGGGTTAATCCCGCTGCAGGGGCTGATAGAGAGGGGCGGCTGTGGGACTGGGGGTTAATCCCGCTGCCGGGGCCGATAGAGAGGGGCGGCTGTGGGACTGGGGGTTAATCCCGCTGCAGGGGCCGATAGAGAGGGGCGGCTGTGGGACTGGGGGTTAATCCCGCTGCAGGGGCTGATAGAGAGGGGCGGCTGTGGGACTGGGGGTTAATCCCGCTGCAGGGGCTGATAGAGAGGGGCGGCTGTGGGACTGGGGGTTAATCCCGCTGCAGGGGCCGATAGAGAGGGGCGGCTGTGGGTTAATCCCGCTGCAGGGGCTGATAGAGAGGGGCGGCTGTGGGACTGGGGGTTAATCCCGCTGCAGGGGCTGATAGAGAGGGGCGGCTGTGGGACTGGGGGTTAATCCCGCTGCAGGGGCTGATAGAGAGGGGCGGCTGTGGGACTGGGGGTTAATCCCGCTGCAGGGGCTGATAGAGAGGGGCGGCTGTGGGACTGGGGGTTAATCCCGCTGCAGGGGCTGATAGAGAGGGGCGGCTGTGGGACTAGGGGTTAATCCCGCTGCAGGGGCCGATAGAGAGGGGCGGCTGTGGGTTAATCCCGCTGCAGGGGCTGATAGAGAGGGGCGGCTGTGGGACTGGGGGTTAATCCCGCTGCAGGGGCTGATAGAGAGGGGCGGCTGTGGGACTGGGGGTTAATCCCGCTGCAGGGGCTGATAGAGAGGGGCGGCTGTGGGACTGGGGGTTAATCCCGCTGCAGGGGCTGATAGAGAGGGGCGGCTGTGGGACTGGGGGTTAATCCCGCTGCAGGGGCTGATAGAGAGGGGCGGCTGTGGGACTGGGGGTTAATCCCGCTGCAGGGGCTGATAGAGAGGGGCGGCTGTGGGACTGGGGGTTAATCCCGCTGCAGGGGCTGATAGAGAGGGGCGGCTGTGGGACTGGGGGTTAATCCCGCTGCAGGGGCTGATAGAGAGGGGCGGCTGTGGGACTGGGGGTTAATCCCGCTGCAGGGGCCGATAGAGAGGGGCGGCTGTGGGACTGGGGGTTAATCCCGCTGCAGGGGCTGATAGAGAGGGGCGGCTGTGGGACTGGGGGTTAATCCCG
The DNA here is from genome assembly GCF_000004195.4 of Xenopus tropicalis. Lineage (NCBI taxonomy): Eukaryota > Metazoa > Chordata > Amphibia > Anura > Pipidae > Xenopus > Xenopus tropicalis. Next base: position 4,991,316 of record NC_030682.2, read on the forward strand.
CTGCAGGGGCCGATAGAGAGGGGCGGCTGTGGGACTGGGGGTTAATCCCGCTGCCGGGGCCGATAGAGAGGGGCGGCTGTGGGACTGGGGGTTAATCCCGCTGCAGGGGCTGATAGAGAGGGGCGGCTGTGGGACTGGGGGTTAATCCCGCTGCCGGGGCCGATAGAGAGGGGCGGCTGTGGGACTGGGGGTTAATCCCGCTGCAGGGGCCGATAGAGAGGGGCGGCTGTGGGACTGGGGGTTAATCCCGCTGCAGGGGCTGATAGAGAGGGGCGGCTGTGGGACTGGGGGTTAATCCCGCTGCAGGGGCCGATAGAGAGGGGCGGCTGTGGGACTGGGGGTTAATCCCGCTGCAGGGGCTGATAGAGAGGGGCGGCTGTGGGACTGGGGGTTAATCCCGCTGCAGGGGCTGATAGAGAGGGGCGGCTGTGGGACTGGGGGTTAATCCCGCTGCAGGGGCCGATAGAGAGGGGCGGCTGTGGGTTAATCCCGCTGCAGGGGCTGATAGAGAGGGGCGGCTGTGGGACTGGGGGTTAATCCCGCTGCAGGGGCTGATAGAGAGGGGCGGCTGTGGGACTGGGGGTTAATCCCGCTGCAGGGGCTGATAGAGAGGGGCGGCTGTGGGACTGGGGGTTAATCCCGCTGCAGGGGCCGATAGAGAGGGGCGGCTGTGGGTTAATCCCGCTGCAGGGGCTGATAGAGAGGGGCGGCTGTGGGACTGGGGGTTAATCCCGCTGCAGGGGCTGATAGAGAGGGGCGGCTGTGGGACTGGGGGTTAATCCCGCTGCAGGGGCTGATAGAGAGGGGCGGCTGTGGGACTGGGGGTTAATCCCGCTGCAGGGGCTGATAGAGAGGGGCGGCTGTGGGACTGGGGGTTAATCCCGCTGCAGGGGCTGATAGAGAGGGGCGGCTGTGGGACTGGGGGTTAATCCCGCTGCAGGGGCTGATAGAGAGGGGGCGGCTGTGGGACTGGGGGTTAATCCCGCTGCAGGGGCCGATAGAGAGGGGCGGCTGTGGGACTGGGGGTTAATCCCGCTGCAGGGGCTGATAGAGAGGGGCGGCTGTGGGACTGGGGGTTAATCCCGCTGCAGGGGCTGATAGAGAGGGGCGGCTGTGGGACTGGGGGTTAATCCCGCTGCAGGGGCTGATAGAGAGGGGCGGCTGTGGGACTGGGGGTTAATCCCGCTGCAGGGGCCGATAGAGAGGGGCGGCTGTGGGACTGGGGGTTAATCCCGCTGCAGGGGCCGATAGAGAGGGGCAGCTGTGGGACTGGGGGTTAATCCCGCTGCAGGGGCTGATAGAGAGGGGCGGCTGTGGGACTGGGGGTTAATCCCGCTGCAGGGGCCGATAGAGAGGGGCAGCTGTGGGACTGGGGGTTAATCCCGCTGCAGGGGCTGATAGAGAGGGGCGGCTGTGGGACTGGGGGTTAATCCCGCTGCAGGGGCTGATAGAGAGGGGCGGCTGTGGGACTGGGGGTTAATCCCGCTGCAGGGGCTGATAGAGAGGGGCGGCTGTGGGACTGGGGGTTAATCCCGCTGCAGGGGCCGATAGAGAGGGGCGGCTGTGGGACTGGGGGTTAATCCCGCTGCAGGGGCTGATAGAGAGGGGAGGCTGTGGGACTGGGGGTTAATCCCGCTGCAGGGGCTGATAGAGAGGGGCGGCTGTGGGACTGGGGGTTAATCCCGCTGCAGGGGCCGATAGAGAGGGGCGGCTGTGGGACTGGGGGTTAATCCCGCTGCAGGGGCTGATAGAGAGGGGCGGCTGTGGGACTGGGGGTTAATCCCGCTGCAGGGGCCGATAGAGAGGGGCGGCTGTGGGACTGGGGGTTAATCCCGCTGCAGGGGCCGATAGAGAGGGGCGGCTGTGGGACTGGGGGTTAATCCCGCTGCAGGGGCTGATAGAGAGGGGCGGCTGTGGGACTGGGGGTTAATCCCGCTGCAGGGGCCGATAGAGAGGGGCGGCTGTGGGACTGGGGGTTAATCCCGCTGCAGGGGCTGATAGAGAGGGGCGGCTGTGGGACTGGGGGTTAATCCCGCTGCAGGGGCTGATAGAGAGGGGCGGCTGTGGGACTGGGGGTTAATCCCGCTGCAGGGGCCGATAGAGAGGGGCGGCTGTGGGACTGGGGGTTAATCCCGCTGCAGGGGCTGATAGAGAGGGGCGGCTGTGGGACTGGGGGTTAATCCCACTTCTGCTGTTTCCCACAGACAGGACATTCCTGATGGATCTCAGGCACTTCTGATACACAGTGAGTGTGGGGCCCCCCTATCCGCGCACAGGCCCCGTCCATTCCCAACATGGAGTCACACTTGCCCCGTGAGTAGATATTTATCTGGGTGGGAAATGGTGGTGCAACTCATAATCTTAAGTGAGTTAACCCCTTGCTCCCCATGAGCAGGTTCTGGTTTTATCAAAATATGGGCATTTCATAAGATTTGCTCTTTTCGTAAAGGGCCCCTACTCTGGTAAAATTGTTTCACTCACTGGAAGTGAGAAGTAATGGGGCCGGCACACAGGTTGGGGGAACAATACTATTTTGGGTAGAACAGGGCACTGATGTTGTGGGTCAATGCTTGGGGACATTATTGTACTGACACAGGAAAGAGCCTTCCCCAAACCAAATTAAACAAGTAGGCCTGGGGGAACTGCCAGGGATGTCATTGTACATTCTAGCCTTAAAGGGGACTTATTTGTGTGAAAAAGGAATGTGCTTTAAAAACTAGTGTTTCCGGCTGATTTATTGAAAATTTTCCCAAAACCCCACTAGCCCCGCCCATCTCTTCCACTTCCTGCTGGCTCCTTCCCCAGGCTGCAGAGTAATAAGTGTAATGCACCTAATGAACTAGACATATAATTAACTGCTTGTTGGTGTAATAAGGTTTCCCAGAGGGTGAACCACAAACAATAAAGATAAAGGAAGAAGAACCGGACCCTGACGATCATCTGGTCCAAATGGAAAGCTCAGCAGCGCCACTTACTGATGGGGGTAAGTAGCTGGGGGTGCTGTGTGTAACACCAGGCTGGATTTTAGGGTTCTGGTGGTTGTACTGGTCCAACTGGAGGCTCCTGTTGTTTGACTGTTCTTGCAGTACCGGCCCATTACTTACCTGTAAGACACTAATAGGCTAATTGGTATTTAGGAAGACATTCAGTAGCTTCTGTATAATTGCACAGCACATTCATTTTCATTTTATTTTTGTTTTTTAAAGTGAAATGGGAGACTGAAGAGCCGGACACTGAGGAGCCTCTGCCCACAGTAAAGAGGGAAATGGATCCCGTTCCTGGGGCCGGTGAGTAACGTTTCCCTATTAATAAGGCACCAAGGCACTTCCTTACTCCCAGCTTTACACGGCCCTGTCTCTCCCTTACTCCCAGCTTTACACGGCCCTGTCTCTCCCTTACTCCCAGCTTTACGCGGCCCTGTCTCTCCCTTACTCCCAGCTTTACGCGGCCCTGTCTCTCCCTTACTCCCAGCTTTACGCGGCCCTGTCTCTCCCTTACTCCCAGCTTTACACGGCCATGTCTCTCCCTTACTCCCAGCTTTACACGGCCCTGTCTCTCCCTTACTCCCAGCTTTACACGGCCATGTCTCTCCCTTACTCCCAGCTTTACACGGCCATGTCTCTCCCTTACTCCCAGCTTTACACGGCCCTGTCTCTCCCTTACTCCCAGCTTTACACGGCCCTGTCTCTCCCTTACTCCCAGCTTTACACAGCCCTGTCTCTCCCTTACTCCCAGCTTTACACGGCCCTGTCTCTCCCTTACTCCCAGCTTTACACGGCCCTGTCTCTCCCTTACTCCCAGCTTTACACGGCCCTGTCTCTCCCTTACTCCCAGCTTTACGCGGCCCTGTCTCTCCCTTACTCCCAGCTTTACGCGGCCCTGTCTCTCCCTTACTCCCAGCTTTACACGGCCCTGTCTCTCCCTTACTCCCAGCTTTACACGGCCCTGTCTCTCCCTTACTCCCAGCTTTACACAGCCCTGTCTCTCCCTTACTCCCAGCTTTACACGGCCCTGTCTCTCCCTTACTCCCAGCTTTACACGGCCCTGTCTCTCCCTTACTCCCAGCTTTACACGGCCCTGTCTCTCCCTTACTCCCAGCTTTACGCGGCCCTGTCTCTCCCTTACTCCCAGCTTTACGCGGCCCTGTCTCTCCCTTACTCCCAGCTTTACGCGGCCCTGTCTCTCCCTTACTCCCAGCTTTACGCGGCCCTGTCTCTCCCTTACTCCCAGCTTTACGCGGCCCTGTCTCTCCCTTACTCCCAGCTTTACGCGGCCCTGTCTCTCCCTTACTCCCAGCTTTACGCGGCCCTGTCTCTCCCTTACTCCCAGCTTTACGCGGCCCTGTCTCTCCCTTACTCCCAGCTTTACGCGGCCCTGTCTCTCCCTTACTCCCAGCTTTACACGGCCCTGTCTCTCCCTTACTCCCAGCTTTACACGGCCCTGTCTCTCCCTTACTCCCAGCTTTACACGGCCCTGTCTCTCCCTTACTCCCAGCTTTACACGGCCCTGTCTCTCCCTTACTCCCAGCTTTACACGGCCCTGTCTCTCCCTAACTCCCAGCTTTACATGGCCCTGTCTCTCCCTTACTCCCAGCTTTACACGGCCCTGTCTCTCCCTTACTCCCAGCTTTACACGGCCCTGTCTCTCCCTTACTCCCAGCTTTACGCGGCCCTGTCTCTCCCTTACTCCCAGCTTTACGCGGCCCTGTCTCTCCCTTACTCCCAGCTTTACACGGCCCTGTCTCTCCCTTACTGGCAGGTTCCCCAGAGCCACAGCCAGAAATATTACAGATAAAGATAAAGGAAGATGAACTGGACTCGGAAGATGATCTGAACCAAATAGAAACCATGATAGTTCCACTTACTGATGGGGGTAAGTAGGCAGGATTGCATCATAATCATTTCTTTATATTGTTTTTAAACCTGAAATCTTTGATTTCTTTCTTCCCTACCAGCATTGCTCACATCTGCCTCTCTCAGCATTTCCCACCTGTTTCCACTGAACCCTATTTCCTTTTAATCTGTCTGCACAAATCTCCCCACAGTCTGTAGCACATAAAATCCCTTTCATTAAAGGTACCTGCACTCTAATTGCGCTTTATTGAGCCCTAATACATGTATTTGGCTAACAAGTTGATCAGGGATACTTATGGAATGTTTCTTTATGTAGGAAATTGCCTTAATGATAAAAGAAGTCTGGAATATGGAACAGTCCGGGGAAGGCTCCAGGTGGCAGAAGGCAGTGACTGCTCAGACACAGAAGTGGCGCCTTTGGGGGGCGCTAGGGTATTGGGGGCACAACCCACAGCACTGACTGACTGTGCCAGACACAAGGATTGCTCTGACGCATCCGGTTTTATCTGTAACAAATGCGGCCTGTGTTTCTCTGTGACTGACGATCTTCTCGCACACCTCTGCACCCAGACAGCCAATGAGAATTCCATCTGCCCCCAAAAGAAAAAGCAGCCGGAGTCCAAGCCTTTTATCTGTTCTGTGTGCGGAAAGAAATACAACAGTAAAAATGGCTTCCGAGCGCACAAACTGGTTCACACGGGGGAGAAGTCTTTCACGTGTTCTCAGTGCGGGAAGAGCTTCTACCAAAAGATGAGCCTTGCCATACACGAGTGGCTTCACACGGGGGAGAAACCATTCACGTGCACAGAGTGCGGGAAGTCGTTCTCGCTAAAGAGCCACCTCCGCAGCCACCTGAAAGTTCACACGACGGAGAAGCAGTTTTCATGTAAAGAATGCGGAAAAGGTTTCTCCCACAGGTTCAGCCTTGCGTCACACGTCCGAGTGCACACGGGGGAGAAACCCTTCACCTGTTTGGAATGCGGCAAAAGCTTTACACACAAGTTCAGCCTTTCCCTACACGAGAGGACTCACACTGGGGAGAAAGTGTTCACTTGCACGGAATGCGGGAAAACCTTTTTTCAAAATAACAAACTTTTAAGACATCAAATGACCCACACGGGGGAGAAACCATTCACTTGCACGGAGTGTGGGAAAAGCTTCTCTCGGAAGATCAGCCTTTTGTCGCATGAAAGGATCCACACGGGAGAGAAACCCTATACCTGCGGCGTGTGTGGGAAGAGCTTCACTCACAGAGCCACGCTCTCAATACACGAGAAGATTCACTCGGGGGACAGACCGTTTGCATGCAGTGAATGTAGCAAAAGCTTTTACCAGAGGAGCAGGCTTCACATCCATCAGATGACTCACACAGGGGAGAAACCCTATACATGCACTGAGTGTGGCAGAGGCTTCACCCAAAAGGGCAACCTCCGCACTCACCAGAAGGTTCACAGAGAGAAGCGCTACCAGTGCGCGGAATGCGGTGAGGGCTTTTCTTCAAAGATCAGTTTTAGGAAACACAAAAAGCTCCACTCAGGGTAGAGACCTTGTTCAGAGACCGAAGAACTTCCCCAAGCGCCATATCCCTCAGGCTGCGGGGGTTAATTCCATGGGAAGCCTTTATATCAGGCATGGGCAGACTGGGGGCAGTATTTATTAACATTTATTTATAAAGCGCCAACATATCCCGCAGCGCTGTACAATAAGTGAGTTACATACATTGGGCATACAGAGTAACATATAAAGCAATCAGTAACCGATACAGGAGGGGAAGGGAGCCCTGCCCAAAAGAGCTTACACTCTACAAGGAGTAACATATAAAGCAATCAGTAACCGATACAAGAGGGGAAGAGAGCCCTGCCCAAAAGAGCTTACAATCTACAAGGAGTAACATATAAAGCAATCAGTAACCGATACAGGAGGGGAAGGGAGCCCTGCCCAAAAGAGCTTACACTCTACAAGGAGTAACATATAAAGCAATCAGTAACCGATACAAGAGGGGAAGAGAGCCCTGCCCAAAAGAGCTTACACTCTACAAGGAGTAACATATAAAGCAATCAGTAACCGATACAGGAGGGGAAGGAAGCCCTGCCCAAAAGAGCTTACACTCTACAAGGAGTAACATATAAAGCAATCAGTAACCGATACAGGAGGGGAAGGAAGCCCTGCCCAAAAGAGCTTACACTCTACAAGGAGTAACATATAAAGCAATCAGTAACCGATACAGGAGGGGAAGAGAGCCCTGCCCAAAAGAGCTTACACTCTACAAGGAGTAACATATAAAGCAATCAGTAACCGATACAAGAGGGGAAGAGAGCCCTGCCCAAAAGAGCTTACAATCTACAAAGTAAGAACCTTGGTGGCCCCTAGATCCAGGCTATTAGAGAGCAGGGTCAGCAATGGCAGGTATCTGTAGCTTCCAGCAATGTGTGATAGCCGACAGTCTGACTAGTGTTGCACAGAGGCCGTAGCATCAACCCGCAGCCATTGGCTAGTGCCTCCTGTGTTCCTCTGTTCGGTTTCCATTATAATATTGCTGTAACATTATTCCACCTCCAACGTTTCATCCACAACATCTTCCTGTACCAGGGCTGCTCTCTTCCACATGGGCAGGGGGGGCGGGCCTTGGGACTCGACCATCCAATAGGTGATGTTTGACCAGAAGAAGCAGAAATGGAGCAAAAGTTTCTTCTACTGACTGAAGCTCCATCCGTCTTATAGGGGACATATTGTGTGGAAAAACAGTATTGGTGCCAAAGAATTGTACTCGTCTAAATACAGAAGGAATGGGCTTTAAACAGTAGTGTTTGAGCTGATTTATTGAAAATTTCTCCAAAAACCCCACTAGCCCCGCCCATCTGTCCCACTTCCTGCTGCCTCCTTTCCCAGGCTGTGCAGGGGGGCGGTGGCACTGTAGGATAGGAACCAATCAGCAGCTAGGCTGACCTGATAGGGAACTGAAGCCTGTCTGTGCTTGTGTGAGTGCAGGGCTGTGATTGGCTCTCCCCCTCCTACTGTGCTTCTGGCAGGGACCGTTAGGACACACCCACCCCTCATGTGAAACCCAGACAGGGACCTGAGAGGATCTATAGGGAGCTCCAATAAAGGGGCCATTGTTACAGATACAACAACCAATCAGATGTTAATGTTCATGCTTACACAGATCCCAACAGATTTTCTCCTGATCCATAAACTTAACCTGTCACACTTCCCTGCTGCTCCATTTACCTCCCTTGTGCACTGGTCATTGCAGGGTCGGAATGGCCCAACATTACCGTGAGAAGACCCATTGGCCCTGCTGAACATGTGGTGGCGCAACAGCGAGTCTGTTTATGCATTAGGCGGATCCCTGGGGTAAGATTTTTTGATGGGCCCCAACATAGGCGGAGGGAGACTTGTTTGTTTGGGGGCTATAGACGGGCCATACACAGACTGACCTATAGCCAATGTGACACTTAGTGGATTCGCTGCTGGTGTAAAAAATTAACCTCCCAACTACCTCTTGCCGTTCCCACTGACTCCCAGGGATACTGTGCAAAAGTGCGGGTGGGAGGGCTTATTTCACCCTAAAATGCTTAGGATGTAAAAGTATTCATACAGGCACTTCTGTGAGGGGTTCTCCATCCATTTGTGTTTGGGATCAGTTAGCTTAAAGGGGGTAGTTCACCTTTAAATTAACTTTTAATATGATGTAGACATTCTGAGACTATTTGCAATTGGTCCTCTTTTTTTATTTTTAATGGTTTTTCAATTATTTAGCTTTTTGTTCAACAGCTCTCCATTTGGTATTGCAGCAGCTATCTGGTTGCTAGGGTCTAATTTACCCTAGCAACCAGGTAGTGGTTTAAACGAGAGATGGGAATATGAATAGTTAAGGGGCCTGCATGGAAAAATAAGACATAAAATGTCACAATAATAATAAAATTGTAGCCTTGCAGAACAATAGTTTTTGGCTGTTGGGGTCAGTGACCCCCATTTGAAAGCTGGAAAGAGGTAGAAGAGAAAGGCAAATTAGTCAAGAACTATAAAAAAGTTAATTAAGAAGACCAATTGCAAAGTTGCTAGGAATACTAATAGTTAACTTAAAAGTGAATATCCCCTTTAGATGCACATTATATACAGTGAGGAGCAGTGGGTACAGATGGCAGATATTCAGGCCCTGGCACTATAACACTGGCACGGATACACAACATTGGCCCCACTGTAACTTACTATAAATGAACAAAACAATGACAAAAAAAAAAAAAAATAGTGCAAAAAATAACAAAAACATAAAAGCACATGAAAACTGCAGCAAAAGCTGAGAGTTGGTTCTTAGGTAAAGTTACAGCTGCAGATTCTTCTTTTCAGTCTTTCAAACCTTTTATCCAGAAAGCTCCGAATTACAGAAAGGCCGTCTGCCATAGACTCCATTTTAATCAAATAATTCAGAGTTTTCAAACTGATTTCCCTTTTCTCTGTAATAATAAAACAGTACCTGTACTTGATCCCAACTAAGATATAATTACCCCTTATTGGGGGCAGAACAGCCCTATTGGGTTTATTTAATGGTTAAATGATTCCCTTTTCTCTGTAATAATAAAACAGTACCTGTACTTGATCCCAACTAAGATATAATTACCCCTTATTGGGGGCAGAACAGCCCTATTGGGTTTATTTAATGGTTAAATGATTCCCTTTTCTCTGTAATAATAAAACAGTACCTGTACTTGATCCCAACTAAGATATAATTACCCCTTATTGGGGCAGAACAGCCCTATTGGGTTTATTTAATGGTTAAATGATTCCCTTTTCTCTGTAATAATAAAACAGTACCTGTACTTGATCCCAACTAAGATATAATTACCCCTTATTGGGGCAGAACAGCCCTATTGGGTTTATTTCATGGTTAAATGATTCCCTTTTCTCTGTAATAATAAAACAGTACCTGTACTTGATCCCAACTAAGATATAATTACCCCTTATTGGGGCAGAACAGCCCTATTGGGTTTATTTCATGGTTAAATGATTCCCTTTTCTCTGTAATAATAAAACAGTACCTGTACTTGATCCCAACTAAGATATAATTACCCCTTATTGGGGGCAGAACAGCCCTATTGGGTTTATTTCATGGTTAAATGATTCCCTTTTCTCTGTAATAATAAAACAGTACCTGTACTTGATCCCAACTAAGATATAATTACCCCTTATTGGGGCAGAACAGCCCTATTGGGTTTATTTAATGGTTAAATGATTCCCTTTTCTCTGTAATAATAAAACAGTACCTGTACTTGATCCCAACTAAGATATAATTACCCCTTATTGGGGGCAGAACAGCCCTATTGGGTTTAATTACTGTTTTATTGATTTTTTAGTAGACTTAAGGTATGGAGATCCAAATTACGGAAAGACCCCGTATCTGGAATACCCTTGGTCCCGAGCATTCTGGATAATGGGTCCTATACCTGTATCTCCTCAGCCCTGTCTGCATCTGTGCCTTGATTGGTCAATTTTACTGTCTGTCAAGAAGGCTGTGCTCTGATTGGAGACGCCACAAGAAGAAAGATCCAATCAGAACACAGCTGATGACAGCCGAACTGGAGCTTGCAGGAACAGAAGAAGATTTCCTGATGTTAAAGGAGAAGGAAAGGTACAAACTCAGTAGCTTTATCAGAAAGGTCTGTGTAAATACAGCCATAAGCACTCACAGAAACGCTGCACTGACTCCTCTATCAAAAGAAACAGGATTTCTTGTCTCCTTTTGTGTAAACATGTTCTTAGGGTATCACACTTCCTCTCTCAGAAACAGCCTTAATTCCCGGGGCCGGAGTCTGCGCAGCTCTCTCCCCTCTCCTGCTCCCCCCTCCCACCAGAATGCTAAGATCTCCCTCCCCCTCCCTTAGGAATGTGTGATCCCAGCTATAACAGCCAGAGCTGCAGCAGGAAGCTACCTAAAATGGCAGCTGCTATCTTAAGCAAATGGAGAAAGCTTCTAAAGCTGTTACTCAGGTATGGGAATGGTTTCTGCAGAATAAATATAGGGTTCTAGGGGGCACTAATGTGGCGAATCTATTGGCAGTAACATGCCCAAATGCCTTTCCTTCTCCTTTAAGGGTTCCAGGACAGTGCAGAAACAGAGTGAGGTTTGGGGAGGCTTAGCCTCTAGCCTTATTGAAAATCCACCTATGACAACAAAGTTCCAACATATCAAACTTATCAAAAGACATTGCATTTATTTCTCATACAGGTTGTAAGGACATTTACATTTGAACATTAAATGAGTACAAACTCCACTGAGCTGGGGGGCCCCAGTCTGGGATAAATATAACCAGTTCTATGGAGTAGACGTTTTGCATCACATTCTACGCTTGGGGCCCGGGGCCAACACAATTGTTCCTGCGGCTTTTATAGTGGTTGATAAGACTATGGCTTCTCACAAAGGCCACTCCGCATTCTGCACATGTAAAAGGCTTCTCCCCTGTGTGAGTCCTGTGATGCCTCATTAGGCTGCCCCTGGAAGCAAAGCCTTTCCCACACTCCGTGCAGGTGAAGGGTTTCTCCCCCGTGTGGATCTTCTGGTGACTCTGTAAACGAGGTTTATTTCTGAATCCCTTCCCGCACTCGGTGCATGTGAATGGTTTCTCCCCTGTATGGACCATACGATGTCTCTGTAAGCTGGATTTGAAGCTGAAGCCCCTGCCACATTCAGTACATGTGAATGGCTTCAGCTCCGTATGGATCATCTGGTGTTTCTGTAAGTTGGGTTTATTGCTGAAGCCTTTCCCACATTCCCTACAGGTGAATGGTTTCACCCCTGCATGGACCATACGGTGTTGCTGTAAAATAGAATTGTTTTGGAAGCCCTTCCCGCATTCTGTACATGTGAAGGGTTTTTCCCCCGTGTGGATCATTTCATGTCTCTTTAAATGTAGTTTATTGCCGAACGCCTTCCCACATTCTGTACACGTGAATGGTTTCTCCCCTGTATGGACCAGATGATGGCTCCATAAATCAGATCTATAGCTCAGACCCTTCCCACATTCTGTGCAAGTGAAGGGTTTCTCCCCTGTGTGAGTCATCTGGTGTTTATGTAAACTTGATTTAAATCTGAAGCCCTTTCCACATTCTGTACATGGGAAGGGCTTCAGCTTTAAATGGACCATCTGATGTTGGTGCAAATATTTTCTATATTTGAAACACTTCCCACACTCTGAGCAGCTAAATCCCTTCTTCTTTGGTTCCCTGCGTGTCTGGCTGTCGGTAACATTCCCAGGCTGAGTACAGGTGTGGGCCAGGAGATCACTGCTTTGGCCACAATTGGCACAGTCTGATGGGGGAGAGATAGTGGCACAATTATCAGAACTGGTACTGGGCTCCATGTTGGTCTGTAGCTTCTGGGCACCAGAGCTCTGTAACTTTTCATTGTCTGTAGGGAGCACATTGTAGGACATAACTACTTATACAATAACTAAAACACTAACATAAATATAGTATGTTTACTCTGGGCTAAAAATTATCATTATCTGTAAAAATGGCCCCTTTATTGGAGCTCCCTATAGATCCTCTCAGGTCCCTGTCTGGGTTTCACATGAGGGGTGGGCGTGTCCTAATGGTCCCTGCCAGAAGCACAGTAGGAGGGGGAGAGCCAATCACAGCCCTGCACTCACACAAGCAAAGTTAGACTTATATCAGTATGTAGGTATGTATATATGAGGGGTTAAGAAGCAATAGGGACATTATTATATATTTATCTTTTATACAAAGGGAAAATAGAAAATATAATGATTTAGGACAATGGCACCTGTAGAGATTTTGGGCATTTTACCCCACGTTGCATTTTCTCTCTAAAACTTCAATGTTCCTAATTGGGTCCTATGGGAAATCACAGCGCCGCTGCTTTGCACAGAAAGCACTAAGCTAGGGATATCCGTAACCCCCAGAGAGAGAAGTGGCCAAAGGCACTATCTGTGTGTGTAACACGGCAGATAATAAAATACTGTGATAAAATCCCATGATAAGCGACAGCCCTTACAGACCGAGGAACTCACTTCCCAGCAGTAACATTGCCTTTCCTTGTCCTTTAATTTCTCCTTTCTAGTTAAGCACCCTAATTGGCTGTGAGTAGGGCCTGTAGGCGGGGCCAAATGCTGAGAACAAATAAAAATCAGGCACAAGTCAGGAGAGATACTGGTGTTACCCCCTCCCTGGCTACTTACCCCCATCAGTAAGTGGCGCTGCTGAGCTTTCCATTGGGGTCTGATGGTCCTCAGGGTCCGGTTCTTCTTTCTTTATCTGTAACATTTCTGCTTCTGGGGAACCTGCCAGTACATTTTCACATGTAGCAGCAACACATGATTGGGTCGGAAGTCATTGGCCATTTGTATGACTAGGAACCAACTCAACCCTACTCTTCCAGGAAGGGGGGGCAACAGATGAAGGGAAAGTAGCCCGTCTGTCTCACATTTTTTAAACTGAACTTTGGCTTTGGGGCTTCTCACATGATGAACTGGAACTCTCAGATAATATGTCCTCACCCAGCTGGTTTCAGAGACCCACAGGCACAAACAGGGAGACTGGAGTTACAGACAGAATGGCCGGCTACTTACCCCCATCAGTAGGTGGCGCTGCTGAGCTTCCCATTGGGGTCACATGATCTGCACAGTCAGGAGCTTCTTCCTTTACCTTTATCACTAACATTCCTGCTTCTGCCCCTGGGGAGGCTGCCATTATGCATTAGACAGTGTTAGAGACTGTACATTTGCAAAGAAACAGTTAATAATTCTATTAGGCAGTTCCAGGCACTCAAATGGTTTCACTCACAGTCTCTTTTTCTCCTCAGCTCTCTTCAAGCGGCTTCGGTTTGTTTTACCACTTCCTGGTTCCCACTTCCTGGACAAAGAGCCCCCCCCCCCCTTGTCACTGCGGCGGCTCATTAATCCAACTCCGGCACTGGCTTTTCAGCCCCAGTGAACACAGCCCCCATTATTCACATTCACATCTGGCTCTGTCTCGCAGAGCACTCTAACAGAGACATTTCTTTGCACTAGGATTTCTTCCAGTTACTATGCGGCAACACACATATAAACACGTCTGTGGGAGAAATAAAAGGACAGGATATGAACACACAGACATTAAATATACCCCCAGATACTGACTCTATTGCAAATGAGACAACTGGTGTCAGTAATGCACACACACAAGGGATAACAAACAGAATCCCTGACTACTTACCCCCATCAGTAACTGAACTGCAGAGCTTTCCATCAGGGTCCAATGATCTTCAGGATCTCTAATTCTCCTGGTTCTGCCCCAGGGGAACCTGCCAATATGGTTTAGACAGAGTAACAGTTAGGGTGCCCCATACATGGGCGATGTCGCCAAGCGAGCGGATCTTCTCCCGATATCCCCACCTACGGGTGGGTGATATCGGGAGAATCCAGGATAGTTTGAGTGTTTGGCCCTGGGGCCAAACAATCGAATTATAACGACGAGCATAGGAAAAGTTGGTCAGGGGATCCGACTAGATTTTCTTACCAGCCCGATCGGGATCTGGCCGATTCCAGGACAGGTATCAGTCGGGCAGGCCCGTCGGTAGCAGGCTGAAAAATCAGGCTGCTTTTGTGTTATTTGTAGTTCCTAAACCAACTGTCCCTCCTCAGCCTGTCAGTTACAGTTTCTAATGCTAACGGGCTCCTGCTGCACCAACATGGCCGCCCCCTCATAGGGGAACATGGGGGATCAGATAGAGAATGTAACAGCACCGGGCAAATATTTTAATGGCAAAATTATAAAGCTCATGCAAGGACAATATTATGATATATTTAAAAGACAGTTTCATTTCAGGTATCAGTATCTCTTAAAATTCTCTTTAAAAACGCTGCAGGGGCTGATAGAGAGGGGCGGCTGTGGGACTGGGGGTTAATCCCGCTGCAGGGGCTGATAGAGAGGGGCGGCTGTGGGACTGGGGGTTAATCCCGCTGCAGGGGCTGATAGAGAGGGGCGGCTGTGGGACTGGGGGTTAATCCCGCTGCAGGGGCTGATAGAGAGGGGCGGCTGTGGGACTGGGGGTTAATCCCGCTGCAGGGGCTGATAGAGAGGGGCGGCTGTGGGACTGGGGGTTAATCCCGCTGCAGGGGCTGATAGAGAGGGGCGGCTGTGGGACTGGGGGTTAATCCCGCTGCAGGGGCTGATAGAGAGGGGCGGCTGTGGGACTGGGGGTTAATCCCGCTGCAGGGGCTGATAGAGAGGGGGGCTGTGGGACTGGGGGTTAATCCCGCTGCAGGGGCCGATAGAGAGGGGCGGCTGTGGGACTGGGGGTTAATCCCGCTGCAGGGGCTGATAGAGAGGGGCGGCTGTGGGACTGGGGGTTAATCCCGCTGCAGGGGCTGATAGAGAGGGGCGGCTGTGGGACTGGGGGTTAATCCCGCTGCAGGGGCTGATAGAGAGGGGCAGCTGTGGGACTGGGGGTTAATCCCGCTGCAGGGGCTGATAGAGAGGGGCGGCTGTGGGACTGGGGGTTAATCCCACTGCAGGGGCTGATAGAGAGGGGCGGCTGTGGGACTGGGGGTTAATCCTGCTACAGTGCTTTGGCTACACAGGCACATAAATAAATAGAGAGGATAATGTACCTTCAGTTGTAAAATATAAGCAAATTACAGAACCCCTCAGTGACTGCTAATATCCTTATCATTTACAGTGGGGGTACATTATCCCTTATAATACATGAGTGATACTCAGAGTTCCCTGTATAACTCAGCCTGCAGCCTTGTGCCTTTATATGGGGGGCACAGAACCCCTCAGTGACTGCTAATATCCTTATCATTTACAGTGGGGGTACATTATCCCTTATAATACATGAGTGATACTCAGAGTTCCCTGTATAACTCAGCCTGCAGCCTTGTGCCTTTATATGGGGGGCACAGAACCCCTCAGTGACTGCTAATATCCTTATCATTTACAGTAGGGGGTACATTATCCCGTATAATACATGAGTGATACTCAGAGTTCCCTGTATAACTCAGCCTGCAGCCTTGTGCCTTTATATGGGGGGCACAGAACCCCTCAGTGACTGCTAATATCCTTATCATTTACAGTAGGGGGTACATTATCCCTTATAATACAAGAGTGATACTCAGAGTTCCCTGTATAACTCAGCCTGCAGCCTTGTGCCTTTATATGGGGGGCACAGAACCCCTCAGTGACTGCTAATATCCTTATCATTTACAGTAGGGGGTACATTATCCCTTATAATACATGAGTGATACTCAGAGTTCCCTGTATAACTCAGCCTGCAGCCTTGTGCCTGTATATGGGGGGCACAGAACCCCTCAGTGACTGCTAATATCCTTATCATTTACAGTAGGGGGTACATTATCCCTTATAATACATGAGTGATACTCAGAGTTCCCTGTATAACTCAGCCTGCAGCCTTGTGCCTTTATATGGGCACAGAACCCCTCAGTGACTGCTAATATCCTTATCATTTACAGTAGGGGGTACATTATCCCTTATATACATGAGTGATACTGATGGGCAGCTGTATGGTATGTACTATGCCTGGGGCTGCAGCTGAACAATAACAATGGTGAAATGATTCCCACAAATCCTACATTTCAGATAACAATAATAACACAGCTCATAGGGGAGAAGGTACAACACAACAGATTAGTGGATTTCTAAGAAATGACTGAATATTTATTATTAAAACTAAACTATAAAAATTTTCATAAATATAGAACTGTACAATTATAACTATTAAAGGGGATGTCAGAGCCCAAAATATAAATACAAACCTTTTTGTGCACAGTGAGAGAAAATGAATTTGTACATTTATTATTTCAATGGTTTATAATGGAATTGTTTATCCCTGCACTGCCGGTTCTGGCGCTTGAAACACAGTACAAACCAAGGCGTCAGTTTGCACAAAGCTTTCCATGCTTGTCAGATCCAGCTTTTGTTATTTTGTTCCAGTAGTCAAAACCCCCACTGAAGGGAATAGAGACAGATATTGGGTTTAAAGGGCAAATCAACCCAAAATATAATTTTTTTGCCTAATAAAAGAAACACAAATTCAACTTTACAATATACATTGTTTACAAATTTGCAATGGTTTTTGAGGAGACTGACCCCCCCTGGGGGAGACTGAGCTTTGCAACATTGTTTAAACAGTACCAACCAGGAGTTCAGCCAATGCTGCTTTCACTAGCAATGACATTTACACTTACTGGTAACTTTTAAAGCACTGACATTTTTTCAATACATTCATATCGGAAAGTTGCTTAGAATTATGTTTTCTTTTATTAGGCAGAAAACTATTTTTGGGGTTGACTTATCTATTAAAAGGGCAGTTCACCTTACAAATAACTTTTAATATGATGTAAACAGTGATATTTTGAGAATATTTGCAATTAGTCTTTATTTTATTATTATTTTTTTTTTTCATTAGGCTTTTTGTTTAGCAGCTCTCCAGGTAGGAATTTCAGCAAGCTATCTGGTTGCTAGGGTCCAATTTACCCTAGCAACCAGACCAGTACTGTGAATGAGGGACATAAATATGAATAGGAGAGACCAGAACAGAAAGATCAGCAATAAATAAAATATAACAAAATCGTAGCCTCACTGCGCAACTGTTTTTTTGGCTGCTGGGTCAGTGACCCCCCCAGCCAGGAGAATAAAGGCAAATTATTCAAAAGCTATACAATACTAAAAGTTAAGTTAAAGGTGCACCCCATTACAAATAACTTCTAGCTGTATTTATATTGCTCATATTACCATTTCCTTTCATTATGTACAAAATAAATCTATATTTTTATTTGGGTGTCAACGTGTGGCGAGATTCCCAGCCGGCTCCCAGGAGTCCGTACAGTTCAGTAAGTGATGTTCCCCTCCATGTGACGCGGTAGCCAATCCCAGATGGCATTAGATGTGATGGGGAAAGTTGGAGGTGTAAGACTGCGGATAGTGACGGGGGGCAGTCGGATGTGTCGGGCGGAGGTGGGGGATATATTTATTGATCACTTGCACTACCTCCGCCTGCATGAGAGGCCTCTGCCCCTCGGGGATCATCAGCACCGACGGAATAAGCCCCCGAAAGAACAGAAACTCCGGCAGATGTTCATGGGGATGGGGGGTCTTTGCAGCCTCCCTCCCTGCGATGGTATTGACCAGCGTGTGGAACATGTCCTTCACCTCCCCGGGGGTGATCTCCCCATCTTTTTTCTTCTTCCTCGGCGCAGAGCCGTGCCTTCCCTGTGTGCGCGGCGGAGTCACGTTGGTCGGGGACATGTGTGCGCTGCTCGTGTCTGACCGCTCTCCTTGCAAGTGGTCCTCCTCATGGTTCACTTCACAATTCCCAGAGGGGCTGCGGCGGAGAAGGAAGAGAAGAACTGAACAGAGAGAACTTGCAGCGAGGTAGGTAGGTGGGCACAGGAATGCAGACAGGGGTAGGTAGGTGGGCACAGGAATACAGACAGACAGGGGTAGGTAGGTGGGCACAGGAATACAGACAGACAGGGGTAGGTAGGTGGGCACAGGAATACAGACAGACAGGGGTAGGTAGGTGGGCACAGGAATACAGAAAGACAGGGGTCTTGAGAATGAGCAGGGAACTGAAGCCTCTCTGTGCTTGTGTGAGTGCAGGGCTCTGATTGGCTCTCCCCCTCCTACTGTGCTTCTGGCAGGGACCGTTAGGACACGCCCACCCCTCATGTGAAACCCAGACAGGGACCTGAGAGGATCTATAGGGAGCTCCAATAAAGGGGCCATTGTTACAGATAGGGTTAATGTTTAGCCCAAAGGGAAACCAGCACCGGATATTATTCATAATTGCCTACAGGGTTAGGGGTTTCCCTTTATCCAATATGTCTCCTTTAATACCCTTTTTACACAGCAGGATAAATATATCCCCCAGTGTAACATGTAAGTGACCAGAATCAGTGGAAGGGGCAACCTCCAGTGCTTTTATCTTTCCCTTGATAAAAATACTCTACAGAGTATAATTACCTACACATGCAGAAAAGTGCAATAAAAGGAATGAGTGCAACAGGCAGTGGCTCGTACTTACGGCCGCTTGGCAAAGCAGGGGATGAGGAAGGTCAGCATATCTGCATATATATATTTCTTTCGCTTGGGCTGTAAAGAGCCATTGCGCCCCTCGTTATTCTGCCTCGTCACCTCCCTGCGGTAACAGTCCTTTATGTGCTTCCATTTCAGCTGGATTTCCTTTGCTGAGGGGGCAAAGAAGTAAAAAAAAAAAAATGTAGTTACATGTACAGTCACTTTATAATGTAGCAAGCCCAGCGCAGATATGGGATCTCTTATCCAGAAAGCTTTGAATTACTAGGCCAGCTGCCAAGCATTTGGGAAAATAGACGTCAAAGACCGACACCAAAGCACCAGTAATGTCTCGCCCGCTCTACCAATGTAGACGTTCAGCCCATATACCATTGGTCACTGTGGTATTTGTCTCCTCTTACAAACCAATTAAAGGAGACATATTGGATAAAGGAAAACCCCTAACCCTGTAGGCAATTATGAATAATATCCGGTGCTGGTTTCCCTTTGGGCTAAACATTAACCCTATCTGTAACAATGGCCCCTTTATTGGAGCTCCCTATAGATCCTCTCAGGTCCCTGTCTGGGTTTCACATGAGGGGTGGGTGTGTCCTAACGGTCCCTGCCAGAAGCACAGTAGGAGGGGGAGAGCCAATCACAGCCCTGCACTCACACAAGCACAGACAGGCTTCGGTTCCCTATCAGGTCAGCCTAGCTGCTGATTGGTTCCTATATTACAGTGCCGCCCCCCTGCACGTCCAGAGAATTCAGCCAGCAGGAAGTGGAACAGATGGGCGGGGCTAGTGGGGTTTGGGGGAATTTCTCAATAAATCAGTCAGAAACACAACTTTAAGCACAATCCTTCTATATCTAGAGGAGTATAATTCCCTGGTACATTCATCATTTTTATAGGATATGTCTCCTTTAAAGGAGACATATTGGATAAATGGGAAACCCCTAACCCTGTAGGCAATTATGAATAATATCCGGTGCTGGTTTCACTTTGTGCTAAAAATAAATTCTCTCTGTAAAAATGGCCCCTTTATTGGAGCTCCCTATAGATCCTCTCACTTCTCCCTCCAGTGTGAAATGGAGAGTGGGCGTGTCCTAACGGTCCCTGCCAGAAGCACAGTAGGAGGGGGAGAGCCAATCACAGCCCTGCACTCACACAAGCACACACAGGCTTCAGTTCCCTATCAGGTCAGCCTAGCTGCTGATTGGTTCCTATCCTACAGTGCAGGGTATGGAGGGCCGCCGGCTCCCCAGCTCATCCAGAGAATTCAGCCAGCAGGAAGTGGCACAGATGGGCGGGGCTAGTGGGGGTTTTGTGGAATTTCTCAAAAAATCAGTCAGAAACACAACTTTTTAAGCACAATCCTTCTATATCTAGAGGAGTATAATTCCCTGGTACATTCATCATTTTTATAGGATGTGTCTCCTTTAACATGTAATGTTTCAGCTGAGCACTGCTTGGCTTTTCTTACCCTTTAAATTCTTTTCCTGATCAGTTAGATTCTCCCATCGATCTATAAGATTAGCTGCTACCTCATCCCATAGCTTTCGCCTGGTGTATTTGTTGTGGTATGCCGGTGATTCTGTCATATACAGCCCCGGGCGCTCCTCTACGAGCTCAATCAGCCGATCTGGGGCAGAGAAATTCTTGGTGAGGGGTAGAAATGCTCTTAGATAGAAGGTTGCTTTCAAAAGCCCCCGGTTATTCCTTTATCAATGCCTACAAGCACCAAGCACTGCCGACACTGGCACCCTGGGAATGAAGGGTATGGCATTCACTCAAGCGGTTTGAAACAGACATGGCTGAACTACACCTGCAGTGTTTCACAACGTACCAACAATGTCATTCAGTTTTTACCAGGGTTGGACTGGGGGGTGAAGGGCCCGTGCCCATAGCCTCCCCCCCAGAGGGGCCCCCCTAGCAGGGCCCTCCACCCGACGTCCTTCCCCAAGCGCGTAAATGTAATGCATCGGGGCAGGAGCAGTCGGGCAGGGGGAGCGCCGCAAGGGTCGGGTCTGATCCGCCGGGGCCCACTGGGATTTTTCCCGGTGACCCGGCGGCCAAATCCGACCCTGGTTTTTACCAACATCACTAAAAAATAAATCTTTCTGTGTATGTCTTACTTCTCTGTGTATCATAGTGTTAATTACTTACCCACAAGACACACATGTGCCATTTCCCATAAAATAGCCGGATCTAAACGTGGGTCTTCAAAGAAAGAATAATGTCTTTTTTACAAGTCCGGAAGTACTTACATGAATCAGTAAGTGTAACGGTAGAGCTTTTAGTTCTGGGCAGGTGAAAGTCTCTCCTTGCTGTCTGGGATATTTTCATTAGTGCCACGGAGGAGTCTGCCAATACACACAGGGTTAGTCACTGAATGAAGAAAAGCATTGGAACATAGAAGAAATATGTAACTTTCATTGGAGCAAATACAAAATGATGAGAAATCATGTGGAATCAGTGATCTGTAATTCCTTCTTTTCTGGCGCCTCTCTCTCTTCCCTTGCATGGGGGAAGCTATTTCCTGGTACTCACCTATTTTTATTTCCTTTCAGACAGACAACAGGTGTCCCATGGAACAAATACACTTTATCGGAAGCACTCATTTGCTACACTGCGGCTATGGCATGCCTAGGTTTGGCCAGGCAGCTGACTTTGACCAAACTGCATAAAGTTTCATCATGGGGAGAATATGCTAACAGGAATGTTACAATACACAACCCAACATAGGAATATATAACAAGCTTTTTAAAGCAGTTGGCTCCCTAAGGCTGCTGGATGTAGAAATAACTGAAGGGATATAATGAGGGAGAACCTTTCTATTGCTGAATCCAACGGTGCAACAGACGAAGGAATTCCTTGTTAAAGTGCAAGTATATAAATGTCTGACTTAACCCCTGTTGTTCAGAGTCAGGCACTTGGCTGGGGCTGCTCAACTGGAACTCTCATACGATATGTGCACTGGCAGATAGTGAGCTTCATTCCAAGTGCTATCAGTAACCCACATACAGGGAGATAGATCCAGGTTACAGACTGGATCCCAGGCTACTTACCCCCATTTGAAAGAGGAGCAAATGAGTGATCTATTGAGTTCAGATGATCCAGAGAGTCTGGAGAGTGACCTTCTGAGTCCGCTTCTTCTTTCTCTATCTTTACCTGTAATATTTCTGCTTCTGCCTCGGGGGAACCTGCCAACACAGTGTTAAGGTTACTAAAAGCAATAAGCCCAGCAACATTGGGCAGTGTCCTTTGGTTTTCAAACGATTTGGTAACCCCGACAAGCGGCTGTAGAACCTCTGTAAATCTGAGTTATTAGGTTATGTCAGACTGACACCCACAAACCTCTTTCTAATTCTTGTTAGAAACTGACCCCTGCAGTGTAAATGCCCAGTAGGGTAGAGCTGAGGTGTTACTGACCCACAGGCACAAGAATCTGTTTCTGTTAAATGTGACTTTATATCCTCCATAAAGACACAGTGCCCTAGTATAACCCTCCCCATGCATCTTTAAAGTAGGAAAGCAGGCTGGGTACCTTTGTCTGCAATTCTGGCAACATACTGGGGTACATAGGTTAGGAACCCATAGAACTATAAGGATTTATTGCTGCAGAAAATCCACTCACCGGTCACAGGAACTGCATCCTCTTCCCTCTTTAATAGCGACAGGTCAGTGTGGGGCTCAGCACCCAATGTGGCACCGGGGAACGGCATCTCTACAGCATCTGCCCAGAAGGGAACGAATGTCAGTTTGTACCTTACTAATTCCTAGGGCATCAGTTTACACTACTATATACATCAGGCCCCTGCAGCTGGATTAACCCCCAGCTGCCCCTCTCTATCAGCCCCTGCAGCGGGATTAACCCCCAGTCCCACAGCCGCCCCTCTCTATCAGCCCCTGCAGCGGGATTAACCCCCAGTCCCACAGCCGCCCCGCTCTATCAGCCCCTGCAGCGGGATTAACCCCCAGTCCCACAGCCGCCCCTCTCTATCAGCCCCTGCAGCAGGATTAACCCCCAGTCCCACAGCCGCCCCTCTCTATCAGCCCCTGCAGCGGGATTAACCCCCAGTCCCACAGCCGCCCCTCTCTATCGGCCCCTGCAGCGGGATTAACCCCCAGTCCCACAGCCGCCCCTCTCTATCGGCCCCTGCAGCGGGATTAACCCCCAGTCCCACAGCCGCCCCTCTCTATCGGCCCCTGCAGCGGGATTAACCCCCAGTCCCACAGCCGCCCCTCTCTATCGGCCCCTGCAGCGGGATTAACCCCCAGTCCCACAGCCGCCCCTCTCTATCAGCCCCTGCAGCGGGATTAACCCCCAGTCCCACAGCCGCCCCTCTCTATCAGCCCCTGCAGCGGGATTAACCCCCAGTCCCACAGCCGCCCCTCTCTATCAGCCCCTGCAGCGGGATTAACCCCCAGTCCCACAGCCGCCCCTCTCTATCGGCCCCTGCAGCGGGATTAACCCCCAGTCCCACAGCCGCCCCTCTCTATCAGCCCCTGCAGCGGGATTAACCCCCAGTCCCACAGCCGCCCCTCTCTATCAGCCCCTGCAGCGGGATTAACCCCCAGTCCCACAGCCGCCCCTCTCTATCAGCCCCTGCAGCGGGATTAACCCCCAGTCCCACAGCCGCCCCTCTCTATCGGCCCCTGCAGCGGGATTAACCCCCAGTCCCACAGCCGCCCCTCTCTATCAGCCCCTGCAGCGGGATTAACCCCCAGTCCCACAGCCGCCCCTCTCTATCAGCCCCTGCAGCGGGATTAACCCCCAGTCCCACAGCCGCCCCTCTCTATCAGCCCCTGCAGCGGGATTAACCCCCAGTCCCACAGCCGCCCCTCTCTATCAGCCCCTGCAGCGGGATTAACCCCCAGTCCCACAGCCGCCCCTCTCTATCAGCCCCTGCAGCGGGATTAACCCCCAGTCCCACAGCCGCCCCTCTCTATCAGCCCCTGCAGCGGGATTAACCCCCAGTCCCACAGCCGCCCCTCTCTATCAGCCCCTGCAGCGGGATTAACCCCCAGTCCCACAGCCGCCCCTCTCTATCAGCCCCTGCAGCGGGATTAACCCCCAGTCCCACAGCCGCCCCTCTCTATCAGCCCCTGCAGCGGGATTAACCCCCAGTCCCACAGCCGCCCCTCTCTATCAGCCCCTGCAGCGGGATTAACCCCCAGTCCCACAGCCGCCCCTCTCTATCGGCCCCTGCAGCGGGATTAACCCCCAGTCCCACAGCCGCCCCTCTCTATCAGCCCCTGCAGCGGGATTAACCCCCAGTCCCACAGCCGCCCCTCTCTATCAGCCCCTGCAGCGGGATTAACCCCCAGTCCCACAGCCGCCCCTCTCTATCAGCCCCTGCAGCGGGATTAACCCCCAGTCCCACAGACAGTGCAGGGAGGAGGAGGAGGAGGAGGAGGAGGAGGAGGAGGGAAAAGCACTTACCCAGTAGCCCAGGCTGGAGATGTGAGTGCAGGGGAGGGACAATGCCAGGGACACAGGGGAGGGAGTTACAGGGACACAGGACACAATCCCCAGCCTGCCCCTCAGGGAGTCCCCAGACACCTCAGTTATATCCAGGCTGTGAATAGAAGTTGACAGAAGGCGCCTAAATGTGATATGAATAAAAGGAACAGGGAGGTAAATATCTACAGATCGCAATAAACATGAAAATGTTCCAGCAGGAAGTACAGGGGAGGAGCCGGAAGTTCCCCTTTCACTTTGCAGGAAGAAGTAAGGTTGCTGGCACTGAGTTCCCGGACAGCTGGAAACCTAAGGGCTCAGTCATCAGACCAACTCTGTCCTGCACATGAGCTGCGGTTCAACCCAAAGCTACAGGCAAATAAAATGGGCGCTAAGTTTCAAATCACGGCAAATGATGAAGGCAGCGCGGCCATTTTATTGGTGGGCAGTTTATAGCTTTGCACTTACCTTTTTGTAGAGTTTTATTGTAGGTTTGTACAGCTGTCCCCCCTATGGCTGCTGTGTGGGCCCCCTTGCTGCACAGCCCGTTTGCTGATTCAACTGCTTGGTTGTGGCATATAAACAGTTAAGTGTGTGTCCCTGGGTTGTAACATTATGAAAAAATCAGTTTTGATTTAAAAAGAAAAGTCTTCAAGGGTTTGGGTTCAGATAAACATTTCGAAATCTAGAAATAAAAGTTATATTGTTCTGGTATCACAGCCATTTCTCATAGGATTTTGCTTTAAAGGAGACATATGTACCAGGGAATTATACTCCTCTAGATATAGAAGGATTGGGCTTAAAGTTGTGTTTCTGACTGATTTATTGAGAAATTCCACAAAAACACCACTAGCCCCGCCCATCTGTTCCACTTCCTGCTGCCTCCTTTCCCAGGCTGTGCAGGGGGCCGGCGGCACTGTAGGATGGGAACCAATCAGCAGCTAGGCTGACCTGATAGGGAACTGAAGCCTGTCTGTGCTTGTGTGAGTGCAGGGCTGTGATTGGCTCTCCCCCTCCTACTGTGCTTCTGGCAGGGGCTGTTAGGCCACGCCCACCCCTCATGTGAAACCCAGACAGGGACCTGAGAGGATCTATAGGGAGCTCCAATAAAGGGGCCATTGTTACAGATAGGGTTAATGTTTAGCCCAAAGGGAAACCAGCACCGGATATTATTCATAATTGCCTACAAGATTGGGTGTGGGGGCAAATGTCGCTTTGCATCAGTTTCTATGCATTAAGTGAAATCATAGTGAAGATCAGGATATTAGCTAGCAATGTGTTCTCCTTGTAGTGAGGTTTCTAGGAAAGGGACATAATAAGAAGGTTGTTCACAGGGCTAGAGACACACGATAGTTCACATTTAATTTGACTTTTTGCAGGTTATTATGAATGAATGACCATTTTTAGCAACTTTCCAATTTGTCTTCTTATTTTATATATATACACACATACACACACACACACACATCCTGACGACAGTCCCAGGTGGGTCGAAACGCGTTGATGGCAAAGTGATGAAACAATAAATATTTTGTATTTTTCATGACAAATGCTGTGAGTGCTTTGCGTTTATTCGCTTTATATATACATTTATTTTTTTTAGTTTTTTTAATTATTTGCCTTCTTTTTACTCTTTAAAGCTTTCAAATGGACCCCAATAATCGAAAAAAATGTTTGTTCTGAGAGGCTTTAAAGTTATTGTTACTTTCTAATACTTGTTATCATTCTAGTCTCTCCTATTCATGTTCCAGTCTCTCATTCACACCATTGCCTGGTTGCCAGGGTAAATAAGACCCTAGCAACCAGATAGCTGCTTAAATTCCAAACTGGGGAGCTGCCGAACAAAAAGAGAAATCATTCAAAAACCACAAATAATAAAAAAAAAAAATGAAGACCAATTGCAAATTGTTTTAGAATATCGCTTCCTACATCATACGTAAAGTTACTTTTATCCAGCTGAGCAACTTTTCCTGAATACAAAATAAATGGATACAAATGGCGGCTACCATGATTGCATGCATGATTGTAAGAAATACCACTGAAAGCTCATTCGTGATAAAATAATGCATTACAGGATTCTATAAGATAAAAATCAGGCGTCACAGGAAGGACAAATATCTCATCCCAGAATGCCCTGGGGCAAGGAGTCATTTGCTGGTGGGGCAAGGAGTCTGTGCCTGGTCTCTAGCAAGGTGTTTACTCGCTGTAGGGAAGATTTTACTATACAGTACTAATAATATACAGGGAGCTACTGATCCCCAATCAGGGCTCAGTTTGGGGGTTTTATTTACAAGACCAGTGGTTGTTGGACGCCCCCATAATGGTTCAACCTTGGCTCCCCATTTTACAAGGTTAAAGATACAGCAGAACCCCTATTTTACATTTTTTCCGGGGGCCAGAAAAAAATGGTGTAAAATCCAGGAAAATATAAAATCAGGGAAATGTATTATATATTGACCGCATATTTTTGAATAAGCTGTTTCCTACTGTGGGTATCATGTCGGGGGAGCTCATTATAGCCAGGGCCGACATCAGAAATCACGGGGCCCCTCACAAGAAAATTTTCTGCCCCCCCTCCTCCCACACCCTGCCCCTCAATGGCCCCTCCCATCGGTACAAAGGACACACAGACATTGGTAGCCAGGGCCCCCAGCGTCCTTCCCAGCATCCTCCAGCTCCCCCCAGCATTGTCCTGCTTCCTGCGGCTCCCCCTGCTCCCCCCAGCAGCTTCCTCTGGCTCCCCTGTGGCTCCCTCCGGCTGCATCCTCTTGATATGTGCTCTGGTTCCCCGCTGCATCTGCACATTTTTATTAGGTTGCGCCCCATGCGTATGGACGTCAAGCGTATGCACGGGGCACGACCAATCGAATTACCCGCTAACCAATAATAACCAACAGGGCCCGTAATTCTTTAGAGGGGGCCTGAGTTAAAAAACTGTATCACAGCCGGGCCCCCTTTAAAGCGACAATCGTCCGGGCCCGGGACAATGTCCCCCCTGATGTCGGCCCTGATTATAGCATTAATATTCCTTTCATGCTGTGCATACAACAGCTATACCCACCCTGTGTGGCCAAAGTCTGAACGCACTAGTCTCTTCCTTGTGTGACTGCTCTGGGTGCCTGTAAGGAGGCTGTGCTCATGTCAATGGTTTCTCCCCTGTGTGGGTTTTCTGGTGGCTTATCAGGATGGACCTAGAGTTAAAGCTTCTGCCACATTCGGCACATTTGTGATGCCTGGGCCCAACGCAATCATTCTTAGCACTGTTATAGTGTTGTATGAGGCAGCGCCTTCTTGCAAAGGCTAAACCACATTCGGCACATTTAAAAGGTTTCTCCCCTGTGTGATAGATTTGGTGGCCCAACAGTGCCCGCATGTGCACAAAGCTCCTCCCACATTCGGCGCAACTGAAAGGTTTAAACCCCGTGTGAACTCTCTGGTGGGTACGAAGGTTGCTTTTTTGAGAAAAGCTTTTCCCACATTCTGGACAAGTGAATGGTTTTTCTCCTGTGTGAAGTCGGACATGGCTGACTAGCAAACTCCTTGTAAAGAAACCCCTCCCACAATCTGTACACGTGTAGGGTTTCTCCTCTGTGTGGGCCATTTGATGTCTTTGTAAACCATTTTTATTCCTGAAGCCCTTTCCGCATTCTGTGCATATAAATGGTTTCTCCCCTGTGTGGGCCATCTGATGGTACTTTAAAAGAGGTTTCATTCTGAAGCTCAGTCCACACTCTGTACAAGTGAATGGTTTCTCCCCAGTATGGACTGTCTCGTGGATCTTTACATAACGCTTATCTCTGAATCCTTTCCCACATTCTGTACATGTGAAGGGTTTCTCCCCTGTATGGACCATACGATGTCTATCTAAGCGGTATTTATTTTTGCAATGCTTTCCACACTCTGAGCAGATATAAGCCTTTTTTCGCCTCCTGCGTGTCTGGCTGTCGGTAACATTCCCAGGCTGAGTACAGGTGTGGGCCAGGAGATCACTGCTTTGGGTACAGTTGGCACAGTCTGATGGTGGAAACATAGTGGCACAATTCTCAGAACTGGTACTGGGCTCCATGTTGGTCTGTATCTTCTGGGCATCGGAGCTCTGTAACTTCTCATTGTCTGTAGGGAGCACATTACAGGACAATAATTAGCCAGTAAAACAAAAGTAATAAAAATATTAAATATGTTATTACAGTATCTGTCTATACAGGCTATGAACAAACTTAGGGGGCTGACCTGGCCAAACTTCACCCCCAGCTCAGTGTCCCACTCTGGACAATATTTGCTAAATACTTACTAAATTACATTCCAAGGAACAATTGAGATTTATGTAAGATTAGAGCTCACCACCGTTCTATTTATTCTTATGGTATTTCTAAAGTTTATTTATTAATGGGTAAAAGTTAGATTTCCCCATTTAATTTGCTTCTAAAAATGCCACAGGAATGAATAGAAAGTGGGTAATAAATGTGCCCCTTGGTGTCAGTGACCCCCTGTTACGAGCAGGGAGACTGGTGTTACAGACAGAATCCCTGGCTACTTACCCCCATCAGTAAATGGAGCTGTTGGGGTCACATGATCACCTGAGTACAGTTCTTCTTTCTCTATCTTTATCCAGGATATCTCTGTTTGAGTCACTGAGGAGCCTGCTGATATAAAAACACAGAGGATTAGTAAGTGATGGAGAAAAGCACAGAGCAAACCAAATGAATCCCAGTAAATTCCAGGCAACATTACAGAGAGACCCGTCCTTCATGCACTTTATGACTTATTTATCTAACCTTAGCAACTTTGCACCCAGGCAGTAACCCATGGAAACCAAATTCCTGCTTCACAGGTAGAAGCAGAGAGACAAATTGATATTACAGACAGAATCCCTGGCTACTTACCCCTATCAGTAAATGGAGCAGTCAGTCTTTCCAATGGGTTCAGTTGATCAAGAGAGTCTGACTCTTCTTCCTCTTTCTTTATATGTAATATTTGTCGTTCTGCTTCTGAAGAACCTGTAAGAATGTTACACAGAGAAAAAGCTGGGTGCAAAGTACTATGGCAGCTGGCTGAATAGCCTTCAGCTCAATGGAGAACATCACCTTTTTGTTAAAGGAGACATATTGGATAAATGGGGAAACCCCTAACCCTGTAGGCAATTATGAATAATATCCGGTGCTGGTTTCCCTTTGGGCTAAACATTAACCCTATCTGTAACAATGGCCCCTTTATTGGAGCTCCCTATAAATCAGTGGTTCTCAACCTGTGGGTCGGGACCCCTTTGGGGGTCAAACAACCTTTTCACAGGGGTCGCCTAAGACCATCGGAAAACACATATTTCCGATGGTTTTAGGAACAATTTTATGGTTGGGGGTCCCCACAACATGAGGAACTGTATTAAAGGGTCACGGCATTAGGCAGGTTGAGAACCACTGCATAGATCCTCTCAGGTCCCTGTCTGGGTTTCAAATGAGGGGTGGGCGTGTCCTAACGGTCCCTGCCAGAAGCACAGTAGGAGGGGGAGAGCCAATCACAGCCCTGCACTCACACAAGCACAGACAGGCTTCAGTTCCCTATCAGGTCAGCCTAGCTGCTGATTGGTTCCTATCCTACAGTGCCGCCGGCCCCCCTGCACAGCCTGGGAAAGGAGGCAGCAGGAAGTGGAACAGATGGGCGGGGCTAGTGGGGTTTTGGTGGAATTTCTCAATAAATCACAATTATCTAGAGGAGTATAATTCACTGGTACATTCAGAATTTTTATATGATATGTCTCCTTTAAAGTCCTCTATCAAAAGAAACACAGGATTTCTTGTCTCCTTTTCTGTAAATATGTTCTTTGGTATCAGACTTCTTCTCTCAGAGCTGCTGATTGGGTCCTATACTACAGTGCAATGTACTGAGGGCTGCCGGCTCCCCTGCACATAAACGGGCAGATAAGCTGCCAAATTAGTCTGAAATCTGCCTATGTATGGCCACCTAAACCTAGATATTCTCAACTGGGAGGCTCTCCCCATCAGCCCATGGAGCAGAGGCCTCTGTGTATGTTCTAACTAAGGCACATAGCAGGAGGCCGGGACCCAAAACCTCAAGTAGATGCCAAGGATTTTCTCTTCATTGCACACCAGAGAAATATTGGAGTTATGACATTTATGTAATTGGATTTACGCCTAAATATCATCAGGAGAATTTATAATTTAGATTCTCTGTTTATATTTGGCTTATGTGAGCAAGAAGCTACTAATACAAACACAAATATCCAGGAAAGAAGAGGCAGGCTTTAGGCTGGGAATAGGGGGACAGGCCACATAGATACAGGGACCTCCACCCTACAGAATGCAGTCCTTTCCATAACAATAAGGATTTATTGCTGCAGAAAATCCACTCACCAGTCACAGGAACTGCATCCTCTTCCCTCTTTAATAGCGACAGGTCAGTGTGGGGCTCAGCACCCAATGTGGCACCGGGGAACGGCATCTCTACAGCATCTGCCCAGAAGGAGATTAAAGGGGACATATACTGCATTAATAAAAATCTCCCCCAAAAATACATCACTAGCACCGCCCACCTGTTCCTGCTTTCCCACACCCAGTGGCACTGACCCCTTTGCATTGTAGGAAGTGAAGTCAACCAATCAGCAACAATAACAACCTAATAGAACCAGGCAGAGATGTGATTGGCTAGCTATCTCCTACTGTGTGTAAGGCAGGCTGTTAGAATACCCACTGTATATATTAAACAGTTACGGGGACCAGAGAGGATATATAGGGGCTCCAATAAAGGTGTCAGATAACAGTTTTATTCCCTTTAATGTCAGTATGTACAATGCACACAGTTCCTGGCACACGAGTTTGTACAACTAAACACAATCACATGGATTCTGATGTAAGAACAGAACTTCTGTCTTATACCTGAGATACAGCTTCAAATGCACTGGGGTTATTGTAATAATACTCATGGTGCAGAACTGTGTAGGGACGGGGGGGGGGGGGGGGGGGGGGGGGGGTTACATAGTTAAGGCCCCGTTTTTAGGGGGTGGAGCATGTTTGCAACCTCTGGGTCTGGTTTGTCTCTAACAACCTGGCAAAACTGCCCCTCTCTATCAGCCCCTGCAGCAGGATTAACCCCCAGTCCCACAGCCGCCCCTCTCTATCAGCCCCTGCAGCGGGATTAACCCCCAGTCCCACAGCCGCCCCTCTCTATCAGCCCCTGCAGCGGGATTAACCCCCAGTCCCACAGCCGCCCCTCTCTATCAGCCCCTGCAGCGGGATTAACCCCCAGTCCCACAGCCGCCCCTCTCTATCAGCCCCTGCAGCGGGATTAACCCCCAGTCCCACAGCCGCCCCTCTCTATCAGCCCTGCAGCGGGATTAACCCCCAGTCCCACAGCCGCCCCTCTCTATCGGCCCCTGCAGCGGGATTAACCCCCAGTCCCACAGCCGCCCCTCTCTATCGGCCCCTGCAGCGGGATTAACCCCCAGTCCCACAGCCCCCCTCTCTATCGGCCCCTGCAGCGGGATTAACCCCCAGTCCCACAGCCGCCCCTCTCTATCAGCCCCTGCAGCGGGATTAACCCCCAGTCCCACAGCCGCCCCTCTCTATCAGCCCCTGCAGCGGGATTAACCCCCAGTCCCACAGCCGCCCCTCTCTATCAGCCCCTGCAGCGGGATTAACCCCCAGTCCCACAGCCGCCCCTCTCTATCGGCCCCTGCAGCGGGATTAACCCCCAGTCCCACAGCCGCCCCTCTCTATCGGCCCCTGCAGCGGGATTAACCCCCAGTCCCACAGCCGCCCCTCTCTATCAGCCCCTGCAGCGGGATTAACCCCCAGTCCCACAGCGCCCCTCTCTATCAGCCCCTGCAGCGGGATTAACCCCCAGTCCCACAGCCGCCCCTCTCTATCGGCCCCTGCAGCGGGATTAACCCCCAGTCCCACAGCCGCCCCTCTCTATCAGCCCCTGCAGCGGGATTAACCCCCAGTCCACAGCCGCCCCTCTCTATCAGCCCCTGCAGCGGGATTAACCCCCAGTCCCACAGCCGCCCCTCTCTATCAGCCCCTGCAGCGGGATTAACCCCCAGTCCCACAGCCGCCCCTCTCTATCGGCCCCTGCAGCGGGATTAACCCCCAGTCCCACAGCCGCCCCTCTCTATCGGCCCCTGCAGCGGGATTAACCCCCAGTCCCACACACAGTGCAGGGAGGAGGAGGAGGAGGAGGAGGAGGAGGAGGAGGGAAAAGCACTTACCCAGTAGCCCAGGCTGGAGATGTGAGTGCAGGGGAGGGACAATGCCAGTGAGTCCCCTCACATCTCAGCTCTATCCCGCCAGGTCACAGAAAATCATCAAAGTCCCATAAACCTAATATAAAAAAATACAAATTGTGAGAGAAATACCCACAGAGGGCCATAAACCTAGTACTGTTTAGACAGGATGTATGTGGGAGGAGCCGGAAGTCCCGCCTCCAAACTGCATTAAGAGGTAAGCCAGCATTGGCCGTACAGTGCTCTTTACTTGCAAACTTAACAGTTCCGTCCATCATATAATGCAGGTTCGATCAAACCCCGCACAAACAGTAAATGACAAGAGCGTTGAGCATCGCATCAAATGTGAAGGGCGGCCATTTTATTGGTGGGCAGATTATGCTTTTGCGGTAGTTTGTTAATAATTTATATGGAATTTCCTTGAACAGCCGCTCCTATCCCCTCACCACTTACCCCCTCCTGCCTCACATCTCTTATTGGCTCACTTTTATCTCCGTTTCAATATCTTTATATAATTAAAAATTACTGAACGTTTGTACCATTAAAAGATTACACTGAAATGTGCATTGGCATCGTCAGTTCATGGCTACGGGCTGAGAGAGACCCAACAACTGCCAGCCCTGTGGCTCTTACAGCTGCAACTCTGCCTCATGTTGACTGTCTCACAAGGGATTCTGGGAGATGTAGTTCTCTAACAGGGTATAGTTAGTATTACATTTATGCTTTCATATAATAAGCATATGCTGTGTACAGGTAATATATATATATAATCACCTTGTGTTCCCGATATTAATGGTGTCCCGGGGAGCAGTTGGGAATATGACTGGAGAGCAAAAGGGATATATATATATATATATATATATATACTGTATATATTCATTCCCATTGCCACAGTTAGACGCTATATTTGACACTTTGTTGACCAAGGGGAGTGCAGCTTTCCCACTGATAAGGAAGCCCCCCCATCTACCTGCACTCTAAACCCATCTCTTATTCTTAAAAGCAGAGAACAGTCGCCCTAAATCTGTGCTGAGGGGCATCTCAGTCAGGGTCATATTTTCTATATATTCACCCAAGAACCCTCACCTACAATAGCAATTATATAGGTGTAGCCCACAGGTGCCTATATTGTGTACAAACAAGGATGTGCCAGTGCATTATACGCCTAGAAATACAGAAGGAATGTGCTGAGAAAAGTTGTGTTTTGGCTGATTTATTGAAAATTTCTCCAAAAACCACACTAGCCCCGCCCACTTCATGCTGCCTCCTTTCCCAGGCTGTGCAGGGGGACGGCGGCACTGTAGGATAGGAACCAATCAGCAGCTAGGCTGACCTGATAGGGAACTGAAGCCTGTCTGTGCTTGTGTGAGTGCAGGGCTGTGACTGGCTCTCCCCCTCCTACTGTGCTTCTGAGAAATAAAAATAAAGTGGGTGTAAAATATCCAGAATAAATGTAATAAAGATAGATCCTTGCATGTTATCACAAGCAAACCAACAAAGTCGTTTAGAGAGATTGTTGAATGGAGACTGGGGGGGTCTCAAAGTTAAATCTGGTGCTCAACCGCTCCAAGCTTTTACCAAGGCAGCAAAAAAAGCAGACGCCCTAGGTTTTACCCTAACTAGCCTTCAGGGCCAAGGTTAGGTATCATATACAGTATATTATATATATATATATATATAACGGATGGAAAGCAGGCACTCACGTATTAGCATAACATAGGATGCCTGTGTGCAGTATAAAGACTCAATGTAGCAAAAATCAAATAGATGCCGAACTCACAGGTCTTGGTGAAAAATAAAGTTGCATTTATTGTGAAAAACGTCAATCTAAGATTGACGTTTTCACAATGAATGCAACTTTATTTTTCACTAAGACCTGTCAGTGCAGCATCTATTTGATTTTTGCTACATATATATATATATATATATATATATATATATATATATATATATATATATATATAGCAAAAAACAGTAGATCGGCACTCACAATAAATCAGTGTATGGAAGCCTGGGTGCAGTCCTCAAACACGTAGACAATCAATCCAAAGAAGGGGCCGCTTCACACAGGTCTCATGCAGCCTTTCTCAAAGTTATATATATATATATATACACACAATACAGAAGAGCCATGAATATCCTGTTAATTATATCCTTATAAACAGTGCTTAGTGATGTTATCAGTTATAATCAGTGCTTAGTGATATAATTAGTCACACGACCCACTGAAACGTGTGTATTACAATGCAATTAAATGTAACCCCCTGTTGTAAAGCATAAGGCTATTAGAAGTCACTGACGAGTTCCATGCCCTCTATAAGAGCGCTTGGCCTTTGGCCTCATACCTCATATAATATCTTTTACATTTTTCACTTTATAAATATATACAAGGAAGGACCATGAGGAAACAACCATCTCTAATCTGTACCAGAGAGGATTTATGGGGAGCTCCAATAAAAGGATAGTTTTTAAAGATCCAGATTGAAATCAGGAACAATATATTAGAGGTCTATAAAGCCCTAGAGCAGAATAAGGGCCATAAAAATCAATTGGGGGCTCAAATCCAGCCCGTGGGCCTCCAGTTGGACAGCCCTGGCCTATATAATGAGGGAGATTTTAAAATGCTCCTTATATGCCCTTTAAATCCCAAGTACATAACCTTAAATTTATCAACAATGTGGGCATCTGGGCATCTAAACCGCAGATTAAATTCAGTCGGCCCCTGGAGTTGCCTTTGAGCGGCCGCCTCTTACCTAATGGCCCCAAGCACAGGCCCCTCCTCCTCCATGTGTGTTACTAGGAAGGCTGAAAGCTATGGAGATGGGGAGTCTTTGTTACATCTGCTCAGCAAATCCATATGCACTCATGGGATTATAGGATCCATATTACCCAGAATGCTCCTTACATATAGTCAACCAAAGTAGTGTGGGTGTAGGGTGCTGAGATAATCCTGGGGAGGAAGCCATGTTCATGGTCTGATTGTCAGCCAGGGGGTTTATAAAGTACAGCTGAAGAAGGTACTGATCCAATCCCAGCTACAGAACTGTCTGGACTTAGTTAATTTTTAGTATCACAAAGAGACACTGACACAGAGACTAAATCTCCTCCTTTGGATACAAAACAAGAATAATTCTGGGAAAGCAGTTCTGCATCAGTGTTTTTCCACTTTATTCCAAAACATAACAAGCCAGTAGCAGCCGCAAAAATTGTCACAGTCAGTTGTGTGAAAAGTACTTTGCCAACCTGCGCTTCTTGCACTTCTGTATAGGTGAGGGTGCCCCTAGCTTCCTTCCCAGAATGCATGCTGTTCTGTATGCAAAGGAAGTGGGGCTTTGGGCACTGTCTGTGCTTCCTGTTAGCCATTGGGGCCCATTGTGTCCCAGTTGCAGACCCGCACCTCTCTCCAGCTCAGCCAGTTCCCTCATACGAGACAAATGGGTACAAATCTGATTTTATCATTACGTGTATGCATGCCAGTGTAGCAATAATATCAGCACAAGTACATTCAAGATATACATAGAATTCTACGAATACAGGAATGGTTTAAGCATGGGTAAAAGGAGTCCCCCCCCACCCTAAGTTAGGGTTCTGTTTAGATTATCATTTACCCCTCAGTGTGTGATCTGGCAACTGCCCCACTCTCCGCTCCCTGGAGCAAAAGGTTTCACTTTACTGTAACTATCGAACCATTTGCACTCACGACTTTGTGTAATTCCATACAATACAATGTTCCCTAAACAACCTCGGTTCCATTTCAGTTATAGGGGCGTGTTTACAAAGACTGGAGATAAATATTACCAATGATGTTGCCCATAGCAACCAATCAGATCTTTGCATTTTATTTCTAACTTGTAGGTGACTGTTTCTGATTGGTTGCGGTGATATTTATCTCCGATCTTGGTAAACACTCCCCATAGTCATTACGAGTCTCATCAGAGCGCCCCAAATGCTTTGCTCCATTCCATTGCGCTCCATATATGAAGTGATTTGCAAAGCCAATCAGGAGCTGGTAGACAGGCAAGGAATGGGGGCCACAGGCTTTATGGGAAGCCAAATGTCCTACTGATTATAATCCCACCAATTACATCCTGCAGTGATCTCCCATAATTCCACCAAACGTCTGTTAGTTCTGATTATCTTCTCAGAAAAGCCTTTCACAGTCAGTCAGTCAGCCTTTCCTATTCAGCCCATTCTGCTGATCATGGGAGTCTCTGCCTTGTTTCTGAACACTGTATAAATATAGTTAATGATAAAAGCTTGGGGTTGATATGAGGCATTAGTGCTAGTTTGGGTACCACGTTGGGTGAGATTACTATTAGCAGTTACATTGCTCTACTTGTCTCCTGTGTGAGCCTTTATATGTGACCGAAGGCCCAACGTGACTTGAAGTGCTTCCCACACTATGAACATTTCAAGGGTTTCTTCCATTGTATGAGTTCTCTGGGGTGGGGGTTAGAAAGGAAATGCTTCCAATGAAAACATTTCCAACATTCTGTACATGTGAATGGTTTCTCCCCTGTATGGATCTTCTAATACTCTAAATAAGGTTACTTTTGGTAGCGCTGCCCACACTGTACACAGATAAATGCCCCTCTGCTGCTCCTACATGGGTTTGTCTGTTGGTAAAATTACAATCCCCAGACTGAGAACAGACGTGGGGTTTTCAAGGTCGTTATTTAAAGAGAAGCATTCTCCACATTCTGTGCACATGAATGGTTTCTCCCTAGCATGACGGTGGAAATGTTGCCCTTAGTAGGGAATCTATTCCCACACTCTGTGCACATGAAGGATTTCCCCTTTGTATGCTTCTTCTCATGCCTCTGTAGCTAAAGTTTATTCTTGAAGCCCCTCCCACATTCTGTGCACATGAATGGTTTCTCCCTAGCATGATGGTGGAAACGTTGCCCTTAGTAGGGAATCTATTCCAACATTCTGTACATAGGAAAGGTGACGGATATCAAAACGGTGTTTAAGAGCAAACCATTTGCCACATTCTGTACATAGGAAAGGCTTTCCCTCTGTGAGTTTTGAGATGCACATAAAGGCTGCTCTTGGTAGAGAAGTTTTTCCCACATTCCATACAAAGGAAAGGTCTCTCTCCCGTATGAATCCGATGATGCCTCTCGAGCAAACTCTCTGCAGTGAAGCCCTTCCCACACTCTGTGCATATGAAGGGTTTCCCCTTTGTATGCTTCTTATCATGCCTCTGTAGCTGAAGTTTATTCCTGAAGCCCCTCCCACATTGCGTGCACGTAAAAGGTCTTTCTCCTGTGTGAAGTCGGACGTGGCTCTCAAACAAACACTTTTTTGAGAATCCCTTCCCGCACTCTGTGCACATGAAGGGTTTCTTCTCTGTATGGACCAACTGATGTCTATGTAACTGGAGTTTATTCCTGAAGCATTTCCCACATTCTGTGCATGGGAAAGGTTTCTCCCCTGTGTGAACCATTTGGTGGCTTTTCATGTTAGACCTTGAATTGAAGCTTTTGCCACATTCTGTACATGTGTGCCGCTTGGGCCCGGGGCCGACACAGTTGTTCCTATCGCTGTTATAGTGGGTTTGGAGAGAGTCCCTTGCAGCAAAGGCTACTCCACATTCTGCACATTTATACCGTTTCTCCCCAGTGTGAACCCTTTGATGGTTTACAAGGGAGCTCTTGGTGACGTAGCTTTTCCCACATTCTGTACATGGGAAAGAATTTGAATGTATTGTGTGAACTCTGTGGTGGCTCTGAAGGTTGCCTTTTTCAGCAAAGTTTCTCCCACATTCTGTACAGGTGTAGGGTTTCTCCCCTGTGTGTGTTCTAAGGTGACACTTGAGCCCACTCTTTCGAGAGAAGCCTTTGCCACATTCTGTACATGTAAATGGTTTCTCCCCTGTGTGTGTCTTCTGATGCTCCTGTAAATGAAATTTAATATGGTAGCTTTTCCCACATTCTGTACAGATAAAAGGCCTCTCTAATGCTCTTAAATGTGCTTGTCGGCTGGTGAAACTACATTCCCCAGACTGGGTACAGCTGTGGCTGAGCAGATTGCTGTTTACAGAGAAGCAATCCCCACATTCCATGCACATGAATGGTTTCTCCCTTGCATGAATCTTAAGGTGGTTATAGAGGTTACTTTTCGAGCGGAAGCTTGTCCCACACTGTGTGCACTCGAATGGTTTCTCCCCTGTGTGAATTTTAAGGTGGGTCTCAAGACTGTTCTTTAAAGCAAACTCTTTGCCACATTCTGTACATTTGAAAGGTTTCTCCCCAGTGTGAACTTTACGGTGCAGACGAAGGCTGCCCTTGTTACAGAAGCTTTTCCCACATTCTGTGCAAGTGAAAGGGGTTTCTCCTGTGTGAAGTCGAAGATGGCAGTCAAGTGCCCTCTTTGTTGGGAATCTCTTCCCACATTCTGTACATGTGAATGGTTTCTCCCCTGTGTGAACCATCTGATGACTCTGCAGATGGGGTTTATATCTGAAGCGCTTTCCACATTCTGTACAAGTGAATGGGTTCTTCACTCTGTGCATCATCCGATGTCCCTTTAAACAGTATTTAGTTTTAAAACACTTCCCACACTCTGAGCAGCTAAATCCCTTCTTCTTTGGTTCCCTGTGTATCTGGCTGTCGGTAACATTCCCAGGCTGAGTACAGGTGTGGGCCAGGAGATCGCTGCTTTGGCCACAGGTACAATTGGCACAGTCAGATGGTGGAGATGGTGCAGCGTATTTATCAGGATTAGTGCTGGACTTCAAGTTGTTCAGTGGTTTCTGGTCTTCATAGCTCTGTAACTTCTCATTGTCTGTAGGGAGCACATTAAAGAGCAGAACTTAATGTGACCAATAACACAAAATAACTAAAACACACAGGGAAACATTTGGAAATCCTACCTAAACTAGCTTGGCTTTAATGTTTTTCTCTGTACAGGCTATGAACAAACTTAGGGGGCTGTTCCTGCTGAATTGTGCTTAGTACAGGGAAATCCCTATGTGCCATAGTTTTATGGTATCTCTCTGTACAGGCTATGAGCAAACTTAGGGGGCTGTTCCTGCTGAATTGTGCTTAGTACAGGGGAATCCCTATGTGCCATAGTTTTATGGTATCTCTCTGTACAGGCTATGGGCAAACTTAGGGGGCTGTTCCTGCTGAATTGTGCTTAGTACAGGGGAATCCCTATGTGCCATAGTTTAATGGGATCTCTCTGTACAGGCTATGAGCAAACTTAGGGGGCTGTTCCTGCTGAATTGTGCTTAGTACAGGGGAATCCCTATGTGCCATAGTTTTATGGTATCTATCTGTACAGGCTATGAGCAAACTTAGGGGGCTGTTCCTGCTGAAGTGTGCTTAGTACAGAGGAATCCCTATGTGCCATAGGTTTATGGTATCTCTCTGTACAGGCTATGAGCAAACTTAGGGGGCTGTTCCTGCTGAATTGTGCTTAGTACAGGGGAATCCCTATGTGCCATAGTTTTATGATATCTCTCTGTACAGGCTATGAGCAAACTTAGGGGACTTAGGGGGATATCTATGCTGGAATAGATTTATGTCCTTTTTCTCTGTTTATACAGACAAAGAACAAAAGGCAGAGAGGCATGTCTGTGCCATGTAGAGTTCCATGTATAGGCCAAAAACATACCATAGCAATCTCTTGTGGCCACAAGCCTGAGACAGATGTTTTCAAACTGTGGGATACCACTACATGAGGGCATGGTAACAAGTTTGGGTTCAAAGAAATGGGGAGGGTGATGGAAAGTTACATGATGTTCATTGGCCTGTGCCTTCCAGCTCACTCATTGGGCAGAGTTACAGTTGCCTATCTGGGTAGAGGGAAACAGATGGAAGGGGGAAACAGTAGTAAGAAAATAAAAATGAAAGATGCATGAAGCACAAGAGAATGGCAGTTAAAGAGGCAAATCATAAGGGAAGAAGTTAAAAGAGAATCACAGGCACAAACAAGGAATCCCTCATCTCCAACCCAGATATAACAGGACCCCTAGCTATTTACCTGTATCAGTAAATGGAAGTTCTGAGCTTTCGGCTTTGAGCAGATCTTCTCTGGAGTCTGGTTCTTCTTTCGGGGCCATATCTGTTGGTGGCACAGAGGAGCCTGCCAGTACAGGCCACACAGGGTTAATTACTGATGGAAGAACAGTATTAGAGAGTAGGAGAAATAGGTAACTTTCAGTAGAGGAAAGCAAAAAGCTGTGAGTAATCATGTGATCAGCGATAACCGTCTTTACTCATGATCCCATGCTTCCATAGAATGCATTTACAGCACGTTGCACTTACTTTCAGGCAGTTACAACCTAGGCTTGATCTATAAGGATCCCCCCTGTTATTCATAACAAACCCTCTCTTCCAGTCCTGTGCCCGTGCTTACAGATGTACACTGCCTGTCCCAAAGCTAAAAAGAGCCCAACACTGACCAGTTCATATTGTTTCTCACAGTGCCCACCTCTACTTATCAGACCCCTGCCCCAAGTTAGCCAGTACATCCTTCATTCAGCATGACCTCCAACCCTTCCTAACTCCTCTGCACACAGTCTCCCTCAAGTTTCCTTACAGCTGCCCAACATATCAGAAAACAAAGCCATGCAGAGACTGACTGCTATTTCTATTTCCCACACTGCTCCATGGCCCCTGGCTAATGGACATGCAGACAGTAGGGCAGCTGGTTAAACATAAAGCTAAGGGCAAATGAAACAGATCCTCACCAGTAGGGAGACTGCTGTTACAGGCAGAATCCCTGGATACTTACCCCAGTCAGTAAGTGGCACTTCTGAGTCAGGGTCTTCCTTCTCTATCTTTATCTGCAATATCCCTGGCTCTGCCTCTAGGGAGCCTGTTGATTTATTACAGTGTTTGTTAAAGTCATGTTACCAGATCAGGGAATAAGAGAAAGGGCTGTATGGTTTGCATAAAACACAAGCTTTAATAATGATTCTAATATAAATAATACCCCAAATCCACCCTGGTGTTACTCACCCCACTCATTTAGTGCCACTTCCAACCTTTTTATATTATAAATATATATATTTAGCCCCTAATCCTTATGATGTGGAGCTGTCCAACTCTAGGGGGCAGCGATCAACAGAACACAAAGGATCAGGCTGCCTATAGGGTATAACAAGTGAGCCATTAGCAATAGGTGCAGCCACACAGTGGGACTCTAAGCACTGTTTCCCAACTCTGAACAATAACAGTGTTGAACTGGAACACTCATAGATAATATGTGCACCCCCGGGTACTGATTTGCACTCCAAAGAGAAAGAGATGGCTGATGTCAGTGATGCAGAATCCCTGGCTACTTACCCCCATCAGTAAGTGGAGCTGCTGAGCTTTCCATTGGAGTCTGATGGTCCTCAGGGTCCGGTTCTTCTTCCTTTATCTTTATCTGTAATAATTCAAGTTCTGTCTCTGGGGAAGATATAAATCAGAAATACAAATAAACCATCTATCTATGTTAAAGATTTATAGCACAAGTGACCCCCCCCCCCCCCATATAAAGGGTTGGGCTAGCCAATCACAGCCCTGCTGTCACACAAGCACAGACAGGCTTCAGTTCCCTATCAGGTCACCCTAGCTGCTGATTGGTTCCTATCTTACAGTGCTGAGTGCTGCCAGCCTGGGAAATAGAGGGTCTACAGGAGGGTGTGTGTGAAAAAAGGTAGTGGTAAGGGGTGCAACCACCACCCCACCACTGTCACTTGCCTGCCAAACAAACATAAGAGAGGATAAAAACCCACCCTGGTGCCTAATTCCTTAGTTTCAGTGTAGAGACAAGTGACCCTCTCGCCTCCGGAGAAACAGCGTGAAGAAATCTCAGCAGAAGGGGTCCCCTCATGGATTTGGCTCCCCCAATAGAAATAAATGATTTATGGAAATTGCCTTTACAACCTTCATTAGAACAGATAATGTAATTTTCTCTTGATATTTGGGTTATGTGAGAGGGAAGCAGCTAACATAGACTGTACCAGGTAACTATAACCCTAAATATCCAAAGATCCTGACATGAAGCCATTAGGCTGGGCCACACTGTCTTCTAGTCTCGCAACTTCTTAGGACTGGCCACATAGCCACCCCAGTAGCGAATCCTCTTCCTCACATAACAATATGTATCTGCAGAAAATCCGCTCACCGGTCACAGGAACTGCATCCTCTTCCCTCTTAAATAGCGACAGGTCAGTGTGGGGCTCAGCACCCAATGTGGCACCGGGGAACGGCATCTCTACAGCATCTGCCCAGAAGGGAACGAATGTCAGTTTGTACCATACTAATTCCTGGGGCATCAGTTTGCACTACTATACACGTCTCATGGGTCCTGATGTAAGAACATCATTCCTGTCTTATACCTCAGCTACAGCTCCAAATTCACTTGGGTTATTGTAATGATATTTATGGTGTGTCAGGGGTGTTACATAAAAGGCCTCATTCTTTTAAGGGAAGTAAGTTAGTAACCTCTGGATCTGCTAACTAAGTAACTCTCCAACAATGTGCTACAGTTGGTAAGAACAGTGCCCCCTCTGCTCTCTGCACCTTCACTCACTGACCTGTCATTCAGCCACTCTATCGGCCCCTGCAGCGGGATTAACCCCCAGTCCCAC
This sequence comes from Xenopus tropicalis, assembly GCF_000004195.4. Lineage (NCBI taxonomy): Eukaryota > Metazoa > Chordata > Amphibia > Anura > Pipidae > Xenopus > Xenopus tropicalis. The sequence goes on from NC_030682.2 coordinate 5,034,492, forward strand.
AGCCGCCCCTCTCTATCAGCCCCTGCAGCGGGATTAACCCCCAGTCCCACAGCCGCCCCTCTCTATCAGCCCCTGCAGCGGGATTAACCCCCAGTCCCACAGCCGCCCCTCTCTATCAGCCCCTGCAGCGGGATTAACCCCAGTCCCACAGCCGCCCCTCTCTATCAGCCCCTGCAGCGGGATTAACCCCCAGTCCCACAGCCGCCCCTCTCTATCAGCCCCTGCAGCGGGATTAACCCCCAGTCCCACAGCCGTCCCTCTCTATCAGCCCCTGCAGCGGGATTAACCCCCAGTCCCACAGCCGCCCCTCTCTATCAGCCCCTGCAGCGGGATTAACCCCCAGTCCCACAGCCGCCCCTCTCTATCGGCCCCTGCAGCGGGATTAACCCCCAGTCCCACAGCCGCCCCTCTCTATCGGCCCCTGCAGCGGGATTAACCCAGTCCCACAGCCGCCCCTCTCTATCAGCCCCTGCAGCGGGATTAACCCCCAGTCCCACAGCCGCCCCTCTCTATCAGCCCCTGCAGCGGGATTAACCCCCAGTCCCACAGCCGCCCCTCTCTATCAGCCCCTGCAGGGGGATTAACCCCCAGTCCCACAGCCGCCCCTCTCTATCAGCCCCTGCAGCGGGATTAACCCCCAGTCCCACAGCAGCCCCTCTCTATCAGCCCCTGCAGCGGGATTAACCACCAGTCCCACAGCCGCCCCTCTCTATCAGCCCCTGCAGCGGGATTAACCCCCAGTCCCACAGCCGCCCCTCTCTATCAGCCCCTGCAGCGGGATTAACCCCCAGTCCCACAGCCGCCCCTCTCTATCAGCCCCTGCAGCGGGATTAACCCCCAGTCCCACAGCCGCCTCTCTCTATCAGCCCCTGCAGCGGGATTAACCCCCAGTCCCACAGCCGCCCCTCTCTATCAGCCCCTGCAGCGGGATTAACCCCCAGTCCCACAGCCGCCCCTCTCTATCAGCCCCTGTAGCGGGATTAACCCCCAGTCCCACAGCCACCCCTCTCTATCAGCCCCTGTAGCGGGATTAACCCCCAGTCCCACAGACAGTGCAGGGAGGAGGAGGAGGAGGAGGAGGAGGAGGAGGAGGAGGGAAAAGCACTTACCCAGTAGCCCAGGCTGGAGATGTGAGTGCAGGGGAGGGACAATGCCAGGGACACAGGGGAGGGAGTTACAGGCAGGACACAACTCCCCTCCTGTTCCCCAGTCCCCTCTATTCTTTGCTCTTTCCAGGCAAGGTGACTAAACATGATATAGTCAAAGAGACAGAGACATTCCTACACAGTCATGTAAACATAGGAGCGTGTAAACCGGAAGTGTAGGAAGGAACCGGAAGTCCCGCCTTCAGTCTGAAGTAAGGAACAGTCCTGCCTGATAACTTCCAGAATAGAGAACCCTAACAGAAATCTATGGTGTTATATTCTCTGCTGCAAAGCAGCGTTCAATTCAACTTTAATGCAAAATTAAATGCTTCCTGATTTTCTTTGGGAACAGACAGACATACAGTATTTTTGATGGGAAATTATATCTTTACAGTTGTTTTTTAGCAAGTCACATGTAATGTTTCTAAATTTTTCTGCATCTGTCCCAACAGTTTAACCACCTTCTTTTGAACGTGTCAGCTCCTGTGGTGGGATTAACCCCCAGTCCCACAGCCGCCCCTCTCTATCGGCCCCTGCAGCGGGATTAACCCCCAGTCCCACAGCCCCCCTCTCTATCAGCCCCTGCAGCGGGATTAACCCCCAGTCCCACAGCCTCCCCTCTCTATCAGCCCCTGCAGCGGGATTAACCCCCAGTCCCACAGCCGCCCCTCTCTATCAGCCCCTGCAGCGGGATTAACCCCCAGTCCCACAGCCGCCCCTCTCTATCGGCCCCTGCAGCGGGATTAACCCCCAGTCCCACAGCCCCCCTCTCTATCAGCCCCTGCAGCGGGATTAACCCCCAGTCCCACAGCCGCCCCTCTCTATCAGCCCCTGCAGCGGGATTAACCCCCAGTCCCACAGCCGCCCCTCTCTATCGGCCCCTGCAGCGGGATTAACCCCCAGTCCCACAGCCCCCCTCTCTATCAGCCCCTGCAGCGGGATTAACCCCCAGTCCCACAGCCGCCCCTCTCTATCAGCCCCTGCAGCGGGATTAACCCCCAGTCCCACAGCCGCCCCTCTCTATCAGCCCCTGCAGCGGGATTAACCCCCAGTCCCACAGCCGCCCCTCTCTATCAGCCCCTGCAGCGGGATTAACCCCCAGTCCCACAGCCTCCCCTCTCTATCAGCCCCTGCAGCGGGATTAACCCCCAGTCCCACAGCCGCCCCTCTCTATCGGCCCCTGCAGCGGGATTAACCCCCAGTCCCACAGCCGCCCCTCTCTATCGGCCCCTGCAGCGGGATTAACCCCCAGTCCCACAGCCGCCCCTCTCTATCGGCCCCTGCAGCGGGATTAACCCCCAGTCCCACAGCCGCCCCTCTCTATCGGCCCCTGCAGCGGGATTAACCCCCAGTCCCACAGCCGCCCCTCTCTATCGGCCCCTGCAGCGGGATTAACCCCCAGTCCCACAGCCCCCCTCTCTATCGGCCCCTGCAGCGGGATTAACCCCCAGTCCCACAGCCGCCCCTCTCTATCGGCCCCTGCAGCGGGATTAACCCCCAGTCCCACAGCCGCCCCTCTCTATCGGCCCCTGCAGCGGGATTAACCCCCAGTCCCACAGCCGCCCCTCTCTATCGGCCCCTGCAGCGGGATTAACCCCCAGTCCCACAGCCGCCCCTCTCTATCGGCCCCTGCAGCGGGATTAACCCCCAGTCCCACAGCCGCCCCTCTCTATCGGCCCCTGCAGCGGGATTAACCCCCAGTCCCACAGCCGCCCCTCTCTATCGGCCCCTGCAGCGGGATTAACCCCCAGTCCCACAGCCGCCCCTCTCTATCGGCCCCTGCAGCGGGATTAACCCCCAGTCCCACAGCCGCCCCTCTCTATCGGCCCCTGCAGCGGGATTAACCCCCAGTCCCACAGCCGCCCCTCTCTATCGGCCCCTGCAGCGGGATTAACCCCCAGTCCCACAGCCGCCCCTCTCTATCGGCCCCTGCAGCGGGATTAACCCCCAGTCCCACAGCCGCCCCTCTCTATCGGCCCCTGCAGCGGGATTAACCCCCAGTCCCACAGCCGCCCCTCTCTATTGGCCCCTGCGGCGGGATTAACCCCCAGTCTGACAGCTGCATATTATCCAATATGTCTCCTTTAAGGTAGATATAAAAGCTACTCATAGTAACTAAGCTTTTCTCACTTTCTGTACAAGGTCCGCCTCCAGTGTGAAGTTTAATATGGCTACCAAGCCCATATTTTGAGCAGAATCCCTTCCCACATTCTGCATAACTGAATGTTTTATTTTTGTTTAAGGCTCTGGAGATGTGTCAGGTAGATCCTGAATTAAATCTTTAGTGACATTCTGTACATGTGTGCATCTTGGGCCCGGGGCCGACACAGTTGTTCCTATCACTGTTATAGTGGGTTAGAGAGGGTCACTGCTGCAAAGGCTACTCCACATTCTTCACATTTAAACCGTTTCTCCTGAAGTGTGAACCCTTTGATGGCTGAACATGTGCCTTTGGTAATTCAACCCTAAGGGGCTGATTTACTAATCCAAGAACAGATCGAAAGCGCCCAAATGCGTTTTTTTCGTAATGATCGGTATTTTGCGATTTTTTCGTAAATTGTTGCGACTTTTTCCTAGCCGTTACGACTTGCGCGAATTGTCGTGACTTTTTCCTAGCCGTCACGAAAAAATCAGAAAGGTTTGCCCGCCGTTTGCTAGAGCTCAATACGAAAAAGTCGCGACAATTCACAAAAAAAAATTGCGGCGGCGGCAACAACAAAAAAAAAAATCGCAAAAATACGAAAAAGTCGCAAAATGTTCGTTTCCAATCCGATTTTTTCCCATTCGTGGATTAGTAAATCAGCCCCTAAGTGAAAACTTTGGCAGCTACAAAGGATTTTTTTTTTTAAGCCACCCATGGTTAAATGTCGGCCACCACAGGCTACTAACCTTCCCGCCGGCACTTAAGTGAATTGTCAGTGGGAAGGTATAAGCTGCAGTTTCCTCCTGTAATTCACTTTATTGCTGCTGTTAAAGCATTTAGGGGAGACTAATGTTCCAGGGGGCAATCAGTCGCACATGATAAAACGAAGCAGTGCGTTGGCCTTTGCCAGTGGAAAGGCTTCTCAGGGAGATTAGTTGCGCACAATAATCTCTGATACTGCAGTCGACTCCGTGGGATGGCCCATGGGCTGGATAGTCACCCATGGTTAGGAGAACAAATATTCTCCTAAAAAATTCTTACCTTCATTGGCCTTTACTACAGGCCCAGGCCCCGCCCAGTGTCGGGCCACAGGCTTTCACTTTTCTCTTCTTCCTCCTCCTCCTGACTGATCTCCAGTAGGAATGTTTCCCTGATGCTGTAGTTGCTCTCCTCTGATCTCTCAAGGTTCCCAAGCAAGTGATGGGAGTTAAAGGAGACATATCATCCCAGTGCATTATACTCCTCTACATATGGAAGGATTGTGCTTAAAAAAAAAATTTGTATTTCGGACTGATTTATTGAGAAATTCCCCCAAAACCCCACTAGCCCCTCCCATCTGTTCCACTTCCTGCTGCCTCCTTTCCCAGGCTGTGCAGGGGGGGGCGGCACTGTAGGATAGGAACCAATCAGCAGCTAGGCTGACCTGGTAGGGAACTGAAGCCTGTCTGTGCTTGTGAGACTGCAGGGCTGTGATTGGCTCTCCCCCCTCCTACTGTGCTTCTGGCAGGGACCGTTAGGACACGCCCACCCCTCATGTGAAACCCAGACAGGGACCTGAGAGGATCTATAGGGAGCTCCAATAAAGGGGCCATTGTTACAGATAGGGTTAATGTTTAGCCCAAAAGGAAACCAGCACCGGATATTATTCATAATTGCCCATAGGGCAGGACATACACACACTCACCACCCCGACACACATACCTACCCACAAAGCAATCACAGTAAGATTGAACATTTACATTTATTTGTAATAAGCGCCAGAAAATAGAAAAACAAAACAAAAACAAACAAAAAGAAGTCAGGAAAATCTACAAACTTCTGAACACAAAACATGTTGCTATCGGTCGAAGGGATGCAGCTCATCGCAGCTGTATAAACAGTTCTCTAGTGTAAAAAATAGCATATAGAAATGTGAAGAGTCTGCTTGAAACAAAAATAAATTTGTATCTATATGCTTATAAATATCATATTGCCGCACACTGGTAGGTGGGAGCTGCGCGGCTCCCCTGTATAACGCCACGTTGCATTGGCGGCACTCAGCCACGCACAGGCTGCCGTTAGCCCAGCACTAGCAACGTAACGCGTTTCACCCTGTCCCCTACTTTATATCCTAATGTAACAGTGCACTGGCCAACACCAGCCTAAAGGGGAATAAATCCTATTTGTTTCCTATTTATTCTCTCTGAGCGAGAGAGCTGTAGGTGCAGAAGGTTCCCCCTCTACTCGGGGCCGCTGGACTATATGGCAGCTACAAATTCTTTTTAACCGTCACCGCTTCAGTATACATAACACACAGCGTTCTCTCAGATTCCGCGGCGATCTCTCTGCAAAGGCGAGCAGTATGGCCGCACTACAGGGAAAGAATGTGCCATACACACAATATACACAACCTAGAACTATACACAGACACTGTGTATTCCTTTACTAAATGGAAAGAACATTCCTTCTCTGTATATTAATGGAGCAGGTACTGCCATACTGTACACCTTACACAGTAGAATGCCAACTATGACTTATGGGGACTCCCATTCTGTAGAATGAATACAAAATAAGCATACTATATATCCAGCTGAGGAACTTAATAATTTAATAGTAAATTTACTATGTAAGGGGGAAATAATGGCTAACTATTCCCCTGAAATGTGTAAAGGTCCCCATACACGGGCCGATTGTAGCTGGCGATATGGGTCCCTTGGACAGATTTGGCAGCTAATCAGCCCGTGTAGGGGCAAAAATGAGGGGCTTGGCTGACCAATATCTGGCCTGAAATTGGCCAGATATCGATCGGGCAGGTTAGAAAATTCAGTCGGATCAGGGACTGTATCGGCTCATTGATGCGGTCCCCAAACCGACGCTAGGGGGGCCGCCGCTAGAATTCGATCGTTTGGTCCCAGGGCCAAACGATCAAATTTGCTTACATGTTACCTGATATCGCCCACCCCCCAAGCGAGTGGATCTGCCCGCGTATGGGCAGCTTAAGAGCTGTTAGGGGAGTGGGCACCTAGGGATTCCAAATAAATTGAAAGAAATCACAGAATGACTGCTCCTTATCTGCATGACAAGGACAATAAGGGGTATATTTATCAGGCTGTGTAAAAAGTGGAGTGAAGCATTACCGGTGATGTTGCCCAGGGCAACCAATCAGCAATTCGATTTCAACACTAGGGGGCAGAGTCATTAAAACACGAGTTTGAATCCCGAATGGGAAAAATTCAGATTAGATACGATAATGCACGAAAATGCTTACGGAAAAATCGTATTAGTCACGATAATATCGTATTGGCAATCCGAAAGTCACAATATTTTCGTACCGAACGATTGTAAACAGTGGGAAAACCTTTCCGATTTAAGCGTTCGAAAAAATGGTGCGGGCGTACGAAAAAGTCGGCGAAAATACACTCTGGTCTGCCCCTAGGGATGCATCGAACCCAGTTTTTTGGGTTTGGCCGAACCCCTGAATCCATTGTAAGGCATTCGGCCAAATACCAAACCAAATCCTAATTAGCATGTGCAAATGATGAATTTTCCACTTCCGTGTTCACACTGTGGCATTTAACCCTTCAAATAGGATGCGAAAGGCCGAATCCTGAATTCAGTGCATCCCTATAGAAAACCAAAGCAAATGATCCTATTGGCTGCTATGAGCAACATCACTGGTAATGTTTTACTCCACTTTTTACACAGCCGGATAAATATAGCCATCAGAGTATCTATAACCGATGCCTGTGCACCTACAATTTCCATTCAAATGAACGGGGAGGGATTCTGAGCATTTTGTCCAATTACAGAGCTACGAATTAACTGGTTGAGAAAAATCCAGAACCACTTTGCGTGCCGTTTCCCCTATTGATCCTCAGTCCTATTGAGTTGGTGCCATACAACAAATGGTCTAACATGGAAACTCTGTATATGAAGATCAATCAACAGGGGTGGATTTATAACCCTGGAGGGTGGGGGCAAGTGTACAAGCACTAAGGAGCACAAGAGCACACCCCCTTAGTGCTCATGGGTTAAGTTAATGTTCCCCAGACCTGCTGCAAATATCCAATGCTCAGTGCAAAGAGCACATGAGGACATGCAGCTCAGCCCTGATCCTACTGCCTTAGCGTAAAGACAAGGCCCTGATGTGGGCTGCTCTTCCTGCTTCTCCCTAACATGTAGGCAGGGGTGGGTAGGGGGCAGTGGAAGGGACTCCTAAGTGAAATGGACCATAGAAGCCTCTTTGGATACAAACAAATGCAGCGTGCAAAGTGCAAAAAATGGCTAAGGCTACTTTTTTTTTGTATTTTGCACACTGCATTCAGATTTGCAAATGATGCCCCTATGTTATACCAAATTCAGCAGGCAAATCCCACATAGCATGGCAGGAGGGAATATCCAGTATTTTACCGCAAGGAGCCCGTTCTCACCTACCAACCCCATGTGCTTAGGGAAGCCATACTGCAAAGCATGTTAAAGTGTGCTCTCCTCTCTTGCCGACATAATGGTAATGATTTAGGCTGTCCTGGATATTGTGCCACCAAAGGAGATGGCTCATCTAGTAAAGGTAAAGGCAGCCAGGACACTAGGGTAGGATTACTCCCAAATTCCACTGGCAGGAATTTACAGGCCTCATCGGCTGCGCTGAATCAGCACTTAATCAAGGTTTTGGCATATTTTCCTGAAATCTGAATATGCAAGTTACTGTTTGAACATGGTTATTTGTGGTTATTTATGGATTTGGTGCATCCCTAGCCGCTGCACAGATCAGCACACTGGCTAAGCAGAAAGGCCAATTGTGTCCATGTCCGATAACCTGGGTAAAGAAACGGCAGTGCATACCCAAGGCTCCGCCCTTCTGGCCAAATGTATTATCAGTGATCGTTGCTGTGCATGTTGACTGGATACTGTGTATTCCTAGTTTTATTAATCCTGGGCCAGGTCATTTTCTGAAAGCACTTGGGTAAGCCCCCTAAAGCACCCATGAGTGTAAGCTAAGATGCGGGTAAATGGTGGCAGGCTGTATTTACTCCAGTAATAATTCTTTGCTACTGAGGAAAAGCTCATTGCCTGTACAGCCTATATATCTGATCATTTCCTAATTGTCAGCGGCTCATCTGCCAGCCACCCCTGCTTAATGCTTGCCACCAAAACAAGTTATACCCAATAGAGCTGTCACGGGGCCACTCGTGTACTCCTAGCAGAACAGGTCCAGGTCTGAAAATCATTTTCTCATCATCCAATCTTCAAGTGCTTAATCTGAGAATGTGCTGGCAGCAAATATGCCAAGGTGTAGCCATGACACTCCCAGAGAAAGACTGGCATCAATATGCTACTGTAGGGGCATATCCAAGGAGCCTTCTGTTTGCAGGACATCCATCTACAACACTAGCCTGATACATATGTCCTGCAAACTCTGCTTGGTAAAGATCTGTCCAATAGTTCTTCACCTAATGTTCTATCTTTGAGGCTTATCAATCCCTGTATCTGCCTTGGCATATTCCAGGGGCCTAGCTCGAGTGAATTCGCTCATGTTTCTCAAGGCTGCACTTGGCAGAGAACCTCTCCCCGCATTCGCAGCACATGAAGCTTTTTTCCTTGGTGTGCACTTTTTGATGGGTGCGGAGGTTGCCGTTCTGGGAGAAGCCACGGCCGCATTCTGCGCACTTAAACGGCTTCTCCCCCGTGTGTATCAGCTGATGTCTGTGAAGTTTATTCTTCTGGAAGAAGCTCTTCCCGCATTCGGAGCAGCTGAAGGGTTTCTCCCCGGTGTGGATTTTCTGGTGGTGGTATAGATTGCCATTCTGGGAGAAGCTTTTGCCACATTGGTTGCAAGTGAATGGTTTCTCCCCTGTGTGGATCCTCTCGTGGGACAGGAGAGTGATTTTGTGAGAGAAGCTTTTCCCACATTCTGCACATGAAAAACGCTTCTCCCCAGAGTGATTTTTCTGGTGTTTATGGAGCATTGTTCTTAGAGCAAAGCATTTGCCACATATGTTACACTCAAATGGCTTCTCCCCCGTGTGAATCTTCTCATGAACAGACAGACTGGACTTGAGAGTAAAGCCTTTCCCGCATATTGCGCATATAAAGGGTCTCTCCCCCCGGTGGACTTTCTGGTGGCTCAGAAGGTTTCGCATTAGAGGGAAAGTTTTCCCGCATTCAGTGCATGGGAAAGACGTCTCTCCAGTGTGTAACGACTCGTGAGACAAAAGGCTGATTTGGCGCGAGAAACCTTTCCCGCATTCTTTGCATTTATACGGTTTCTCACCTCTGTGGCTCCTCTTGTGCGTGAGAAAGTCGCACTTTAGGAAGAAGCCTTCGCCACATTTCGGACACTTGTACGCCATGCCGCGGTTACTGACCTCCTGCTGTGCTTCCTCGCTGGGCTTACTGCGTTTCTGCTTATCAGGGGATTCAGTAGTGTTCTTCTTCGGGCGCCCTCGCTTCCGTTTATTGCCAGAACTATTGTTGTTATTATTGGTAGAATGAGTGCAGTCGTGAGTCAGGAGGTCACTGTTCATAGGAAAGCCTTTGCCACATTTACAGCAGATAAAACACAGTATGTTAGTGCTTGCGGAGTCCTCCTCGAGCCTTGCCCTAGCCTCCCTCTCAGACCTAGCCACTGACTTGTGCAGCATCAGCCGTGGGAACACACCAGAACTTCGTATCACCTTTCTGCCTTCTGACACTTGTGAGCTTCTGAGTCTTGCCGACGCTTTGGACTTTTTAGGGCACCAACTGTCATCTTCATTTTGACAATCTCCTAATTAAAAAAAAACACAACGGGTCAGAAGTGCACGCAGTGCTTACATGTTTACGTTAACACAGGAAAACAGAGCTGGAGGGGTGCGTATTGGCAAGCACTAAATATTGGATTCACTGGAACAGGTAGCCTTTGGGTCATGTGACCAAAAAAGGTCACATTATTTCAGTCCCCATCATAATGTAAATGCTAGGGACAGAGCCATTAAGCAGTTAATCCTGCAAAACCTGTTGGCCCAAAAGAACAGAACAATATAATGTGTGTATAGTCAGTTGTATGGTACCTTTCCATTCCATCAGGATATCTCAGCTAGTGTGAGTTCAAATAGTGTCAAAGGTGGGATATTTTCCCTTTAACCTTTTTACTCTTATACAAATATGAAGAAAACATCTTGTTGGAAGGAGGACTCAAATCCTGGCAGCAGGAGATGTACAATACAGTAATACAAGGAATAACTAAGTGGTCAGCACATTTGCAATCAATATGAAAAATGTAATTACGGGGAGATCAAATTCCCCACCTCCGCCTTTATCTAAAAGGTCCAGAATTTTTAGAGTTGACAGTATTGATATAACGAGAAAAATTCTAGTTTAAATGAATCCTCTTTATTTTTCTCATACAGGAATTGCTCCAGCAGTTTTTTTTTTTTTCCGGATCATTGGCGCTTTTGGAAAACAATGTGTTTAAGCTTCACTTGAATCTGAGTGAAACTGAAAACAACGGGGGCATTAAGTTCCCCTTGAAGCTGGGTGAAACTGAAAACAATGGGTGGATTAAGTTCCCCTTGAAGCCGGGTGAAACTGAAAACAATGAGGGGATTAACTTGTCCTTGAAAATGTGCCAAGGACAGGCTGTCACTGACTATTCTTTTTTTTGTAACTTGTATTTTATTAAAGTTCAATACAAACAAAGCATAAAGTATTCGCGGTTTTGTACATTGTGATGATGCATATAAAAAGGAAGAAATATCTGACAATTCAGGCACATGCATTGCATTTGTTATAATTTCCTTGTGAGCATTTTCCTGGTTTTCCAGAATTATTTAAGCCATATTGAGCATAGCTTAACAATGATATGTATGTTCTCGTTAGGTTTTCAACGTTACCTGAGAGTGGTTAGTGGAGGATATCATGTGCGAATTGTGCGTGTGAGAGAGAATTATTCTCAATGAGAATTGGTATTAATAACTAACTTACTTAACTTAAAGGTAAAAAATGGAAAATATAGGTCAAAAAGTTGTAACCATATGCCTTTCTATGTGCACAAAGTTGGTTGGATATGACTGTTTATTGGATTATCCTTGAGCTGGTGGGAACAATTCCCATAGGGTCCAGACCTTGAGATATTTGGGTACCTTATTCTGTATGTGAGCAATTCTATATTCAAAGTTTTTGTTATTATTTATTATGCGATAAATTTCTTGTCACTGACTATTCTATTCCTCTACTATTCTAAGCCTCCATAACACTCAATGGTGCTCGACAGAGCAAACCTGTCTTTTTTTTTTTTTACAAAAAAAAAAAAAAAACTAAAACATTAATAAAATCGCAAATTATAGAAATTATTTTTGAAAAACTTAAATCTTTTGGGGAACAATAACGAAAAAAAAAAATTTGAGGTCTGGCAAAAACCCATTCATGAAACTCAAAATGATCTAGAATTACGGGGCACATCTACTGAGCAGTTTCACACAGCAAAAATATTCCCCCTATCGCGACAACCAAAATGGTTTACAAGGTTGTTTACACAGAGCTCAGTATCTCTTGGTTAAAGTAAATCCACTAATTAACAGCAAGAAAGTAAAAGCAAAATAATGCAAAGGATGACTATGGCTTCCCTTTAGCCCTAATATTTGTCACCTTTAAGGGTGAAGACACATGGAGCTACTAGTAGCGGCTACTAAAATAGACGGTTGATCATTTACTTGTAGCAGCCTCTACATGTGTTTAGCAGAGGCAATTCTCAGTACTATATGGCAGGGAATTTTTTGGTGTCTTCACCCTAAAAAAGACAAGCAGTGAGATCCATAAACCCAATAGATACAAGTGGAATCCCCAGCTACTCACCCCCATCTGTAACGTTTACAGTCATAGCTTCCATTGGGTTTGAATCTTCATTTACATCAGGTTCTTCTTTTATGGTCATCTGTAATATTTCTGTCTGCGCCCCTGAAAAACATTAAAAAAAGAAGGTTTCATAAGGTCCGACATAGACCAGTGAAAGCAATGCTCTTTGGGTGCGATCGGTTACTGCATAGATTAATTTTGGTTTCATTGGCTTTCAATTGTTGATAGAATTCTGCTGATATCTGATAATGCATGAATAAGCGATTGTGAGCTGGGGTTGATAAACGACCCTTATAGGCTTGAAAAAGAGGTCTGTGTATGCCAAAAATGTATTGAATGCGCTTTCTGTATGTGGCTTATAAAGCAATGGAAAATACTACTGTAATGTTTTACAGACTTGCAGACTGCCTGGCATTTATTGTGGACCAGGTTAGGGTAAGAACCCACAGAGTGAGTTACTTGCCAGCGATAGCAGCTATCATGGGCAAGTAACCACTGCGTAAAGGCTTTTTACCGGCTGGTGGAAAGCCCTTTGCATTGCTTCGCTAAACCAAAATCGCATTTTCTCCTGCAGGCAACTTTGGAAAACAAAGTGATGCGAATGGCTATCCACCAGTGACTTCTGTTGCCGGTGGAAAGCCTTTTCAGAGCGGTTACTAGCCCGTGATAGCAGCTATCTATTGCAGGCAAGTAACGTGCTCCATGGGTTCTTACCCTAAGTCTATGGCAGGGATCCCCAATCAGTGGCTCGGGGGCAACACGTTGCTCCCCAAACCCTTGGATGTTGCTCTCAGTGCCCCCAAACCAGGGAGTTATTTTTGAATTCCTGACTTGGGGGCAAGTTTAGGTTCAATAAAAACAAGATTTCCTACCAAATAAAGCCCCAGTAAGCTGATAGGGTGCATAGAGGCACCTAATAGCCAATTGCAGCCCTTATTTGGCTCCTCCATTAACTTTTATGGTATTTGTGTTGCTCTCCAAGTCTTTTTACATTTGACTGTGACTCATGAGTAAGGAGGTCTATAGGATCATTGAATAGTTTAAAGACTTTCCTACGATCAAGAAAAGTACAATATTTTTTCCCCACCCAGAGGCAATGGCTGCCGAGCTCAGGTGAATGCAAGACACATCTGTGGCAGAGGCAGGAAGTGTGCAAACAGGGCGCACGTGATCTTTTCCATCAGGCAAATAACATTCACTGTAGGCAAAACCGTTACCACAAAGGAAGTTGTTTCATGCTCCTCACTGTCAGAGCAGAGCCTTCCCCTGCAAAGTGATGGCTCAGCAGCGACAGTAGGAACTGAAAAGCAGAAGACGCACTGGAAACTCTATACATACAAGGCCCAGAGCGGGCGCAGGTTGTGGTACAAACAAATTTATTATTTGGGCAATGAGCAGAGATCTGCATTCTGATTGGTTTGCTGGTACTGCACCTTTACCCAGTGCCATACAGACACTATGCTTCTCATTACCCCCTGTCCCAGTGGTGCTTGCAATCTAAAGTTGCTTCCCCAAGCAGCGGAGAGGGAACAGAAAGCTGTTCACACCTTTGAAACTGCCTAACCACAAAGCTTGCACTTCAGGTTGCTTGCATTAGAGCAGGGGGTGGAGGTTGTTTTTACAGACAGAACTTAACAATGAAATGTTTTACACCCCCAACACCATCCCTTACTTAAGAAACAACCTGTGCCCCCTAAATGCCAGTGGCACATGTGCCACTTTCCCCACTGGCACAAAAAGCCATGGATGCCATTAGCCTAAAAGCATGAAATGCTGGTCCAATGACTGCTCCATGTGGGAAACACACCACCATCTTTGCTATCCACTAACTGACTCAGAGGCCTAACTAGTGTTAATTGGTTCTGAATCAATCTGAATGTACCCATAGTGTCCCTCTTTCATACACTAAATTTGCCCTGGTGCAGTACCCAATAGCAACCAATCAGCAGGAGGCATTTACTGGTCACCTGTTTAAAAGCAAACATCTTATTGGTTGCTATGGGTTACTGCTCCTGGGCAAACGTAGGGGCCCCATTTACTAAGGTTTCCTGAGAAAAGTTTTGAGTTCTCTACTATTCTAAATGTCCAAGGAGTCCTATGGAGACTTAGTAGAGAAAGAGAATAGTCATTGACAGCCTGTCCTTGGCACATCTTCAGGAAGTCATTGTTTTCTATTTCACACATTTTCAAGAGAAAGATAATCCTATCATTTCACACATTTTCAGGTGAAACAAACACACTGTTTCCCCGTCAACGCTCCTAAAATGGCTGCGGGAACACGTTCGGTTTGGGAACAATAAAGAAGATTCATGGAAATGAACAGCCATTTAAGTCTCAAATTTTTCAGCAAAAAAAAAAAAGATTTTTGGACAATAAACTCGATAATTTCATTTGGCCCTAACATTATCGTGGCATTTAATAAATGCAAGAATAATCGTGTTTTATCCAAACAAAAATACCAAGTCGAGTTTGTATTCTAGTTTTAATAAATCGGTCTTTTATTACACATGGGGGGCAGGCGGGCAAACTAACCAAATCACACAACCATGCAAGAACAAATAAAGGCAGCTGTTCAATCGGTAAGGTACTTGTTATTTACAGTCAGGCTGTTTTATCCAGGGGTCCCCTACCAGTGCCTCGGGGCACCATGTTGCTCCCCAACCCCTTGGATGTTGCTGCCACTGGCCTCAAAGCAGGTGATTATTTTTAAATTTCTGGTTTGGAGGCAAGTTTTAGCTGCATAAAATCCAAATGTAACGCCAAACAGAGCCTTCTGTAGGCTACCAGTCCATATATGGGCTACCAAATAGCCAATAACGGTCTTTATTTGGCACCCCCAGTGTTTCATGCGTGTGTTGCTCCCCAAGTCTTTTTACATTTAAATGTGGCTCACAGGTAAAAAAGGTTGGGGATCCCTGGGCTAATTAAACCACCACATATCTGACTGAATAGCAGTAACCCACTCTTTAAAGTAGATATATTGTGTGGGGAAAAAAAAAAATGTGACAGTGCATTACACTCCTCTAAATATAAGGATTGTGCTCAAAGTAGTGTTTCAGACGGATTTATTGAGAAATTCCCCCCAAACCCCACTAGCCCCCCCCCCCCACCATCTGTTCCACTTCCTGCTGCCTCCATTCCCAGGCTGTGCAGGGGGGCTGGCAGCATTGTGGGATAGGAACCAATCAGCAGCTAGGCTGACCCAATAGGGAACTGAAGCCTGTCTGTGCTTGTGTGAGTGCAGGGCTGTGATTGGCTCTCCACCTCCTACTGTGCTTCTGGCAGGGACCGTTAGGACACGCCCACCCCTCATATGAAACCCAGACAGGGACCTGAGAGGATCTATAGGGATGTGCTAATGATGGCAATTAGCTCAGAGTGAATATTCATTATTGCCTACAAGATTAGGGGTGGTTCCCTTATGCTATATATGTCTCCTTGAAGCTAACTGGCTGAGCAAGCAGATCTGTGCCCCAGCCCCTGTGGCAGGAATGGACAAACACCATCCAGATTACAGTGTATGTAAGCCTAAAAACATGTTTTTTGAATGAATAATGGAAATTCATGTAAAAGTGAATTGTAGTTACATGTATTGGCTGGGAATACCTTGTAGTTGGACACATTATCTGGCTACTTACCCGAATCAACTCCTGGCCTCTCCATTGGGTTCAGGGGATCTTTAGAGTCTGTTTTTTCTTCCTTTACCCTTATGGGCAATTTCTCTGGATCAGTCACTGGGGCATCTGTCAGAAAGGCACAAAACTGGTTGTGAAAAGCTGAAGTACTGACTCCATGGGCCATAAATGCTATATAAGCTGTATGAGGGAACATATTCCTGGGGGTTAGACCCTTTTACATGTAAAACAGGGCTGAAATGAATATATTATTCAGCACAAACAGATAGAAACTTACAACTAAAGCAACATTACTGGCCCTTAAAATGTGAGTAGTGAGTGGAGCGTCAGGCAGGGCTACACTACAAGCATGCACTGGAACCTATTCTCAATCTTTGTCTGCAACACTGCTCAAACCCCTCTTATAGTAGCACAATAAACACATCTTGTACAGGGAGGAGTTTATCCAATGGGGGAGGAGTCACAAGGCTCCACTTCCCACCCAGATAAATATCTACTCACAGGACAAGCATGACTCCATGTTGGGAATGGGCGGGACACCTCTGGCTGTGCGCAGATAGGAGGTTCTTCAATCCTCATTCACTGCATGAACAAAAATACAAACAGTATGAGCCCTTCCATGGGACCTACCCACAGGGTACAGTAAGTGCTCTCTGGCTTAAAGTAGCAGTAGCACATCAATGTGTCAGCTAATTTGTATCTTAGACAAAAGGTTAAAAAACCCCTAACCCTGTAGGCAATTATGAATAATATCCGGTGCTGGTTTCCCTTTGGGCTAAACATTAACCCTATCTGTAACAATGGCCCCTTTATTGGGGCTCCCTATAGATCCTCTCAGGTCCCTGTCTGGGTTTCACATGAGGGGTGGGCGTGTCCTAATGGTCCCTGTCAGAAGCACAGTAGGAGGGGGAGAGCCAATCACAGCCCTGCAGTCATACAAACACAGACAGGCTTCAGTTCCCTATCAGGTCAGCCTAGCTGCTGATTGGTTCCTATCCTACAGTGCCGCCACCCACCCTGCACAGCCTGGGAAAGGAGGGTGGAGTCAGTGGGGCTTTTGAAGAAGTTTCCAATAAATCAGCCCAAAACACTACTTTTTAAAGCACATTCCTTCTTTCTACAATTCATTGGCACAATATTGTTTTTCAAACAATGTATCCTTTTAGCGTGGGTTACAATATACTATTGAAGAATATTTTGATGTGTAAATTCATATTCACAGGCATAAATATATATATATATTTTTTTTTTACACACTGTTGGCTCTGATCCCTACTCACATGCCCCATACATTCCTACAGAGGAACACAACACAAAGGAGTAGGTCAGCCAAAAAAAGCTGATTAAAGAGGTGACAGGGGGTTATCTTTGCTGACATAGCGCTACTGTGCCTCCAGCAATGTACAGCACCTCTACAACTTTTGAAAATCTATGTTTTTTTGCAGCCACCACTGCCTCTTTAGGATTATACACCATATAATCCTACACCTCATTCAGTCATGTATTTTGCCTTTTAAAATGCCAAAAAAAAGTTTTGTTCAGGGACTTTTAGAACAGCCTATGAATTCCTGCTGAAGAGATCAGCCCAACAGAGAAGCAGCTCTTCCTACACACAACCAGCTTATATACCACTGAACACAAAATAAAGGGTAGGGGGAATTTTATTATATAGCAGACGAGATACCAGAGTTGAGAAACATAATCTCAGCCATAAAGCAGGGCAGGACTGCTGCTTACAATGGGGGGGGATCAGATAGGATCTGTGCCACTGTGACAGAATGCTCTGTTATACAGATAGCTAGAATCTCAGCCATAAAGCAGGGCAGGACTGCTGCTTACAATGGGGGGGGGGATCAGATATGATCTGTGCCACTGTGACAGAATGCTCTGTTATACAGATAGCTAGAATCTCAGCCATAAAGCAGGGCAGGACTGCTGCTTACAATGGGGGGATAGGATCTGTGCCACTGTGACAGAATGCTCTGTTATACAGATAGCTAGAATCTCAGCCATAAAGCAGGGCAGGACTGCTGCTTACAATGGGGGGGGGTGGGGGGATCAGATAGGATCTGTGCCACTGTGACAGAATGCTCTGTTATACAGATAGCTAGAATCTCAGCCATAAAGCAGGGCAGGACTGCTGCTTACAATGGGGGGGATCAGATAGGATCTGTGCCACTGTGACAGAATGCTCTGTTATACAGATAGCTAGAATCCCAGCCATAAATCAAAGTAAAGTTAAAAGCAGACAGGAGATTACAGTTTATTACACATCTATACTCACAAAATAACTTTTGTTTTACAGAATATATAGAAGTTAATTTGTCCAAAATGTCTCTGCTTTGCTAAATATTTCACATCTTTCTGGCACATGTAGTGTCCCATTATATCAATATTTTGCACAACTGTGCCAGCAATTCCTAAAACATGAACTAAATGACGGTTACTCTGTAGGATTGCAACTTTTTATCATAGTCCCTTTCGCAAGGGAGCAGAGGTAAACAATACATCTATGCTAATATCAGCTCTTTTTGGTTACCAGGATCACTCAATATAGCAACCAGTGATATTTCATTTTGGAGAAACGCAAACTCACGTATGTATAAAACATTTACAAATGGAAATAGAGCCCTGAACAGCAAGCTGGCCGACATGCTAGAATGCAACTTTGCCCAACTTCCCCTTAGCAGCCTTGCATCACATCCCCATTGCCCTAGAGAACGGCCCGACCTGAGCAGGCAAAGGGGAAGTCACTGTGCCACGTGTGAGCGGCTCCAACCTGCGCCCCTGCCAGGACCCAGGTCATTTCTTGCCTTTCACAATAAGACCCACAAGATTACTCTAACATGACCAATTGCAAGAATATGGGTTTGTAGCCACATAACGCTTTCAAAGGCCACAAAGTGTAAGTATATTGGGGCTTAACATAGCATTTCCTTGAATAAAACAATAGGCACAATGTATGTATCTCCGCCCAATTTGGGCAGCTACCTGGTTGCCGGACCCCTAGCAACCAGATTGCTGCTAAAATTGTATCTGGGCAACCGAAAAGCTGAATCAACTGCAAATCGTCTCAGAATATCCCTGTCTTAAAGGAACAGTAACACCAAAAAAATGAAAGTGTCTACAAGTAATAATATAATGCGCTGTTTCCCTGCATTGCTACAGCTGGTGTGTTTGCCTCAGAAAGACTACTATAGTTTATATACATTAGCTGCTGTGTAGCCCCGGGGGCAGCCATTCCTGCACTGGTACAGCTGGGGTGTTTGCTACAGAAACCCTACTATAGTTTATATAAATACCCCGCTGTGTAGCCCCGGGGGCAGCCATTCCTGCACTGGTACAGCTGGGGTGTTTGCTACAGAAACCCTACTATAGTTTATATAAATACCCCGCTGTGTAGCCCCGGGGGCAGCCATTCCTGCACTGGTACAGCTGGGGTGTTTGCTACAGAAACCCTACTATAGTTTATATAAATACCCCGCTGTGTAGCCCCGGGGGCAGCCGTTCCTGCACTGGTACAGCTGGGGTGTTTGCTACAGAAACCCTACTATAGTTTATATAAATACCCTGCTGTGTAGCCCCGGGGGCAGCCATTCCTGCACTGGTACAGCTGGGGTGTTTGCTACAGAAACCCTACTATAGTTTATATAAATACCCCGCTGTGCAGCCCCGGGGGCGGCCATTCCTGCACTGGTACAGCTGGGGTGTTTGCTACAGAAACCCTACTATAGTTTATATAAATACCCCGCTGTGTAGCCCCGGGGGCAGCCATTCCTGCACTGGTACAGCTGGGGTGTTTGCTACAGAAACCCTACTATAGTTTATATAAATACCCTGCTGTGCAGCCCCGGGGGCAGCCATTCAAAGGAGAAAAGGCACAGGTTACTTAGCAGATAACAGATAAACCTCCATCTACTAGTTATCTGCTACCTAACCTGTGCCTTTTCTCCTTTTTTCCAGCTTGAATGGCTGCCCCCGGGGCTACACAGCAGCTTATTTATATAGTAGCTTTTCTGTAGCAACAACACCAGTTTTTTGCAGAGCAACAGCACATTTTAATTACTTTAAAACACTTTTTTTTATGTTACTGTTCCGTTAACCTTCCTAATGCCGCAACCCTTTAATACAGTCCCTCATATTTCAACCAGAAAATGATTCCTAAAACCATCGGAAATATGTGTTTTCCCACGGTCTTGGGCGACCCCTGTGAAAGGGCCATTCCACCCCCAAAGGGGTCCCGACCCACAGGTTGAGAACCGCTGCTCTAGATACAGTATACCAAGTTAATTTAAAGGGTAACTATCCCTTTTAAATGAAAATAAATCGTTACTATTCAGCCAAACTATTAAAAGGGGTTGTTCACCTTTAAAATTCACTTTTAGTAAAATGTAGTCTTTTAGAGAATTTGCAATTGGTCTTCATTCTTTACGATTTGGGTTTTTTTAGTTATTTCACTGTTTGTTCAGCAGCTCTCCAGCTTGGGGTTTTAGTAGCTAGGGTCCCAAATTACCTTAGCAACCAGGGAGCCGTTTGAATGAAAGGCTGGTATATGAATAGGAAAGGACTTGGATAGAAATACATAACCATAAGGATAAATCTGTAGAACATGAAGCAGTAGTATTTGCCGTACCGCAGAACAAGCCCCGGGGTGCCCGGCTACAAGGTGAGGCTGCCATTGTACAGGGATTAATGCTGCACAGTAGGGGAGGCGGCGGCTAGCTCAGTAATGGGCACCAGTCGCTTCTCCCTTATCAGAAGCAAAGCCGTTATACTCACACAACACCCGCCTCGGCGCATTTAGAGCAATAGGAGCGGCTAAATCCCTGCCCCACACACTACAGAGCCGACTTTCATCCGAGCCGGGAGTGCAAAGCATGATGGGAAGCGGCCTCCTCTCGCTTTCTATCGCGATATTTCCCGTTCTGCAGCAGTTAGGAACCGCGGGAGAATGGAGGCGGGAGCACAGCGGGACACACAGGGTGCTTTAGCCCAGCTCTGTCACATAAGGGCTACCGCTGAAGCGTAAACGGCCCAACTGCTTTCTCCTGCGGTTTGTGCGATATGATTTAGCGCCAGACACGCAAAGCAATTGGGGGAATATTCTGAGGATAATGGTCGCGTCCAGTGGGGGGACATCAAATCTCCCCCTGTGGCGTGACGTTTGGTAGCGGCGGGCAGTCGGGGAATGAGACGGCTGGATAGAGCCCCTGGGGGGGAATCTGTGTAACCAGATACCCTCTCTTTCATTCCCTAATCCCTGCCTTTCGGCGCGCACAGGGTTACTGACTCGTTTTAAAGCGACAGCATCTATAAATAGGGCACATTCCGCCCATTGTTTTACTTTAAAGGGCAACTCCAGCCTCCAAATCAAAATGTGTTAAAAACCTCCACACAACCATGAAACCTTATATACATATCACTGTAATCCGTTCCTTCCAATAGTATGAAGAAATAGCATTTCTATTTGCTGAAATTCAACTGCAAAACAGTTATCTTTCGGCATCATTTGAAATCCTGGCAGGGGAGGAGGGACTAAATCAGGGCTGCCAGATTTATGTTTCCAAACCAGCCAAAGTCAGTTTTAAAACTAGCCAAAAGCCACTTCAAAAGTAGCCCAATATGCGCACTGAAAATAAACCCTCTAAAAAATAATCACTACCCAAGCCCTGTGCCCCCTCTCCAGTTACTGGGATGGCTGATAATTCCCTCTGGGCCCAGTTACTGGGATGGCTGATAATTCCCTCTGGGCCCAGTTACTGGGATGGCTGATAATTCCCTCTGGGCCCAGTTACTGGGATAGCTGATAATTCCCTCTGGGCCCAGTTACTGGGATGGCTGATAATTCCCTCTGGGCCCAGTTACTGGGATGGCTGATAATTCCCTCTGGGCCCAGTTACTGGGATGGCTGGTAATTCCCTCTGGGCCCAGTTACTGGGATGGCTGGTAATTCCCTCTGGGCCCAGTTACTGGGATGGCTGATAATTCCCTCTGGGCCCAGTTACTGGGATGGCTGATAATTCCCTCTGTGCCCAGTTACTGGGATGGCTGATAATTCCCTCTGTGCCCAGTTACTGGGATGGCTGATAATTCCCTCTGGGCCCAGTTACTGGGATGGCTGGTAATTCCCTCTGGGCCCAGTTACTGGGATGGCTGA
This sequence comes from Xenopus tropicalis, assembly GCF_000004195.4. Classification (NCBI taxonomy): domain Eukaryota; kingdom Metazoa; phylum Chordata; class Amphibia; order Anura; family Pipidae; genus Xenopus; species Xenopus tropicalis. The sequence continues at coordinate 5,056,383 of NC_030682.2, forward strand.
TAATTCCCTCTGGGCCCAGTTACTGGGATGGCTGATAATTCCCTCTGGGCCCAGTTACTGGGATGGCTGATAATTCCCTCTGGGCCCAGTTACTGGGATGGCTGATAATTCCCTCTGGGCCCAGTTACTGGGATGGCTGATAATTCCCTCTGGGCCCAGTTACTGGGATGGCTGATAATTCCCTCTGGGCCCAGTTACTGGGATGGCTGATAATTCCCTCTGGGCCCAGTTACTGGGATGGCTGATAATTCCCTCTGGGCCCAGTTACTGGGATGGCTGATAATTCCCTCTGGGCCCAGTTACTGGGATGGCTGATAATTCCCTCTGGGCCCAGTGCAGCTGGGAAATCACTACAGAAATGGATTCAGAATGTTGCATTAACCCCAGACATGATATACATATGGGTGCGTTAAACTACAACTCTCAACAGCCCCAAGCTATCCTGAGAGTAATATCTTAAGGATCACAAAACACAGAAAGAAATCGCCAGCGCTCGGTCTAACCCACGCTGTAGTGTTGACCAGCTGCTAGAAACACACTATTGTGCCAGCGCTCGGTTTAACCCACAATCTGGAGTTGACCAGCTGCTATAAACGATAAAAAGCCATTAATTATACACAAAGAGAAAGAACGTTTGCCAGCGCTTAGTTTGCCTTTAAAAATAATTTTTACAAAAAATGAGGCTGGCAAACTTTCTTTCTCTTTGTTTATAATTAATGGCTTTTTATCGTTTATAGCAGCTGGTCAACTCCAGATTGTGGGTTAAACCGAGCGCTGGCACAATAGTGTGTTTCTAGCAGCTGGTCAACGCTACAGCGTGGGTTAGACTGAGCACTGGTGATTTCTTTCTGTGTTTTGTGTACAAATTGTAGCCAAATTTTGCTTCTAGCTGCTATGTAGCCTTTAAACCAATGAATTACTTTCATGTGTGTGCTAATGAGCTGGGGCTTAAAAGCTCCCTGCTTTTCCACTAGAGCCTTTTTGAGCTAAAGGTAGGTGCAATAGGTCTTAATACTCACATTGTTTGCTGGGGGGCTTTATTTTAATTGCATCACAGACTCAAAGTCATTAGACAGTGTAGGACTCACGTACAATGAGGGGCCTTGACGTGGCACGTGAGCTTACATATTTTGGCTAAAGTGTGGTACTAACACCTCATTTTTTGTAAAAATTATTTTTAAAGGCAAACTAAGCGATGGCAAACTTTCTCTCTCTTTGTATATCTTAAGGATCAACTGTAGAAAGTTAGTAAGTGGCAGCCCCCCCACATCCCAGTAGAAAGTAACAGTACAATCACATACCCTATAGAGCAGGGAGCAGGGGGTAGAACTGCCCCACATCCCAGTAGAAAGTAACAGTACAATCACATACCCTATAGAGCAGGGAGCAGGGGGTAGAACTGCCCCACATCCCAGTAGAAAGTAACAGTACAATCACATACCCTATAGAGCAGGGGGTAGAACTGCCCCACATCCCAGTAGAAAGTAACAGTACAATCACATACCCTATAGAGCAGGGAGCAGGGGGTAGAACTGCCCCCACATCCCAGTAGAAAGTAACAGTACAATCACATACCCTATAGAGCAGGGAGCAGGGGGTAGAACTGCCCCACATCCCAGTAGAAAGTAACAGTACAATCACATACCCTATAGAGCAGGGAGCAGGGGGTAGAACTGCCCCACATCCCAGTAGAAAGTAACAGTACAATCACATACCCTATAGAGCAGGGGGTAAAACTGCCCCACATCCCAGTAGAAAGTAACAGTACAATCACATACCCTATAGAGCAGGGAGCAGGGGGTAGAACTGCCCCACATCCCAGTAGAAAGTAACAGTACAATCACATACCCTATAGAGCAGGGAGCAGGTTAAAGGGCAGACAGGTTGAGCCTAAATAGAATAGAAATGGGAGCCTCTGTCTATACTGTCCAATTGCATGCTGGGTATTGTAGTTTTATATTAATCCTAGCTGTAGGCTAATTGTTAGATACAAACTACATTACCCAGAATGCAGTGGGACAGGCAAGTCAAGTTTACTAGGGGAATAAACTTTGGCTAGTTTTCAAACTACAAACCCGCCAAGGCTCAAAAAAATAGCCCAAATATGTACCTTGGCGGGTTTGTACTTTGGAAACCCACCTGGGCTTTAAATTAGTAGTCCAATTTGGCAGAAAAACAGCCAACCTGGCAACCCAGGACTAAATCACAGAACTTCTCCACAGCTTTGCCTGCAGGAACTACATTACCCACAATGCATTGCACTGACATTCCTATCTTTATTAACATCATGTGCAGGGAATTGTGGGATCTGGAGGACCGGCACTTTTCAGTTTTTGGTGAAAAAAAAGACACATTTACAAAAAGTGTCTGTAAATTAATCTCAACAACATTTCAAACTGTCGTTTTACTCGTTAATTTGAAGTGCTTCTGCGTTACATCTCTTACAGGGGCCCCATTGGGGGGATCCTTAGCATATTAATGGGATTAGCAGCCTATTGTCAGGGGAGAAGTTTCAGTCTAATAGAAACCCTAGAGCCTCATTAACATTTTAATAAACAAGTTTTTACTTCATATCTGCATTATTAAATCTTTAGTTAAAGGAAAAGTAAAGCCTCCCAGGCAAATTTTTAGTTTTAGCAGCAGGGCCCCCTCTTTAATCACTTCACTGACACTTCATAAAACTATAGATATTTGGCACTGGCACATTCATGAAACATGCAGATCACTGTTTTGCAAAACAAAATAGGACAAATTCACCAATCGCTAATTTGAAGCTGGGCTATGTTCATTGAGCTCACCTCTCCCTTCCTTTATAAACAGGGCATTTTTTTCAGAGCTCCCCATCTCTTGTTAAACAAACCCCTCCCGTATCTAAAGAGCAGCCTTTGTGCGGCTCATTATCAGGGGCTTTTCAGTGGACTGGTAATTAGTATTATCTTCTCTGAAGTTCTTTGGCACCAAGAGGTACTAAAGTGAAACTGGCTTTATATTTATATTCATTCAGCTCATATTCTGAGCTGAATGAGCCCCTCTATCAGCCCCTGCAGCGGGATTAACCCCCAGTCCCACAGCCGCCCCTCTCTATCAGCCCCTGCAGCGGGATTAACCCCCAGTCCCACAGCCGCCCCTCTCTATCGGCCCCTGCAGCGGGATTAACCCCCAGTCCCACAGCCGCCCCTCTCTATCGGCCCCTGCAGCGGGATTAACCCCCAGTCCCACAGCCGCCCCTCTCTATCGGCCCCTGCAGCGGGATTAACCCCCAGTCCCACAGCCGCCCCTCTCTATCGGCCCCTGCAGCGGGATTAACCCCCAGTCCCACAGCCGCCCCTCTCTATCGGCCCCTGCAGCGGGATTAACCCCCAGTCCCACAGCCGCCCCTCTCTATCGGCCCCTGCAGCGGGATTAACCCCCAGTCCCACAGCCGCCCCTCTCTATCGGCCCCTGCAGCGGGATTAACCCCCAGTCCCACAGCCGCCCCTCTCTATCGGCCCCTGCAGCGGGATTAACCCCCAGTCCCACAGCCGCCCCTCTCTATCGGCCCCTGCAGCGGGATTAACCCCCAGTCCCACAGCCGCCCCTCTCTATCGGCCCCTGCAGCGGGATTAACCCCCAGTCCCACAGCCGCCCCTCTCTATCGGCCCCTGCAGCGGGATTAACCCCCAGTCCCACAGCCGCCCCTCTCTATCAGCCCCTGCAGCGGGATTAACCCCCAGTCCCACAGCCGCCCCTCTCTATCGGCCCCTGCAGCGGGATTAACCCCCAGTCCCACAGCCGCCCCTCTCTATCGGCCCCTGCAGCGGGATTAACCCCCAGTCCCACAGCCGCCCCTCTCTATCAGCCCCTGCAGCGGGATTAACCCCCAGTCCCACAGCCGCCCCTCTCTATCAGCCCCTGCAGCGGGATTAACCCCCAGTCCCACAGACAGTGCAGGGAGGAGGAGGAGGAGGAGGAGGAGGGAAAAGCACTTACCCAGTAGCCCAGGCTGGAGATGTGAGTGCAGGGGAGGGGAATGCCAGGGACACAGGGGGAGGGAGTTACAGGCAGGACACAACTCCAAGCCTGCTTCTGACCGAGTCCCTTACATCTCAGCTCTATCCGGCCTGTGTATGGGAGGAGGAAGTGACATCATCCAGCCTTCCCTAAGAGGCGGTACCTAGCTCCCCCCACCAGTGACATAGCCCCGTCTCAGCCAATAAAATAAACGCTGACATTAACCTACGACCTGCCACCCATAGAAGGGTGCACCGCCATTTTACTGGTGGTTACAGCTTGTAGCATTAACAGACCATGTAGACTTTGATAAGTGAGTACATAATAGTAAGGGTCATGTCTCTCAGACTCACATGTTCCCCTAAACAGCACAGCACTCAACAACACTCTTGTACAATGGTAATAATGTTGTCGCAGTGTAAGCACATTTTTATTCTCAGATAATGCAGTTTTGCTTGGAGGATATATATATATATACACACACATACATGCAATTGCTATTAAAGGCAGGGTTTGTCCTTTTTTATTCTCTGCCCTGGGGGCTCTGAATTTGAAACAGTATAATACAAGGCAGCAGCCTGACAGACCTGACTCGCTGGGGGAGACTGACCCCTGAAACACTGTAACACAAGGCAGCAGCCTGACAGACCTGACTCACTGGGGGAGACTGACCCCTGAAACAGTGTAACACAAGGCAGCAGCCTGACAGACCTGACTCGCTGGGGGAGACTGACCCCTGAAACAGTGTAACACAAGGCAGCAGCCTGACAGACCTGACTCGCTGGGGGAGACTAACCCCTGAAACAGTGTAACACAAGGCAGCAGCCTGACAGACCTGACTCGCTGGGGGAGACTGACCCCTGAAACAGTGTAACACAAGGCAGCAGCCTGACAGACCTGACTCGCTGGGGGAGACTGACCCCTGAAACAGTGTAACACAAGGCAGCAGCCTGACAGACCTGACTCGCTGGGGGAGACTGACCCCTGAAACAGTGTAACACAAGGCAGCAGCCTGACAGACCTGACTCGCTGGGGGAGACTGACCCCTGAAACAGTGTAACACAAGGCAGCAGCCTGACAGACCTGACTCGCTGGGGGAGACTGACCCCTGAAACACTGTAACACAAGGCAGCAGCCTGACAGACCTGACTCACTGGGGGAGACTGACCCCTGAAATACTGTAACACAAGGCAGCAGCCTGACAGACCTGACTCACTGGGGGAGACCAACCTTTGCAATATTGTTTAAAAAGTCATAACCAGGAGATAAGCAAATGCTGCTTTCAATAGCAGTTACATATACAAATAACTTTTTAAGCACTAAAAAGCATATTGGAAGGTTGCTTAGAATTGTGTTTTCTTTTATAAGGCAGAACAAAGTATTATATGTCCTTTAAACATGAATAATCAAATTAGTGTTAAGGGTTAGTATTACGCCAAACCTGCCCTATCCAAAATAGCAATAAATAAACCCTGGTATTAATAATACCAAGTTTATTAACATGGGTTTAGATGTATTTATTAGTAAATTATATATAATACTGTTAAAAATTCACTTATAAACCCAAATGTCAGATACATTGTGTAGAGCTGCCTGGTAAATAATTTGAAATCAACAAAGGAGAATAAAGCACAGACACAGGCAGGAACATGATTAGCGCTATGTTACTATATGTATAGGTCTCACAGCTGCCCCTTTCTATTAACCCCCAGTCCCACAGCCGCCCCTCTCTATCGGCCCCTGCAGCGGGATTAACCCCCAGTCCCACAGTCGCCCCTCTCTATCAGCCCCTGCAGCGGGATTAACCCCCAGTCCCACAGCCGCCCCTCTCTATCAGCCCCTGCAGCGGGATTAACCCCCAGTCCACAGCCGCCCCTCTCTATCGGCCCCTGCAGCGGGATTAACCCCCAGTCCCACAGCCGCCCCCTCTCTATCGGCCCCTGCAGCGGGATTAACCCCCAGTCCCACAGCCGCCCCTCTCTATCAGCCCCTGCAGCGGGATTAACCCCCAGTCCCACAGCCGCCCCTCTCTATCAGCCCCTGCAGCGGGATTAACCCCCAGTCCCACAGCCGCCCCTCTCTATCAGCCCCTGCAGCGGGATTAACCCCAGTCCCACAGCCGCCCCTCTCTATCAGCCCCTGCAGCGGGATTAACCCCCAGTCCCACAGCCGCCCCTCTCTATCAGCCCCTGCAGCGGGATTAACCCCCAGTCCCACAGCCGCCCCTCTCTATCAGCCCCTGCAGCGGGATTAACCCCCAGTCCCACAGACAGTGCAGGGAGGAGGAGGAGGAGGAGGAGGAGGGAAAAGCACTTACCCAGTAGCCCAGGCTGGAGATGTGAGTGCAGGGGAGGGACAATGCCAGGGACACAGGGGAGGGAGTTACAGGGGCAGCAGGACACAATTCCCAGCCTGTTCCTCACATCTCGGCTCTGTCTGGCCTGTGTATGGGAGGAGGAACTGACATATTTCCGCCTTCTCTAAGAGGAGGTACCTACTAGCCCCGCCCAAGAGCTCATTCCGACCAAATAAAATAAATATTCATTCTGTTGCCCATAGACGGGTACACCGCCATTTTACTGGTTGTTAACCCTTTTAGTATGTCAGTGTCATGCAGGGGGGGCCTGTCCATCAGACTTATATGTCCCCACAAGCAGCACACCGCTGAGAAACCCATTTTGAACAATAGTAATAATATCCCTCTCCATGGAAGCCTATTAAGTGGCTTTCTGCCCCACAATCGATAACACAGTAAGCAGTAATTACTTGAAAGGGGACAATGGAAAGTCCAACTACACTTATAGGTTCCTTTGTAAGGACTCACAAAGCAACATGAAGCAGCTGTTGCAGCACAACAAGGATTTAGCCTGTGCCAAGGAACTATGGGTATTTATTAACCCTGCATGTGCTGAGGGAGCTATGTATGACTGATAATGAGGAGGAATGCATTGTGTTTATTTTTAGCCCCCTTGTAGCTGCCAGACTCCCCCCCTGCTGGTGTATATGTCTCCACCGGGGCTCTTACCTCATAACCGTAACGTCACAGACACTGTGGATTCAGTTTCATCTCTAATTTCACTTTTAATACGACAATGACACTGATACGTTGAAAACAGTTTGCAGTTGGACTTTTTTAATGTATTTTTTTTTTAATTATATAGCCCAAATCTCACCCTAACTGGTCTATTAGGTAAGTCACACTGAGCTTATAAGTAGTGATGGGCGAAATGTTTCGCCAGGCATGGATTTGCGGTGAATTTCCGCGTTTCGCCATTGGCGGGATTGTTTTGCGAAACGGGGTGAAAAAATTCACCACGGAAAAATTCGCTGTGTGTTCAAAAATTGTTGCGGGCATTAAAAGAATAGCCGCGGGCGACAAAAGAATAGCCGCGCGACAAAAGAATAGCCGAAGGCAACAAAATAATAGCCGCGGGCGACAAAATAATAGCAGCGGGCGACAAAATAATAGCCACGTGACAAAAGAATTGCCGCGGGCGACAATATTTTTTGACGTGCGATATTTTCGCCGCTTCGCAAATCTTTTGAAAGATTCGCAAATTTTTCGGCGAAATGAAACGGGACAGATTCGCTCATCACTACTTCTAAGACCTGAATCCTGTTGTCCGTAGCGGCCCAGCTTATGTATAGCAGTACCAGGTCACTAATAGTGACGAGCCAATATTTTCGGCAGGCATGGATTCACTGGGAATTTCCGCATTGCACTATTGGCGAATTGTTTCACGAAACTTAAATATTTTGCAAGTCAAAAAAGTCACAGTTACGTCAAAATGACCGTGCTTGCAGCAAAGTAGGAGCGGTCTCAGCAAAAAAATAAAAGACACGACAAAAAAAGATGTGAGCGACAAAAAAGTTGCGCAGATTTTTCCCTGTTTCACAAATTTTCTTGTTGTTCGCGAATTTTTCAGGGGAAGCAAAACGGGACAGATTTGCTCATCACTAGTTACTAACCTTTGGAAATACTGGCAGCTGTAGAGTTACATGAAGAACCTTAAAGGAGACATATCCTATAAAAATGATGAATGTACCAGTGAATTATACTCCTCTAGATATAGAAGGATTGGGCTTTAAAAAGTTGTGTTTCTGACTGATTTATTGAGAAATTCCACAAAAACCCCACTAGCCCCGCCCATCTGTGCCACTTCCTGCTGGCTGAATTCTCAGGATGAGCTGGGGAGCCGGCGGCCCTCTGTACCCTGCACTGTAGGATAGGAACCAATCAGCAGCTAGGCTGACCTGATAGGGAACTGAAGCCTGTCTGTGCTTGTGTGAGTGCAGGGCTGTGATTGGCTCTCCCCCTCCTACTGTGCTTCTGGCAGGGACCGTTAGGACACGCCCACCCCTCATGTGAAACCCAGACAGGGACCTGAGAGGATCTATAGGGAGCTCCAATAAAGGGGCCATTGTTACAGATAGGGTTAATGTTTAGCCCAAAGGGAAACCAGAACTGGATATTATTCATAATTGCCTACAAAATTACCTTTTTTTCCCATTTATCCAATATGTCTCCTTTAAACCTTATATTTTGGGAAATTCAATGTTAATCAATGTATTCTTGACAATAAGGCATATATAGCTCCAATTATTCGAGTATTAGATTATTTAAAACACACAAAACTTGAACTTACATTAACGGCCTGTAATTCCCATTTGGACTTCAGGAAATGGCTAAGGACTGCATAGAAAGCCTCACTGCACCCCCACCTAATGGTTTAAAATTTAGTCATGAGAACAACTTTCCTTTTTTTGAGTACACATTAGAACTGCTTTCAGCTAACCTATTGTTTCTACTACTCCCATGTAACTGGAGGAGTCCCAAGCCGGACTTGGATTTCTTACTATTGAGTGCTATTCTGATACCTACTGGGAGCTGCTATCTTGCTCCCTTCCCATTGTTCTGCTGATCGGCTGCTGGGGGGGAGATCACTCCAACTTGCAGCGCAGCAGTAAAATGAGACTGAAGTTTATCAGAGTACAGGTCACATGGCTGTGGCACCCTGGGAAATGAAGAATATGGCTAGCCCCATGGGAAAAACAGATTACAATGCAGGATTCTGCAGGAGAAGCTCTATTAACTGATGGGTTTTGTAACAAACAGGTTTTCCCATGACTGTAACTGTTTTTCAGTCAACTTACAACACTCCCATTAGAGGAATATGCTGCCATGAAGGCAATGTATTTGACTGCTATCTACCGTCCATGGATAACAGTGTCACACCTGCCACTCATATTTGCCTAGAATTTGGCTAATATTATTTAAATTCAAATTCAAGCATAAATCATGTCAGTAATAATAACAATATTCACGTAGAAATTCTGCCACTTTCTTATACAGGTTTGTGTTCTGCTCAATTCGTATCACATTTATTGTTTTAGAGTCACAAACATTTTCAATCAATTCATTCTCTTTGGAGGCCTTTTTGCAAGGGAATGATGTTCTTTCAGAGATGAATGTACAATAACAATGAGGAATTTATTGATGATAATTCTATATGTGAGTATGAAACCGTAAATCTTATGGTCTTAACTTGGCTTTTTCAACAGCTTTGATTTTGCTGAATGGGAGGGTTTGGTGCCTTTGAATTTTTTAAACATTTTTAGTGCTTTAAAACTTGCGTGTAAATGTAATTACTATTGAAAGCAGCATTGGCTGAACTCCTGGTTGTCAGGTCTGTCAGGCTGCTGCCTTGTGTTACAGTGTTTCAGGGGTTAGTCTCCCCCAGCGAGTCAGGTCTGTCAGGCTGCTGCCTTGTGTTACACTGTTTCAGGGGTCAGTCTCCCCCAGCGAGTCAGGTCTGTCAGGCTGCTGCCTTGTGTTACACTGTTTCAGGGGTCAGTCTCCCCCAGCGAGTCAGGTCTGTCAGGCTGCTGCCTTGTGTTACACTGTTTCAGGGGTCAGTCTCCCCCAGCGAGTCAGGTCTGTCAGGCTGCTGCCTTGTGTTACAGTGTTTCAGGGGTCAGTCTCCCCCAGCGAGTCAGGTCTGTCAGGCTGCTGCCTTGTGTTACAGTGTTTCAGGGGTCAGTCTCCCCCAGCGAGTCAGGTCTGTCAGGCTGCTGCCCTGTGTTACACTGTTTCAGGGGTCAGTCTCCCCCAGCGAGTCAGGTCTGTCAGGCTGCTGCCTTGTGTTACACTGTTTCAGGGGTCAGTCTCCCCCAGCGAGTCAGGTCTGTCAGGCTGCTGCCTTGTGTTACACTGTTTCAGGGGTCAGTCTCCCCCAGCGAGTCAGGTCTGTCAGGCTGCTGCCTTGTGTTACAGTGTTTCAGGGGTCAGTCTCCCCCAGTGAGTCAGGTCTGTCAGGCTGCTGCCTTGTGTTACAGTGTTTCAGGGGTCAGTCTCCTCCAGCGAGTCAGGTCTGTCAGGCTGCTGCCTTGTGTTACACTGTTTCAGGGGTCAGTCTCCCCCAGCGAGTCAGGTCTGTCAGGCTGCTGCCTTGTGTTACAGTGTTTCAGGGGTCAGTCTCCCCCAGCGAGTCAGGTCTGTCAGGCTGCTGCCTTGCGTTACACTGTTTCAGGGGTCAGTCTCCCCCAGCGAGTCAGGTCTGTCAGGCTGCTGCCTTGTGTTACACTGTTTCAGGGGTCAGTCTCCCCCAGCGAGTCAGGTCTGTCAGGCTGCTGTCTTGTGTTCCATTGTTTCAGGGGTCAGTCTCCCCCATCGAGTCAGGTCTGTCAGGCTGCTGCCTTGTGTTACACTGTTTCAGGGGTCAGTCTCCCCCAGCGAGTCAGGTCTGTCAGGCTGCTGCCTTGTGTTACACTGTTTCAGGGGTCAGTCTCCCCCAGCGAGTCAGGTCTGTCAGGCTGCTGCCTTGTGTTACAGTGTTTCAGGGGTCAGTCTCCCCCAGTGAGTCAGGTCTGTCAGGCTGCTGCCTTGTGTTACACTGTTTCAGGGGTCAGTCTCCCCCAGCGAGTCAGGTCTGTCAGGCTGCTGCCTTGTGTTACACTGTTTCAGGGGTCAGTCTCCCCCAGTGAGTCAGGTCTGTCAGGCTGCTGCCTTGTGTTACACTGTTTCAGGGGTCAGTCTCCCCCAGCGAGTCAGGTCTGTCAGGCTGCTGCCTTGTGTTACAGTGTTTCAGCCAGAGCCCCCAGGGCAGGGAATAGAAAGGGACAGGCAAAAATATGTAATGAATATATATTGCAAAGTTGCTTAGAATTATGTTATGTGGCCAGTCCTACCCTCACATGACAACTGGCAACTGAAATGCAAAATCCCGCAGGTAAAATCCTTATCCTATGGCTCATTTAGCTGTGGGACTGGGTTTGGTGGCACAGACTGATTAATTAAATCATAAAATTTGTCAGTAAAATGACATATACAAAAAAAATCTTGCATTACCTGCCTGAGTAAAGGCCCTAGAAGCTTTCTCGGTTTGCTTAAGAGAGAAGCTGCCATTTTAAATAGCTTCCTGCTGCTGCTCTAGCCTATAACTCAGATCTCACATTCCTATTGGGGGGGGTGGTGAGTTTTTAGCATTCTTATGGGAGGGGGAGCAGGAGAGGGGAGAGAGCTGAGCAGGTTCTGGCCCCGGGAATGAAGGATTTTTCTGAGAGAGGAAGTCTGACACAGAAGAACATGTGACACAAAAGGAGAGAAGAAATCCTGTTTCTTTTGTGAGTGCTTACGGTAGTGCTGGGCGGTATACCGGTTGGTGGGGGGGGCCACCAATATTTATTATTTATTTTTTATTTATATACCGTCAAATACCGTGATACCGATATAATTTTGAAAAATACCGTGATATAAATTTTTGGTCATACCGCCCAGCTCTAGCTTACGGCTGTATTTACATAGACCTTTCTGATAAAACTGAGTTTGTACCTTTCCTTCCCCTTTAAAAGACAAATTCACAAGTTGAGATAGAGGTTTGTGAATCAGTTGGGAAATCTGACTCCATTTTTATTTTGACTCAAAATCAGCACTTTTGTGAACCCCCCCTTCTCTTGTACTGATTATCAGTAGGGATGAGCGAATCTGTCCCGTTCCACTTCACCTGAAAATTTGCGAAACTACAGAAAAATTAGTGAAACGGTTCTTGTTTTGATTCGGTATTTGGCCAAATCCCAAAATAGTGGATTCGGTGCATCCCTAGCTCTGACCCAATGGTACAATCTGCCAAGCCAAGCAGAAGGCCCAAGCTTGGACGTGCATATGGTTTCACTATGGAAAAGGAATGTTATTATATAAACCCAGCCCCTAAGTTATATGTGTAACACCTATTTCAGCTCAATAGCTGCTTTCCCGGACTAGTACCAGTAGAACATGGGTTACACTGTACTCTCTTACCCAGAATGGGCCTTCGCTAAGTGGAAGAGGAAGGTGAGGGTGTTGTGCAACTACACCTCTCTTGCTGCTATGCAGAAAACTGAAACCAGAGGGCGCCAGAGGTTCTTGCAAATAACAAAATGATAAGTGTTTATTGAACATCCACAGGGTTTACTCACAATACAGCTTCAGAGGCCATTGGTATATGCAACACATACCGAGTGTATATTCAGACTGACACTCTCCTGCGGGCAGACTGGCAGGAATCTCCCTTCACCTCTGTGACACACCCTGTAGCAGATCCCTCAGGGAATTCTCTATCCTGATTCCCTATTCACTTGGATCCCTACACTACAGGCAATGTGGCCTGGGAGAACTATCTCCAGAAAAACTGCAAATCCTATGCAGGAGCTCAGTGCTGCTCATTCTAGCTCAACCCTAACTGCCTTACACTCCTAGAGGGTACTATAAAGGGAGCTACACCTGCCTCTATCTAATGCCTCATTCACGGGACCCTGTTCCCCGACTTCACTGGGCCTGGGCCCATGCCCTGGGCTCTCAGCACACACACACCTTGTCCCTAAGGTGGAAGCAAACAACAGGAAGGTGCCACTCCTCTCCCAACACTATACCAAAGTCAGGCAGGATGTGGTCACTATACCTTCTAACCAATAGCACACATGTTAATGAACTCACTTAGATACATTCCCTTCTGCCCAGCAACTAAGGGAACTGAACCTGTAGGGATTTAAAGCCAAAGGAGCCATTTAACCCTATGGGTCCCTACATATGCATTTTCTGGTGTTTGTGAAGGCTGTGCTTTGCAGAGAAGTCTTTCCCGCATTCCATACATGAGAAGGGTTTCTCCCCTCTGTGAGTCAGCTGATGTCTCTGAAGGCTGTTTTTATGAGAAAAGTTTTTTCTACACTCAGTACAGGTGAATGGCTTCTTTCCTTTGTGAGTCATATAATGTCTCCGCAGGTTGTTCTTGTGAGAGAAACTTCTCCCGCATTCTGTGCAAGCAAATGGTTTCTCCCCCGTGTGGATCACCTCGTGTGTCACCAGGTTGAGCTTGCGAGAGAAGCGCTTCCCACACTCTTTACAGGTGAAGGGTTTCTCCCCCCTGTGAATCATCTCATGCCTCAGGAGATTGTTCTTGTGACAGAAGCTCTTTCCGCATTCGTTGCAGGTGAACGGTTTCTCCCCGGTGTGAGTTTTCTGGTGGCTGTGGAGGTTGTTTTTATGAGAAAAGCACAGACCACATTCTGTGCATGAGAATGGTTTCTCCCCTTTGTGAATAGTCTGGTGTATTAATAAACTGGTCTTATGAGAGAAGCGTTTCCCACATTCTGTACATGTAAAAGGTTTTTCTCCCGTGTGGATCTTTCGGTGGCTCTGCAGGTAGCTCTTGTGAGGAAAGGTTTTGCCACATTCGGTACATAGGAAAGGTTTCTCCCCTTTGTGAATCATCTCGTGTATCATGAGACTATTCTTATGGGAGAAGCTCCTCCCACATACTGTGCATGCAAAGGGTTTCTCTCCGGTGTGAATCCTGTGGTGATTTAACAGCACCCTCTTCTGTGAGAAGCTTTTCCCGCATTCGGTGCAGGTGAATGGTTTCTCCTTTTGGTAATTGAAGAGCTTATTCTTTCTAGGAAATGGCTTCTCCTTGGTGTGGGGCTGCCGGTACTCACTACTCGTTATTGTCTCATCCTCTGTATAAATCAGCGGTCTCATAGCTGAATCCTCTGTCTGCTGCCGGCTAGAATGGTTCTTCCTTGTACAGATGCAGACGTGACTAAGGAGATCACTCTTAACAGAGAAGCTTTTCTCACCTTCACTGCAGATAAATCCCGATGCTTTGGATGGTGCCGCGCAGCCCTGTAGGGAATCTCTGTTTGTATGTAATGGATTGGAGAGGTTATTGCAGCCAGGCACTTGTGCTCTCTGCCCACCTAACTGTGATCTTCCTCCATTGTTCAAGCAATGAGAAGTAAAGAAAAAAGCTATTAAAGGAGACATTGCCCAGACCAGATCAGACCAGGCCAGTGGTTCCCAACCTTGTTTGCACCACAGACCGGTTTCAAGCAAGACTGGGGATGGGGGGTGCAGTGCAACTAGTGCTAGTTACATTTTATATTATGCACTTTACTATTAATATTATTATTACATACAGCTTAATAAAGTACTTTGGTCCTTGTCGTAATCAGTAGAAATCTTCCTGGGCTTTGCATAGCTATTGTCATGGCTGTAAAACGCATCAGGGAGTTGGGATCACAAGTAATTGGGAGCAGAGGTGGCCTGGTTCAGCACAGCCCACGGCCCGGCACTGGTCCCCGGACCGGTGGTTGGGGACCCCTGCCCTATGCGCTCCCCCGGGCCGCTCCCTCCCCAAACCCCACAGCCATAGGAGGGACTGGGCAGCAGGGGCCCCAGGACCACAGGTCCTGCTGTACCTTAGTCCCCACTCGGCAGGTGGGCCCGGCGTGACTGGGAATGGGGGATGGGCGGGCAGCAGGGGGCCCCTGTTGGGGTGTGGGGGCCACGGCAGGGGTAGTGGCGTAACTTGGTTGCACCGAGCCCACCTGCAGAAACATCTTCTGTCCATCCTCCCCCGCACCCCTTCCAGCCTCGACAGCACCAGTAAATTTAAGATATGCTGCCCTGGCCTTCCCGTGGCCGTGGGGTCTGCTGTATATATAGTTACGCCACTGGGCAGGGGCCCCTAGGGTGGCAGCCCCCAGTCCGACCCTGGACAATGTGTGAAACACAAGAATGTGCCAGTGCTCTCTACTCCTCTAAATATAGAGGGAATGTCCTTTTTAAAGTAGTGTTTCGGCCTGATTTACTGAAAATTTCCCCCCAAAACCCGACTAGTTCCGCCCATCTGTTCCACTTCCTGTTGTCTCAGTGAAGATCCCCTTAGTGGCCATTCTTTGTTCTTCCTCTAGGGCTCACCCAGCAAAGTAAGTGCCTCACTGTGAAGATCTACTCA
Organism: Xenopus tropicalis; assembly: GCF_000004195.4. Taxonomy (NCBI): domain Eukaryota; kingdom Metazoa; phylum Chordata; class Amphibia; order Anura; family Pipidae; genus Xenopus; species Xenopus tropicalis. The sequence continues at coordinate 5,071,643 of NC_030682.2, forward strand.
TGTCACCAGCTTATTTATTCATCATTTTGGCTTTGTAAAGAAGCCCATTAATACACAACAGCCAAGTGTATGGCCAGTTTTATTTGTTATTCTCTGTGATTTAGGTGAACAGTTCCAGTGTAGCCCCACTAACCCCAATATCAATGCCGGTGTCACAAACATAACTCCTGGCTACTTACCCCCAACTCCTGGCTACTTACCCCCAACTCCTGGCTACGTACCCCAACTCCTGGCTACTTACCCCCAACTCCTGGCTACTTACCCCCAACTCCTGGCTACTTACCCCAAACTCCTGGCTCCTTAACCCCATCAGCGAGAGTCTCACTTTCCATTCCGTCACCAGAGTCACATTCTTCCTTTATCTTTACCTGTAATATTTCCAGTGCCTCCTCTTGGGAATCTGATATTGGAATAACAAACAAGGGCATACACATCAGTGGCAGCAGGAATGCCCCAGGGGGACATATAGGGTATAGACAGAAACAAGAGGTATCGCCCATTGCATTATACACCTTAGAAACAAGGACGTTTGTACCTTTGATAGTTTTTTTGTGCTGCTTTAATAAGAATTTCCCCATTCTTTATAGCCATTTGACTTCCCCTACCTGACAGGGAACTGCCAGTTACCTTTCCCTGCATAAGGGTAGAGCTGTGATTGGTTAGCCACATCCTACTGGGTTTCTGGGGAAGCTTCACTCAGCAGAAAACAGCCCCAAATGCATCTATGGGAAGCTCCAATAAAGGTGTAATTTTTAGAAGCACCATAGATTCTTTATTATGGGCTGTGTAATAAGGGTGATATTAAAAGATACTTCATTTTGCTCATTTTGGGCCAGTTTCCCCAAATGCATTCATGTGTGAACTATAAATAATCCCAACCACAGCATATGTTTCAGTGATTTGCACCCCTGTATTACAGAATGTCACTTGGTCTCTAACTGACCCAACACCAACAGTCTGCAAGCAGGTACCGCCCAGTCTGTCTGGGTAATTATTTGTTGCACCTGGGGGTTAAAATCCAGTCCTTGGCTACATACCCTCCTCCATAGCGACATCTTCTACACTTCCCATTTGTGTTAGATCAGAAATACTTCATACAGGCTTTATAGGGGTTATGGGCAAATATTTCTATAGAAACAGAAGCTGCTCATTCTCCCGGCACCTAATGAGCCTCAGGCACAGCTGTACCCAGCCCAAGCCCCACCCACTAATACTGTCCCATCATCCCCCTCTGCCCCAGCCCAAGCCCCACCCACAAATACTGCCCCTCCACCATCACCCTCTGCCCTAGCCCAAGCCCCGCCCACAAATACCGCCCCCGCTTTGCCCCCACAGCAACAACCTCCAACTGGCACCTACCCACCCTGCTGGGAATAGCTGGGGGTTTGTACCTTTTATGGGTCTGTGGGTTCCTGGGATGTGTAGGGCAGAACCTCCTGCAGGTACCGGATTCTACCCCTTCCTGTCTGTCTGACAAACCCAGAGCTTTCCTATTAACCCTGAATCTCCCCTAGAGAAGCCTGTGCCCTGTATAACATGGTGCCTTATTAATAGGGAAACGTTACTCACCGGCCCCAGGAACGGGATCCATTTCCCTCTTTATTGTGGGCAGAGGCTCCTCAGTGTCCGGCTCTTCATTCTCCCATTTCCCCTCTAACCTCCTTGGTTCCATCTCTGGAGAACCTGACAGCAAGGAACAGAAACCCACCATATAAAGCTGCCTGTGGGGCTGCGCTTGGGCCCCCCCTCTGATATTAGTGCAATAAATACATGTTGTACAGGGAGGGGTTTATCCAATCAGTAAACTGCCCCTCTCTATCAGCCCCTGCAGCGGGATTAACCCCCAGTCCCACAGCCGCCCCTCTCTATCAGCCCCTGCAGCGGGATTAACCCCCAGTCCCACAGCCGCCCCTCTCTATCAGCCCCTGCAGCGGGATTAACCCCCAGTCCCACAGCCGCCCCTCTCTATCAGCCCCTGCAGCGGGATTAACCCCCAGTCCCACAGCCGCCCCTCTCTATCATCGGCCCCTGCAGCGGGATTAACCCCCAGTCCCACAGCCGCCCCTCTCTATCAGCCCCTGCAGCGGGATTAACCCCCAGTCCCACAGCCGCCCCTCTCTATCAGCCCCTGCAGCGGGATTAACCCCCAGTCCCACAGCCGCCCCTCTCTATCAGCCCCTGCAGCGGGATTAACCCCCAGTCCCACAGCCGCCCCTCTCTATCAGCCCCTGCAGCGGGATTAACCCCCAGTCCCACAGCCGCCCCTCTCTATCAGCCCCTGCAGCGGGATTAACCCCCAGTCCCACAGACAGTGCAGGGAGGAGGAGGAGGAGGAGGAGGAGGGAAAAGCACTTACCCAGTAGCCCAGGCTGGAGATGTGAGTGCAGGGGAGGGACAATGCCAGGGACACAGGGGAGGGAGTTACATGGGCAGCAGGACACAACTCCCAGCCTGTTCCTTGGTAACTCCCCTCCTCATATTTTAGCTCTATCTGAGCTGTGTATGTGGTGGGATGTGCTGGGGTCTTTCACCCCTCCCCTAGGGGGCAGTTCCTCCAATGATGTAAGCCTGCATCTCACACAACTGTCACTGAAAATGGGGGTGCGTGTGGAGGTGCCACCATCTTATTGGTGGGCAGCTATGACCGTTTTTAAAAATTAAGCTGCAGTTCAATGATCATCAGCTACAGGCAGAAATCAGGATTTAGCTTGCATTACAGCTGTATGACTTAAATTCCAAATTGGGTTCTAATTTTTAATTTTTTCTCAAATGATATACGGTGCTGGTTTCCCTTTGGGCTAAACATTAACCCTATCTGTAACAATGGCCCCTTTATTGGAGCTCCCTATAGATCCTCTCAGGTCCCTGTCTGGGTTTCACATGAGGGGTGGGCGTGTCCTAACGGTCCCTGCCAGAAGCACAGTAGGAGGGGGAGAGCCAATCACAGCCCTGCAGTCACACAAGCACAGACAGGCTTCAGTTCCCTATCAGGTCAGCCTAGCTGCTGATTGGTTCCCGGATTCCTTACTGAAAAGCCCCTCATTCCCCTTTGATCTCCTGCACTGAGCGCCAAAAAAGATACAAAGTTTCTCCAACTTAATTAGTTAGCTTTTGACAGAGCCCAGAAAACTCACCCCCCCCCCCCCCCCCAGCACTGAGATACAATTGTAACTAATTAGCTAAACAGGTCTCTTGGGGGAACTGAGACTTGCAGCTTAAAGGACAAGTCAACCCAAAATATTTTTTTTTTGCCTTATAAAGGAAAACATAATTCTAAGCAACTTTGCAATATTACAAATATGTAATGGTTTTTTACTTATTTGTATATATAATTGCTATTAGAAGCAGTGTTTGTCCTTGGGGGCTCTGGCATATGAAACAATGTAACACAAGGCAGCAGCCTGACAGACCTGACTCGCTGGGGGAGACTGACCTTTGCAACACTGGTTAAAGGAGACATATTGGATAAATGGGAAAACCCCTAACCCTGTAGGCAATTATGAATAATATCTGGTGCTGGTTTCCCTTTGGGCTAAACATTAACCCTATCTGTAACAATGGCCCCTTTATTGGAGCTCCCTATAGATCCTCTCAGGTCCCTGTCTGGGTTTCACATGAGGGGTGGGCGTGTCCTAACGGTCCCTGCCAGAAGCACAGTAGGAGGAGGAGAGCCAATCACAGCCCTGCAGTCACACAAGCACAGACAGGCTTCAGTTCCCTATCAGGTCAGCCTAGCTGCTGATTGGTTCCTATCCTACAGTGCAGGGTACGGAGGGTCGCCGGCTCCCCAGCTCATCCAGAGAATTCAGCCAGCAGGAAGTGGAACAGATGGGCGGGGCTAGTGGGGTTTGGGGGAATTTCTCAATAAATCAGTCAGAAACACAACTTTAAGCACAATCCTTCTATATCTAGAGGAGTATAATTCCCTGGTACATTCTTAATTTTTATAGGATATGTCTCCTTTAAGCACACAAGGTATAAATAGGGGCGAGCCCATAAGCCACTCCCCCAACATTAAAAAGAAACATTGCACAATTTACCCATGAACAAGGGTTCCCCCTTTAGTTATTAGTCAAAAAAGAAACATTATACCATTCACATTATAAGGTCATTAAACCTGAGTCAAAAAGAAACATTACACAGCTCACATTATAAAGTATCCATGTTCACTGGTCATCAGTCAAAATATGAAAACATATTCAACAATATTATGTACATTTAATATCTGAAGTAACACGTGTGTTTGTCTCTGTGTCACCAAAGTCATCACTTCTGGGAAAAAGAACAATTTTGAGGAAATTTTTTCTTTTTTTTTTTCTTTTAAATAAATGCATACAGATTGCACTCTCTATTAAGCCCCCGTGGCTGTAATGTATAAAATAGTTTTGGATTCATAATTTGGCCACGTGTTACTTCAGATATTGCCTTAAATGTACATGATATTGTTGTTCAATTCAAATTGCTGATTGGTTGCTATGGGCAACCTCACCAGGGATGTTGACTTACACACTATAATAAATATGCCCCATATAGGTTTCATTGCCCAGAGCTGGTTGATGGGGAGCATCTACCACTACAACCGACAATTCCATCAGTACCAGTTAAAGGAGAAATATCACATAAAAATTAAGAATGTGCCAGTGAATTATTCTCCTCTAGATATAGAAGGATTGTGCTTAAAAAAGTCTCAGACTGATTTATTGAGAAATTCCTCCAAAACCCCACTAGCCCCGCCCATCCGTTCCACTTCCTGCTGCCTCGTTCCCCCAGGCTGTGCAGGGGAGCCGGCGGCACCATACCTCCCAACATTTGAAAAATGAAAAGAGGGACAAAAAGATTTGGCACGCCCACTTTGTGTGACCACGCCCCAATTGCCACTCCCCCCAAAAAATACTCCTTTTATATAGTTGAAATGGCGGGATCAGACGCAAATGTGCTATACCCTCATACTGTACTACCTAAGGGAACCAATATAGCAACTCCTACATATAAATACAGATATAGAGAGAAGGCAGTGAGTTATAAGTGAGTTCTAACTATCTACCAGTTTTGCCCCCCCATACACAGGTGTCCCCCCATACACAGTAGCCCCCCCCACAGTGTCCCCCATACACAGTAGCCCCCCCCAAAGTGTCCCCCATACACATTAGCCCCCCCATACACAGTAGCCCTTCCATACAGAGTAGCCCCCCCACAGTGTCCCCCATACACATTAGCCCCCCCATACACAGGTGCCCCCCATACAGAGTAGCCCCCCATACAGAGTAGCCCCCCCCACAGTGTCCCCCATACACATTAGCCCCCCCATACACAGGTGCCCCCCACACAGTGCCTCCATACATGCTGCCGATGCTGCAGCTTCTTCTTCAGCGTCCCCTCTCTATATGCGGCTCCTTGTTCTGTGGAGCCAGGCCCTTTTATAAGGGTGTGCGTGTGACGTCAATACGCACGGGCGCAACCTTATAAAAGGGCCTGGCTCCGCCGAACAAGGAGCCGCATATAGAGAGGAGCCACTGGGGGAACGCCTGACTGCAGCCAGCGCGTCCCGCTGTCGGGATAGTTCCATGAATGTCCCGCATTACGGAAATGCGGGACATTCTTGGAACTATCCGGGACAGCGGGACGCGCTGCCAAAACCGGGACTGTTGGGCGGTATGGGCGGCACTGTAGGATAGGAACCAATCAGCAGCTAGGCTGACCTGATAGGGAACTGAAGCCTATAGGCACATATCTCTTCTTTTGCCTACCCCTAGTCCCGAGCCCTTTTTACCCCCACTGTGGGCTACCTCCCTCTCCTGTTTTCTGCACCATCAACAACCCAGCAGTGCTCCTCGCCCCCCCCCCCCCCCCCCCCCCCCCCCCGTGAGCCCAGTGTCCCAGGGCACCTGTTCCTGCATGCACCCATATGGGGGGCTGGGCCTGGGTAGGGGGAGCACTGAGCCCCTGGTACTCTGTGTATAACTGTATCTATACTCATACATTATAGGAAGCTGGCAGTGTCTAACAGTAATCTCTAATAGAGTCATTCTTGCCCACCAGTTAAATGGTGACAGCTCTCTGTCTCAGTGACAGCTTTAGGGGATTCTCAGAGTCCATTTGATTGGTCATCAGTGTGTGGGCTCTATCCAATCTCAGAAACATCACTGTACGGAACCTCAGGTCTCGCCCAAAGGGGTGGAGAGAAGAGATGTCAGTGCCTCCCCCGACCATACACAGCCCTCATAGAGAGATATGGGGAGGGGCCTCAGTGAGGAACAGGCTGGGAATTGTGTCCTGCTGCCCCTGTAACTCCCTCCCCTGTGTCCCTGGCATTGTCCCTCCCCTGCACTCACATCTCCAGCCTGGGCTACTGGGTAAGTGCTTTTCCCTCCTCCTCCTCCTCCTCCTCCTCCTCCCTGCACTGTCTGTGGGACTGAGGGTTAATCCCGCTGCAGGGGCTGATAGAGAGGGGCGGCTGTGGGACTGGGGGTTAATCCCGCTGCAGGGGCTGATAGAGAGGGGCGGCTGTGGGACTGGGGGTTAATCCCGCTGCAGGGGCTGATAGAGAGGGGCGGCTGTGGGACTGGGGGTTAATTCCGCTGCAGGGGCTGATAGAGAGGGGCGGCTGTGGGACTGGGGGTTAATTCCGCTGCAGGGGCTGATAGAGAGGGGCGGCTGTGGGACTGGGGGTTAATCCCGCTGCAGGGGCTGATAGAGAGGGGCGGCTGTGGGACTGGGGGTTAATCCCGCTGCAGGGGCCGATAGAGAGGGGCGGCTGTGGGACTGGGGGTTAATCCCGCTGCAGGGGCTGATAGAGAGGGGCGGCTGTGGGACTGGGGGTTAATCCCGCTGCAGGGGCTGATAGAGAGGGGCGGCTGTGGGACTGGGGGTTAATCCCGCTGCAGGGGCTGATAGAGAGGGGCGGCTGTGGGACTGGGGGTTAATCCCGCTGCAGGGGCCGATAGAGAGGGGCGGCTGTGGGACTGGGGGTTAATCCCGCTGCAGGGGCTGATAGAGAGGGGCGGCTGTGGGACTGGGGGTTAATCCTGCTGCAGGGGCTGATAGAGAGGGGGGCTGTGGGACTGGGGGTTAATCCCGCTGCAGGGGCTGATAGAGAGGGGCGGCTGTGGGACTGGGGGTTAATCCCGCTGCAGGGGCTGATAGAGAGGGGCGGCTGTGGGACTGGGGATTAATGCCACGAGAGGGCGGAAATAGTACAGTACTGACAGTATAAGAGATGTATGAGGGAGTGAATAATAAACTAATTAGAATGCAGAGCAAATACCTGCAAGACACTCTGTACCAGGAGATATAGAGGATTGTGGATCCCGGATGTTCAAGTGCCTGAGGCATAGGGAGGGTAAGTGTCAGCCTGAGGCACAGGGAAGGTAAGTGACAGCCTGAGGCACAGGGAGGGTAAGTGACAGCCTGAGGCACAGGGAGGGTAAGTGACAGCCTGAGGCACAGGGAGGGTAAGTGACAGCCTGAGGCACAGGGAGGGTAAGTGACAGCCTGAGGCACAGGGAGGGTAAGTGACAGCCTGAGGCACAGGGAGGGTAAGTGACAGCCTGAGGCACAGGGAAGGTAAGTGACAGCCTGAGGCACAGGGAGGGTAAGTGACAGCCTGAGGCACAGGGAGGGTAAGTGACAGCCTGAGGCACAGGGAGGGTAAGTGACAGCCTGAGGCACAGGGAGGGTAAGTGACAGCCTGAGGCACAGGGAGGATAAGTGACAGCCTGAGGCACAGGGAGGGTAAGTGACAGCCTGAGGCACAGGGAGGGTAAGTGACAGCCTGAGGCACAGGGAGGATAAGTGACAGCCTGAGGCACAGGGAGGGTAAGTGACAGCCTGAGGCACAGGGAGGATAAGTGACAGCCTGAGGCACAGGGAGGGTAAGTGACAGCCTGAGGCACAGGGAGTTGTTACAGTAGCAAATACACAAGTCAGAGTTCAGTGATATGACTTCTGCACAAGAGCTAGCTGTGAATTTAATTGGGGTTAAAATACTTATTTAGTGGGGGATAATAATAACAATAATAATAATAATAATAATAATAATAATACTATTGAGGATGCTAGGAGCTGTAGGGCCAGCTTCTCCCTGAGATTGGTGCCTGGGCAGGAAGCAGAAGGAAAATACGGGCTGGAGTCGGAGCCCAATGCTGGCAGAGAGAGAAGGGGCCTCTGTGTCTGAGCTTCTCCCACTCGCTCCCCTTTCTCTTTGCTCTGTGAGTGGTTCTCTTGCAGCACAAGTCAGACGCTCCCTTACTTGCAGCCCATAGTGAGCTCAGTGCATACATGCCCGGTCCCATGCTCAGCACCATACTCAGTAGTGCCGAAGATACCCACAATGCAGTGCAGAACAGTGCAGGCCCTCAGATAAAGGAGAAGAAAGTCTCATACTGTGTCCCCCACATAATTCTCTAATATTCTGGCTTTTGGTCTTGGTTAAAGTTATCATGTACAAAGCAGTGAATTGCAAGCTCTCTTGGTTGCTCTCAGTCAGTGTCCTGCAAGTTGCAGGAATTTCTCATTTGCTGGAGAGTTACCCCAGTCTGGTTACCAGTATACCCCCTAAACGTGACTTGGTGGCTCATTGGGACTGTCTCTGCTGGGGCCCAGTACAAGTGTAACATGGGGCCTCTCCGGCCGTCAGTTACTGTAATTCCAAGTCATTTCCCTATGGCACAGTATGGGCACACATCTAACTAAAGGGACAATCTGCATAGACATATCATATAAAAATGATGAATGTACCAGTGAATTATACTCCTCTAGATATAGAAGGATTGTGCTTAAAGTTGTGTTTCTGACTGATTTATTGAGAAATTCCCCCAAACCCCACTAGCCCCGCCCATCTGTTCCACTTCCTGCTGCCTCCTTTCCCAGGCTGTGCAGGGGGCCGGCGGCACTTTACGATAGGAACCAACTAAGATATAATTACCCCTTATTGGGTCAGAACAGCCCTATTGGGTTTATTTAATGGTTAAATGATTCCCTTTTCTCTGCAATAATAAAACAGTACCTGTACTTGATCCCAACTAAGATATAATTACCCCTTATTGGGGCAGAACAGCCCTATTGGGTTTATTTAATGGTTAAATGATTCCCTTTTCTCTGTAATAATAAAACAGTACCTGTACTTGATCCCAACTAAGATATAATTACCCCTTATTGGGGGCAGAACTGCCCTATTGGGTTTATTTCATGCGCACAGGCCCCGCCCATTCCCAACATGGAGTCACATTCGTCCTGTCAGTAGATATTTATCTGGGTGGGAAATGGCACCTTGTGACTGCACCCACAAACTGGCCCATTGGTTTCCCTGATTGGATAAACCCCTACCTGTACAACATGTATTTATTGCACTAATATCAGAGGGGGGGCCCAAGCGCAGCCCCACAGGCAGCTTTATATGGTGGGTTTCTGTTCCTTGCTGTCAGGTTCTCCAGAGATGGAACCAAGGAGGTTAGAGGGGAAATGGGAGAATGAAGAGCCGGACACTGAGGAGCCTCTGCCCACAATAAAGAGGGAAATGGATCCCGTTCCTGGGGCCGGTGAGTAAAGATGATGAATACAATAGTGCCCATTATGTTCCATAGGGAACCCTGAAATATGTCACTCTCTGGATATAACTTCTTATATTATCAATATACTGAATAATGAGAAACTGTATTCATAATTGGTTTCTCTGTTAAAATTTCCATCAGCAGAACCAGAAGTGTTGCAGATAAAGGTAGAGCAAGAAGACTCTGACGACCATCTAAACCCAGCAGACAGTGAGGCTGGGACATATGATGGGGGTAGGTATCCTTGGTAACCATCCCTCAACTTCTTACTGTGGCATAGCTGGCAGCTATACAATAAATACTTCTGCACAGCAGTTCTACTCTATGTTATGGCTGAGATTCTAGCTATCTGTATAACAGAGCATTCTGTCACAGTGGCACAGATCCTATCTGATCCCCCCATTGTAAGCAGCAGTCCTGCCCTGCTTTATGGCTGAGATTCTAGCTATCTGTATAACAGAGCATTCTGTCACAGTGGCACAGATCCTATCTGATCCCCCCCATTGTAAGCAGCAGTCCTGCCCTGCTTTATGGCTGAGATTCTAGCTATCTGTATAACAGAGCATTCTGTCACAGTGGCACAAATCTAATATCCATTATTCACATCTTTGTAGTACAGGTATAGGACCTGTTATCCAGAATACTTGGGACCAAGGGTATTCCGGATAAGGGATCTTTCTGTAATTTGGATCTCCATACCTTAAGTCTACTAAAAAAATCAATAAAACATTAATTAAACCCAATAGGATTGGTTTGCATCCAATAAGGGGTAATTATATCTTAGTTGGGATCAAGTACAGGTACTGTTTTATTATTACAGAGAAAAGGGAATCATTTAACCATGAAATAAACCCAATAGGGTTGTTCTGCCCCAATAAGGGGTAATTATATCTTAGTTGGGATCAAGTACAGGTACTGTTTTATTATTACAGAGAAAAGGGAATCATTTAACCATTAAATAAACCCAATAGGGCTGTTCTGCCCCAATAAGGGGTAATTATATCTTAGTTGGGATCAAGTACAGGTACTGTTTTATTATTACAGAGAAAAGGGAATCATTTAACCATTAAATAAACCCAATAGGGCTGTTCTGCCCCAATAAGGGGTAATTATATCTTAGTTGGGATCAAGTACAGGTACTGTTTTATTATTACAGAGAAAAGGGAATCATTTAACCATGAAATAAACCCAATAGGGCTGTTCTGCCCCCAATAAGGGGTAATTATATCTTAGTTGGGATCAAGTACAGGTACTGTTTTATTATTACAGAGAAAAAGGAAATCAGTTTTAAAATTCTGTATAATTTGATTAAAATGGAGTCTATGGGAGACGGGCTTTCCGTAATTCGGAGCTTTCTGGATAATGGGTTTCTGGATAAGGCATCCAATACCTGTATTAGTAAGATTAATGAGTAGAATGACTGAGAGTGATTTTTTTTCATGGTAAAGGGTGCAGCTGCAAAACTAATTAAAATATATATCTTTATGAATATTGAATACTGTATATTTACTAAGTATGGAAAAGTTAATCTTAAAATGAACTTAATACAATTCAGACTGCTGTATATTTAACAGAATTGCAACTGCCCTTAATCTGTTCTGTTTGTTTTAATTTTTTAATTTCCTTTTTGTTCTGCAGCTCACTGGTCTTTTAACCTCTGGTTGCTAGCATCACTGACCCTAGAAACCAGGCCGGGCTCTGAATGCCAGATTAAGAGATGAATGAAAAAGTGCCTAAATAGAAAGATAAGTAGTAAATATTAAGCCTGGGAATAAATCTGCCATCCGGTGACAGGGGTCAGTGACCCTGGCAATAAAATTCCAGATTGGAGTGAGGCAGAATAGAAAAGAAAATATTTAAAAAACTTCCTTCTTTATCTATATGAAATAAAAAGATAATTTGCTCTTTAAAGGGACACTGCCATGATATTTATGGGGTACTCTGCCATTTAACCTTTTATTCTTGAACCAACAAATGTATTTGTAGCTGTAATATTGGTGTGTAGGCGCCATCTCAGTGCCTTGTGCCTGAGTCTGAGCTTTCAGCCAGCGCTACTCATTAGAACTGCTTTCAGCTAACCTATTGTTTCTCCTACTCCCATGTAACTGGGGGAGTCCCAAGCCGGACTTGGATTTCTTACTATTGAGTGCTATTCTGATACCTACTGGGAGCTGCTATCTTGCTCCCTTCCCATTGTTCTGCTGATCGGCAGTTGGGGGGGAGGGGGGATATCACTCCAACTTGCAGCGCAGCAGTAAAGTGTGCCTGAGTCTGAGCTTTCAGCCAGCGCTACACATTAGAACTGCTTTCAGCAAACCTATTGTTTCTCCTACTCCCATGTAACTGGAGGAGTCCCAAGCCGGACTTGGATTTCTTACTATTGAGTGCTATTCTGATACCTACTGGGAGCTGCTATCTTGCTCCCGTCCCATTGTTCTGCTGATCGGCTGCTGGGGGGGAGGGGGGGGGGATATCACTCCAACTTGCAGCGCAGCAGTAAAGTGTGCCTGAGTCTGAGCTTTCAGCCAGCGCTACACATTAGAACTGCTTTCAGCTAACCTTTTGTTTCTCCTACTCCCATGTAACTGGAGGAGTCCCAAGCCGGACTTTGAACCTCTTTTGAGGTTAGTGCAATGGGCAGCACTGCCTTCAGTCAGGTCCAAGCTCCACCACTTTCTGTGGGAAAGAGAAGCCCAGGAACAGGAATAGGTCTCATCTGTTCCTCCCTGGCAGGTAGGGTGCTTATGGTATTACTGTTCAGCACAGGGTTTTAAACTGTTCTTTGAACCCCCCTCACCCTAATCTTATGGGTCCCTTTATTTTATTAGCAGATATTACAGAGGATGATATCATACAGATAAAGATTGAGGAGGATGAAGTAGATCCTGAAGATCACACAGACACTGGAAAGAGAATAGAATTCACTAATAGGGGTATGTGTTGCCCACATTTATTGTAAATTGTAATAATATATGCTGTTTTGTCCCTTCTCCACCCATTATCTGCATGTACAGATAGAGCAAACCCACCTGTACCATAAAACTGTGGCAGCATAAGGATTCCCCTGTATCTGAGTGGGCCCAGCACAAATAATCCCTCCTCCTCTGCCCCCACTACCAGCCCCACTCACGCCACGTTGCATGTGATGTTAAAGGTAGGAGTGGGGCTGGAGAGGGAGGACTACAATACAGCAGACTCCTAGTTCAGTGTCCCGCCCCCCACGACTGTACTTTCTGCTGTATAGTTAGTTACGTCACTGTGTAAGCATATCTGCAAAAAAATAATCCCATAAAAAATAAAGACAAGGAAACATATAGACCAGTTCCATTTCAGTACTTTATATTACATTGTTACCCCCATATATAATAAAATGCACTAAGTTTGCTCAGGAGCCCATAGCAACAGGTGACCAGTAAATGCTATCTGCTGATTGGTTACTTCTCCTAGGCAAATTTAGTGTCTTTTATTACATAACCCCATGTTTTACAATGTTTGTTGTGTTCTGACACATTTGCTATGTTTCCTTAGATACCTGTGGTTCATGTAGCGCCCCGGGGGCAGCTAAGGGGCCGTCACTGTGTGGAGCAGGACTCAGAGGACATTCACAGTTTAAATCGGGCACAAGATCTGAGAATCGTTCAACAAGTTCTAAAGCTCTGTGTTTTATCTGCTGCAAATGTGGGAAAAGCTTCCCCAGCAACAGTGACCTCCGTAAACACGTCTGTGGCCCCCGCGCTAGAAGGCGGAGCTTTAATAGTAGGCGGAACGAGGAAGCAAAGAGGAGAAGGAAAAAACCCAAGGAAAAGCAGCTCTTCATCTGCACAGAATGCGGGAAGCACTACTGCAGTAAGCACAGTCTGCAGACACATCTGATGATCCACACTGGCGAGAGGCCGTTCAAATGTAAGGAATGTGGCAAAGGCTTTGCTCGCAAGGTCAGCCTAGTGACCCACGAGAGGATCCACACAGGGGAGAAACCATTTGCCTGCAAAGAATGTGGCAAGAGATTCTCCTACAAGATCAGCCTTATGACACACGAGTGGATTCACACAGGGGTGAAACCGTTTAAGTGCACGGCCTGCGGCAAAGGGTTCTGTCTCAAGAGTCAGCTTCAGGGTCACCTAAAAAGCGACAATCCATGTACGGAAAACGGGAAAAATTCCGATGGGAAGACCCCCGCAGAGGAGAAAATCTTCACCTGCAAACAGTGCGGCAAAACCTTCTCTCGGAAAAGAAGCCTCGACAGCCATCAGAAGATTCACCCAGATGGGAAGCCCTTCCTGTGCACGGAATGTGGGAAAAGCTTCTCTAGGAAACGGAACCTCCATAAACACCAGAAAATTCATACAAGGGAAAAACCCTATAAGTGCATGGAATGTGGGGAAAGTTTCGCTCATAAGGGAAGCCTCTCTTGCCACCAGAAAATCCATTCGGTTGAGAGACCTTTCAAGTGCAATGAATGTGGGAAGAGCTTCACGCTAAAGACAACGCTTCAAACACACCAGAAACTTCACACCGGGGAGAAACCATTCTCCTGCACCGAATGTGGGAAAAGATTTGTTCAGAAGAGCAACTTTCTGATCCACAGGAGGATTCACACCGGGGAGAAACCATTCATCTGTTCCGAATGCGGGAAGGGCTTCTCTCACAAGATTCACCTTTTGTCCCATGAGAGAAATCACCGAGGTGAAAAACCGTTTACCTGCAACGAATGTGGAAAAAGTTTCTCCCAAAATGGCAGCCTCTACAATCACAAAAAGATTCACACCGGGGAGAAACCCTTCACCTGCACGGAATGTGGCAAAAGCTTCTTCCAGAAGAACAAACTTCTACGGCACGAGATGATCCACACTGGGGAGAAACCTTTTGTATGTACAGAGTGCGGCAAGGGCTTCTCTCAGAAGGGCAACCTGCACACTCACCTGAAAGTTCACACAAAAGACAAACCGTTCACGTGTACAGACTGTGGGGAGAAATTCACCCTCAAAAGCAAGCTTCAGAAGCATCAGAAACTCCACATTGACTAGGAACCCTTGGGAGATCTAAAAGCTTCTCTTTCTGAATAGAAGTGCTAAAGGGGCTTCTTGTAGGCCTTGGTCAGTCAGCCTTCCCTTCCTTTGGTGTAGTGTTACACCCAGCAGGGGTGCAAGTGGAGGACAGATGTAGGGGCACTAAACCGCGACCTTGCAGTTGGTGGAACTTATTCCCCAGAGGACTTTCCAGTCCTCTACAAAACCCTGTAAAGAAAGAAGTTCCTCAGGAACCCTAGCAAGAAGGCTATGTGTATCATTTCACATACAGATCACATCCGTCTCCAGTCAATGGAACCTTTTTGCCCATAAAGGACCAACGACAGCAAAAACCAGGCCTCTTTATTGGCACTGACATAGCAGCTAATTCCCACCCATGACATGAGCATGAAGTATGGTCGCTAAGTCATTATTCATCTGTGTTTTATCTCATATACATGCATTACACAGGCATAGGAGGAATATTCAGATATATCATGTGCAATGAGTATATATATAAAGAGAATTGATGCTACTAGCCCCTAAAAACACCAGTCCCTGCACATTATGAGTGGTTATTTCCACCCATAATTGGCCCTGGTCTGGTCCTGTCATGTTGCTAAAGCCAAGAAAGGCTGCATAGGAATTAAAGGGGACCCAAGAACCCCAAGTTGTGTTTAGGAGAGGGGAATACCTATGCTGGCATAGTTCCCACTCTGTACAAAGTAGAGGTTTGTTGATTTGACCGGTCTCACCCCCAATGATGCCCTGTAAGGGGGGATGCCCCACCTCAGAAGGGTTAATAATTAGTGACGGGCAAAATGTTTCGCCAGGCATGGATTTGCAGCGAATTTCCGTGTTTCACCATTGGCGGATTGTTTCGCGAAACAGATGAAAAAATTTGCAGCGGAAAATTTGCCGCACGTTCAAAAATTGTCGACAAAATAATGATGAAAGAATAGTTGCTGCCGACAATTTTTTTTTGACGTGAGACATTTTCGGCGTTTCGGCGAATTTTCTGCCGTTTCGTTAATCTTTTGAAAGATTCGCACATCTTTCGACGAAGCGAAACGAGACAGATTCGCTCATCACTATTAATAATAACTGCATAAAAAGCTGGAAGTAACATTGTAATGGAGAGGTAGGGTTGCCACGTGGCTAGTATTTTAATGGCCTGACTTGTAAAAATGATGATTGGTGCCAATGGTAATAAGGAAAATAGATAAAGGTGGCAGCCCTATGAAGAGGGCACAGCATAGAACTTAACTGGTTTATTGCAAGAACTAAATGTCTCAAAGGCTCCATAACACAAGTGTTGCCCCAAGGGAAATCTCTATATTCCTGAGCCTATTCAGTTCCTGCTCTACATGGTGGGGCTTCCGGCTGCTCTAGTAACTGGAGCAATATAGCATTTTCTACTTAGGGCCTCCTTGCCTCAGGCTTCCAGATCTATCCACCCTCTTCCACTGAGTGTGGCCTGTAGCCTGGCTATCCTATTCCTTATATGGACTAAAGGAAGTCATCTGACACCCCTAACAGGGAATTCCTACAGGCCCAGGGCATGCCTAACCAAAAGAGAGACTATACCCATACCTCCCAGAGCCAGCTCAGGGCTATACCTGCCAGTAGGGGAAGGAATAAACCCACTTGTTGGCCGTGCAGTGCCAATCAGTAATGGATTACTGAGCTACTGTGATAAAGGTAGGTAGAGTTCTACAGGTACAGTTTCACATTGTACTGGGACATGGGGAGAAACTTACCAAGGAGACGTGGGACTATGGGGTCCTTCCCTGTGGTATCTGCCATATTGAGCCCTATAGGAACAGTGTATCATGTCCATCTCCTCTTAGTTCCCCTTACAAAGCAGCGACGCCGGGGGAAGAAAGGCTGAGAAGCTCTACTAGACTGTTCTATGAAGACAATATCACCCACTTTTGTTTTTCCACTGACTTGATTACTTCATGCTAATATTCAGCATTCTGTGCCAGCTCAGCTACTTGTGATTGGTTCCTTGAGGATGGACCAATCACTGTCAATACTGGGACTATCCTATCACTTGTAGACGATGGTGCTACTCAATCCCCGACTGCTCAAAGCCCAAAAGGTGATGAAGGTACATGGGATTTCTGTGGGCTGTCACCCTACATCATTTATTTTACAACAGAGATGAAAGCCACCAAAGATGTAGGGCAATAGCCCACAGAATAGTCAGTTGCCTTCTCCCCTTCTTTTGTGGGAACCATTGAGCTTATGGTGTTGGGGCCTTTTACTCACTTTCTCTACAGCCTTGGCCTTGTCCACAGGACTAAATGACCTTATCAGTAACTGTTGATTGGCTAGAACTGTATAACGGCATCATGGGATTTATACAGATTTATTTTACAACAGGGATTACTAGTAAATACTATTTTTATATGGAATTGCTTTTACAGCGCATGTGTTTAATGAGAGGGGATGTGTTTGTACCAATGAGCAGCGTGATTGGCTGCCGCTCTCTCCTTTTTCTTCCATGTACACATTTGTATTTTCTATATAAGTAATAAAAGTAAGTGCTCCTAGTGGCATCTCTCGGGTATGTGCTCATAATGCTGAAGCGCCATGCAGGGCCCGTCTGCTCCCAGCATCCCTTAGTCATCTCCATCATATACCATATATGCTTTTGGCCCAGGTTCCCTAAGCTGCACTAAGGGGTATATTTACCAGGCTGTGTAAGAAGTGGAGTGAAAGTAATCACCGGTGATGTTGCTCATAGAAACCATATCAAAGCATCTGATTGGCTGCTAACTGTTGAAATCTAATTGCTGATTGGTTGCCCTGGGCAACATCACCAGTAATGCTGCACTCCACTTTTTATACAACCTGATAAATATACCCCTAAGCGTGCACGTGTGGAAGGGAAATGCAGGAGTTTGGTTGCTGAGAACAGAAAACGTGTATTTTCTATGACAGCTCCTCTATCAGAACCAAAAGCATCAAGTGTCCAACTCACAGAAGAGAGCCTGTCTGTGCTTGTGTGAGTGCAGGGCTGTGATTGGCTCTCCCCCTCCTACTGTGCTTCTGGCAGGGACCGTTAGGACACGCCCACCCCTCATGTGAAACCCAGACAGGGACCTGAGAGGATCTATAGGGAGCTCCAATAAAGGGGCCATTGTTACAGATAGGGTTAATGTTTAGCCCAAAGGGAAACCAGCACCGGATATTATTCATAATTGCCTACAGGGTTAGGGGGTTTACATTTATCCTATATGTCTCCTTTAAAGGGGACATATTGGATAAATGGGAAAACCCCTAACCCTGTAGGCAATTATGAATAATATCCGGTGCTGGTTTCCCTTTGGGCTAAACATTAACCCTATCTGTAACAATGGCCCCTTTATTGGAGCTCCCTATAGATCCTCTCAGGTCCCTGTCTGGGTTTCACATGAGGGGTGGGCGTGTCCTAACGGTCCCTGCCAGAAGCACAGTAGGAGGGGGAGAGCCACTCACAGCCCTGCAGTCACACAAGCAAAGACAGGCTTCAGTTCCCTATCAGGTCAGCCTAGCTGCTGATTGGTTCCTATCCTACAGTGCAGGGTACGGAGGGCCGCCGGCTCCCCAGCTCATCCAGAGAATTCAGCCAGCAGGAAGTGGAACAGATGGGCGGGGCTAGTGGGGTTTGGGGGGAATTTCTCAATAAATCAGTCAGAAACACAACTTTAAGCACAATCCTTCTATATCTAGAGGAGTATAATTCCCTGGTACATTCATCATTTTTATAGGATATGTCTCCTTTAAAGAAAGGGGCAGTAAAGATGAATTGTTAAATCTTTGCCCTACGAGATATAAAACCACACCTCGTCCAATGAAACGCCCAATGGCATGAAACGCGTTAGTGCCCTGTAGTCCCTGTTTTCCCAAGAGCTCTGCCCCATGGCACGGGCTATTTGAGCATCAAATAAACATTTCATATGCGACACTGCTGATGGTTTGTATTGCTATTTTATCTATTCAGGCTCCAGGGCAGAATTCCCATCAGGAGGTTCACTACTTAGTGTTTGCTTTTATTGTTGAGACTGAAGCTCCTCCTTTTTTTGATCCTTGCCAGGAATGTAATCTGATTATTAGGTGTTTTATTCGCTGATGAAATGGGGTTGATGGGGGAGGGGCGACATGTCCAGAAATCCCCTGTGCCCCATTGCCCCGGAATGATCAAGCAGTAAATGTAACGGAGCCATTCAGATAAAGGGCAATTCCTGCCTTTGTGTTGGGGAACCCCACAGGCTCTGATCCTGGATTTATACATAGAATTCCTGCCATAAAGCAAGACTGGCTTCTGTCGTTTAGCAGAATATATTAAACATTGTGCTCAGGCAAAAATGACATGTTTTATTCTGACAACAGTAACCATTTATGGGGAATAAGGTGTTAGACACTAAACCTTGTACTGCAAACATAACCCATGGTTTTAGTGGTACATATTTCATTAAAATAAAATATATATATGATTACACTGAACTCATGCTTCAATATAAACGCCCGAAGTAGCACTATTAGGCCTGTGGCACATACAGGGTGATTTGAGGCTACAAAGAGTGGAGATGAAATCCCTGTCTGTGCAAAAGGCCTAAGAACAGTAGGTTGCAGACACATTTTGGTTTCAGGCACCGTCCTTTTTGGTCCAAGAGTAAGTCATTTGCCCATTCCCCATACAGTACGGAACAGAGCAATGAGAATTGCAGTTTGTCTTTTTGTTATAGTTCCAAAGAATCTAGAATGGTAAATAAATGTACATCTCCCCCTAACTGGCTTTCAGGCTGGGCCCCCTTAGCCCATAACAAGGTTACAGATATATAGAAACATTGGGGTAACAGTCACCCTGCTATAGTTCCAGGGGTACCCAGGGCACAAATAAGCACTCACCCCAAATCCCCCCCTAACTGGCCTTCAGGCTGGGCCCCCTTAGCCCATAACAAGGTTACAGATATATAGAAACATTGGGGTAACAGTCACCCTGCTATAGTTCCAGGGGTACCCAGGGCACAAATAAGCACTCACCCCAAATCCCCCCCTAACTGGCCTTCAGGCTGGGCCCCCTTAGCCCATAACAAGGTTACAGATATATAGAAACATTGGGGTAACAGTCACCCTGCTATAGTTCCAGGGGTACCCAGGGCACAAATAAGCACTCACCCCAAATCCCCCCCTAACTGGCCTTCAGGCTGGGCCCCCTTAGCCCATAACAAGGTTACAGATATATAGAAACATTGGGGTAACAGTCACCCCGCTATAGTTCCAGGGTACCCAGGGCACAAATAAGCACTCACCCCAAATCCCCCCTAACTTGCCTTCAGGCTGGGCCCCCTTAGCCCATAACAAGGTTACAGATATATAGAAACATTGGGGTAACAGTCACCCCGCTATAGTTCCAGGGGTACCCAGGGCACAAATAAGCACTCACCCCAAATCCCCCCCTAACTGGCCTTCAGGCTGGGCCCCCTTAGCCCATAACAAGGTTACAGATATATAGAAACATTGGGGTAACAAACCCCTGGAACTATATCAGGGTGACTATTACCCCAGTAGCCTCTTGCCCCTGTGCTGCTTTGGGAATGTTAGCCTTAGATGAACCCTAGCGCTGGGGGCTTTGGGGAAAATAAATAAGTGCCCAATCACGGCCTGGTTCCAATCTGTGCTTGAATACTGTGCATTGCTAAGAATGGATGGACATTTCCTACAACAGCAGTTCAGCAGTTCTCATCCCGCGAGGGCTGGGGGTCAGGGCAAGAGGTGCTATTGGGAAACATTTGTGTCCATGCTGTTTCATATAATTTTTCCTGTAGAAGTTGTTCTTTGATTCTATAGACTGCCATTATTTGCTGTTCTGATATGAAGCTCCTCTGTTCCATGCCACCAATCAGCTCTTCAGCCAGGCCTATCATTCTGTCAATGGGCATTTTCTCTTTCACAACACCCTCCGGCTCGTCGCTGTCACTCTCTTCATCTGAGTTTTCGCTAATGTCTCCATCTGGCAGCTGCAGAGCTACCGGCGCGTCGTTGTCAGCAGTGAAACTCTCTTCTATCGCCTCCTCATCCAAGAGCCGGGCTTCCGGGCACGACAGGCTCCGCGCGTAGTTCATCAGTTCCGAGGTGAGCTGGGATTCGCGGAGCTCAGTAAAGCCCAGAAAGTCGCATTCCTCGGCAGGGTTATCCAAGGCGAATGAAGAGGGACACAGGTTACGCCACCCATGAATCAGTGCTTGCTTATCCACTTTATCCCAGGCCAATGCAGCAGTCCAAATGGCATCCTTGATATTGGCCTTAGCCTGGAACTGTGCCCCGGCCATGCCCTTATTGCACTCCGTCAGCATTCTCTGCAGGAATTCGCTCTTATAGTTTGACTTGAATAAGCGCAGAATCCCTTGGTCCAGGGGTTGGATGAAGGACGTACAGTCGGGGGGCAAACACACAGCAAACACATTATCTTTAACAAGGAATTCCGCGCTGGGGTGTGTGGGGCAATGATCTAAAATTAACATGACCTTGGCATCCTGGCTGAGTCCCACCGACATGCAGTGTGCCCTCGCCTCGGGAACAAAATGGTTCTCAAACCAGTCCTGGAAGATTTCTCTGGTGATCCCCGCCTGCTTATTGGCTGTGTAGGTAACAGGGAAAACACGGACACCTTTAAACGCACGCGGGTTTCTGCTTTTGCCAATAACGAGCAGCCGTGCCTTGTGCGTCCCCGCCGCATTGGAACAAGCCAGCACAGTGAGTCTTTCTTTGGGGTCTTCCAACCCGCTTGATGGCGGCTTCTGAGCCGTAGCGACCAATTTCTGTGGCAGATGCCTCCAAAACAGGGAGGCTTTAGCCGCGTTATACACCTGCTCTGCCGATAGGTGCTCGTCGCTAACCAGTTTATTGAGCTTCTTCACAAAGTTGTCGGCTACATTATACTCCTCGGAGGCTTTCTCTCCGTTTATAGACAAGATACTGAGGCCATTCCTCTTCTTGAATTTGCCGTACCAGCCCGACGAATACTCGCAAGGCGTTGAGATGTTCAGCAACACGTGGAATTTTTTTGCCTGGGCCATGATAAGGGACCGAGAAAGCGGGAAGTTCTCCCTGCGGCGCTGGCGGATCCATTCCATAAGCACCTTGTCCACGGAAACGTTCTTTGCTTGGTGCAGGGTTTTTCTATCGGCCATTAAATCGGGGGCGTCGCTGTTACTGTAGAACGTCAACAGTTTATCCTTTTGCTTCTTTAGATCATAAATAGTGGACGTGCCAATCCCGTATTTGTCGCACAGGGACTTTACGGAGGCGCCATTTTCTAGATCCTGCAGCAACGTCACTTTGTCCTTTATGCTCAGCGAGACGCGCTTCCGCTTGGTGTCCGGGGGAATTCCTGGGGTACCTTCTGTCATACTAAAGAATGAATGTGGGAACTGGACAGGAGTGTGCAAGCTGACGGGGTGGTTTATATTGTATTCCATTAGGGGCTGAGCGGCTAAGTACTGGAAACTGTCTGCAGGGGTGCAGGGAGAGCAATGAATGTCTGAGGCAGTCCTGCAGGCCAGAGGGGGCGCTGGGATTTCTGGGAACATTCCTGCAAAGCCAAGGGAAGGGCCGCAGCTTTTGCCCTGGGGGGAAAAAAAAAACACAAGTGTTGGTTCAATGTAACACAGATTTTGTTTACCAGCAACACTGCACTGTAGGATAGGAACCAATGAGCAGCTGGGCTGACCTGATAGGGAACTGAAGCCTGTCTGTGCTTGTGTGACTGCAGGGATGTGATTGGCTCTCCCCCTCCTACTGTGCTTCTGGCAGGGACCGTTAGCACACGCCCACCCCTCATGTGAAACCCAGACAGGGACCTGAGAGGATCTATAGGGAGCTCCAATAAAGGGGCCATTGTTACAGATAGGGTTAACGTTTAGCCCAAAGGGAAACCAGCACCGTATATTATTCATAATTGCCTACAAGATTGGGGGTGGGGCAACAAAAATAGACCAGCAGCGGGAGTTTGCACACAATTCTGGGCCTTCTGCTCATTGCGCCCAAGGCAGGACCCACCGCTCAACATCCCTTGGCCCACTTATCACCCCTCGTGGTTCTCCCCACTGCAAGCATGGCCCTACTACTACGGGGGGGGGGGGTCATGGGAGGTAGCAGTGACAGTTTGGTTGGGCAATCACAGGATGATGCAGTAACACAGCCCAGACGGAAACCGTATATTATTCATTATTGCCTACAAGTTTATGATGGTATTCACTTATCCTATATGTCTCCTTTAAGTGAGTATATATATATATATAAATAATGTTAAGTGTATTGGTGCAGCCCAATAGAGCAGTGACAAGTTCCCACTAACACAATTCCCATCTAATACTGCGCAGCCTCAAGAAAATACTCACCAGCAGTGGAAGATGTTGCGGTGGCCTTTTTTTTCTTCCTGCTCTAGGGTTGATTGAAGGACCCCTGCCTATAGGAATAAAGAATCTAATTAAATTCAAATTGCATTTGCCTAACCTAGAAATCTCCCCCCAGTTAAGTAAATGTAATTTTCATTTGTCAGTGTTACAGACAAGAAGCTGCGGCTACTTACCTCTACCAGTAAGTGGAATGGCGCAGTTTTCCATTGAGTTTAGATCTTCGCACTCCATTTCTTCCTTGATCTTTATTTGTAATATTTCTGGTTCCTCCTCTGGGAGATCTACCATCAAGGAAGAGACAGGTCTGGTTTAAATCTCACCTGAAAATTACATCTTTACTTTCCCAAAGATTCTTACTTGCTCCCTGTTACAAAAGAGCAGTGAGTGAGCCCAATAATTCCCCATAAGCACAGTAGGAATCATGGGAGCCAGTCACAACTCTGTTGTTATTCAGAATGAAACTTACTGCCCACTAGATGGGGACTGGCTGACTTCAAACAATAAAACTATTAAAACTCCCCTACAGTTCTGGCCCTCCAGCCTGGGACAGCAGCCAGCAGGAGGTGGAACTAGCAATGTTTTTTGGGAACTTTCCATTGAAGCAGCACAAACAGTTTAAAGACACACACCCTCAACCGTTAGTGATGTATAATGCAATAGGAAAACACACTATACGGCTCATTTAATACAGAAACGTTACTCACCATCCCCAGAGACAGAATCCATTTCCATCTTTGTGATGGGCAGGGGGTCCTCAGTGTCCGGCTCCAGTTTTTCCGCTAACCTCCTTGGTTCCATCTCTGGAGAACCTGACAGCAAGGAACAGAAACCCACCCTATAATCAAAACTGCAGGCAATTTATACCACTTTTTATATGTTTACTGGTATTTTCTATTCTTTTGAATTGCCCAACTGTTGTCACGGTCCCCTCTGATATCTCTGATCTCCTCTCTATTTGCCTCCCCTAGAGCCCATTAAAGAATCAGTGAGGTTTAGCAAAGGATGATGGGTAGCAGAAAAGCCAAGTTTAGCAAGTGCTAAGCAGACCAGTAGCAAGGTGGGGAGTATTCAGCTACATGGAACGCTTTCCTGCAGGGGTTTTATTCCAAAGTCAGTGGTCCCTTGATGTGACAATCATGTACACTGTAGCCCTGTACCTCTATCACTGCCCTCTCTGCAGAACAGACACCAGTGCAAATTATATACACAAAGTGCAATTCAGAAACAAGAGCCACACTTACATTCCATAAGATGTCCAGTCCAATCAGGCCAGGGAAGTCTATTGTTATCGTCTTCCTCCCAAAGCGCAGAAAATGTCTCTGGAAGCTGAGAGGTTAATCCAAGTTGAACAGCGGCCTAGGGGATCAGCTTTGCCCTGTAAACCCCTTCTCAGTTATTATACCCCTAATGAGATGACATGCTAGCTCCTCCTACATTGGGTATCAAACACACAGGGCGACCCCCGTTGCATCATTACAGCATCTCTGCTACCGGCCAATCCGCACGCTGGATTTCCTGAGAACAAAGAAACACACAGTGAGCTGCTTCACAATCTTTAAGATTCAAGTTCTGCCCCTACTCCCAGAGAAAGGAATATAAACATTCTGCTGTTAAAAGGAATGGCAATATAGAAATATTATTATATTGCCATTAGTTTAACCTTCTATCCAGTGGGGATTTGTAGGATAGAATGGTGGAACCACACGTGCCATGACATTAGTACTGACACACTAACTATAACACACGTATGGATGGTCACATATATAGAAAGCTCTTTATGGGGGATTGTGGGCAGCATTTAGATATAATGGTGGAATGATCATGGTGAATTAGGGATGTGGCCACCCCATTCTGCTTACTTGGCAGAGCCTAGCGCCCAGAGGACCCAGGCCGGCTACTAACCCAAGTCCCCCGGATGGCAGTGCCCTGGGCAATTATAAGAAGCACATGGCCCCATGATTTTATTGCTATATTTTTCATAAAGAAGAGTTCAAACTGTAAGGTCGGTTTAATACATACAATATACAGGGTGCAATGATTTGGCAGTTCTTAAGCAAGACTCGCCCCGGCCCTTATGATCTTATTTCCTGACTAAACACAGACTTATAAAGACACATTCCCTCAAGGCTGTATAAGACTTAGGTATTTCCAATGGAAGGCATCTAGGCACTATTAGCTTATAAGCGCTTTGGGGGGGTAATTTTTTACTGCAAGGCAAAGTCGCCCCAGTACGGTACCCCGCTGCAACCATATGCATTAGCCAATTCAGTACCATAGAGAACCTTGTTGCTATGGGTTACTGCCATGGTTACACTGGGTACCAAAGTGATGCTGTTACAGAGAGAGCCCCAGGCCAATCACTGGAGATCACATGACTCACATATAAGGCACAATACACGGGCCAATCAGAGGAGCAGGAATAGTGGGACCCCCATGTAAGCTGAAGCCCCCCAGCTGCACGTCCCCGGTGTATATATCGGAACGCACCCAAGCGCTGTTACATGTATGAGGGGCTCCTGTGATGTTGGGCCCCATTGGCTATTCCCCTGCCCAGCAATGACCCACTCTCCCTGGGACAATCCCCTGCGCACAGGCGGCTCCGGTTTCAGCTCGGAGTGGGACAAATACACAATGAGTCGCCCAATCCCGCGGCCACTAGCGAGCAAAAGGCGCCCAAGGAACCCCCAACCCGAAGCGAACGAACAAAGACCTGGGACTCCTCACCTATACCGCTTATCTCGGAGAGGCTTGGGGGAGTCGCGAAAATATGACGTCTTTCCTGTCTCCCATGGTCCCTTGCCGGGCAGTTTGCGGCTTCACGCTGCTGCATAGTTCCGGCCGCACAGCCTGTCCTGGAATCTGATTGGAGGATCCCTGGAGCGTCAGCCTGTCCTGGAATCTGATTGGAGGATCCCTGGAGCGTATCTGTGGGGCCCCCTGTCCCGCTGCTCAGTTCTGTGCGCTTGTGGGACTGTAACTGCCGATACCGGATAAACTCCCCTTCCCCGTACCGCTACTGACACGGCTTTATTCGCGGTGTTCCTGCATTTTGGACATAATGGACTCCAAGGCTTCGTGTTTATGATGCGCTTGGTCACGCCCACTCCACTCCTGGCCACACCCCCCGATTGTGCTTCTGTCGCTCTAAGGTTCTACTGTGCATTGAATTCCAGGTGACAATAGCAACCAGCGTGGGGAGACACGGGTTAATAACTGCAGAGACCTCTCCGAGGGCTGAGAATTCCGCGACTTGAGAGTGAAAATGATTTGACTCTGGCTCCGTATTGCCAGAGGTGTGAGGGGGATGTTAGCCCACCAACAAGATGGCGGCACCTATATTAGTGACAGGGAATCTGCTGCCTATTGTGTGTATGGCAAGCCCCACTTGCTCCTCTGGCCGGGACTGGATAGCTTTGTAACGTTTGGCTCGTTAGTGCCCCAGGTCTTGCCAGTCTGCGGAGCCTTAACCTCAGGTGTTTGTCCAGGCGCGGGGGCGCTAGAAAAGGCCTGTCCAGCTAGGTGAGATAGGACATGGATTACACGCAACATGGGCCATTGAAGTGAGTGATCAGCTTTTTAGAGTGGATTTAATCAAGAATGCAGGCTTACACAGGCAGAACTTCATTTGATAAAAAGTTTTGCCTTGATTGAGCACTGTAATGGTTAAAGGAGACATATCCTATAAAAATGATGAATGTGCCAGGGAATTATACTCCTCTAGATATAGAAGGATTGTGCTTAAAGTTGTGTTTCTGACTGATTTATTGAGAAATTCCCCCAAACCCCACTAGCCCCGCCCATCTGTGCCACTTCCTGCTGCCTCCTTTCCCAGGCTGTGCAGGGGGGCGGCGGCACTGTAGGATAGGAACCAATCAGCAGCTAGGCTGACCTGATAGGGAACTGAAGCCTGTCTGTGCTTGTGTGAGTGCAGGGATGTGATATGTCCCTATTAAATGATGCCTAGCTGCATATTTTTGACAGAACCACATGAACTTCTATAATATTTATATGATATGTCTCCTTTCATCACTTGGATTTCCTTCTCCTTCTCTAACCCATTTGCTTTGGCTGTTGGCTACTGGGCATGCCCAGTTCCTCTCAGATTACTAAACACGCCCTCCAGTCTAGCAGCCAATGAAGACATAGCATTGCTGGTTCCCATAGAAACTCAGCTCTGGCTTTCTGCTTCTTTTTTCTCCCAACCTCCTCTCCTGAGTGCAGCTTAAAGGAGACATATAGGATAAATGGGAAAACCCCTAACCCTGTAAGCAATTATGAATAATATCCGGTGCTGGTTTCCCTTTGGGCTAAACATTAACCCTATCTGTAACAATGGCCCCTTTATTGGAGCTCCCTATAGATCCTCTCAGGTCCCTGTCTGGGTTTCACATGAGGGGGTGGGCGTGTCCTAACGGTCCCTGCCAGAAGCACAGTAGGAGGGGGAGAGCCAATCACAGCCCTGCAGTCACACAAGCACAGACAGGCTTCAGTTCCCTATCAGGTCAGCCTAGCTGCTGATTGGTTCCTATCCTACAGTGCAGGGTACGGAGGGCCGCCGGCTCCCCAGCTCATCCAGAGAATTCAGCCAGCAGGAAGTGGAACAGATGGGCGGGGCTAGTGGGGTTTGGGGGAGTTTCTCAATAAATCAGTCAGAAACACAACTTTAAGCACAACCCTTCTATATCTAGAGGAGTATAATTCCCTGGTACATTCATCATTTTTATAGGATATGTCTCCTTTTAAAAACACAATTGCATGGATACAGCCATTGGCGAATTGTTTTGTAAAACTTCCACGAAATTTCGGCATGAAAATTTCACGGTTGGGTCAAAAAAGTCATGTTAAAAAAAAGGTTGCGGCCATGTAAAAAAATTGCACGCGTCAAAAAAGTTGTGCAGTACGTGCATTTTGCACATTTTGTTGCCTTTTTGTGATTTTTTTCATACTTTTGCTGATTTTACGGTGATGCAAAACAGGTCAGATTCGCTCATCACTAGCGTCCAACACCCAAAGATTATTTTTTATCTGTGGCCCCCTTGGAATTCCCACACTGAATTAATACAGTTATTACTTACGTACTGGGAAGAGAAGACATCTTTTTATCTGGTTTGGCTTAGGGAGGAGATTGAGATCATCAAGGTAGTACATTTTGTACTAATTAATCATATAATCAATACATTTATTTTATTGGGTATAAATCCAGTGCCTGGTTGTCTTTCTTTATTGCTTTACGTTTTTGGAGGTGGTAGACTAGAGCACCCCCCCTCACATATAGGGTAGATTAGCTCAAGTAATAACCTGTGCCGGTTATATCTCTGTACTATATCCATGGTTATCCTATAGAGTTCAATGCTTTCCTTCTGTGATGTCTGCCAGGAAAATAACTTACCGTCCAGAGGCCGATTAATAAAGCCTGGAACTCATATTTTCCTTTTAGGCTGGAAATTAAGACAATAATTAGTTAAAGGAGACATATAAAAAAAAAATAACAATGTACCAATGAATTATACTCCTCTAGATATAGAAGGATTGTGCTTAAAGTTGTGTTTCTGACTGATTTATTGAGAAATTCCCCCAAACCCCACTAGTCTGAGGACCCCTGCCCTGGAGCAGAGGAGGAGAGGAATAGGAAGGGAAACAGCTGCTGGCCAGGGCTTCATCTTGTGCTCTCTGTCCCCTTCACCCAGCAGGAGGGATTCACCCCATTGTTGCCCACTGCCATGGGAAAGGGATAGAAGAGCTCCCAGACATATGTTTCCCCAAGATAAATGGAATAAATGACAGTGTTACACTACAGAGCTTGGTCAGGTCAGTCTCTAAACCATCAGGGACATATTTATCAAAAAATCATAATCCCACCATTAAGGTCCCAGAAACCACCTTCATTATCAACTCGGCACAATTGCTCTCTGTGAGAGAAGAGGGGAGAAATCCACTGATCTGCTAATCCACAAACTGCCTTTCCAGTGCCTGGTCCAAAATAAGGCTCAGTATAACTGATTGGATGGCACCCAAAGTATAGTTAGTACCAAAGTCGGGTGCTCACTGCGCAATAATGCGCAAAAAGAGCAAAAAACGGCATGCTGATGTAAAAAATACAACTTTTTAAACAAAAAAATCTCAACATAACATGTTTTTAAACCCAGTCAACTCCAGTTCTGGCTCCTGATGAAGAGAAAGGGGGGTTGAAACAGGGCTGACCTAATAGGGAACTGTTTAGCCCAAAGGGAAACCAGCACCGTATATTTTTCATAATTGCCTACAGGGTTAGGGTTTCTTTTTTCATTTAGTTAGAGGAGTATAATACACTGGCACAGTCTTGTTATTCACACAATATCTCTCCTTAAAAGGGCACATATTACTCTAAAATGGCTTTTCCCACTGGAGGTGCAGGCTAATAGAGCACACACTCCTGTTGGGGGAAACAATAGTTTTCTTTATAAAAAAAAAAACAGTCCCCGTCCATTCTAGCCCTCTAGCACCGGAGGACCATGTTATTTATCACGCACAGAGGCAGGCCGACCCACCTTCGCCACAGCTGCCCCCCCCCCCCCATCTGAAGCGATGTGAAGGCCTTTCCACTGGTGACTCCATTTATTGCCAGTAGTGATGGGCGCAATGTTTCGCCAGGCATGGATTCGCAGCAAATTTCCACGTGTCGCCATTGGCGGATTGTTTCGCGAAACAGATGAAAAAATTCGGCGCATGTCCAAAAATTGTCACCGGCGTCAAAAAAGAATAGCCGCGCGCCGAAATAATAGCCATGTGACAAAATAATAGCCGTCTGGGAACCCAATACCCCACCCCCCCCCCCATCCCCTGCACATACAGCTCCCTCTCTCCCTCACTCACACTCACACTCAGTGCCGCCCATACAGTGTCGGGCTCATGTTCCCTTCTCCCCGGCACATAAACCCCCAACTGATCAGTATCCGGCACGGACTCAGAACTAAATGCCCCGCACTCAGTGTGGCCCTTCCCTGAATACTGCAGCCGAGGGCCCAAAGGCCCCTGTACTGTGCTACTTGCCTGGGATTCCCAGCCCCGCCCATTCCCTTTATACCCGCCCCCCCGCCCATATTATACCCGGGGCCCTTATTTCTCTGCTGCCCCAGCGGGAGGGATCGGATTTATAGAGACGGGGAATCGGCGGCAGAACCCGAACCCTACGGGGAGAATGTGCCCGATCCCTGGGAGTCTGAATCCCCCGGCGCTATTCTGCGCCTCCTCCGTACATTCCTCCCAGATAATCCCACTGCCGGGCAGGGAACTTACTGTGGCACCCGATCAGCTACAGACTGTGCGATATTTATCAGCGGAAGGAATAATAAAACAACATTTTTTCAAGATGAAGAAACACAGAGGCGTCAGTTCTACAGGTTAGAAAGAAGGTAAAGCATAATGGGCGGGGCTTCAACACCACCCAATAGGAGGCATACTTGATGTTGC
This sequence comes from Xenopus tropicalis, assembly GCF_000004195.4. NCBI lineage: Eukaryota > Metazoa > Chordata > Amphibia > Anura > Pipidae > Xenopus > Xenopus tropicalis. The sequence continues at coordinate 5,102,060 of NC_030682.2, forward strand.
TAGTTGACCAATCAGGGCAAAGAAAGGCTGAATATAAGGAGGCTCCGCAGAGGCGATTGAATTAATTTTTGTTTTTACAAACAGAGTTTGAGGAGAGAATGGCAGAGACTGCAGCTGAGACCGTTCCGGCCCCTCCCCCGGCTGAAGCCGCCAAGAAGAAGAAGCAGCCCAAGAAGGCGGCAGCGGGAGGCGCCAAAGCCAAGAAACCCTCCGGGCCCAGCGCGGCCGAGCTCATCGTGAAAGCCGTGTCCGCCTCTAAGGAGCGCAGCGGGGTGTCCCTGGCCGCTCTCAAGAAGGCTCTGGCTGCCGGAGGCTACGATGTGGAGAGGAACAACAGCCGCCTCAAGCTGGCTCTCAAGGCCTTGGTCACTAAGGGGACTCTCACCCAAGTCAAGGGGAGCGGAGCCTCCGGATCCTTCAAGCTGAACAAGAAGCCGCTGGAGAGTAAGGAGAAGGCGGCCAAGAAGAAGCCAGCGGCGCCCAAAGCCAAGAAACCAGCGGCGGCGGCAAAGAAGGCGCCCAAGTCTCCTAAAAAGCCCAAGAAGGTCTCGGCAGCAGCAAAGAGCCCCAAGAAGCCCAAAGCTGCCAAACCCAGGAAGGTGGCCAAGAGCCCGGCTAAAAAGGCCGCCAAGCCCAAAGCTGCCAAGAGCCCGGCTAAAAAGCCCACCAAGCCCAAAGCTGCTAAAGCAAAAAAGGCCGCTCCTAAGAAGTAATGTGGCCCCGGGGCCCCAGCGCATTGCACCAAAGGCTCTTTTCAGAGCCCCCACCTCCCCCAGCAAAAGAGCCGATATCTGTGCGACTGCGTTACTGTAATATGCCGGGGTGTTCAGTTCGGGCAGAGCCCCTGTCCCACCCAGTGGTACCGGCCCTGGGCCCTACGGTCTAGTCCCGCCCTCACACGGGTTGTACAATTCCCCATTATATTTACTCCGAGGGATCATTTTATATCCTCTGGGCCGATCCCTCATTACATTACACGGGAGAGAAACAAGTTACCCCCAAAATAAGGGAGCAACGCCCGCGTCCGTGTTCCCTGCCACAAATAGAGATTCAGCCGGGGGGAGATCCGTCCAAAACTAACTACAGACCGGACCTGTAACCCAGCGCTGAGTGCACAGTTAGTGACAGGGCGGCACCTAGTGGTGATTCGCGGTTTTACAGCTTCATTTAGCAAATATTCATTTCCATGGGTTTTGGTTTCAGCCCTTGTCTCCCGGCTGAGCGGATTCAGGTGGAACCCGGGGAATAAAACGGGGAGCGGCTGTTCCAGTGCGGGAAACTGACAGTTTGTTACACGGGGTTCCCTTACTGATATCTTGGATTAGCGGCATTGAAGTGACAATGTGCACTGGGCTCAGCACTACATTGCAACAAAACATAAAGTCCAACGCTAAAGGCTCCGTCCCCTTAGCAGGTTATACTGTACGGGAGCAGAATCAAGAACAGTATCTAGTAAAATTATGTCTAAATCAAGAACATTTTGGCGGGATGTCTGAAATCACCAACGGGTTTCTCTGACCCAAACAAAGAAGCAATTACCGTAACCCATTAAAATAGGCTATGTAGCGTTGCAATGATTTCCTAGATCAACAGCGCCCCAGGTGGCATTTCATGTGAACAGAACATTCCCGAGCAGAATCGGTTATTCAGCCTATTTCTTGCAGAATCAGAGACTCCGGGCTGAGCGCGGTTGCCAAGTAGCAGCTGCGCTTAGAAATGACCTGCACTGTAGGGCGCGGCGCTTGTTGCTCGGCTCATAGGGCCCGTATAGTGCGGTCAGTCAGTAATAAACACAGGTACCGGCTCTTTTGCTGGGGGAGGTGGGGGGCTCTGAAAAGAGCCTTTGGTGCGATGCGCAGGGGCCCCGGGGCCACATTACTTTTTAGGTGCCGCCTTCTTTGCTTTAGCCGCTTTGGGGTTGGCGGCCTTGGCCTTTTTAGCCGGGCTCTTGGCAGCTTTGGGCTTGGCGGCCTTTTTAGCCGGGCTCTTGGCAGCTTTGGGCTTGGCGGCCTTTTTAGCCGGGCTCTTGGCCACCTTCTTGGGTTTGGCCGCTTTGGGCTGCTTGGGGCTTTTGGCGGCCTTTGCCGGTTTCTTCACCTTCTTGGGCTTTTTAGGGGACTTGGGCGCCTTCTTTGCCGCCGCCGCTGGTTTCTTGGCTTTGGGCGCCGCTGGCTTCTTCTTGGCCGCCTTCTCCTTACTCTCCAGCGGCTTCTTGTTCAGCTTGAAGGATCCGGAGGCTCCGCTCCCCTTGACTTGGGTGAGAGTCCCCTTAGTGACCAAGGCCTTGAGAGCCAGCTTGAGGCGGCTGTTGTTCCTCTCCACATCGTAGCCTCCGGCAGCCAGAGCCTTCTTGAGAGCGGCCAGGGACACCCCGCTGCGCTCCTTAGAGGCGGACACGGCTTTCACGATGAGCTCGGCCGCGCTGGGCCCGGAGGGTTTCTTGGCTTTGGCGCCTCCCGCTGCCGCCTTCTTGGGCTGCTTCTTCTTGGCAGCGGCGGGTTCTGCCGGGGGAGGGGCCGGAGCGGTTTCAGTTGCAGTTTCTGTCATTCTAAAAGATACCAGTCAAACCCACAGAGAACAATAAATTCTCTGTGTTTTCCAGTCCTCTTTATATACATCCCTCCTTTTCCCCGATTGGTTCATTCTCTGGCTAATCTTTCCTTCCTATTGGGTGATTTTCATTTCCCCGCCTATAAACCTTTTCCATTCTAACCTGTAGCGCGGATGTCCCTGTGTTTCTATAGACAAAAACATTCGTATTTTCTATCGGCTCTGAGTATAAATATGCCCCAGTCTGTATGGGATCAGCTGCCCCAGTAAGTGCCCGGGTCTGTGCCACTAATTCCCATTCTATTGGCTGCCTATATTGCCCAGAGCAGCTCCTTGGAACTCAGTCCCGCTCCCCGGAAAGGCTCCGCTTCATTTCTCTCCTTCCCATTTCTGGGAATTGTTGGGGATGAATAGAAATCCTTCCCCTCCCGCTGTTCCCCCAGAGAAATAAGGGGGCCCCGGGTATAATATGGGCAGGTGAGTGAGAGAGGGGGAGGCTCTAAAGGGAGTGTGGGGGGGTCGGAGTCCCAGGCAAGTAGCACAGTACAGGGAGCCATTGCTGGGGGAGTTTGGCTGCAGCACTCAGGGAGGGGTCGGTCCCACTGACCGGATTGGGTTATTGGTTCCATTCTAGAGACTGATCACTTGCTGATCCCCAAACATGGGCACAGGGAGAGGGAACATTAGATGCTGCACTGGATCCAGATCTGTATTATTAGTATATGGGGCAAATCCCCACTGCACTGAATCTTATCATAAGGAATATGGGGGGGTGCCAAACTGGGGGGCAGGAAGGGTAGAACCACTGGCTCAGCGCTGGGGTAAATAAAGTGAGAAACCCAGACTGGTACCAAGATGCCCAAAGGGTGTTGGGCAGGAGAAGCCCATTCAGTCTCCGACTCACTGACACACAGGGCCCTATAGGGAACATGGGCCCCAGGGGGATACATTGTGCTGCTGTGGGGGGAGCGGAATTACTGACTAGTGAATTTTGTCACCAGATATCGGGGAAAAGCAGTTTGCCATGGGGAATTTTTTCATGAAAATGTATGTTTGCCATTGGCGGGTCATTTTGTGAAACAAAATAAAGTTGTTGCGCATCAAATAACGCCGCAAGTCCAAAAATATTTTTTTTGACGCACATTATTCTGGCTGTTTCAGGAATCTTTTTAATCCTGTCTGTAACAATGGCCCCTTTATTGGAGCTCCCTATAGATCCTATCTCTTCTCTGTCAGAGTTTGAAATGGAGAGTGGGCGTGTCCTAACGGTCCCTGCCAGAAGCACAGTAGGAGGGGGAGAGCCAATCACAGCCCTGCAGTCACACAAGCACAGACAGGCTTCAGTTCCCTATCAGGTCAGCCTAGCTGCTGATTGGTTCCTATCCTACAGTGCAGTGTACGGAGGGCCAATCAGCAGCTAGGCTGACCTGATAGGGAACTGAAGCCTGTCTGTGCTTGTGTGAGTGCAGGGCTGTGATTGGCTCTCCCCCTCCTACTGTGCTTCTGGCAGGGACCGTTAGGACACGCCCACTCTCCATTTCACACTAGACAGAGAAGTGAGAGGATCTATAGGGAGCTCCAATAAAGGGGCCATTTTTACAGATAGGGTTAATTTTTAGCCCAAAGGGAAACCAGCACCAGATATTATTCATAATTGCCTACAAAATTAGCCATTTTTCCCATTTATCCAATATGTCTCCTTTAAAAAAATCGGCACCTGGGGCTTCCCTGTATATTACAGCTGCTGCGCTTCCTGGATTATTGTTCTCTCATAATAAAAACAGCACAATGGTAGCACTTTTTGTGTTTGGGGACCAAGGGATCAGGCAAGTTCCACAGAGCCAGTTACAGATCTTATAGGGAGGGGGTGAGTGGCTCTGAGAAGAGCCTTTGTGTTGCTGGGAGTAGGGCAGGAGATGGGGAGCAGTTACTTGGCGCTGGTGTACTTGGTGACAGCCTTGGTGCCCTCGGACACGGCGTGCTTGGCCAGCTCCCCAGGCAGCAGCAGGCGGACCGCGGTCTGGATCTCCCGGGAGGTGATGGTGGAGCGCTTGTTGTAATGAGCCAGGCGGGAAGCTTCCCCTGCGATGCGCTCAAACACATCGTTGACAAAGGAGTTCATGATGCTCATGGCCTTGGAGGAGATGCCGGTATCGGGGTGCACCTGCTTCAGCACCTTGTACACGTAAATAGCGTAACTCTCCTTCCTTGTCTTCCTGCGCTTCTTCCCATCTTTCTTCTGGGTCTTGGTCACCGCTTTCTTGGAGCCTTTCTTCGGGGCTGGAGCGGACTTGGCTGGTTCAGGCATGATCAACTAACCTTACGCTTTCCGATATACGAGAAAACTATTCTTTCCTCCTCCCGGGCTGCTGCTGCTTTTATAGCCCTCCCATGCAAATAAGGGAACTCGGAACCTGCGTCTGTAACTGGTCGGTTTGTGTCACATGGCATAAACCCTCCCATCTACAGCTACGGATTGGTGTTCCAGATAGCGTCTGTGTGATTGGCTGCAATCGAACTTACATGACAAAAAAAAAAGGATGAATGCGCTTAGAGCAATTTATTGGCGCTTCCTAAAACCCCACTGTGATTGGCCGAACCAGAATTCACCCAATTAGAGAAGAGAGGTGTGTCCTGCGCTGCCTACTAAAACCAGTACTTGGCGTAAGAACGCTACATTCTTCTATTTCTTTGCAGCTGAGTTGTATTGACGATCATGTCCGGCAGAGGCAAACAAGGCGGGAAGACTCGGGCTAAGGCCAAAACCCGCTCATCCCGGGCTGGGCTGCAGTTCCCAGTTGGCCGTGTTCACCGCTTGTTGAGGAAAGGCAATTATGCCCAGCGGGTGGGAGCCGGAGCTCCGGTCTATCTGGCCGCAGTGCTCGAATACCTGACCGCTGAGATCCTGGAGTTGGCCGGGAACGCTGCCCGGGATAACAAGAAGACCCGTATCATCCCCAGGCACCTGCAGCTCGCTGTGCGCAACGATGAGGAGCTGAACAAACTGCTCGGAGGGGTGACTATCGCTCAGGGCGGGGTCCTGCCCAACATCCAGTCCGTGCTGCTGCCCAAGAAAACCGAGAGCTCCAAGGCGGCCAAGAGCAAGTGAGCTGCCCGGTCACAGTGCCCCCATCAGGAAACACAAAGGCTCTTTTCAGAGCCCCTACACCGGCTAAAGAGGGCTGCATGGCGCACACACAGGGGGGGGGGGAGGGGATTCCTACTGATCATTATAGTTCCTTACAAGCCCGTTAGTACAGACAGAAGGCGGTGGAGGCGTTTATAAGCTCCCCCAGTGGTATTTGATAGAGGTCAGTCCGTACTACGGATATATAAACTGGCTTTGGTCCTGTAATAAAACTCATTAGGGAAAGATGTTGGGAAAACTCTTAGTGAAGAGAATCCTGTGAAACACGGCGCTTCTGTTAGGGTTCCGGGGAGTCTCCTGTTTCTAACCCCCCAGCACTGAGGGTTTTGAAACAGACTTGGGTTTATTCTGGAGACCGAACTGAAGCGGTCAGTGTGGGGCCGGGACTGTGGGAGATTGTGCTGCTCAGTGAGTACCAAGTACCGGTGCGGAGACCGAAACCCACTGTGTCCTGTGTATAAACCGCATCGACTCCCAATAGAACAGACAGGGAGCGATGCGATCTTTTACTTTAGATCAAGTTTCTCTGGCACAGTGAATTGTACCCCGACATTATACGTGTGTGGGCGGATTCTATGGCAGGGGGTACAGGCACTATTAGATGTGGCGGGATTTCCCGGGAGGGATTACTCGAAATACGGTAATCCGAACTGCTCTGCCATTGGGTTTAGTCCTCACAGTACATAGCGATATATAAAAGAAGCAGTAACAGCTCTGAGACTGAGCAAGTGGGGGCTCTGAAAAGAGCCTTTGGGTGCGATGGATCATTAGCCGGAGGGAGCAGATTCAGCCCCCGAAGCCGTAGAGAGTGCGGCCCTGGCGCTTGAGAGCGTACACCACATCCATGGCGGTGACGGTCTTCCTCTTGGCGTGCTCGGTGTAGGTGACGGCGTCCCGGATGACATTCTCCAGGAAAACCTTGAGGACCCCCCGAGTCTCCTCATAGATGAGGCCAGAGATGCGCTTGACTCCCCCTCTCCGTGCCAGGCGGCGGATGGCGGGCTTGGTGATGCCCTGGATGTTATCCCGCAGTACCTTCCTGTGCCGCTTGGCGCCTCCTTTCCCCAAACCCTTCCCGCCTTTGCCGCGTCCGGACATTTTGCTATTAGTTCTGATAAAATATCAGTCTGTAGCACAGTCTCTCTGGTCGCTCTTTTATACACAGATGAGAAGGAGGAGCCAACTGAGTTCGGGCGGGGTTTAATGTACCGCCAAAACTCCTTCATCTCCGATTGGCTCCAGACAAATCGATTTCAGTTTCAAATGACCCGCCAAAACAGCCCGCTCTAATTAACGAACTGAATCCAAATCCATCGCTACAGGATACGGGGAGAGGGGATTATTTTTATTTTGCGTTGCAAACGTTGCGGCTGAGTGAGACTTTATGTGCAGCCTGAAATGTCCCTTATCTGCTATTTATTCTTACCCTGTAGGGTCATTATGTTTGGGGATCGTTCTGCTGGAAGTAACTGCTTGGGGCAAAAAAAGTAAAACCTTCAGAGTCCCCCGAACGCCGCTTTGTATTTGTAGTAGGGATGTGACCTCAGCAAGTTCCCTGGGATAGGAATTGTATAGGATTGTGTGAGAGCCAAACTGCCACTAGGTGTCGCCCGAGCACCAAGGAACAGTGTAACAATCAGAGCCGGGCGTTAGATTAGTGGAGCTGACTGGTTCCGTGGTTTCTTTTCCGTTGTTATACGCGGCCCAGTGGGGCTTCCGATTCAGAAAAGACGGCAGTGGGATTTGGCTGGACAAAAACATTTTACACATATAAGAGGGAAATGTACATTGTATAAAGCGCGATGCATTTACATGCACCCGGTACCGAAATATCACCGCTAATAAATCAAGCCGAACCGTTAAACTGTAAATGTATTTTCCTGTGGGGCGGCTGCTAGAGGGAACCCTGGTCTATTTTGGCGGCCAAATGAAATCTAGCGATTATCGAACATAGAGGCGGGATCTATTTAAATTAACCAATAACACATGATATTTTAGGCGGGATTAAAGAAACTGAAGTGGATTTGCGGAATCGGCAGGGGCGTGCTTCTAATCACCCAATCACAGGGAGGAGACGCCAATAAAAGCAGAAACCAGAAGCAGTTTGTTTCAATTTGAGTGTTACTCAGGTTTTGTTTTTATAGTTACAGAATGGCCCGTACCAAGCAGACCGCCCGCAAATCCACCGGAGGGAAAGCTCCCCGCAAGCAGCTCGCTACCAAGGCAGCCAGGAAGAGCGCCCCGGCCACCGGCGGAGTCAAGAAACCTCACCGTTACCGGCCCGGCACAGTCGCTCTCCGGGAGATCCGCCGCTACCAGAAATCCACCGAGCTGCTCATCCGCAAACTGCCTTTCCAGCGCCTGGTCCGGGAGATCGCTCAGGACTTCAAGACCGACCTGCGCTTCCAGAGCTCAGCCGTCATGGCTCTGCAGGAGGCCAGCGAGGCTTATCTGGTCGGTCTCTTTGAGGACACCAACCTGTGCGCCATCCACGCCAAGAGGGTCACCATCATGCCCAAGGACATCCAGCTGGCCCGCAGGATCCGAGGCGAGAGGGCTTAGATCCAACCCGCACAGCCTCCCAGCAGCACAAAGGCTCTTTTCAGAGCCACCAAATCCCCAATCAAATCAGCTGAACCCCAGATTATCCACTTACTCCCGTGTAATATCCGCATTTCCCTCTATATAAAGGGGCTTTGGTTCCATAATCAGCTCCCATTCAGGGTCCCATTCCTGCACCGTTTCTAGGTGTTATCGCCCTGAGGGGAGAGGCCAAAGGAAAGGCCCAAGTGCGCTTTACTGCAATGTAGGAAGTTTATCAGCCGTGGGAGGGAGAATGTGCTACAGTCCGGGATACACAGGGGAACAGTGTGAGAATCAGGGGGGCCTGAGCCAACACAGTCGGTTCCCTCGCACTGACACCCGGTCTGTGGCTCCGGCACCATTGTGCCCCGAAATCTCAGTGCCCGCCGCTCCCCCCGTCATTACTCACATGAGGTTCTCCAGCCCAAAGATCCCACTATTTGCCCAGGGTCAACGATAGTGAGAGTTGCACAGAAAAATCCTGTTCAAGCCGAAGCCGAAGCCTCAGCTCATATTTCGTGTGCGGAAGGGGACACAAGGCGAAGACTTTTGAGAGGGACCGGTGTTACCAACAGATTAGTTATCAGATCGCTAAATATTAACTTCCCCCCTGCGATACTGCGACTGGGCCGGACACTGACCAACCTATGGGGAGTGTATGTTTGTGTGGGGGAAGAGACTACGGGCTAAACCAGAAAATTACAATGGAGTTTATCAAACTGAAAGCTATGTAGAAAGTTTAGAATATAACGAGTTACAATTCAGTGACTATGGGCGGATCCGAAAATTGCCTTTGGGTTTATGAGCGGATCAGCAGTCAGATTTACCCGTATGTGTCACACAGCCGTGTTTAGATAATGTGGGCGGCTCTGAGAAGAGCCTTTGGGTGCATGTTTTTTTATAGTTTGACTTGTCGTTCGGAGCTTTACTTGCCCTTGGCCGCCTTGGAGCTCTCGGCTTTCTTGGGCAGCAGCACGGACTGGATGTTGGGCAGGACCCCGCCCTGAGCGATAGTCACCCCTCCGAGCAGTTTGTTCAGCTCCTCATCGTTGCGCACAGCGAGCTGCAGGTGCCTGGGGATGATGCGGGTCTTCTTGTTATCCCGGGCAGCGTTCCCGGCCAACTCCAGGATCTCAGCGGTCAGGTACTCGAGTACTGCGGCCAGATAGACCGGAGCTCCGGCTCCCACCCGCTGGGCATAATTGCCTTTCCTCAACAAGCGGTGAACACGGCCAACTGGGAACTGCAGCCCAGCCCGGGATGAGCGGGTCTTGGCCTTAGCCCGAGTCTTCCCGCCTTGTTTGCCTCTGCCGGACATGATCCCCAATACAATTCAGCTGCAAAGAAATAGAAGAATGTAGCGTTCTTACGCCAAGTACTGGTTTTAGTAGGCAGCGCAGGACACACCTCTCTTCTCTAATTGGGTGAATTCTGGTTCGGCCAATCACAGTGGGGTTTTAGGAAGCGCCAATAAATTGCTCTAAGCGCATTCATCCTTTTTTTTTTTGTCATGTAAGTTCGATTGCAGCCAATCACACAGACGCTTTCTGGAACACCAATCCGTAGCTGTAGATGGGAGGGTTTATGCCATGTGACACAAACCGACCAGTTACAGACGCAGGTTCCGAGTTCCCTTATTTGCATGGGAGGGCTATAAAAGCAGCAGCAGCCCGGGAGGAGGAAAGAATAGTTTTCTCGTTTATCGGAAAGAGTAAGGATAGTTGATCATGCCTGAACCAGCCAAGTCCGCTCCAGCCCCGAAGAAAGGCTCCAAGAAAGCGGTGACCAAGACCCAGAAGAAAGATGGGAAGAAGCGCAGGAAGACAAGGAAGGAGAGTTACGCCATTTACGTGTACAAGGTGCTGAAGCAGGTGCACCCCGATACCGGCATCTCCTCCAAGGCCATGAGCATCATGAACTCCTTTGTCAACGATGTGTTTGAGCGCATCGCAGGGGAAGCCTCCCGCCTGGCTCATTACAACAAGCGCTCCACCATCACCTCCCGGGAGATCCAGACCGCGGTCCGCCTGCTGCTGCCTGGGGAGCTGGCCAAGCACGCCGTGTCCGAGGGCACCAAGGCTGTCACCAAGTACACCAGCGCCAAGTAACTGCTCCCCAGCTCCTGCCCTACTCCCAGCAACACAAAGGCTCTTCTCAGAGCCACACACTTTCTCTTTAGAAGATTTGTAACTTGTTCTGTGATGTTAGTGAGGAATTTTCCTTAATATATGTAGAAAACAAAGCTAATCCGCACTATTAATGGCCATTACGTCCCACATGACTTGCCTGCTCGGGTTCCCATATACAGTTTATATAGGGAGGCACAACTGGGGGACGCGTTTCTAATCTATAGAATAGGAGAGATGTTTGTGCTGTTTCTGTAATGCAGAACATGCTGATCCCATTGTACAGGACATTGTTACAGTGTCCCATTGGCTGTAGGTGAGGTTGGATACAGCGTTGCTACTCATACCCTCCTATAGTAACGCCGAGGGTGATTTCTACCCACAGCCATAGCTTTCTCCTAGTCTGGGCTTTCCAGCCGATTAGAGGCCGCACAGGACATGACTTGCACAGGGAGGCAGATTCCTACACCCAGAGCAGTGTCTGACCGTACGGATTATTATGGGGGGGAGCCTGGGGCTGTAGTTGCTGTGTGAATATTGTCCGGGACGCAGTGAGTTAAACAACGCGCTGAGAGAGGGGGGAGCAGGGAACCGCCATTACTAGATCCTCACTCGCTGTACTGTAGTGTATTCAGCTGCATTTCAACCCTTTCCTGTGGCGCTGTATTTAATTCCAGTGGGCGCGGGTAATTGATGACAACGGATTTCATTGTTCTATTTTACGTAAAACCGTTATTAGGGAGTTAAAATGTAAACAAGCCAATAGTAAAGCCGCATCTTTGGAGGGAACCAATGTGTGAGCTTTTTTATTGTTCTTAATAACCAATACGTGTTCACAACTACTAAAGCGTCATCTTAGCTCCGCCCACACGTTCAGTTCCCTTTCAGGTCCTCTCCGGTTGTATAAAGAAGAGGTTGCCCGAAGCGCTTGTTACGTAGAACTCAATTTGAGAATGTCTGGACGCGGTAAAGGCGGGAAGGGTTTGGGGAAAGGAGGCGCCAAGCGGCACAGGAAGGTGCTGCGGGATAACATCCAGGGCATCACCAAGCCCGCCATCCGCCGCCTGGCACGGAGAGGGGGAGTCAAGCGCATCTCTGGCCTCATCTATGAGGAGACTCGGGGGGTCCTCAAGGTTTTCCTGGAGAATGTCATCCGGGACGCCGTCACCTACACCGAGCACGCCAAGAGGAAGACCGTTACCGCCATGGATGTGGTGTACGCTCTCAAGCGCCAGGGCCGCACTCTCTACGGCTTCGGGGGCTGAATCTGCTCATAAACCGATATAAACACAAAGGCTCTTCTCAGAGCCGCCACATATTCTCTTTGGAGCTGTTACTGCTTATAAATTAAGTTCTTTTAGTTATGGAACCAGTTCACTCACTTTTTGTCTAGAGTTTCACAGGATATCTATATTTTAGTCTTTCATTATGGGTGAGATCTAAAAACGCTTTCTTGGGTCTGTACTTTGGGCTAAACATTAACCCTATCTGTAACAATGGCCCCTTTATTGGAGCTCCCTATAGATCCTCTCAGGTCCCTGTCTGGGTTTCACATGAGGGGTGGGCGTGTCCTAACGGTCCCTGCCAGAAGCACAGTAGGAGGGGGAGAGCCAATCACAGCCCTGCACTCACACAAGCACAGACAGGCTTCAGTTCCCTATCAGGTCAGCCTAGCTGCTGATTGGTTCCTATCCTACAGTGCAGTGTACGGAGGGCCGCCGGCTCCCCAGCTCATCCAGAGAATTCAGCCAGCAGGAAGTGGCACAGATGGGCGGGGCTAGTGGGGTTTTTGTGGAATTTCTCAATAAATCAGTCAGAAATACAACTTTTTAAAGAGCAAGGAAAGGCTTCTACTATAGCCCCTTATATATTATAGAGCCCCCTTGCCTTTAGCAAATCGCCAACTTTATTTTTTAAAATAATGCTAACTTCTCCCAAATATTGCCTCTGTCACCCCTAACTACTAAAGCGTCATCTTAGGAACTGAAGCCTGTCTGTGCTTGTGTGAGTGCAGGGTTGTGATTGGCTCTCCCCCTCCTACTGTGCTTCTGACAGGGACCCTTAGAACACGCCTCCCCCCTCATTTGAGACAGAGACCATAGCAGATTTTTGGGGAGCTTCAAAAAAAGGAGCCATTGTTAAAGTTAATACCCCACTATAGTCCCTGGGATACTAGGAATTGTCTAAAACACTCAGATCGCACAATCACTCAAAAATGCCTTTGCAAGAGTTTTTTGTGCGATATGAGCGTTTTAGCAATTCCTAATACTGTCTATGGCAGGGTACTTTCTGGTGCTTTGTAGCCCTGACACAACATGGGCCCCATGTCATTGCCCTTATTGAAAAGGAACTGCAGTTGCAAATGAACAAACAAAAAACAAAGTCTTTATTTCTGTTGAGAGAAGCGCTATTATATCCCTATGGGAGGTTATTGTGCTTGATGCTACTCAGATCCAACACAAGTCTTGTATTCTGCTTCCTCTCGTGTAGGGTAAATAGCAGCGCTGGGTGCAATGGAGAGGGAGGAGCTGCTCATAAGGAAACACAGTTTATCCCGTGGGATTTCAGGTGACGGGAGAGGTTGCGCATATGGAAGAAGCTCCTCACACACTCAGTGCAGCTGAACGGTTTCTCCCCTGTGTGAACGTTCTGGTGATGGCGAAGGTCTCTTTTCTGTAGGAATCTCTCCCCGCACTCTGTGCAAGTGAAAGGATTCTCATCTGTGTGAAGTTTCATGTGTTTCTGCAGGTTGCCCTTGAGGTAGAATCTCTTCCCACACTCTGTGCAAATGAAAATCTTCCTCCCCGTGTGAATTCTCTGGTGGCTGCGCAGGTTGCTCTGCACATTGAAGCTTTTCCCACATTCTGTACATTGGAACGGTTTCTCCCCCGTGTGGATAATCTGGTGACGCTGGAGCTGAGCTTTCCGGCTGAAACTTTTCCCACATTCACGACACTTGTAAGGTTTTTGCCCAGTGGGAGGTCTCTCTTGTAACAATCTCTCCCCGCACTCTGTGTTCTCGTCTGTGTGAAGCTTCTGGTGTCTGTACAGGTGGCCCTTAACTGAGAACCTTTTCCCACATTCCGTACATTTAAAAGGTTTTTCCCCCATGTGGATCAGCTGGTGTTGCTGCAGCTCAGTGTTCCGGCAGAAACGTTTCCCACATTCGGTGCATGTGTAGGGTTTCTCCCCTGTGTGCATAACCTGGTGCCGCTGGAGCTGGGTGTTGTGGCAGAAACATTTGCCACAATCCCTACACATGAAAGGTTTCTCCCCTGTGTGAGTTCTCTGGTGAATATGGAGGCTGTTTTGCTGAGAATATCCTTTCCCGCATTCTGTGCATGTGAATGGTTTCTCCCCTGTGTGGATTAACTGATGTCTCTGAAAATTTGATTTTGAACTGAAGTGTTTCCCACACTCTGTGCAGAAAAAAGGCTTCTCCTCTGAGGGAACATTATTATTATTATTCTGGGTACAGAGGTGGGAGAGAAGATCGATGTTACTAGAGAAGCTTTCCCCACATTTACAGCAGATAATAACTGGCGCTTCAGAGTTAGCTGAGCCGGAATCACACTCAGAGTCAGTCAGTGCTTTGTGCTGTGCTGCCCCCGGCAATACTCCAGCCCCCGGTAATGGCTCCTTGGCTGTATCCAACATATGAGTCTGACCATTGGTCTCTGGTATTAGGGTGCTCTGAGGCTTTAGCCAAAGGCTAGAGGTTTTAAGCTGCCAATTCAATTGAACATTAAGGCGATTCTCTAAAAGAAGAAAGACAAAGTGAAGACAATTAAACAATAATTGTATTAAAGTACAGGGAAAGGTAGAATCAATAGGGACAACCCCCTGTGCAGCAAATATAGAGGATAAACAAAGTCTGTATGTCCCTGTGTATTCCTCTTCCTGAAACCCCGGAGCCTGCTAATGAAAGCAACAGTGATGCCTGAAAACTGAAAAGGGCTTTAACGGTATAAAAATACAATTTGCTTTGTGCCTGCATGGGTACGACTGGTGGGTTGGCTTCAGAAAGAGATCAATCAACTATCCCCGGTTCCCTGTTTCACTAGTAATTCAATATTGATGCAAGGGAAGACATTACAGGGATTTGTAGTTATAAATGTATGATAAAATTTACAAACCATACCGGGTGAAGGTAAATCGCATATGGTGGTTCTAACTATTATTATTAATATTATTACTTACTTTTCATAGGCTGGCACCTCCCTGAATGGCAGTGTTGTGGGGGCACCCAAAGGCTAAGTAAAATGGATGTGCAACTGATCAGCTACAAACCTACAATAGAGAGGGGACTGATCAATGCACATTTCCTGGTTCCATTTCACTAGTAATTCAGTAACTGTGCAAGTGAGTTTTTTTTAAAAAACATAGTATTTAGTTTATTAATTCATCAACTCTCTCTATTTTATATGCTTGTAGCTGATCTGGCCACATCAGTGCACTTCCATTGTACTTATATATTTACTTACCTTAAGGTCCCCATACACAGGCCGATCCACTCGCTTGGCGATGTCGCCAAGTGAGCAGATCTTCTCCCAATATCCCGATATCGGGAGAATCCAGGCCAAACGATCGAATTATAACGATGGGTATAGGCAAAGTCCGTCCGATGCGGTCCCTGATCCGACTAGATTTTCTAACCTGCCCGATCGAGATCTGGTCGATTTCAGGCCAGATATCGGTCGGGCAGGCCCGTCGGTAGTGCCCATACACGGGCCGATTAGCTGCTGAATCTGTTCAAGGGACCCATATCGGCAGCTAGAATCGGCCTGTGAGAGAGAGAGAGAGAGAAGACACAGGCTGCAGAGCAGATAACTTCTGTGCATGGGTTTAGGAGTAACATAGGAACCTACATAGCACATGAGCTTTGCAGAATAGAATGGGTTTGGATTGCTGTGTAAGGACCCTAGACCCATTGTATTCTACAGAGCTTATCTGCTATGTAATTGGTGCCTTTTCTTCTTTTTTTTTAACTGAATGGCTGCCGTACATTATATTTTAATTACTTTTCAACAATTTTTGGTGTTACTGTTTCTTTAAAGGAGACATATTGGATAAATGGGAAAAACGCAATTATGCAATAATATGAATAATATCCGGTGCTGGTTTCCCTTTGGGCTAAACATTAACCCTATCTGTAACAATGGCCCCTTTATTGGAGCTCCCTATAGATCCTCTCAGGTCCCTGTCTGGGTTTCACATGAGGGGTGGGCGTGTCCTAACGGTCCCTGCCAGAAGCACAGTAGGAGGGGGAGAGCCAATCACAGCCTTGCACTCACACAAGCACAGACAGGCTTCAGTTCCCTATCAGGTCAGCCTAGCTGCTGATAATTTTTATAGGATATGTCTCCTTTAACCCTAAATATAAAGTACTCACTGTCTGCAAGAACAGAGTCCATTTCCCTCTTTATTGAAGTCACATGACCCTCAGCATCCGACTCTTCATTCTCCGATTTTACTTCAGTCTTTACAGAACCTGACAATACAAGTACATAAGACACAGCAGCCGTATCTAACTATCTCTGTGCCACCTTCTGTACACTATATAGGGTCATTTTCAATATGGAACACAAAGTAGATGTGCTGCCCCACTGCTCTTTTATGAATTACTGTTACACAGGGGTTTTTGCACTGATGCCCAACAGACACAAGAGCTGAATATATACAGAAGGCAGAGCAGTATAAAAATCTGAAATAAAAACAACACAGACAAGCAATACAGGATTCACAATCATGTCATGTCCAGACCAGAGCTTTAAATTCCCAAAATTTTAAGGGTTCGGGATCAGCTGAACAATAACAATCGAAATCCTGCAAAAACCCTGCTGTACTCTCCTAGCAAAAAATAATGAAGGGAACCGTATTGGGAAACCGTCCCTACCTGAACAAAATAGGTTAAACTTGATGGGCAGGTGTCTTTTTCCAACCTCCTGTACTATGTTCCAGCCTTTAAGCTAAACATCCAGTCAGCAGATTTATGGGTTTCAAAACAGTGGAGAAAATGTGATAAATTGCCAGTTCCAGCAAGTAATAGGGAATTTGTAACACCAAGTAGGAACATTAGGGCAAACAAAATTCCCACATACTTACCCCCATCAGTAAGTGGAACGGCCAAGATTCCCGTCGGATTCTGATGATCCACAGGGTCCGGTTCTTCTTCCTTTATCGTTACCTGGAACATATCTGTTTCTGCCTCTGGGGAAGCTGCCAGTAAGGAGCAGACAACACAACAGATTTTTTAAAGGAGACATATTGGATAAATGGGAAACCCCTAACCCTGTAGGCAATTATGAATAATATCCGGTGCTGGTTTCCCTTTGGGCTAAACATTAACCCTATCTGTAACAATGGCCCCTTTATTGGAGCTCCCTATAGATCCTCTCAGGTCCCTGTCTGGGTTTCACATGAGGGGTGGGCGTGTCCTAACGGTCCCTGCCAGAAGCACAGTAGGAGGGGGAGAGCCAATCCCAGCCCTGCACTCACACAAGCACAGACAGGCTTCAGTTCCCTATCAGGTCAGCCTAGCTGCTGATTGGTTCCTATCCTACAGTGCCGCCGCCCCCCTGCACAGCCTGGGAAAGGAGGCAGCAGGAAGTGGAACAGATGGGCGGGGCTAGTGGGGTTTGGGGGAATTTCTCAATAAATCAGTCTGAAACAGAACTTTAAGCACAATCCTTCTATATCTAGAGGGGTATAATTCCCTGGTACATTCCTGTTTTGCACAGAATATGTCTCCTTTAATAAGAAGAAAAAACCCTCAGGCTCCTTAATATGAATTCTCAGTATAACATGATGGCAGAGATGATTCAGTACAGGGAGCTTGTGGGGGACACAGTGTTATAAAATGAATATTAAGATGTTAGCTCTGCTTTACTAAGGAATCATCTCTGATCACCGCACATACATAATTACCCATGATGCTCCTTTAACATAAGACAATTACTTACTGCAGCAAGATACTGAATCCATCTCGCTCTTTATTGGGGTCAGACGATCCCTCATTCTCCGGGGTTACTGTAGGTTCAGCCCAGAAAGATCCCAAAGTCAGGAAACTTCATATACACACACTGAAACATCAGCAGCTCATTAGAAAATACTGTCAGGGAAATAGCAATGCAAGAAATAAACTGTATAATAGTTTAGAAATAAACACAACTTGGCACAGACAGTGCAGGGAGGAGGAGGAGGAGGAGGAGGAGGGAAAAGCACTTACCCAGTAGCCCAGGCTGGAGATGTGAGTGCAGGGGAGGGACAATGCCAGGGACACAGGGGAGGGAGTTACAGGGGCAGCAGGACACAATCCCCAGCCGGTCCCTCACTGAGTCCCCTCACATCTCGGCTCAGCTCTATCCTAACTGTGTATGGGAGGAGGAAGTGACATCATCAAGCCGCCCCAAAGAGGCGGTACCTAGCTCCTCCCACCAGTGACACGGGCCAGTCTCAGCCAATAAAGTAAACACTAACAGCAACCTACGACCTAGTGCCCATAGCAGGGTGCGCCGCCATTTTACTGGTGGTTAGAGCTTGTATCATGAAAAGTTCATGCTGAGTTTGGTAAGTGCACATAAATGGTGGGGGGATTACTTAATGTTCCCCTACGTAGCACAGCACTCCAATGAGAAACCCACAATAAATATTTTGTACAACGGAAATATTGCCCTTGCTCACTGGGTGATTTTTGTTCTCAGATAACGCAGTTTTGCTTAAACTTGAATAATTAAATCAGTATTGGGCCAAACCTACCCAATCCTAACTATTCATAAATTAATATAATACCAGGGTTATTAATATTTGTTTGTAATTATTTATTAGTGAATTATGTATCATACTGTTAGAAATTCACTAATAAATAGCACAGACTGGACAGTGTGTAATATATGTGTCACCAAGCAACATGTTAATTCCACAAGTCCCACAGCCGCCCCTCTCTATCGGCCCCTGCAGCGGGATTAACCCCCAGTCCCACAGCCGCCCCTCTCTATCGGCCCCTGCAGCGGGATTAACCCCCAGTCCCACAGCCGCCCCTCTCTATCAGCCCCTGCAGCGGGATTAACCCCCAGTCCCACAGCCGCCCCTCTCTATCAGCCCCTGCAGCGGGATTAACCCCCAGTCCCACAGCCGCCCCTCTCTATCGGCCCCTGCAGCGGGATTAACCCCCAGTCCCACAGCCGACCCTCTCTATCAGCCCCTGCAGCGGGATTAACCCCCAGTCCCACAGCCGCCCCTCTCTATCAGCCCCTGCAGCGGGATTAACCCCCAGTCCCACAGCCGCCCCTCTCTATCGGCCCCTGCAGCGGGATTAACCCCCAGTCCCACAGCCGCCCCTCTCTATCGGCCCCTGCAGCGGGATTAACCCCCAGTCCCACAGCCGCCCCTCTCTATCGGCCCCTGCAGCGGGATTAACCCCCAGTCCCACAGCCGCCCCTCTCTATCGGCCCCTGCAGCGGGATTAACCCCCAGTCCCACAGCCGCCCCTCTCTATCGGCCCCTGCAGCGGGATTAACCCCCAGTCCCACAGCCGCCCCTCTCTATCGGCCCCTGCAGCTGGATTAACCCCCAGTCCCACAGCCGCCCCTCTCTATCAGCCCCTGCAGCGGGATTAACCCCCAGTCCCACAGCCGCCCCTCTCTATCAGCCCCTGCAGCGGGATTAACCCCCAGTCCCACAGCGGCCCCTCTCTATCAGCCCCTGCAGCGGGATTAACCCCCAGTCCCACAGCCGCCCCTCTCTATCGGCCCCTGCAGCGGGATTAACCCCCAGTCCCACAGCCGCCCCTCTCTATCGGCCCCTGCAGCGGGATTAACCCCCAGTCCCACAGCCGCCCCTCTCTATCAGCCCCTGCAGCGGGATTAACCCCCAGTCCCACAGCCGCCCCTCTCTATCGGCCCCTGCAGCGGGATTAACCCCCAGTCCCACAGCCGCCCCTCTCTATCGGCCCCTGCAGCAGGGAAGAGGAAGGTATTTATGTAGGTGTGCTTCAGGGGGCTGTAGGGGGGGCCACTAGGTTAATGGAGATGAAAATCTTGCACTTTGGCCTGTGTGACCTTAGTCATGTTACATGTTAGGAACTTGACCCAGTAACAGCAGCATAAATAAAGAAGCAGGGGCTAGTTGAAAAGAAGGAGCAATTATTAAGCTACAGGCTAAAAATAAAAATCACTATAAAAATGGAAAGAAATTATATAAGTATAATCTTCCTAAAATGTTCCCTGTGAGGTGCTCCCACCTTTTCTGCTGGTCCCAGGCAGGAGAAATGGCATCTTGAAGGGGACATATTGTGTGAAAAACAATATAGTGCCAAAGAATTGTACTCATATAAATATAGAAGGAATGTTTTTTATAAAGTTGTGTTTCAGACTGATTTAATGAGAAATTCCCCCAAAACCCCACTAGCCCCGCCCATCCGTTCCACTTCCTGCTGCCTCCTTTCCCAGGCTGTGCAGGGGGGCCGGCGGCACTGTAGGATAGGAACCAATCAGCAGCTAGGCTGACCTGATAGGGAACTGAAGCCTGTTTTTACTTTTGTGAGTATAAAATCCGTGCTCTTTTGGGCTCTAACTAAACAGAGGGTTCAAGTCCCTCACTAGGCCCAGTCCCTGGGGTTTGCTATGGGAACAGTGTGTTTTGTTCCCTTTAACTGTATTTATGTATTTACTACATCCCCTTTCTACATAACCTAGAGCTCTGGTACAAATGTTCCAGGCACAGCCATTTCCCTCTTTATTTTTGGCAAATAATCTTCAAGGTTAGGGCACACATCATAGATCTGCTTGACTGGCAAGGTGGCCAAACTAATGTACCCATGCCCATAATGGCCACCTACATTCAGTGGCAAATCTAGTTGATTTAATAGTTTAGCCCAAGGGCAACAATTAAATCATAATACTGGCTGGGCAGGCTCATCCCATGCAGTCCTTTTCAGCGTGAAACACTGCTTGGTAGACATGTGACTGATTCTGAGGCACAGATATCTGTTTGGCAGGAACATACAGGGGCCAATAAGCAGCTGATTTAAAGGAGACATATTGGATAAATGGGAAAACCCTAATTTTGTAGGCAATTATGAATAATATACGGTGCTGGTTTCCCTTTGGGCTAAACATTAATCCTGTCTGTAACAATGGCCCCTTTATTGGAGCTCCCTATAGATCCTATCTCTTCTCTGTCAGAGTTTGAAATGGAGAGTGGGCGTGTCCTAACGGTCCCTGCCAGAAGCACAGTAGGAGGGGGAGAGCCAATCACAGCCCTGCAGTCACACAAGCACAGACAGGCTTCAGTTCCCTATCAGGTCAGCCTAGCTGCTGATTGGTTCCTATCCTACAGTGCAGGGTACTGAGAGCCGCCGGCTCCCCAGCTCATCCAGAGAATTCAGCCAGCAGGAAGTGGAACAGATGGGCGGGGCTAGTGGGGGTTTTTGTGGAATTTCTCAATAAATCAGTCAGAAACACAACTTTTTAAGCACAATCCTTCTATATCTAGAGGAGTATAATTCATTGGTACATTCATAATTTTTATAGGATATGTCTCCTTTAATCTTAAATTTCTTTGTGTATGCCCAAGAGCCCAGCAGCATGTTTGTGTGTTCCCATTTAGTTATAGAGTATCAACACGCAGCACATGTCCACCATCATTAGCAGTTCTTAAAGTATGACCTCATTTTAAACACCCCATCCCATTGGACAGTGCCCCAAGAGACAATGCAGCAGCTCCTACCTTTACTCCTCTTTTTTTTTTTTTTTTTAATTTATTTGTCACAGATAAAACAGCTTTGGGTCAGATTGGGTAGCAGGTCTGAAGGGTAACATTACAGACTGGGGTTCTACCCAGCGCTGACCTCATTTTATAACTGATTTCTGTATATACATGGATAGAGAATTGACTTAAGGAGCAGTCACACATTATCCTCAATCATGGATAGTAGGGTTAGACACTGGGGAGGCTGGACATTTGTGGGGGAACATTATCTCTGTTAGGGTAGGAATGTCAGTTGCAAAGGCAAAAACATAGGAGTTGGTGAGGGAGAATTACTCTATAATGCTTTATAATATCCAGTTATACATGGCCAAGTCCCCTGCTGTTTCTGTGATGATCTTAATGAGAATATTCTAATGCTCAATCTCCATATTTTTCAAAATATTTATCACTGAAACCACTGACATAACAATCACCCTAACTGGCCTTCAGGCTGGGCCCCCTTAGCCCATAACAAGGTTACAGATATATAGAAACATTGGGGTAACAGTCACCCTGCTATAGTTCCAGGGGTACCCAGGGCACAAATAAGCACTCACCCCAAATCCCCCCTAACTGGCCTTCAGGCTGGGCCCCCTTAGCCCATAACAAGGTTACAGATATATAGAAACATTGGGGTAACAGTCACCCTGCTATAGTTCCAGGGGTACCCAGGGCACAAATAAGCACTCACCCCAAATCCCCCCTAACTGGCCTTCAGGCTGGGCCCCCTTAGCCCATAACAAGGTTACAGATATATAGAAACATTGGGGTAACAGTCACCCTGCTATAGTTCCAGGGGTACCCAGGGCACAAATAAGCACTCACCCCAAATCACTCCCTAACTGGCCTTCAGGCTGGGCCCCCTTAGCCCATAACAAGGTTACAGATATATAGAAACATTGGGGTAACAGTCACCCTGCTATAGTTCCAGGGGTACCCAGGGCACAAATAAGCACTCACCCCAAATCCCCCCTAACTGGCCTTTAGGCTGGCCCCTCCAAGCTGGGGTAACCCCACAAGATGGCAGTATTAGGACATCTGAAGTTGCTCAATTTTATCAGAAACAAAGATAACATTACTTAAAAAAAGATACAAACTGCAATTGCAAATCAACAGAACAAACTCGTGAATGATTTCTGTTCCTTAATGCCCAAAACAATATTTACTAAACAAAAACTGACAACTCAGATCCAACACAAGTCTTGTATTCTGCTTCCTCTCGTGTAGGGTAAATAGCAGCGCTGGGTGCAATGGAGAGGGAGGAGCTGCTCATAAGGAAACACAGTTTATCCCGTGGGATTTCAGGTGACGGGAGAGGTTGCGCATATGGAAGAAGCTCCTCACACACTCAGTGCAGCTGAACGGTTTCTCCCCTGTGTGAACGTTCTGGTGATGGCGAAGGTCTCTTTTCTGTAGGAATCTCTCCCCGCACTCTGTGCAAGTGAAAGGATTCTCATCTGTGTGAAGTTTCATGTGTTTCTGCAGGTTGCCCTTGAGGTAGAATCTCTTCCCACACTCTGTGCAAATGAAAATCTTCCTCCCCGTGTGAATTCTCTGGTGGCTGCGCAGGTTGCTCTGCACATTGAAGCTTTTCCCACATTCTGTACATTGGAACGGTTTCTCCCCCGTGTGGATAATCTGGTGACGCTGGAGCTGAGCTTTCAGGCTGAATCTTTTCCCACATTCGCTACATGTGTGCAGTTTCTCCCCTGTGTGGGTAACCTGGTGACGCTGGAGCTCAGTGTTCTTAAAGAAACGTTTCCCACATTCGGTGCATGTATAGGGTTTCTCCCCTGTGTGCATAACCTGGTGCCGCTGGAGCTGAGAGTTGAGGTAGAAACATTTGCCACAATCCCTACACATGAAAGGTTTCTCCCCTGTGTGAGTTCTCTGGTGAATATTGAGGCCGCTCTGCTGAGAATAGCTTTTCCCACATTCTGTGCATTTGAATGGTTTCTCCCCTGTGTGAGTCAACTGATGTCTCTCAAAATTAGATTTCTTACTGAAGTGTTTCCCACACTCTATACAGAAAAAGGGCTTCTCCTCTGCAGCTCTACTGGGAACATTATTATTATTCTGGGTACAGAGGTGGGAGAGAAGATCGATGTTACTAGAGAAGCTTTCCCCACATTTACAGCAGATAATAACTGGCGCGTCAGAGTTTGCTGAGCTGGAGTCACACTCAGAGTCAGTCAGTGCTTTGTGCTGTGCTGCCCCCGGCAATATTCCAGCCTCCGGTAATGGCTCCTTGGCTGTATTCAACGTATGAGACTGGCCACTGATATCAGATATTGGGCTACGGGTTTTAAGCTGCCAATTCAAATCATCATGAAGGCCATTCTCTAACAGAAAAAAAAAGACAAAGTTGAGACTATTACAAAAATAAACATTAAAAGGATAAGGAAAGGTAGAATCACGGGGGGGAGTGGGTGTGTGTTTAAGGGCTCTGGCACACGGGGGAGATTAGTCGCCCGCGATAAAACTCCCTGTTCGCGGGCGACTAATCTCCCCGAGTTGCCTACCCCTGCCATCCCACCGGCGAACATGTAAGTCGCCGGCGGGATGGCAGACGCGGCGGGGCAATTTCAGGGAATCGCCGAAAAAGACTCGCAACCCCAGTTAGCCAATTGCTTACTTCATACCCCAGGCCGTGGATGGACTGGAGGGGAAGTTTAAACTTCACCTATCCAATCCATATACAGCTGTACCAGGACTTAGATTCAGTGAGAAAAGGAGCCGTACAGAAATCTGTGTAGGTAAAGAACATGAAGCAACAGGAGCTTCTGCCCTCCTTTCCCAAGTCTGCAGCTCAGTGACAGCAGGGGGGCAGCTAATACAAGTAAGTGCAGCACTGCAGGTGACAGCCCCAGTGGGTCCCAGAGACACCTTAGTCCAACACCCACCTACTAATAATCATAGAATTATTATCACTAAAATTCCTATGTATTCATTTACCTGCAAACCTAGGGCTTCCCAATAAAAGGAACAGTTAAAAAAAAATATGTACTGTTGACCCGCACTGGTACAACTGATGTTTGCTTTAAAAACACTACCATAGTTTATACCAGTGATCCCCAACCAGTGGCTCAGGGGCAACATTTAGCTCTCCAACCCCTTGGATGTTGCCCTCAGTGCCCCCAAACCAGGGAGTTATTTTTCAATTCCTGTCTTGGGGGCAAGTTTTGGTTGAATAAAAACAAGATTTCCTACCAAATAAAGCCCCCTGTAAGCTGATAGGGTGCATTGAGTTTCCCTAATAGCCAATCACAGCCCTTATTTGGCTCCTCCATAAACTTTTATGGTGCTTGTGTTGCTCCCCAAGTCTTTTTACATTTGACTGTGGCTCACGAGTAAAGGTGGCCATACACGAGCAGATCCGCTCCCTTGGCGATGTCGCCAAGCGAGCGGATCTTCCCCCGATATCCCCACCTACGGGTGGGCGATATCGGGGACCATTTAGGTAAAAAAAATAATAATCCGATCGTTTGGCCCTGGGGCCAAACGATCGGATTATGTGGGCGGCAATGGGGCAGTCGGATCGGGGACCGCATCAACGAGCCGATGCGGTCCCCGATCCGACCAGATTTTCTAACCTGGCCAATCGAGATCTGGCCAATTTCAGGCCAGATATCGGTCGGCCAGGCCGCTCTGCTCTCCCCATACACAGGCCGATTAGCTGCCGAATCGGTCCAAGGGACGGATATCGGCAGCTATAGTCGGCCCGTGTATGGCCACCTTAAGAAAGGTTGGGGATCCCCTGGTTTATACAATGCTGCTGTGTAGCCCCAGGGGCAGCTGTTCAGTCTAGAAAGGAGAAAAAGGACATGTTACTAAGCAGATAAGCTCTGTAGAATACAATGGATTTCCATTCATGTGCAAATCTAAATCCATTGTTTTTTAAAGATCTTATCTGTTATGTAATCTGTACCTTTTAAATTAAATGGCTGCCCCCGGGGCTACACAGCAGGGTATTTATATAAACTATAGTAGGGTTTCTGTAGCAAACACCCCAGCTGTACCAGTGCAGGAACGGCTGCCCCCGGGGCTACACAGCGGGGTATTTATTTAAACTATAGTAGGGTTTCTGTAACAAACACCCCAGCTGTACCAGTGCAGGAATGGCTGCCCCCGGGGCTACACAGCGGGGTATTTATATAAACTATAGTAGGGTTTCTGTAACAAACACCCCAGCTGTACCAGTGCAGGAATGGCTGCCCCCGGGGCTACACAGCGGGGTATTTATATAAACTATAGTAGGGTTTCTGTAGCAAACACCCCAGCTGTACCAGTGCAGGAATGGCTGCCCCCGGGGCTACACAGCGGGGTATTTATATAAACTATAGTAGGGTTTCTGTAGCAAACACCCCAGCTGTACCAGTGCAGGAATGGCTGCCCCCGGGCTACACAGCGGGGTATTTATATAAACTATAGTAGGGTTTCTGTAAAAAACACCCCAGCTGTACCAGTGCAGGAATGGCTGCCCCCGGGGCTACACAGCGGGGTATTTATATAAACTATAGTAGGGTTTCTGTAGCAAACACCCCAGCTGTACCGGTGCAGGAATGGCTGCCCCCGAGGCTACACAGCGGGGTATTTATATAAACTATAGTAGGGTTTCTGTAGCAAACACCCCAGCTGTACCAGTGCAGGAATGGCTGCCCCCGGGGCTACACAGCGGGGTATTTATATAACACCCCAGCTGTACCAGTGCAGGGAAACAGTACATTTTGTTTAATTTCCTTGAAAGTATCAATAAAAATCAAAATGTACTGTTGCTCTGCTCTGGTAAAACAGTTTATATAAACAAAAAGTGCTGAATAGCCATCGGGGGGGGGGGGGTACCTATTCAAACTGAAACAGGTCTATAAGCACCTTTTTCCCAGCTTGAATGGCTGCCCCCACGGCTAAACAGCACAGTTTTTATACAGACTATTGTAGGGCAGCTGTACACTTTTATTTAACTTTCCTTTTTATATTACTGTTCTTTTGATCTTGAACATCTCCCAGAGAAGCCTGTGCTGATGGTTATTGTACTGATCAATGTGCTATACGGTACTCACTGTCTGCCCGAACAGAATCCCTTTCCCTTTTAATTGCAGTCATGTGATCCTCAGCATCTGATTCTTCATTCTCCGATTTTACTTCAGTCTTTACAGAACCTGACAATACAAGTACATAAGACACAGCAGCCGTATCTAACTATCTCTGTGCCACCTTCTGTACACTATATAGGGTCATTTTCAATATGGAACACAAAGTAGATGTGCTGCCCCACTGCTCTTTTATGAATTACTGTTGAATTTTTTTTTGTTTTTTGCACAGAAAAAGACAGACATTAGAGCTGTATACCTGTATTCTTTGTCTCATTGCTAATACTTTAGCTTCTTGTACCATACGTGTAGCCCTCTGGGGGCATTATGCACTTATACAGCTCTAATGTCTGCTCTGTTTGTGCCAAAAAAAACCTTTTTAACAGTAATTCATAAAACAGCAGTGGGGCAGCACATCTACCTTTTTTCTTAATTTTGAAAATGAACCAATAATGTTTACAAAAAGTGGCATCAAACTCATCATTTTAGGTTTTACAATATTTTTTATGAAATATTTGGTTTTAATATCAAACCCACATTTGTATGTATATATATTTAAAAAAACCTGCATAATGTGTAAAAGAAAACCTGACCAAAGCTATAAATTCCCAGTTAACAATTGAAATCCTGCAAAAAAAAAAAACCTGTAGTAAATACTATTAAATGGGGCCTTATTGGGAAACTGTCCCTACCTGATCAAAATAGGTTGAACTTGATGGGCAGGTGTCTTTTTTCAACCTCCTGTACAATGTTAACCGTAACATTTTTATTTTAAAAAATCCATTGTACCCTTATCCAGTAACACTTCTATGTTGGACTAAGTTAATTAATATTTATTGTTTTACACACAAATACCTAGATAAAATCCCTCTTCTAGTTGCTTCTAGTTCTGTGCTGCTTTTCAAAAAGACGATGGGGGGGCGACATGCATTCTAGCAGCTTATACATGCACGTTCTAATCTCCTTGCTTGACTTTCTTGTTAAAACTGGAAGTTAGTTGCTTCTGCACTGAAGGCAAGTTGAAAAATTCTCCTTGAAGCTGGAGCTACTAAACATCCGGATTTAAGTCAGAGAAGGATATTGGAGCCCATAACGGCCGTTAGATTGCACTCGCTACCCAGCATGCAACCAGAAGAGGTTATCTAGGTATTCACATATAAAACAATAAACTTTGTCCAAGATAGAAGCATTATTGAAGGGGGGGAGGGTAGGATTTTTTTTATATAAAATTTTATATAAATTTCTAGTCCTTTAAAGGGGACCTGTCACTCTAAGAAATAATTCTGAATCATTTTCTATCGTGTTAGTCAAGCAAATGAAACTTTACTTTACAATATATAATCTATTTTCATTGGTTCCTTCAGTCTTGAAACTGAAATGACAGCAAGCAGGCAGGGAACATTTTGCAAAGACTGTTACTGAGGAAAAGTTTTGTATAACCCCAAAATGTGGTATATGCGCCATCTAAGTGATATGTATGAAGTGCTGAATGGACAGTGAAAGTAATTGTAAATAAAGGTCCCCATACACGGGCCGATTGTAGCTGCTGATATGGGTCCCTTAGACCGATTCAGCAGCTTATCGGCCGTGTATGGGCAGAAACGAGGGGCCTGGCCGACCGATAAATCTGGCTTGAATTTGGCCAGATATCGATCGGCCAGGTTAGAAAATTTAGTTGGATCGGGGACCGCATCGGCTCGTTGATGCAGTCCCTGAACCGAATGCCCCATTGCCCCAGGGCCAAACTATCAAATTCGCTTACAGGTTCCCCGATATTGCCCACCCGTAGGTGGGGATATCGGGTGAAGATCTGCTCGCTTGGCGACATCGCCAAGCGAGCAGATCTGCCCGTGTATGGGCAGCTTAATACATTTATTACAGATATGGATGCTATCTGGTTTTATGTTTAATTTGCAAAGGACTTCTTATACAGCTTTTTATGTGTAGGTGACAGGACTTTAAGTTCAACATCCAGCCAGCAGATGTATGGGTTTAAAAATAGTGTGATAAACTGCCAGTCCCAGAGGGAGATGCCACATTCCTACAGACAAATCCCCACATACTTACTCCCATCAATAACGGCCAAGGCTCCCATTGGGTTCTGATGATCCGCAGGGTCCAGTTCTTCTTCCTTTATCGTTACCTGGAATACTTCTGTTTCTGCCTCTAGGGAAGCTGCCAGTGAGGAACAGACAACACAACTTTTTTTAAAGCACAATCCTTCTATATATTTTAGAGTATAATGCACTGGCACATTCTTGTGTTTTTACACAGTATGGCTCCTTTAATAAGTACACTTACCCACATAAGTTCCCTTAAAGTGCCACACAAACCTTTTGTTTTACATTGCTTTCTTAATTAATTTCTCAGGCTGATGCTCCTTTAACATAAGACAATTACTTACTGCAGCAAGATACTGAATCCATCTCGCTCTTTATTGGGGTCAGACGATCCTTCATTCTCCGGGGTTACTGTAGGTTCAGCCCAGAAAGATCCCAAAGTCAGGAAACTTCATATACACACACTGAAACATCAGCAGCTCATTAGAAAATACTCTCAGGGAAATAGCAATGCAAGAAATAAACTATAAAACTATAATAAGATCAGGAGCTATAATGGCTGAGACATCTGTGCATGCCCTGGGTACTGGCACTTACTGATACTGGAGTTACATAAGTGAATTGTGTGTCCCACAACTTGGCACAGCTTCTACACAGAGGGAAAAGCACTTACCCAGTAGCCCAGGCTGGAGATGTGAGTGCAGGGGAGGGACAATGCCAGGGACACAGGGGAGGGAGTTACAGGGGCAGCAGGACACAATCCCCAGCCGGTCCCTCACTGAGTCCCCTCACATCTCGGCTCAGCTCTATCCTAACTGTGTATGGGAGGAGGAAGTGACATCATCCAGTCTCCACGAAGAGGCGGTACCTAGCTCCTCCCACCTGTGACATCGCCCCGTCTCAGCCAATAAAATAAACGAGGAACGTAACCTACAACCTGCTGCCCATAGAAGGGCACACCGCCATTTTACTGGTGGTAAGAGCTTGTAGCATGGACCATACAGACTCTTTGTGAGCGTATAATGAGCACTTTAATAGTAATTTTACCAAATCAGTGTTTAGTGTCAGTATTGGGCCAGACCTGCCCTAGCTCACATATTAAAAAAATAAACCCCAGTGTGGTAAGTGATTAAGGATTATTAACGTTTGTTTGGAATTAGTGAATCATTTATAATACTATATAATAATGTTAGATATGTTCAATAATCTTAGAAACTCACTGATAAATAACACAGACGTGGTAGCACAGTGTGTAGTGTATGTGTAGTTTCTATTGAATGTGTTACTGAATAAGTATGGAAAAGGGTGGGGTGACAGGAGGGGTAATAAGGGGTGTGGGAGGCCAAGGAACTTGCCCCTGTACCGGCAGCGCAACTAGAGATGCAGGGTCACATGATCCATTTTGGGCTCAGGTAAAGGGGAAGGGGGAGGCCTTTTAAAGGAGACATATCATATAAAAATGATGAATGTACCAGGGAATTATACTCCTCTAGATATAGAAGGATTGAGCTTAAAGTTGTGTTTCTGACTGATTTATTGAGAAATTCCCCCAAAACCCCACTAGCCCCGCCCATCTGTTCCACTTCCTGCTGCCTCCTTTCCCAGGCTGTGCAGGGGGGCGGCGGCACTGTAGGGTAGGAACCAATCAGCAGCTAGGCTGACCTGATAGGGAACTGAAGCCTGTCTGTGCTTGTGTGACTGCAGGGCTGTGATTGGCTCTCCCCCTCCTACTGTGCTTCTGGCAGGGACCGTTAGGACACGCCCACCCCTCATGTGAAACCCAGACAGGGACCTGAGAGGATCTATAGGGAGCTCCAATAAAGGGGCCATTGTTACAGATGCCGGGGCCTTATTTGAATCTTAATACTGGAAAAGAAAAGGCGCTCACTGAGCTATAGAATAAAAATAAACTTTAGGAATATCATAGAGAATATAAATTTTTCAAAAGATCATTCAAAGGCATATCCATAAAGTCCATAATCGGATAAAGAAATCTTCCTATAAAGTCCCACGTGGGGTACCGCTTCCTTATCTACTGGTCCCAGGCCGGGAAGAGGGGCCAACATTTACTAATCTAGTCATTCTCTTGTATTATGTAAAATGTCTGTAATAATGTGATTAGTTCTCTCATTTCATTCCAATCACATTAATGCCAATTAAGGTGTTTGGAATAACATACATTGAATTTGTGCTCCGTACACCTATCTTTTCATTTCATTTTTGTTTGTCCCACTTCCCACACCCAGGTAACTTACTAAGGTGATATTTGGTTGGATCTAATAATAACTCACAGTTTTGGATTCTTATTATGTGGCATATATTGGCAAGTGATACACCTGTTTGTATTTCCACGTTCTATCATACCATCATTCTTATCTAAACGATTGATTACATATGTACAATGGGATAATTTAATGAGGGCTAAAATGTTCTTTACATTATGGACTTTTTTGAAAGATTATTTAGGCTTCAACTCGAATACTAGTTATGGCTCAGCTTCTATTATATTCCAATGCTTAAAGGCACTGAATCTTCTCCTGCTCCTTCTTTCTGCTGTTCCCCCGGGCCGGGACATGTGCAGCCGAGCTTTTTACTTAAATATAATCTATTCACTGTACTGCCCCCCCCCCCTCCCGCCAAGAAGAAGGAAAATGCGGGAAAAGATTGTGACATAGTGATTTCACCTTTTCTTCTCCTTTAAAAATGTCTTATATAGAATGTTCATAAAGCTATGCTAAGGCCATACACAAGCATGTTTAAGCTGCCAATTCAAGTCTTTTAGACTGTATGGGGACCCCCCGATAGGCCTACCCACCAATATCTGACTAATCTCTCTGTGCGGAACCAGCCCTATGTTTAACTTCACAGTTGCCTGGGGAATGCCTTGTGTCACTTAGATATGGGAGCAGAAGAGATAAGAGCCCTGGCTGGGGCAAAACAAAGGATTCAGTAGGATAAAATCTATAGAAAAGAAGACTGAATACAAGAAGCAAAGATAAACTACAATGCAAATTTTCAATACACTGGAATGCCCTTGCCAGGCAAACATACTGCCTCTTATCCTGTGAATGCTCCCCAGGGTCCTGGAACTTGCATAGAGTCTTTCTCTTACAATAGCCTAAAGCTAGATACAAATGGAGAAACAGTCTATTCAGCTAAACACCCTGGCAGCCCAACTAGCCACATAGTCCCTAATCCAATATTTGTGGATCGGCCTGCTATAACTTGTAGGGTACCCAGGGTTACAGATATATAGAAACATTGGGGTAACAGTCACCCTGCTATAGTTCCAGGGGTACCCAGGGCACAAATAAGCACTCACCCCAAATCCCCCCTAACTGGCCTTCAGGCTGGGCCCCCTTAGCCCATAACAAGGTTACAGATATATAGAAACATTGGGGTAACAGTCACCCCGCTATAGTTCCAGGGGTACCCAGGGCACAAATAAGCACTCACCCCAAATCACCCCCTAACTGGCCTTCAGGCTGGGCCCCCTTAGCCCATAACAAGGTTACAGATATATAGAAACATTGGGGTAACAGTCACCCTGCTATAGTTCCAGGGGTACCCAGGGCACAAATAAGCACTCACCCCAAATCCCCCCCTAACTGGCCTTCAGGCTGGGCCCCCTTAGCCCATAACAAGGTTACAGATATATAGAAACATTGGGGTAACAGTCACCCTGCTATAGTTCCAGGGGTACCCAGGGCACAAATAAGCACTCACCCCAAATCCCCCCCTAACTGGCCTTCAGGCTGGGCCCCCTTAGCCCATAACAAGGTTACAGATATATAGAAACATTGGGGTAACAGTCACCCCGCTATAGTTCCAGGGGTACCCAGGGCACAAATAAGCTCTCACCCCAAATCCCCCCCTAACTGGCCTTCAGGCTGGGCCCCCTTAGCCCATAACAAGGTTACAGATATATAGAAACATTGGGGTAACAATCACCCCGCTATAGTTCCAGGGGTACCCAGGGCACAAATAAGCACTCACCCCAAATCCCCCCCTAACTGGCCTTCAGGCTGGGCCCCCTTAGCCCATAACAAGGTTACAGATATATAGAAACATTGGGGTAACAGTCACCCCGCTATAGTTCCAGGGGTACCCAGGGCACAAATAAGCACTCACCCCAAATCCCCCCCTAACTGGCCTTCAGGCTGGGCCCCCTTAGCCCATAACAAGGTTACAGATATATAGAAACATTGGGGTAACAGTCACCCTGCTATAGTTCCAGGGGTACCCAGGGCACAAATAAGCACTCACCCCAAATCCCCCCTAACTGGCCTTCAGGCTGGGCCCCCTTAGCCCATAACAAGGTTACAGATATATAGAAACATTGGGGTAACAGTCACCCCGCTATAGTTCCAGGGGTACCCAGAGCACAAATAAGCACTCACCCCAAATCCCCCCCTAACTGGCCTTCAGGCTGGGCCCCCTTAGCCCATAACAAGGTTACAGATATATAAAAACATTGGGGTAACAGTCACCTCGGTATAGTTCCAGGGGTACCCAGGGCACAAATAAGCACTCACCCCAAATCTCCCCCTAACTGGCCTTCAGGCTGGGCCCCCTTAGCCCATAACAAGGTTACAGATATATAGAAACATTGGGGTAACAGTCACCCCGCTATAGTTCCAGGGGTACCCAGGACACAAATAAGCACTCACCCCAAATCCCCCCCTAACTGGCCTTCAGGCTGGGCCCCCTTAGCCCATAACAAGGTTACAGATATATAGAAACATTGGGGTAACAGTCACCCCGCTATAGTTCCAGGGGTACCCAGGGCACAAATAAGCACTCACCCCAAATCCCCCCCTAACTGGCCTTCAGGCTGGGCCCCCTTAGCCCATAACAAGGTTACAGATATATAGAAACATTGGGGTAACAGTCACCCCGCTATAGTTCCAGGGGTACCCAGGGCACAAATAAGCACTCACCCCAAATCCCCCCCTAACTGGCCTTCAGGCTGGGCCCCCTTAGCCCATAACAAGGTTACAGATATATAGAAACATTGGGGTAACAGTCACACCATCCACGCAAAACCTAATATATGAAAGTGCTACTCGCTGGCCATAATTGCTGCATAAAAAGGAATAACCAATACACATTCTCTCAATTCCAACAATAAATGTGGCTGCAGAAGTGACTCTGGGAACAGCAAGATTAGGTTCAAGGTAAGCAAATAACAATTTCCTCCCAGTGTAACTTATCTAGGAGCTGCAACACTGGGCTGCCATTAGCGGGAGATTCCTTATCTTTGTTTAAACAAACTCTCCCAATTCATGGGGGGGGGGGGAATGGTAAATATATAACTGTGACCAATAGAGCCTTTGTAGGGAAATATAATTAAATTCACAAAGAAAAGGGCAGAATAAGTTTCCTCTGTAGGATTTAATTATCCAGCTAATGTTGAGATAAATATACTGCCACTAATCCAAACAAACCTTTGTACAGTCCTTATCTATGGTCCCCAAGCTGCCAGGGAGCCGCATATCAGCGGGAAGGGGGGTGTACGCAATAGCTGAGCCTGTAGGTGGTCATACACGGAAACCTACGGGTGGGTGATATCGGGCTAAATCGGTCGTTTGGCCCTGGGGTGGGTATAAGCGATATAGCCGACGGAAAAATCAAACCTGGCCTGACCGATTTCAGGCCAGATGTCGGTCGGGGAGGCCCATGGTTTGTGCCCATACACGGGCAGATAAGCTGCCAAATCGGTCTAAAGGGCCAATATCGGCAGCTAGAATCAGCCATGTATGGGCACAAACAAAGGGGCACCATGAGGGGTACAAGGCGGATTTTCGGCCTGTGGATAAACGCAGACCATGAATCCACCCCTACACTCAACAAGACCTATTGATGTGCGCAGGTCCAGATTTGTATGCTCACATATGGGACACGGGGTCTAGGTGCGCTGGGGATTTCTGCGAGTCCTGTCCACAGTGCTCGGTGTGCAAAATAAATGGATGCGCTTACGTGGGATCCTAGGGAGGGGGGAGGGAGTGAAGTGGCGGCTGATGGGGTGCGGCCTCTGGGTGCCCAGTGGGCAAATTCAGTCTTGATTGTGCCCGGAGCCGCCCCTGGGGGATTAACCCCCAGTCCCACAGCCGCCCCTCTCTATCAGCCCCTGCGGCGGGATTAACCCCCAGTCCCACAGCCGCCCCTCTCTATCGGCCCCTGCGGCGGGATTAACCCCCAGTCCCACAGCCGCCCCTCTCTATCGGCCCCTGCGGCGGGATTAACCCCCAGTCCCACAGCCGCCCCTCTCTATCGGCCCCTGCGGCGGGATTAACCCCCAGTCCCACAGCCGCCCCTCTCTATCGGCCCCTGCAGCGGGATTAACCCCCAGTCCCACAGCCGCCCCTCTCTATCGGCCCCTGCAGCGGGATTAACCCCCAGTCCCACAGCCGCCCCTCTCTATCGCCCCTGCAGCGGGATTAACCCCCAGTCCCACAGCCGCCCCTCTCTATCAGCCCCTGCAGCGGGATTAACCCCCAGTCCCACAGCCGCCCCTCTCTATCGGCCCCTGCAGCGGGATTAACCCCCAGTCCCACAGCCGCCCCTCTCTATCAGCCCCTGCAGCGGGATTAACCCCCAGTCCCACAGCCGCCCCTCTCTATCAGCCCCTGCAGCGGGATTAACCCCCAGTCCCACAGCCGCCCCTCTCTATCAGCCCCTGCAGCGGGATTAACCCCCAGTCCCACAGCTGCCCCTCTCTATCAGCCCCTGCAGCGGGATTAACCCCCAGTCCCACAGACAGTGCAGGGAGGAGGAGGGAAAAGCACTTACCCAGTAGCCCAGGCTGGAGATGTGAGTGCAGGGGAGGGACAATGTCAGGGAGACATTTCCAATTCAAAGTCGGCATGGGCTCTCAGTGAAAAACCCAAGATAGAGAACAAATGATTTCTACCCCAAACCCATAATATTTAGCAGAGTATGGATGATTTACCCAGAAGCCCCTATGGTACCAGATGGTAGCTCCCCTGCCTGGTGTCACATGGGTCGCTGACAGTTTCCTACTTATAACAATAACACTAGCTGTGCTGTGGATTAAGGCCTCTTGTAACAACATAATAACCTTATATAAATATGTTTTATATTAAAGAAAAAGGAGATATTTTTAAAGTGAAATCTTTTTTAGCCAAATCTACTTGCTTTATTCAGGCAGCGAGAGCTCCCTCTATGGGTCAGACAGATGCAAAGCAATGACAAGGCTGCTTCTTGCTGTACCGAATAGTCAGTCTGTAAGTCAAAAGGTAACAACCACACACAATTCTGTACAAATATAGGTTTTATTTTACATTTTGCAAGGAAATGACCAAACTAACAGGGCTTGCTACTCCTTTCCCTCCTAAGTACAATGATTCCAAGGGCATTTTTCTATAACACCATTATCCTACCTGCTACCTATTAATCTACTGATTTAATACAGTTTGGACACTCCAGGATGAGTTGTGCAGGCAGGGACATAATTATTGCTAGATACAGCGTGACCCTTTATTTACAAGGGGCTTATTGGATGCTGTGTAGCCAGCAGTGGCGCAGTTTAGCCCCCATATTAATAAATCAGGCAGAGAGAATAAAATGATTCAGGAATCTCCCATTCAGAGTCTTATAAAGGTGATTGTACTGGTAGAACCATTTGTCCCATTGTATACAAGTGAAAGGATCCTGCCTATTGAGATCCAGCTGGCGTGCCTGAAACCAGATTTACTCATTGTTAGGGATGCACCAAATCCAGGATACATAGTACAGATATAAGCCTTTCTCTCTGGTTGCTAGTAGGTTGCTATGGTAGCAGATGATTATTCACATGCCTTCCCCCATGTTCTGTACATGTAAATGGTTTCTTCCTATGTGAAGGGCCTGGTGTTTGTAAAGATTGCTCTTTTGGGAGAATGTCTTCCCACAGTCTGTGCAGGTGAATGGTTTCTCCCCGGTGTGGATTTTCTGGTGGCTGTGAAGGTGGCTCTTTTGGGAGAAGCATTTGCCGCACTCTGCACAAGTGAATGATTTCTCCCCTGTGTGAGTGGTCTGGTGGCTCTGCAGATTGCCTTTCCGAGAGAAATGTTTCCCACATTCTGTGCAGGTGAATGGTTTCTCCCCCGTGTGGATCTTCTGGTGTCTCTGAAGGTGGCTGCCATGAGAGAAGCTTTTCCCACATTCTGTACACTGAAAAGGTCTCTCCCCCGAGTGAATGTTCAGATGCCGGTGGAGGTGGCTGTTGTGAGAGAAACTCTTCCCACACTCCGTGCACGTGTATGGTTTCTCC
The DNA here is from genome assembly GCF_000004195.4 of Xenopus tropicalis. Taxonomy (NCBI): domain Eukaryota; kingdom Metazoa; phylum Chordata; class Amphibia; order Anura; family Pipidae; genus Xenopus; species Xenopus tropicalis. The sequence goes on from NC_030682.2 coordinate 5,138,641, forward strand.
CCCGTGTGAATCCTCTCGTGGCTGCGCAGGCTGCTCTTGACAGAGAAGCATTTCCCACACTCTGAGCAAGTAAATGGTTTCTCCCCTGTATGGACCAGCTGATGTCTCTGGCAATGTGACTTGCGACTGTAGTGCTTCCCACATTCCGTGCAGAAGTAAGGCTTCTCTTCTGCGTTTTCTCGGAAAGGTCTCCTTGTGAAATGGTTATTTCTAGTCATCGTACAGAGGTGAGTGAGAAGGTCGCTATTCACAGAAAAGCTTTCCCCACATTTACTGCAGATAAAACCGGATGTATCACAACATGTTGTGTTGGACTCACAATTCAGGTCAGACAGAGCTTCCTGCTGTACCGGCCCCAGTAACGCACTGGCACCCTGTAATGGCTTCCTGGCTCTATGCAGAGCCACAGAGGGTACACTGGCTTCTGGTGCCTTGGGACTTCTTAGCCAAGGTCTTGGGGATTCCTGGCCACAACCACTTCCATTATTTGGGATAAGAGCTAACAAAGAGAAACACAGCTTGTTACAGACACATCTCAGTTTAGGATTCCCTACAACTTATAATATTCTGGTGTTAAGGAGACAAAGGATAAACGAAAAGACCTCTAATCCTGTAGCCTAATCTGTAAAAATGGCCCCTTTATTGGAGCTCCCTATAGATCCTCTCAGGTCCCTGTCTGTATTTCAAATGAGGGGTGGGCGTGTCCTAACGGTCCCTGCCAGAAGCACAGTAGGAGGGGGAGAGCCAATCACAGCCCTGCAGTCACACAAGCACAGACAGACTTCAGTTCCCTATCAGGTCGGCCTAGCTGCTGATACAAATACAGGTAGCATTACAAGCAGCTAGCTACTACTGGGCCCTCTGCCTACAGCAGTCGGCAGCACAATGCAGAAGAGTCCAAGACAACACTTCCTGTTATACAGTCCCATATATTCCCTAAGGGTAAAGCCACATGGGATGGGTTCAGTTTGGTTGCACCAGTGCCAGTAGCTCTGCACTATTTGCATTCATTTGGGTTTCCAACAGGGGAATATAAGGGATGCCCAAGAGGACTAGGCAATTTTTCAGGTATATACAGACATAGAAAGGGTAACTAAATCACTGTTGGGCTTATTGGACTTGTGGACTTATTGGGAAAGATAAAGGGCTGTGATATAAAATGCCATGCAACATGTGAGACAGCACTAGGGCTCTGTGTAAGGCTTACACATGTTATGAAATAATAATACAATACAATAATGACTGAATACCCTGTAATTACCCCTGATCCCAGAGTAGCCTGTGTTCTGTACCAGGGACAAGTTACTCACCGGCCACAGAAATGGAACCAATTTCCCTCCTTTTTGCAGTCACATGATCCTCAGAGTCAGACGCTTCATTTTCTGATTTCACTTTATTTTCAGTCTCTATATGACCTGACAACATACAAAGTATAATGCAGTTAGATGTGATCCCATTAGAGGAAAACCATGAAAGAAGAATACAGGGTATGAAGAGACACTAGGGAGAAGAAGGTATCGCACAAAGCACAGGAAGGAGAGCGGGGAATCCTAGAAAGGGACAGTTAGAGGGGAGGACATTGGGGAATGACACCCAGTACCTCAGATAGAAGGTTTGTGAATGAGCAAACTCTAGAGCGATGATCCCCAGTGGCTCGGGGGCACCATATTGTGTAGCCTCAAAGTAGGTGCCAGTTTTACATTTATGGCTTGTAGGAAAGTTTTGGCACAGAGTTTTACCCCAAGCAGAACCTCCTGCAGGCCAGCAGCCCACATTGGGCTACCAAATAGCCAATCACAGCCCTTATTTGGAAGCCCGTGCTCTATGTAACAAACATGATACCTGAACTACAGACAATTTACTCACCGGCCCCAGGAACAGAATCCATTTCCGTCTTTATTTTGGGCAGCGGATCCTCAGTGTCGGGCTCTTCATCCTCAGATTTCACTTTAGGCTCATTTTGTGCAGAAGCTGACAAGAGACAGGGGATGATGCAGTTGGCCAGTGCTGCCCCTTAGTTTCTCCATGCAGTGCTCACATTCTCACACCCCCTATAATGGTACACCCCAATGTTAATAACAAGGTGCTCTTAGAAAATGTTGCATAATATCTGCAAAGAGTGCTATTTTTGTTTTATTGGCTTTTTATAGGGCCAGTCGTTGCTACAGGATGGCAAGGCAGAAGCACTGATCTATAATGTTCCATTTAGTAGGGCTAGCTACAGCTCTACTGACAGAGTACTGCTCGATACAGTAATGATGGTTTCTCATCTCTGTGATACAGAAACGTTACTCACTGGCCCCAGGAACGGGATCCATTTCCCGCTTTGATGCAGTCACATGATCCTCAGTGTCCGGCTCTTCTTTCTCTGATTTCACTCTAAGTACAGAACCTGCCAACAGAGAATGGAACCATAGTGGGCCATTTGCTAGCACATATAAACTAGCTACAAACACTCTGCCTACATAAAGCTATTATAGATATCTATAATGCCCTGAAGTTGTGTTTGTGCATTAGACTTTGGCTTTTCTGTTGAATGGTACCAAATGTGATATACTCTGGGGAGTCCTGAGATGCAACAAGGGAGACAAGCTGGGAGCAGACGGACATTGCTCTGTATTGGACATCAAGAATTGAAAACTGCTGGACACAGGGGTTCTTAGAGGAAAAGGGTTAGGTATATAATATATACTATGAAGTCAATGAGAGGTTGTGAGACCAACAAAAAAACGATGAGGCACATAGACCATTGAATCCAAGATATCAGTGACATCTTCCATTTACAGAAGCACTGGCTGTAGCTGAAGTGATCGGGCCACTTCCCTAGTTCAGCTAGAGCTGTATATTGTATCTCCTACTAAACACAGGCATGTACATTAGAAGCAGTATGACAGCTCCTAGATAGACCTAGATAGAGTAAAGACTCAACAACTGGCCAGTTGGGGTGGCAAAGGGAATTGGTTAGAAGTAGAAGCAACTAAAGCAGAACGACTCCAGCAAACCAAGTAGGGAACGAACCTCTACTCAGGGAACGAGCCTCTACTCAGGGAACGTGCCTCTACTCAGGGAACGTGCCTCTACTCAGGGAACGTGCCTCTACTCAGGGAACGTGCCTCTACTCAGGGAACGTGCCTCTACTCAGGGAACGTGCCTCTACTCAGGGAACGTGCCTCTACTCAGGGAACGTGCCTCTACTCAGGGAACGTGCCTCTACTCAGGGAACGTGCCTCTACTCAGGGAACGTGCCTCTACTCAGGAAACGTACCTCTACTCAGGGAACGTACCTCTACTCTGACCCCAAAACAGAAGTGAGGAAGAAAGTAATTACTTATAATAATAATATAAGGGGCACGCTTTCTGCAAAAGAACCTTGGTGACAATAAAAGCTGCTAATTTCAGAGAAAGTGTTGCCCCATTCTGTGCTATGGGAATGGTTTCTTACCTGTACAGATGTACTGATGACTGTGCAGGCTGCACTTTTGCGAGAAGCTTTTCCCACACTGGGCACATGCAAAAGCTTTCACTCCTGTATGAACACTATGGTGTCTCCAAAGGCTGCGCTTATCATAGAAGCCTTTGCCACATTCCGTGCAAGTGAATGGTTTCTCCCCAGTGTGGCTTTTCTGGTGATTACGGAGGTAGCTCTTTCTGAGAAAACATTTCCCACATTCCATACAAGAGAAAGGCTTCTCCCCCGTGTGAATCCTCAGGTGTGTCACAAGGGTTTGCTTGCTGCAGAAGCCTTTCCAACACAAAGTGCAGCTAAATGGTTTCTCCCCTGTGTGGCTTTTCTGGTGATTTTGTAGATAATTCTTTTTGATAAAACTTTTCCCACATTCCATGCATGTGAAAGGCTTTTCCCCTGTGTGGATTCTCTGGTGGGTGTTAAGATTGCCCTTTAGGGAGAAGCTTTTCCCACAATCAGCACATTTATAAGGCTTCTCTGCTTTGTGAATTTTCTGGTGGATGTAGAGATTGCTCTGCACATTGAAGCTTTTCCCACATTCCGTGCATCTGAATGGTTTCTCCCCTGTGTGGATGATCAGGTGTCTCTGGAGGTGGCTGTTGGTATAGAAGCTTTTCCTACATTCCGTACAGGCAAATCGCTTCTCTCCGCTATGAACCAACTGGTGCCGTTGGAATTTGGACTTACTACTATAATGCTTCCCACATGTTATACAGGAAAAAGGTTTATTTACTGCATTCTCTACTGTATGTTTGTCAGTATAACTATCATTCCCGGTCTCTGTGCAGATGTGACTGATCTCTGAGAAACTTTCTCCACACTTATTGCTCATGAAAGATGAGGCTTCGGAGCTGTTTGTGTCACACTCAGAGTCAGTTCCAGACAATACTTTCTGTGACGGCTCCTTGGCTGTATCCAATGTATTCAAATGATCATTGGCTTCCAGTCCTGGGGGGCTCTGGTGCCTTAACCAAAGCCTGGGGGTCTCAGGGTTACAATTTCTTTTGCCATTTATGTAACTGTCTAACAAAAAACACAAGACAAGTTAGGAAAGGAAGTATTTCTCACAAATCTGTGTTACTGACCATCACAGACAAACACAAAGCCATCCCTAGCAATGGCACAATCCCAGGCTACTTACCCCTGTCAGTAAGTGTATCTGCAGAACTTTCCTCTGGGTTCTCATGATAATCAAAGTCCAGTTCTTCTTCTTCCTTGATCTTTATCTGTAATATTTCTGAATCAGCCTCTGGGAAACCTTCTGGAAGAGCACACAGGAACATGGCAGCCTTTATTATTATTAACATTTATTTATAAAGCGCCAACATAAGCCTTATACACATATACTTATATTATATACATAGTCTTATCTCACTGTTCTCTGTCTGACATTTGAAATTGGCTAGAATATTGGCTAGAATATTGGCTAGAGCCGCACTTGTAATCTTGTAATTGGCCAGTGGTACTGGTTAGGCCGGTGTTAAAGAATTACCTTTAGGTATAATAAAATATATATATTACTATTCAGCTTAGCTGATGGAAGCACCTCTAAACCCCTCCTCCTTTTATAAGGTCTGGACTGAGAGTCAAACAGCCCCCCCACTAGCCCAATAAATAATGACTGTCTATGGCATCTTCGGCAGCCCCGGATTGCCAGTATGGGCCTCATTTTAAGTCACTAGTACTCCCGGACATGCTAGTAAATAAGTCACAAATCAAATGCAGCTGACTAATTGATCCAGATGACAGATAAGATATTTCCTAGTGACCTGTGAGCTTTCTGTAAAGTGACAGGGATTTAATACTGGGCAGTTACTCACCAGCCCCGGAAACTGAATCCCTCTCATTCTTTATTGGGGTCAAGTGTTCCTTCATATTCCAGCATCACTGATAGGAAAATAAAGCAAATAAAGGAAAGAAAAAATGTCAGTATAAAATAACTACACATTCAACCGTCAAGGTATCGCCAGTTAGATCCACTCACTGGCAGCAGATCCCAACCCCTCCCAACTGCTCATATTGCTCCATTTGATCACTCTCCTTTGTGCTTCTGAAAGGTGCCCATACGTGTTACAATAACAATCTTTCCTGCAACTCCACTAGCGTGAGAGCTGAATCGTCAGATATGCAGATAGAAACAACAGAATTCTACCCCTATCTGAAGATTCAACATTAAAGGAGACATATAGGATAAAGCATATGAGATAAAGCAAAAAACCTCAACTTGTAGGCAATTATGAATAATATCCGGTGCTGGTTTCCCTTTGGGCTAAACATTAACCCTATCTGTAACAATGGCCCCTTTATTGGAGCTCCCTATAGATCCTCTCAGGTCCCTGTCTGGGTTTCACATGAGGGGTGGGCGTGTCCTAACGGTCCCTGCCAGAAGCACAGTAGGAGAGGGAGAGCCAATCACAGCCCTGCAGTCACACAAGCACAGACAGGCTTCAGTTCCCTATCAGGGAAGCCTAGCTGCTGATTGGTTCCTATCCTACAGTACTGTACTGAGTGCCACTGCACCCCCAATAAAAATTTTCCACCTTGGCTAATCGATGAGATGACCAAAATCCAAGGCTTTTGCCGATATCAGTAACCTTGTCAACCCACCAAATATTGTACGAAACGTCTTTCATATGATAATATCAGTGCGTGTATGGACACCTTAAAATTCAGTGCAGTTTAATTAAATGTACTTTTTGTGGCACTGTGGTATCATCCTTATAATGTACCAGTGACAGGAGTAGAGGTGTATTACTGTGAGTACATATACTGAGCCAATTCAAAGGTGCAAGTTCACAATTCAGATATATAGAGAGATATATTAGGTAGAGAAACAATAACTACCTAGTAATAATCAATGCCACATAAAAAAGTCCCATGGAATTTAATGAGATTATATATATATATACTGTGAGCGTAATTATCTGCAGTGTACAAGCAGGCAGCAGATTACGGTCAGATCCCATCTGTTTATGAGATGTCCTGGTGATCAGTGTTAAAGGAGACATATTGGATAAATGGGAAAACCCTAATTTTGTAGGCAATTATGAATAATATACGGTGCTGGTTTCCCTTTGGGCTAAACATTAATCCTGTCTGTAACAATGGCCCCTTTATTGGAGCTCCCTATAGATCCTATCTCTTCTCTGTCAGAGTTTGAAATGGAGAGTGGGCGTGTCCTAACGGTCCCTGCCAGAAGCACAGTAGGAGGGGGAGAGCCAATCACAGCCCTGCAGTCACACAAGCACAGACAGGCTTCAGTTCCCTATCAGGTCAGCCTAGCAGCTGATTGGTTCCTATCCTACAGTGCAGGGTACGGAGGGCCGCCGGCTCCCCAGCTCATCCAGAGAATTCAGCCAGCAGGAAGTGGAACAGATGGGCGGGGCTAGTGGGGGTTTTTGTGGAATTTCTCAATAAATCAGTCAGAAACACAACTTTTTAAGCACAATCCTTCTATATCTAGAGGAGTATAATTCCCTGGCACATTCATAATTTTTATAGGATATGTCTCCTTTAAAAGACCCTGTCACTTACACAGCGGGATTAACCCCCAGTCCCACAGCCGCCCCTCTCTATCAGCCCCTGCAGCGGGATTAACCCCCAGTCCCACAGCCGCCCCTCTCTATCGGCCCCTGCAGCGGGATTAACCCCCAGTCCCACAGCCGCCCCTCTCTATCGGCCCCTGCAGCGGGATTAACCCCCAGTCCCACAGCCGCCCCTCTCTATCAGCCCCTGCAGCGGGATTAACCCCCAGTCCCACAGCCGCCCCTCTCTATCAGCCCCTGCAGCGGGATTAACCCCCAGTCCCACAGCCGCCCCTCTCTATCGGCCCCTGCAGCGGGATTAACCCCCAGTCCCACAGCCGCCCCTCTCTATCGGCCCCTGCAGCGGGATTAACCACCAGTCCCACAGCCGCCCCTCTCTATCGGCCCCTGCAGCGGGATTAACCCCCAGTCCCACAGCCGCCCCTCTCTATCGGCCCCTGCAGCGGGATTAACCCCCAGTCCCACAGCCGCCCCTCTCTATCGGCCCCTGCAGCGGGATTAACCCCCAGTCCCACAGCCGCCCCTCTCTATCGGCCCCTGCAGCGGGATTAACCCCCAGTCCCACAGCCGCCCCTCTCTATCAGCCCCTGCAGCGGGATTAACCCCCAGTCCCACAGCCGCCCCTCTCTATCAGCCCCTGCAGCGGGATTAACCCCCAGTCCCACAGCCGCCCCTCTCTATCAGCCCCTGCAGCGGGATTAACCCCCAGTCCCACAGCCGCCCCTCTCTATCAGCCCCTGCAGTGGGATTAACCCCCAGTCCCACAGCCGCCCCTCTCTATCAGCCCCTGCAGCGGGATTAACCCCCAGTCCCACAGCCGCCCCTCTCTATCGGCCCCTGCAGCGGGATTAACCCCCAGTCCCACAGCCGCCCCTCTCTATCGGCCCCTGCAGCGGGATTAACCCCCAGTCCCACAGACAGTGCAGGGAGGAAGAGGAGGAGGAGGAGGAGGAGGAGGGAAAAGCACTTACCCAGTAGCCCAGGCTGGAGATGTGAGTGCAGGGGAGGGACAATGCCAGGGACACAGGGGAGGGAGTTACAGGGGCAGCAGGACACAATCCCCAGCCGGTCCCTCAGTGGATCCCCTCACATTTCAGCTCTAATCCCTGCTGGGTACTGGGGATGTCCTGGCATCTCTAAGCCCCGCCCATTAGGGAGGCAAATAGAGAAATTATTTACTGAGTAATATCACTATATTAAACTCATACAAATCCGATTTGCGGAACAGTTGAAGCAGCTGCTCGCTATTCCCTGGGCAGACTCCCCTATCCCAGTCCGGGCTGCGGATGACATGTTTGCACAGACTGCGTCTCGCTAGATACCGCCCCTTCAGCTCCCAAACCCCGCACATGCGCAGTGGAAGTCATGCGGTTGCCTAGCAACGTTTGGAAGCCTTTTTGTCAAACCAGCTGACATTCTCAATTGGCTGCAGTCAGTAGCGCTGTTTTATGCTAGGAAGGGAGGAGTAATCCCCGGCATTTCTGCTGCCCACCTCTGTTAAAGGGGTAGGTCACCTTGTTATAGAATGGCCAATAGTAAGCAACGTTTCAGTTGGTCTTCATTAATTATTTTGTACAGTTTTTTAATTTTTTGCCGACTCCTTCCAGCTTTCAAATGGGGGTCACTGACCCAGGCAGCACAAAAACTACCGCTCTATAAGGCCCCCATTTTATTGTTTTTGTTACTTTTAATAACCATAAACGCATTTGTTACACAATTTTTTTGTCTTTTTTTCCGCCTGTGGTTTTACACGACTGCGCCCAATTTGACGCACAGTGAAATTTTTTTGATGCCCGATGAATTTTTCCACAACAAATTTTCCCGGGTTTTGCAAAACAATTCACCAATGGCAAAATGCGTAAATTCGCTGCAAACTTACCTTTCTATTCAGACCATCTACTATTCATATTCCAGTTTATCATTGCAACTCTACCTTACAAAGTCCCTGGTTGCTAAGGTCAGTTGGACCCTAGCAACCAGATAGCTAAAATTCCAAAATGGAGAGTTGCTGACAGGGTCAGACTGGGGTGTGAAGGGCCCACCGGGGCTCCTGTCCCAGGGTCCCTGCAGGTGCACTCAGCCGGGCGCGTCCTCTAACCCCCCCTGTAGGAGCCCCCCTAACCCCCCTCGCAGGGCCCCCACCTGACGTCCTCCCCCGAGCGCATAAATTTGACGTGTCAGGGGAGGAGTGTTCTGGAGGATTTTTCCCGGTGTCCCGGCGGCCCAGTCCTACCCTGGTTGCTGAATAGTAAAATAATAGAAAAAACCCACAAATAACAATAAAAATATATATATATATTTAAGACTATCACTCTCTACATGATACTAAAAGTTAACTTAAAGGTAAACAACCCGTTTAATATCTGCCCTCTACCTGCCATTTAGCAGAACTTGCCGACAGGCCTTCTGAGCTCCCTCTGGCTCTCTGTGGATGAACATATAAATCCATACACAAACGAGGCATAGTCTCCTCTAACCAGTATATAATATAATATAGTTTCTCTGAATGTGGGGTATTGCTGAGGCTCAGCTGGCTCTATGGGTATAAATCAGCAGCCAGTCAGCAGGTAATGCCAATTAACCAGCCCCAGAGGCGCTGCTTCCATGAAGTGCGCCCCCCTCAGGTTACTAGCGGCGGCAAAAACAGCTCCTGGTAACTAACAATGAGTTTGGGGTTTTTAGATAAACACCTTACGGGGAGAATAGGGGTAGGATACAGAAGAGATACATGCCTTTATATACATTCCTTATTATGATAATATATCTGTGTGTGTGGTGGGTGGGAGGCCCAGAGAGTCCCCTGCCCAGATGCACAGAGGTAATACGATTAGTCATGTACATCTCATAAGGATATTACCATCTAAATAAAAGTATGTACTTACCCCAGGCAGGAGGATGAGGGGTGTGGGTAGGTGTAACTGTACCAGAGGCTATTATCTGCCACATTTAAAGGAGACATATCCTATAAAAATGATGAATGTACCAGTGAATAGAGATGTAGCGAACTAATTCGCACGAACATCGGGTGTTCGCAAGTCCGCAAGTTTGCGAACTTTTCGCGTATGTTCGCAATTTGGGTTCGCGTGGCGTTTTTCCGCTGCGTTTTTTCTAGGCCTAAAAACGCAGCACAAGCCACACATGGCGTTTTTCAAATCCCGTTTCCATGGTGCTAATAGTGCGAAATAGCAAAAAACGCAGCATATTTCCGCTAGGTCTGCCAGCTGCCTTTGCATATACATAGGAATAGCTTGCGTTTTTACGCAACGCTGTGTCAACAAAGTATTTTTCAGAGAAGTTTTTGCCCTTGATCCCCCCCCGCATGCCCCTGTCCAGGTCGTGGCACCCTTTAAACAACTTTAAAATCAGTTTTCTGGCCAGAAATGGCTTTTCTAGGTATTAAAGTTCGCCTTCCCATTGAAGTCTATGGAGTTCGCAAATGTTCTCACTTTTTGGCGTAAGTTCGCAAACTTTTTTTTTGAGGTTCATTACATCCCTACCAGTGAATTATACTCCTATAAATATAGAAGGATTGTGCTTTAAAAAGTTGTGTTTCTGACTAATTTATTGATAAATTCCACAAAACCCCACTAGCCCCGCCCATCCGTTCCACTTCCTGCTGGCTGAATTCTCTGGATGAGCTGGGGAGCCGGCGGCCCTCCGTACCCTGCACTGTAGGATAGGAACCAATCAGCAGCTAGGCTGACCTGATAGGGAACTGAAGTCTGTGCTTGTGTGAGTGCAGGGCTGTGATTGGCTCTCCCCCTCCTACTGTGCTTCTGGCAGGGACCGTTAGGACACGCCCACCCCTCATGTGAAACCCAGACAGGGACCTGAGAGGATCTATAGGGAGCTCCAATAAAGGGGCCATTGTTACAGATAGGGTTAATGTTTAGCCCAAAGGGAAACTAGCACCGGATATTATTCATAATTGCCTACAGGGTTAGGGGTTTCCCCATTTATCCTATATGTCTCCTTTAATGGAAGTGGGACAGCAGCAATATCTAAGCCACTAGATGTTAGATAGAGTTACATCTACAGGTCCTTTTCAAAAAATTAGCATATTGTGATAAAGTTCATTATTTTCTGTAATGTACTGATAAACATTAGACTTTCATATATTTTAGATTCATTACACACAACTGAAGTAGTTCAAACCTTTTCTTGTTTTAATATTGATGATTGTGGCATACAGCTCATGAAAACCCAAAATTCCTATCTCAAAAAATTAGCATATTTCATCCGCCCAATAAAAAAAAAGTGTTTTTAATACAAAAAAAGTCAACCTTCAAATAATTATGTTCAGTTATGCACTCAATACTTGGTCGGGAATCCTTTTGCAGAAATGACTGCTTCAATGTGGCGTGGCATGGAGGCAATCAGCCTGTGGCACTGCTCAGGTGTTATGGAGGCCCAGGATGCTTCAATAGCGGCCTTAAGCTCATCCAGAGTGTTGGGTCTTGTGTCTCTCAACTTTCTCTTCACAATATCCCACAGATTCTCTATGGGGTTCAGGTCAGGAGAGTTGGCAGGCCAATTGAGCACAGTAATACCATGGTCAGTAAACCATTTACCAGTGGTTTTGGCACTGTGAGCAGGTGCCAGGTCGTGCTGAAAAATGAAATCTTCATCTACATAAAGCTTTTCAGCAGATGGAAGCATGAAGTGCTCCAAAATCTCCTGATAGCTAGCTGCATTGACCCTGCCCTTGATAAAACACAGTGGACCAACACCAGCAGCTGACATGGCACCCCAGACCATCACTGACTGTGGGTACTTGACACTGGACTTCAGGCATTTTGGCATTTCCCTCTCCCCAGTCTTCCTCCAGACTCTGGCACCTTGATTTCCGAATGACATACTTTGGACCACTGAGCAACAGTCCAGTGCTGCTTCTCTGTAGCCCAGGTCAGGCGCTTCTGCCGCTGTTTCTGGTTCAAAAGTGGCTTGACCTGGGGAATGCAGCACCTGTAGCCCATTTCCTGCACGCGCCTGTACACGGTGGCTCTGGATGTTTCTACTCCAGACTCAGTCCACTGCTTCCGCAGGTCCCCAAGGTCAGGAATCGGTCCTTCTCCACAATCTTCCTCAGGGCCCAGTCACCTCTTCTCGTTGTGCAGCATTTTCTGCCACACTTTTTCCTTCCCACAGACTTCCCACTGAGGTGCCTTGATACAGCACTCTGGGAACAGCCTATTTGTTCAGAAATTTCTTTCTGTGTCTTACCCTCTTGCTTGAGGGTGTCAATGATGGCCTTCTGGACAGCAGTCAGGTCGGCAGTCTTACCCATGATTGCGGTTTTGAGTAATGAACCAGGCTGGGAGTTTTTAAAAGCCTCAGGAATCTTTTGCAGGTTTTTAGAGTTAATTTGTTGATTCAGATGATTAGGTTAATAGCTCATTTAGAGAACCTTTTCATGATATGCTAATTTTTTGAGATAGGAATTTTGGGTTTCCATGAGCTGTATGCCACAATCATCAATATTAAAACAAGAAAAGGCTTGAACTACTTCAGTTGTGTGTAATGAATCTAAAATATATGAAAGTCTAATGTTTATCAGTACATTACAGAAAATAATGAACTTTATCACAATATGCTAATTTTTTGAAAAGGACCTGTAGGGTGTGACATTTTTCAACAATTTTTACTTGAAAAAAATACCCATAGACTACAAATTGCTGCAAAAAAGCAGGAACTGTAAAAAAAAAAATGGCCATTGACTTTAATGCATTTTGCTAAATATTTTTACTGTTTCTCAGATTTTTCAGCAAAGCGAAACTACACCGATGAGATTCGCTCATCACTACTAGGGATGCTCCAAACCCTCATTTGTGGCATTTAACCAAATCCTAAATCTTTCATGCTGGGTTTGTCAAATCCTGAACCTAATTGAAGCCCATATTTGCAAATGTAAACTAGCATCCAGAGAAGCAAAGAATATTTTTTCTGCAATTTTCCTAAATGTCTGCCCTAAAGTCATGTAAAAAGCTTCCCATTTGGCTCGGCCAAACCAAATCCTGGTTTCATTGCATCCCTCGCTAAAGATCTTTGTTGGATTTATTCAGGCACTGGAAGTGGTTAGGATTATACTGCCCAACATCTGGGTATGTACGATAGGGTTGCCACCTCTGCCGGCTTTCTTAGTCGGGCAGGGGCGGGGGTGCCATCATGGGGGCGGGGAGGAGGCGGGCCATGATGTTGTGAGGCAGGGAGGGGCAGGGCCATGATATCACAGGGGCGGGGTAGGAGTTTTTGACACGGGCAGCCCTTCCGAAAATCCAGGTCAAACCCAGACAGGGGGCAACCCTAATGTACGACTAGTCTGGCAAGCGTTTAGGCTGATAATCCTGTAATCACGATGGATCGAAAATTATTGTTCTACCACAAAATTTCTCTGCAGCTCCTTTTTTCTACCAGCTGTTCCAACCCTTCAGCCTCAATGAATGGAACAAAGCCAAGTTGGCCTTGCGTGTGTATAGCCCCTATCAGTCTGTCTGGCCTGCCTGCTGATACCAAACTGTTCCTATGCCGAGCATCAAAGAGAAAGGAATCATTTATATTGGGCTTTTCTCTCATGGGACTCAAGGCATGTTCCAGCAAGCAAGGCAGCCATTCAGGCCAACTCCATCTCCTCAAATAGTAGTTAAATCAATTAAAAAAAAAAAGTAAATAAAATGTATAACTATTCCCAAATGCTCAGCTATTAATAAATAGCAATCATGGCTCTAAGCTATTGTCCATATAGGGTATAACCCCCAGAGGCCCTCAACAAAGACCCTCATTTAAAGAAGGATAAATGAAAAAAAAAAACCCTAACCCTGTAGGCAATTATGAATAATATCCGGTGCTGGTTTCCCTTTGGGCTAAACATTAACCCTATCTGTAACAATGGCCCCTTTATTGGAGCTCCCTATAGATCCTCTCAGGTCCCTGTCTGGGTTTCACATGAGGGGTGGGCGTGTCCTAACGGTCCCTGCCAGAAGCACAGTAGGAGGGGGACAGCCAATCACAGCCCTGCACTCACACAAGCACAGACAGGCTTCAGTTCCCTATCAGGTCAGCCTAGCTGCTGATTGGTTCCTATCCTACAGTGCCGCCGGCCCCCCTGCACAGCCTGGGAAAGGAGGCAGCAGGAAGCGAAACATATGGGCGGGGCTAGTAGAGTTTTGGGGGGAAATATTTTAATAAATTAATCCAATGGTAGGGACATTTGTCACTATAGACCAGTGATCCTCAACCAGTGACTCGGGGGCAACATGTTGCTCCCCAACCCCTTGGGTGTTGCTCTCAGTGCCCCCAAACCAGGGAGTTATTTTTGAATTCCTGACTCGGGGGCAAGTTTTGGTTGAATAAAAACAAGATTTAGTACCAAATAAAGCCCCTGTAAGCTGATAGGGTGCATAGAGGCCTCTAATAGCCAATCACAGCCCTTATTTGGCTCCTCCATGAACTTTTATGGTGCTTGTGTTGCTCCCCAAGTCTTTTTACATTTGACTGTGGCTCCCGAGTAAGAAAGGTTGGGGATCCCTGCTATAGACCATAGAGATTAGTTCTCCCAGTCAGGTAAAGCCCTACCTATCTGGAAGGCTATGGGAAAGAGAGCAGCCCAGGGTCAGTCAGGACAGAAAACACTTTCCTTTATCAATGGATATATTGGCATTTTTATTGTATGCAGAGTTTTCCCTGTTGTTCTCATGGATCTGTACTGGAAGTACTGGAAAGCCTGATGCATTCTGCTGTACTGAGTCAGGCCATACACTATACACAGGTTATTTACAAAGTATAGGTTTTATTTCATATGTCACCGAGATGTGTCTATACTAACTGGGCTTACTGCTCCCCTCATTGGTCTTTGTTAACCCTGATCTAGTGTAATAATTCCAATTAAACTCATTATCCTACATTCTACGAATCTAAGAACATGATTTAGTGCAGCTCGGAAGCCCCGTGGCCTACAGCCGTGCTACATAGTTACTGGTACATGTATATTTATCAGGCTGTGTAAAAAGTGGAGTAAAACATTACCGGTGATGTTGCTCATAGAAAACCAAAGCAAAGCATCTGATTGGTTGCTAACTGTTGAAATCTAAATGCTGATTGGTTGCCCTGGGCAACATCACCCTTAATGTTTTACTCCACTTTTTACACAGCCTGATAAATATTCCCCTTTGTTTCTATTCGTCTGTTGTTCCATTGGCGTAAGAGCACTGCTCATATATCTTCCCCTAAGTTCTGCGCATGTAATATGTTCCTCTCGGTATGAACAGTCTGGTGTTTGTACAGAGTGCACTTCTGTGTGAAGCATTTGCCACATTCAATACATTTGAACCGCTTCTCTCCCGTGTGAATGGCCTGGTGTTTGTACAGAGTGCCCTTCTGTGAGAAGCATTTGCCACAGTCTGTGCACGTGTAGGGTTTCTCCCCGGTGTGGATTTTCTGGTGACTGTACAAGTTGCTTTTTTGAGAGAAGCTTTTGCCGCATTCCGTGCAAACAAAAGATTTCTCCCCCGTGTGAGTGGTCTGGTGGCTCTGCAGATTGCCTTTTCGAGAGAAATGTTTCCCACATTCCGTGCAGGTGAATGGTTTCTCCCCCGTGTGGATCTTCTGGTGTCTGTGAAGGTGGCTGCTGTGAGAGAAGCTTTTCCCACATTCTGAACATTTACAAGGTTTCTCCCCCGTGTGAGTCTTTTGATGTCGGTTTAGGATGCTTTTATGAGAGAAGCTTTTGCCGCATTCTGAACACGTGTATGGTTTCTCCCCTGTGTGAACTCGCTCGTGACTTTGCAGATTGCTCTTAAGAGAGAAGCATTTCCCACATACTGAGCATGTGAATGGTTTCTCCCCTGTGTGGACCAGCTGATGTCTCTGGCAATGTGACTTGCGACTGTAGTGCTTCCCACACACTGCACAGAAGTAAGGCTTCTCTTCTGCATTCTCTCTGGAACGTATATTAGATATCTCATCTTTCTCATCTTGGGAACAGAGGTGGGTCAGGAGATCGCTATTCAGAGAGAAGCTTTTCCCACATTTATTGCAAATAAAACCTGATGAATCAGAGCTTGTAATGCAATTGTCATATCTAGTGCCGGACTCCTGCAATGGCTCCTTGGCTGTATCCAATGTATCACCGGCTTCTGTAACAATAACATTCCGGCGTCTTCGCCAAGATCTGGGGGTCTCAGAATTCCGACTGCTGCCATTATCTGTGTTAAATATAAATCAAACAAGGCAGGTTTAAAAAAAATAAATAAATAAATAAAAATGAATGTGATCAGTAAAACAAATAATACATGAACTCCCTACAACTGTTATTTGTTGTTTATTACCTGAGCAGATTAAGCACAAAAATACTAACCTGTTTAGAGTGCCTGCATATGGCTTATTATGGCTAATATACTCAATATGAAGGTTTACTTCTCCTTTAAAGCAATACTGCCATGGGAAAACATGCTTAAACCCCATCAGTTCTGCATTGTAATCTGTTTTTCCCATGGGGCTAGCCATATTCTTCATTTCCCAGGGTGCCACAGCCATGTGACCTGTGCTCTCATAAACTTCAGTCTCACTTTACTGCTGCGCTGCAAGTTGGAGTGATATCCCCCCCTCACCCCCAGCAGCCGATCAGCAGAACAATGGGAAGGGAGCAAGATAGCAGCTCCCAGTAGGTATCAGAATAGCACTCAATAGTAAGAAATCCAAGTCCGACTTGGGACTCCTCCAGTTACATGGGAGTAGGAGAAACAATAGGTTAGCTGAAAGCAGTTCTAATGGGTAGCGCTGGCTGAAAGCTCAGACTCAGGCACAATGCACTGAGATGGCGCCTACACACCAATAGCAAATGAATGGATAGTGAGACATTCCCAATCTTTTAGGACTTTTTAGTACATATAACAAAAACTATTTTGTGCTACTTACCGGCTCTGGGAAGAGAAACCCTTTCCTTATTCGCTGCAGTAACATGATCCTCAGCGTCCGACTCTTCATTGTCTGACTTCACTAATGAACCTGGCAATGTACAGGGGATTAAGGAGTTAGAGGTATCTTCATCCAATAGTAAAATAAGTTTTTTTTGTGGGCAATTAATATTTACTTGGCTTTACACTTAGGTTTAGGGGTCCCCCCTGCATTTGGAAGTACAGTATCGTCTTTATTACACAGAGGAGCAGGTTTCTAGGCAGGGTGAGGATATTGGGGTGCTCTTCTGTGAGGTTATATGAAACAAAAACTTGTGCCAGGTAGCGGGCAGCTTTTACTGGTCTAAGGCTGTTACATTGATAAACAGAAACATCCCATTGGTTGTCAGGCTGGACAAACTTTGCACATGTTGATAAATAACTCCTGCTGGTCTTGAAGGCTCCATTACTATTCCAGTGGTCTGATTGGCTACATGTCCCTATTCTTTCATGAGGACCCTGCCTAAATTTCATTATATCCCAGCCTGCCCATCCTAGGTAAATCACCCATAAAAGTAGAAAGTGCTCTTGTACATATAGGGAAAAGGTTGCTTAAGCTTAATGGGGGCTTCAATACCGAGCAATGGTTTGTATTCAATTTGTACTGACTCCAACCAACAGAAAGATTTAGGTATAAATACTCTTTAGTATTACATTCTGTTTCCTATGCGATAGCTGGGCTCCATGTTGGCTGCACCCGTTTTTAGGGATATTACAGTATTTGTCTAGTCTCTAGGGCAGCGGTGGGCAAACTTTTTGGCTCAAGGGCCACATTGACTTTTAAAATTTGACAGACGGGCCAGCGTTACGCCGTATTAAAAAGACCAACGGGTCAGACATGGCCCGCGGGCCGTAGAGGGAATACAACCCATATTGACCTTACTGTTAAACCAGTTTATAAGAGTGGACCCATCCCAGAAGGGAATTAATAAAAGTGAATTTCATTGGAGCCACAATGTACAACGGCCAATCAGACTTATGCTTTGAATAATCTTTCTGCAGTTGACCAATCAAAGCTAGTTGAAGATGGGTTACAACACCAGATTAATGACCCCATTCCCAAGATCGGGAATCACTGGCCAGGAGTTTGTGTATTTGAAGTCAAGACATGGCAGTTGCTAACCCTGCTTTTTAGTATGGGGGAGTAGGGACATTTTGGTGAGTTTCCTTGGTGCTGTTTCCAGAGCAGGAAAGGAGCTCTGTGCAGGGGTTCTAAGTTAAACTAGTATAAATGAGATATTTCCTTCCAGTTGGAAGTTAGGGCTCTATCCTATTTGTTTTTAACAGTACTGATATATCCTGAATTGTTTAGAGCTTACAGTCTAAAGGTCTCCATACACGGGCCGATTGTAGCTGCCGATATGGGTCCTTTGGACAGATTCGGCAGCTTATCGGCCCGTGTAGGGGCAGAAATGAGGGGCCTGAAATTGGTCAGATATCGATTGGGCAGGTTAAAAGATTCAGTCGGATCGGGTACCGCATCGGTCAAGCGAGCAATTCTTAACGTGTATGGTGACCTTAAGGGGTATGTTTAGTAAGAATGGAGAGAAATATCTCCGGTAAAGTTGCCCATAGCAATAAGATTTGAAAGGTCACCTACAAGTTAGAAATCAAAGCAAAGACCTAATTGGTTGCTACAGGCAACCTCACCGGTGATATTTATCTCCATTCTTGGTAAACACACCCCTAAGGGCCCTATCAAATTCACACACTCTAGGGTTAGTTTTATCAGGAGCCAATTAACCTGCCTGTGTGTATTTGGGGTGTAGGAGGAAACTAGGGCTACCAGGAAAAAAAATCTACGCAGACACAGGGAAAACGCAGAATTTCCAAGAAGATAGTGCCCTGGCTGGGATTGAACTCAGGAGCCCAGCGCTGCAAGTCTGGATCTGTAGTGGGTGACTGAATTAGGGCAGCACGGATGGTGCAATAGTTATACTAACCACTTACTCTTTACAGACTACAAATGGAAACTCCGACTATAGAAATACAAACAATATGGCAGGTTCACTTTACGGTATAGAAGCAAAAGCGTAAATAACGCAGCGCATACATCTTTGTCGTATGGTTTAATGATATTGCATAGGTAAAGGGCCACTTAAACATACATTTGTGCTGAAAAGATTATAGGGTTCACAATTATTTAGTGCAACAACACAAAGGGACTGGGTGAATGCACTATATAGCCAAATGTATGCAGACACACTGGTGGGTTTAACCATCCCTATCACTGCCGGCACAGGTACCAATACATCAGGCAGCGCCATTCATGATAATTCTGTGCCTCCTACTTTGTTGAACAGTTTGGAGAAGGTCCTTTCCTGTTTCAGCACAATACTGCCCCCCTGTGAGTGAGTGAGGCCCATACAGAATGGGGGTGGAAGAACTTGAGGGCAACAGAGCCCTGAACTCAACCCAACAGAACACCTGTGGCCCAACAATGTTTCAGCATCTATTAGGAACCTTCCCAGAAGAGTAAAGTCTGTAATAGCAGCAAAGGGAGGGGCAACATCAAAATAATCCCATTGGGTTTGGTATTAGATGTTGGACAAGCAGCTGTCACCATATCTTTAGGGACAGGAGGTGCATATATTGGCTAAATAAAGGTCCCCATACACGGGCAGATTCGCTCGCTTGGTGATGTCGGGAGAAGATCCGCTCACAGGATATTTCGATCGTTTGGCCCTGGGGCCAAACGATCGAATTATAACGACAGGCATAGGAAAATCTAGATTTTCTAATCTGCCCGATTTAAAGGAGACATATTGGATAAATGGGAATAACGCTTATTTTGTAGGCAATTATGAATAATATCCGGTGCTGGTTTCCCTTTGGGCTAAACATTAACCCTATCTGTAACAATGGCCCCTTTATTGGAGCTCCCTATAGATCCTATCACTTCTCTGTCCAGTGTGAAATGAGGGGTGGGCGTGTCCTAACGGTCCCTGCCAGAAGCACAGTAGGAGGGGGAGAGCCAATCACAGCCCTGAACTCACACAAGCACAGACAGGCTTCAGTTCCCTATCAGGTCAGCCTAGCTGCTGATTGGTTCCTATCCTACAGTGCAGTGTACGGAGTGCCCCCCCTGCACATCCAGAGAATTCAGCCAGCAGGAAGTGGCACAGATGGGCGGGGCTAGTGGGGTTTTTGTTGAATTTCTCTTTCTCTTCTGTGTCAGAAACACAACTTTAAGCACAATCCTTCTATATCTAGAGGAGTATAATTCACTGGTACATTCATAATTTTTATAGGATATGTCTCCTTTAAGGCCAGATATGGGTCGGGCAGGCCCGTCGGTAGTGCCCATACATGGGCCGATTAGCTGCCGAATCACTCTAAGGGACTCATATCGGCAGCTACAAATCGACCTGTGTATGGAGACCTTAACTCCCGTAAGAAAGTATTTTCCAACATTCAGTACATAGGAACCTCAATCTTAATCGTTCCTTGTGACTCAGTAGACTGCTCTTTTATGAGGAATCCTTGTTGGGGTAATGCACTATTTGGAATGGTCGCTACTGACAGAGAAAGGTTCCCCACCTTCTCAGTGCTTCTACGGCTTCTGGCTGCGTGAGTATTCTGATGTCGCTGCAGGTTGCGCTTAACAGCAAAGCCTTTCCCACATTCTGAGCAGGTGAATGGTTTCTCCTCTGAGTGAATGGCCTGGTGTTTGCTTAGATTGCTTTTCTGATAGAAGCTTTTCCCACATTCAGAGCATGCAAATGGTTTCTCCCCCGTGTGGATCCTCTGGTGGCTCTGGAGACTGCACTTTAGAGAGAAGCTTTTGCCACATTCTGTACAGGTGAAGGGCTTTGCCCCTGTGTGGATATTCTGGTGTCGGTGAAGCTGGCTCTTCTGAGAGAAGCTCCTCCCACAATCTGTGCATGTAAATGGTTTCTCCCCTGTGTGCACCGTCTGGTGTTTAAGAAGATTACTCTTCTGTGAGAAGCACTTTCCGCAGTCTGTGCATGTAAATGCTTTCTCCCCCGTGTGGATTTTTTTATGACTGTAAAGGTTTCTGTTGTGGGAGAAGCTTTTCCCACACTCTGCGCAGGTGTAGGGTTTCACCCCTGTGTGAATGTTCAGGTGACTATGCAGGTGACTCTTTTGAGAGAAACTTTTACCACACTCTGTGCACGTGAAGGGTTTAACCCCTGTGTGAACGGCCTGGTGTTTGTAAAGATTGTTCTTCTGAGAAAAACATTTGCCGCACTCTCTACATGTGAAATCTCTCTCCCCCGTGTGAATGGTTTGGTGCCTCCAAAGGTTTCGCTTGACATAGAAGCTCTTGCCACATTCGGTACAGGGGAAAGCTTTCTTTCCTGCATGGATTTTCTGATGAAGGTGAAGGTAGCTTCTGTTACCGAAGCTTTTGCCACATTCTATACAAGTGAAAGATTTCTCCCCCGTGTGGACTTTCTGGTGGCTGCGAAGGCTGCTCTTGCGAGAGAAGGTTTTGCCACATTCTGTACAAGTGAATGGTTTCTCCCCTGAGTGTATTTTCAGGTGGCTAAGAAGGTTTCCATTGTGAGAGAATCTTTTCCCACACTGTGCACACTTGAATGGTTTCTCCCCTGTGTGGACAATATGGTGTCTGTGAAGGTGACTCTTTTGAGAAAAGGCTTTGCCACACTCTGTACATGTGAACGGTTCCCCCCCTGTGTGGCCCAATTTATGTTTTATTGGCCGAAGGTGTCTATGAGATTTATGGCTACTAGGCTCTTCTTTTACATCGTCTATCATTGGTTTGTTGTTATTGTCCCCACTCTGTTTACAGTCATGAGTGAGAAGGTCCCTCTTAACAGAAAAACTTTGCCCACATTTACAGCAGATAAAGCCAGATGCCTTGGGGCCTGCTGAGCAATCCTCATATCTTGTGCCAGCCTCAGAATAAGGCAGGGCTTTGTGCGGAGCCGGCCCCAGCAATACTCCAGCCTCCTGTAATGGCTCCTTGGCTGCATCCAATGTATCTGAGCAGTCACTGGCTTCTGGCAACTGACATAACCAAGGTGTGGGGGGTTCAGACTCCCAATTCTTTTCATCATTTAGCCAGTTTTCTAACAGAAGAAAAGAAACAAGACCTGTCAGATCAGAGGATTAACTGACAGAATTCCCCACAATTCATCAGACTGTCAGACCTTACTGAGAGGGCTAAATATGGGAGCATTGCATTGGCCCTTTGCCCATCTGGATAAAGCACAAAATTCCCGGAATGGTTTGCATTGTCTCTTACATTTCCAGAGGGTATATGTCCCACAGGGCAACGTGACTGTGGCTCTTAACTGAATAAAAGAGGCAAAGTGCTAAACAACCAATCCATGTGCTTGTTGTCTTTGAAGTCAGAACAGCCGGACAGTGCTGCCTAACCTTATTCACACCAACCAATCTTTCTGCACTATCTGTTTCCCAACGCGGTAAAGAAACATTATCAGGTCAGAGAGAAGCCAAGGAGAAATGTTATAACACAATGACAGGCAGGTTTTTAGGGTGTTCCATTGCACAGCAGTCAGGGGTAATTTCTTAAATGCACCTAAAGCGCCCAGGGCCCACCATTAGTCCTTTTATCTGAAATTACATTTGAGTGAAACCCCCAGAGATGGCAGATCCCTCCTTCTACTCAGCGGGGCGAGGGCTAGACAATTTTATTGTTCTGTGGTTATCCATGTAGAGGTGGTGGCTTGTGAGAGTCTGCTTGCTCATTTTCCAGCCCTGGGCACTCATGAGACAGTCTGGGGGTGCCTTATTTTCTCCCCCCCTGCGTAGAATTAGGTGGCCTTTCAATTCTGTTGCATAGCTAAAGGTGGCCATACATGGGCCGATTCTAGCTGCCGCTATCTGTCCTTAGACCAATTTGGCAGATTATTTGCCCATGTATGGGCACGAACGACGGGCCGGCCCGACCTACATCTGGCTTGATATCAGGGGCCGCAACGTTTAGTTGATGTGGTCTCCGAACCAACGGGCGCCTTTACCCCCCGTTCTAATTCAATTGTTTTGCCCTGGGATCAAACGACCGAATTATCCAGATATTGCCCACCCGTAGGTGGGAATATTGGGTGGAGATCCCAATGTGTGGCCAACTTTACTCTTAAATAATATCCTATCAGTAGGGGCACAGGCCCATGTAATACAAACAGCAAGAGCTGAAAGCAGCCACCCCACTCACACTGACCACAGGCTTTGTAGGGATGGGAAGTATTTTACACGGAGATCACCACCTACAAAAGCCCAAAACCCATCTGATTGGCTTCGGCTACATGTTGCCTAAAAATGTACAAAGTTTCTGTGCAGTTTAAAAAAAAAAAAAAAAAAAAGTTTTAAAAAAATCGCAAAAGTCACAAAGGCTCAAAAGGTGGAAACTTTTTTTTTCTTTTTTTTTTAAAATAATGTGATTACTTTTAATTATTAGGAAAAAACAAAAGACCAAAATGTGAAGAGTGTGATTTAGAGACTTCAGTTTTTTATTTTCCCCGCAAAATCTCTGTGAATTGGGCTCAGTGAATCGTTGTTTTTCCTATTGGTTTTCAAACTATGAACTTTTTGCTGCTTCTGTTCCCCTATTTCCTATTTTTTCACTCTTCTTACCTATTGGCTGAAGTGCACCGACACCGTTATATTGGAAGGGTGTGGGAAAATATTTACCAGTTTGACTTTTACATTTAAGATGTTTTGGTTTGGTAAATCTTCTAGTTAGAAAAATGTGTATTTGAAAAAAAGAGAAGATTTGTTTTGCTGGCAATATCAAACGACATTTGCTTCTAAATGCCAATGCCATATTTAGGAGCAGTGTGGATAATGGGTCTCAAGTTTATTGATAAAAGACCTGTATATAAATATCATATTTGGTCCAGGAAACATGTTCAATATTTACGTAGCTATTACACACAGTTCGGCATTTTCACAACAATATTCACTGAAAGCAGAATATGTGCTAGAAAACCCAGCTATCATTCAGTAACCCCCTAAGGGTGTAATGAGATTTCAATAACATTTCATTTCTAGTCTGACAACTATTTTAATCTCTATTCGATTATGGCAGAAGCTTTTTGAAGTAAATAGATTGTCCAACGTGGTTTAGTGCATGGAAGTAGCATGAAGTGATCCTTTAGAAATAGGGCCCTTAAAGGAGACATATCCTATAAAAATTATGAATGTACCAGGGAATTATACTCCTCTAGATATAGAAGGATTGTGCTTAAAGTTGTGTTTCTGACTGATTTATTGAGAAATTCCCCCAAACCCCACTAGCCCCGCCCATCTGTGCCACTTCCTGCTGGCTGAATTCTCTGGATGAGCTGGGGAGCCGGCGGCCCTCCGTACCCTGCACTGTAGGACAGGAACCAATCAGCAGCTAGGCTGACCTGATAGGGAACTGAAGCCTGTCTGTGCTTGTGTGAGTGCAGGGCTGTGATTGGGTCTCCCCCTCCTACTGTGCTTCTGGCAGGGACCGTTAGGACACGCCCACTCTTCATTTCAAACTGGGACAGAGAAGTGATAGGATCTATAGGGAGCTCCAATAAAGGGGCCATTGTTACAGATAGGGTTAATGTTTAGCCCAAAGGGAAACCAGAACTGGATATTATTCATAATTGCCTACAAAATTACCTTTTTTTCCCATTTATCCAATATGTCTCCTTTAAATGGGCCAGTCACCCAGACATAAAAAGCTGTATAATAAAAGTCCTTTTTAAATTAAGCATGAAATTAAATGAATTACATTTTTAAATGAAAACATCTATATCTGTTAGGTATTTAAAAACCTCAACTGTCAATCATATATTGCCTGTCCCACCCCTATACCTGCGGCATAAGAGGCAGGAGAGTCAATTGATTTCACTTTCCATTCTGTACTTCCTAGATATCACTGCACTCCTCTCATTCCCCCTCCCACCTCACTGTCTATCATTGTGTATCCTGTGCATGGGCATCAGCTCCCCCATTCTGACACATAAAACAAGATTATGGGGAGATACAAAACTTGCCTTTATACCTGTGCCCATAGCCTACTTGCTACGACTGTAAATTCGCAGACTGAAGGAAAGAAGATTTAAAGGAGACATATCCTATAAAAATTATGAATGTGCCAGTGAATTATACTCCTCTAGATATAGAAGGATTGTGCTTTAAAAAGTTGTGTTTCAGACTGATTTATTGAGAAATTTAACCAAAACCCAACTAGCCCCGCCCATCTGTTCCACTTCCTGCTGCCTCCTTTCCCAGGCTGTGCAGGGGGGCCGACGGCACTGTAGGATAGGAACCAATCAGCAGCTAGGCTGACCTGATAGGGAACTGAAGCCTGTCTGTGCTTATGCGATTGCCGGGCTGTGATTGGCTCTACCCCTCCTACTGTGCTTCTGGCAGGGACCATTAGGACACGCCCACCCCTCATTTGAAACCCAGACAGGGACCTGAGAGGATCTATAGGGAGCTCCAATAAAGGGGCCATTGTTACAGATAGGGTTAATGTTTAGCCCAAAGGGAAACCAGCACCGTATATTATTCATAATTGCCTACAGGGTTAGGGGTTTTCCCATTTATCCATTTTGTCCCCTTTAAATAATTGATATAATATAAGTAAAGTTTATTTTGCATGACTAACATGATAAGAAAGGATTTGAAATTTTCTTGGGATGACAGTACCCTTTAAAGTTGTTATGTGACATTTTACTTCCTGCGCCAACCACTCATTCGTGCCATGGATCCCTGACTAACAGAGCAGGTGTAATTAGTTGTACCGGGGGATATTGGTAGGTAGCAGGAGCATATATCCCGGATATATATATATATATAATTAACTCATTCCAACTCAAGCCTGCAATGCTCATATAACTAAAAGCTATGCTATATTATTTATATATATATATATATATATATATAGATGCACCATAGACAGGTTACTCACCGGCCCCAGGAACAGAATCCAATTCCATCTTTATTACAGTCACATGGTCCTCGGTGTCAGACTCTTCAGTCTCTGATTTCACTTTAGCTTCGGTCTCTACAAAACCGGACATGGACAAGAGATGATGCTGTTGGATTGTGCTGCAAAATGCTAAATTATTACCCACAATTCAAGCAGAACTGCATCCTCCACAATCAGACACTATGGATTCAGACACTGTGCATTCATGAAACCACAAATTTTTTGTTTTAGAAAAAAAAAAATCATATTTTTTCTAATTTATAGAACTTTTCGTTATGTCCACGATAATTTTAATTTTTAGTGGTTTTCGTTAACTTCCACAAAAAAGTTGTATTTTTCGCAACGACTACAACCACTTCTGAATGTTTCCGTATTGTGACTATCTTTTGGCCAGGTTGGAGCTGCAGAGTGCCATTGAGCCCTATGGGAGACTTTCCTTGGGCCGGGTTGGAGCTGCAGAGTGCCATTGAGCCCTATGGGAGACTTTCCTTGGGCGGGGTTGGAGCTGCAGAGTGCCATTGAGCCCTATGGGAGACTTTCCTTGGGCCGGGTTGGAGCTGCAGAGTGCCATTGAGCCCTATGGGAGGCTTTCCTTGGGCCGGGTTGGAGCTGCAGAGTGCCATTGAGCCCTATGGGAGGCTTTCCTTGGGCCGGGTTGGAGCTGCAGAGTGCCATTGAGCCCTATGGGAGGCTTTCCTTGGGCCGGGTTGGAGCTGCAGAGTGCCATTGAGCCCTATGGGAGGCTTTCCTTGGGCCGGGTTGGAGCTGCAGAGTGCCATTGAGCCCTATGGGAGGCTTTCCTTGGGCCGGGTTGGAGCTGCAGAGTGCCATTGAGCCCTATGGGAGACTTTCCTTGGGCCGGGTTGGAGCTGCAGAGTGCCATTGAGCCCTATGGGAGGCTTTCCTTGGGCCGGGTTGGAGCTGCAGAGTGCCATTGAGCCCTATGGAAGACTTTCCTTGGGCCGGGTTGGAGCTGCAGAGTGCCATTGAGCCCTATGGGAGACTTTCCTTGGGCCGGGTTGGAGCTGCAGAGTGCCACTGAGCCCTATATGGGAGACTTTCCTTGGGCCGGGTTGGAGCTGCAGAGTGCCATTGAGCCCTATGGGAGGCTTTCCTTGGGCCGGGTTGGAGCTGCAGAGTGCCATTGAGTCCTATGGGAGGCTTCCAAAATCATACATTGAAGGTTTCAAAGCCAGAAATGTTTTTGCTCCGTTTACGAACGTTCGGATCCGAAAATTTGGTGACTTTCGGAATGCAACCGCGATATATTCGTATGACCGAGAAAAGAATTTTCGTGACATTTTCGAACATCAGAAATTATTGTGGTTACTCCAAATTTTTTCCAATTGTGATTTTAAACACCCAAAATTCATGGTTTCGTGAATGGGCCCCTATATTTTGCACCAGATGCCAAAAACACAAGATTAGCACCATTTATTAAAATGGGTGCATCCCAGGAGGGTCTCTTGGCAAAACTCAAGGAAGTCCAGTATTTGCAGCCTGCTTATGGCAGCTGTTGGTTCCTTTTTAAACAAAGCTATAAGGTGCAACTGGCAAAATGACAATGCATCTAGATGCGAGTATATTGTGTATGGCATATTACAAATGGCATTTTTTGTACATAGCAATGTGCAGTGTGACTGGAGGTGGGCCCCGCCCACTTCAACAACCACTGAAAGTCTGAGATTTTTGGACTATGTCCTTTCCTGTTATTTCAACAATCCTAGAAAGCCCAGACTATCCCTTAGGGAAGACTGTGCCCTGCATAAGAAGACTCCAGCACTACAGAACTTACCTGCCTCTGGACTGGAATCCTTTTGCCTCTTTATTACAGTCAGACGTTTCTTCCGATCCTGCTGCTTATTCTCTGATAACACTTTACCTCCAGTGTTTCGAGACCCTGACAAAATACAGGGGAAAGTACAGTTACTTAACTTGGTAATTGCAACCTGTGACAATATATTTAAAGGAGGTATATCCAAACACTCTGCTATCTGGAGCCTAATCCTTTACAAACTGGAAGGAATGAGTTGCAGGTATTATGCAGAGTAATAGTCCTCTCTACTAGAAGCCTACTGCTCTACTGCATCACCTGACTCTCCTCTGATCACTCATATGTGGGTGGGATCAAGCACAATAAGGGAGGGGTCACTATTACACCCCCAAAGGGCCTCCCTACTTATCTTTTGGGTCAACACGCTTATTACTACAGCGCATACAGTGTGGCCTTTGAGTGCTCCCATTGTGTATCTGGGAGCAGAAAGATTAGTGAACCAATGGTCTGTGAGTGCATATCCAAGAGTCCCACTAGGCTTTGAGAGCTAATGGGAAAAGCATTTTGATGAAGCACCTAATGGCCAGTGTTCCACCAACCTGCTTTATAGAGCCCACAGATGACTACAGTATGAAAGCACTCCAGCCAGGTTTGGATTGCACCTAAATCACCTCCACCTAATCCACCTTTATCCTTAGGGAACGTATGTTTAAAGGGGTACATTTTGTGGGGATATCTCCCCTTTAGTAATTTGCACACCAATGTAGCACATCATTTTAACACAAAATCCAGTGCCTTTTCACACATATGTTTATGTCCAGAGAAGAGAAAAAAACAGAAGGTTATTGTTGCAGGTTTCCTGAGTAGGGATAAAGCTCGACCCACTGTATGCAAGTAGCAGGGAATGTTCAGTTGTATGATGCTGGATTCACAGTAGCTTCTGTTCCACACCAATATACTGGTGACTGAAGGGGGGTGATATTTGCCCCCATATTTATTACACAAAAGCCTCCATCTGAGCATTTTTGGCATATCTGAAGGTGAATCTATAATTGTACGGAGTGTTCCTTTCCAGTTTGATCCAAAGGAGGAATTGTGTTAGGATCGCAGTGTGCGAGACGAAGGTTTCTCAGTTTGCAAACAATTTACATTTTTATTCTGTATTTTTAAGGGACACATTTCCCATAAGAAAATCTTACCTTTGCAAATGTAGCGGTGAGTGTGCAGGCTGCACTTCTGTGAGAAGCTTTTCCCGCAGTCTTTACATGTGAAGAGTTTGGCCCCTGTGTGAACGCTGTGGTGCCTGGAAAGGCTGCGCTTATCATAGAAGCTTTTCTCACATTCTGTACACGAGAAAGGCTTCTCCCCTGTGTGCCCTTTCTGGTGGTTACGGAGGGAGCTCTTCCTAGGAAAACACTTCCCACATTCTATGCAGGAGAAAGGCTTCTCCCCCGTGTGTATTCTCAGGTGTGTCACAAGGGTCTGTTTGCTGCAGAAGCTTTTCCAGCAAAAGGTACACCTGAAAGGTTTCTCTCCCGTGTGGGTTTTCTGGTGGTTTTGAAAGCAGCTTTTTTTGATAAAACTTTTCCCACACTCAGTGCAAGTGAAGGGTTTCTCCCCTGTGTGACTTTTCAGGTGATTCTGAAAGTCCGTCTTTTTAATGAAACATTTCCCACATTCGGTACAAGTTAATTCCCCAGTGTGAATCCTCAGGTGCATGTTAAGATTGCCCTTTAGAGAAAAGCTTTTCCCACAATCAGCACATTTATAAGGCTTTTCTGGTTTGTGGAGTTTCTGGTGGCTGTACAGGTTGCTCTGCACATTGAAGCTTTTCCCACATTCCGTGCATTTGAATGGTTTCTCCCCCGTGTGAATGATCAGGTGTCTCTGGAGGTGGCTGTTGGTATAGAAGCTTTTCC
Source organism: Xenopus tropicalis (assembly GCF_000004195.4). Lineage (NCBI taxonomy): Eukaryota > Metazoa > Chordata > Amphibia > Anura > Pipidae > Xenopus > Xenopus tropicalis. The sequence goes on from NC_030682.2 coordinate 5,168,218, forward strand.
CACATTCCGTACATGCAAAACGTTTCGCTCCGCTATGGACCAACTGGTGTTTCTGTAGTTTAGACTTACAGCTGTAATGCTTCTCACATATCACACAGGAAAAAGGTTTATTATTTGTATTTTCACCTACACATCTCTCAGTATGATTATTATCATTTCCAGATTCAGTGCAGACATGAGCAAGCAGATTGCTATTCTCCGAGAAACTCTCTCCACATTTAGAGCAGATGGAAGCTGATGCTTCAGAGCCGGCTGAGCAATCCTTATATTTAGCGCTGGAGGTTAGTGCTTTGTGCTGTGCCGGTCCTGCCAATACTCCAGCACACTGTAAAGGCTCCTTGGTTGCATCCAATGTACTCAAGTGGTCATTGGCTTCTGAAACTTCTGTTCTGGCTGTTTCAGGGTCACTGTCCCTTGAGTGATTTATGCAGTCGTCTAAAAAACAGATTAAAAAACAAAGCATGTTAGCGGAGAAAGTCCATTCCTATTCCACCTTAAGTAACGTGCAGCTTATTACAAGCAGTTGCAAACACATACATTATTTTCATTCACACTACCTGCTAATGCATTATTGCCCTGCTGTATTATTCCTTAATGACCCAACTTGTTTAAAGGAGACATATTGGATAAATGGCAAAACCCCTAACCCTGTAGGCAATTATGAATAATATACGGTGCTGGTTTCCCTTTGGGCTAAACATTAACCCTGTCCCTCAAAAATGAAAAATTATTGGTGAACTTTGTATAAAGTACTTACGAAAAATGCTTTAGCTCCTAGTTGTTGCTCTGTGCTGCAACCAAATACAACTGCAAAAATCCAAAAATAGGAAAAAAAGCTCCAGCAGATTAACTGCAAAACATTTATTATGGGTAGCCCCCATTAACCCTGTCCCTGTCTGGGTTTCACATGAGGGATGGGCGTGTCCTAATGGTCCCTGCCAGAAGCACAGTAGGAGGGGGAGAGCCAATCACAGCCCTGCAGTCACACAAGCACAGGCAGGCTTCAGTTCCCTATCAGGTCAGCCTAGCTGCTGATTGGTTCCTATCCTACAGTGCCGCAAGCTCCCTCTGCACATCCAGAGAATTCAGCCAGTAGGAAGTGGAACAGATGGGCGGGACTAGTGGGGTTTTGGTGGAATTTCTCAATAAATCAGAAACTTTAAGCACAATCCTTCTATATCTAGAGGAGTATAATTCACTGGTACATTCATAATTTTTATAGGATATGTCTCCATAATGTGCAGTAATATCCATTCATCCTTCAGTAAGACAATAACACTTCTCCTTCTTTGACCTTCTCTTTTATTAACCAAGAACCCTATAAAAGCTTGTTCTCTGTATAAAAAAAATGGTTCCTGTACAAACACATGACTCACCGGCCCCAGGAACGGAATCCGTTTCCCTCTTTATTGCAGTCACAGTATCTTCAGTGTCCGACTCTTCGTCCTCAGATTTCACTTTAGGTTCATTCTCAGAACCTGACAATGTACAGGGGGGATGATGCAGTTACACGATGACCACATATAATTTTAGTTCTGTTGGCAACTGCCAGCTGCACTGGATCATTTATGAAATGAGCAATTTGTGTTTAGGAGTTGTTTCCAAAAAAATCACATGTAGAATGCTGCATTTTTTTGTAGATTATTTTCTGATTTGTAATGATGGGCAGTTGTGGAGAGAAGATTCCCAGGGAGCAGGATAATAAGAAAGGCACGAAGGGCAACTATCAGACCAGGCCATAGGTAGTTTGGTGGTGGGAAGCCCAGCCAGCACGTATCAATAAAGTGCATGATAAGAATCTGGTACACAAGCATCCTGTATGTGAGCAATCAAGAGAGTTGTATCCCATACTTTCTCCACTTTATGCCAGAAAGTTTATATAGCACCAATTCAACCTCTATATACTTACACCAACAGTAATGTTTTCAATAATCTAACATAAGGAGTTTAAAAACTTCTGAAACTTTACTGATTAATATAAGATGAGAATGTTATAGGATTAATCCTCAGGTATAGTTCAAAGGTAAATATGACTTAATAATGAATTCAGTGGGAATGGGAGCAATAGGCAAGCCTGCAACTCTGTAACTGAACTAAAGTAGTTTATTTTTGTATCATCTGTTAAAAACATATCTGTAATGATGTGGTCAAGTGGAAAGATACATAAAAAAGAGAATATCGGCAAATAAACATAAAAAAAACCAAAATCAGAATTTAGTGTTACCGTCCAACAGGTGAAAGAAAGCAGGGAGATCCCTAAACTCCAGCCCAGTGTTACTGCCCCACAGGCACAAGCAGGGAGATCCCTAAACTCCAGCCCAGTGTTACTGCCCCACAGGCACAAGCAGGGAGATCCCTAAACTCCAGCCCCGTGTTACTGCCCCACAGGCACAAGCAGGGAGATCCCTAAACTCCAGCCCAGTGTTACTGCCCCACAGGCACAAGCAGGGAGATCCCTAAACTCCAGCCCAGTGTTACTGCCCCACAGGCACAAGCAAGGAGACCCCTAAACTCCAGCCCAGTGTTACTGCCCCACAGGCACAAGCAGGGAGATCCCTAAACTCCAGCCCAGCGTTACTGCCCCACAGGCACAAGCAGGGAGATCCCTAAACTCCAGCCCAGTGTTACTGCCCCACAGGCACAAGCAGGGAGATCCCTAAACTCCAGCCCAGCGTTACTGCCCCACAGGCACAAGCAGGGAGATCCCTAAACTCCAGCCCGGTGTTACTGCCCCACAGGCACAAGCAAGGAGATCCCTAAACTCCAGCCCAGCGTTACTGCCCCACAGGCACAAGCAGGGAGATCCCTAAACTCCAGCCCAGTGTTACTGCCCCACAGGCACAAGCAGGGAGATCCCTAAACTCCAGCCCAGTGTTACTGCCCCACAGGCACAAGCAGGGAGATCCCTAAACTCCAGCCCGGCGTTACTGCCCCACAGGCACAAGCAGGGAGATCCCTAAACTCCAGCCCAGTGTTACTGCCCCACAGGCACAAGCAGGGAGATCCCTAAACTCCAGCCCAGCGTTACTGCCCCACAGGCACAAGCAGGGAGATCCCTAAACTCCAGCCCAGTGTTACTGCCCCACAGGCACAAGCAGGGAGATCCCTAAACTCCAGCCCAGTGTTACTGCCCCACAGGCACAAGCAGGGAGATCCCTAAACTCCAGCCCAGTGTTACTGCCCCACAGGCACAAGCAGGGAGATCCCTAAACTCCAGCCTGGTGAATCTCTAGCTACTTACCCCCATCAGTAAGTGAAACCGTAGAATTTTCCATCTGGTTCTCATCATATTCAAAGTCAGGTTCTTCTTCTTTGATTTTTATCTGTAAAATTTCTGGTTCATTTTCTGGAAAACGTGGAAAAAGGAACATGTAAGCCTGTTACCAAGGATATAGTTATGGAATGTATCAGAAATGCAGCTTTATACTGGTTTAAAAATGTCTTTAGACAGGGGGAATGTGTAATTCTAAGCCTATATTTTTAAAGCAATACAAAATAGTTACACAAAGTTACTTACCAGCCTCAGACACTGGGTCCATCTCACTCTTTACAGAGTTCACATGGTCCTTCATATTCCAGTGTCACTGTAGGTGCAGTCTCTAAATTTGGGAAAATAAATCACATTTGAATTAAATGGAAAAAACATGCAGCAGCTACAGTATTCCTACAACAGAATGCATCTAGCCCCATTAGCCCATAACAAGTTTACAGATATATAGAAACATTGGGGTAACAGTCACCCCGCTATAGTTCCAGGGGTACCCAGGGCACAAATAAGCACTCACCCCAAATCCCCCCCTAACTGGCCTTCAGGCTGGGCCCCCTTAGCCCATAACAAGGTTACAGATATATAGAAACATTGGGGTAACAGTCACCCTGCTATAGTTCCAGGGGTACCCAGGGCACAAATAAGCACTCACCCCAAATCCCCCCCTAACTGGCCTTCAGGCTGGGCCCCCTTAGCCCATAACAAGGTTACAGATATATAGAAACATTGGGGTAACAGTCACCTCGCTATAGTTCCAGGGGTACCCAGGGCACAAATAAGCACTCACCCCAAATCCCCCCTAACTGGCCTTCAGGCTGGGCCCCCTTAGCCCATAACAAGGTTACAGATATATAGAAACATTGGGGTAACAGTCACCCCGCTATAGTTCCAGGGGTACCCAGGGCACAAATAAGCACTCACCCCAAATCCCCCCTAACTGGCCTTCAGGCTGGGCCCCCTTAGCCCATAACAAGGTTACAGATATATAGAAACATTGGGGTAACAGTCACCTCGCTATAGTTCCAGGGGTACCCAGGGCACAAATAAGCACTCACCCCAAATCCCCCCCTAACTGGCCTTCAGGCTGGGCCCCCTTAGCCCATAACAAGGTTACAGATATATAGAAACATTGGGGTAACAGTCACCTCGCTATAGTTCCAGGGGTACCCAGGGCACAAATAAGCACTCACCCCAAATCCCCCCCTAACTGGCCTTCAGGCTGGGTCCCCTTAGCCCATAACAAGGTTACAGATATATAGAAACATTGGGGTAACAGTCACCCTGCTATAGTTCCAGGGGTATCCAGGGCACAAATAAGCACTCACCCCAAATCCCCCCTAACTGGCCTTCAGGCTGGGCCCCCTTAGCCCATAACAAGGTTACAGATATATAGAAACATTGGGGTAACAGTCACCCCGCTATAGTTCCAGGGGTACCCAGGGCACAAATAAGCACTCACCCCAAATCCCCCCTAACTGGCCTTCAGGCTGGGCCCCCTTAGCCCATAACAAGGTTACAGATATATAGAAACATTGGGGTAACAGTCACCTCGCTATAGTTCCAGGGGTACCCAGGGCACAAATAAGCACTCACCCCAAATCCCCCCCTAACTGGCCTTCAGGCTGGGTCCATAAACTGTAATTCCCCTTCTTTATCAGCCCCTGCAGCGGGATTAACCCCCAGTCCCACAGCCGCCCCTCTCTATCAGCCCCTGCAGCGGGATTAACCCCCAGTCCCACAGCCGCCCCTCTCTATCGGCCCCTGCAGCGGGATTAACCCCCAGTCCCACAGCCGCCCCTCTCTATCGGCCCCTGCAGCGGGATTAACCCCCAGTCCCACAGCCGCCCCTCTCTATCGGCCCCTGCAGCGGGATTAACCCCCAGTCCCACAGCCGCCCCTCTCTATCGGCCCCTGCAGCGGGATTAACCCCCAGTCCCACAGCCGCCCCTCTCTATCGGCCCCTGCAGCGGGATTAACCCCCAGTCCCACAGCCGCCCCTCTCTATCGGCCCCTGCAGCGGGATTAACCCCCAGTCCCACAGCCGCCCCTCTCTATCGGCCCCTGCAGCGGGATTAACCCCCAGTCCCACAGCCGCCCCTCTCTATCAGCCCCTGCAGCGGGATTAACCCCCAGTCCCACAGCCGCCCCTCTCTATCAGCCCCTGCAGCGGGATTAACCCCCAGTCCCACAGCCGCCCCTCTCTATCAGCCCCTGCAGCGGGATTAACCCCCAGTCCCACAGCCGCCCCTCTCTATCAGCCCCTGCAGCGGGATTAACCCCCAGTCCCACAGCCGCCCCTCTCTATCAGCCCCTGCAGCGGGATTAACCCCCAGTTGTACCCTGTACGTGAATGCACAAAAGAGGAAAGATGGGGACACAGAAGAATGACACACGCACTTACAGTGTAACACAATTTCCAACCGGCTCCTCAGGAAGGTCCCTCAGCTCCATCCGGTCAAAACATTCAAGGGAAGGAACTGAGACCTTTCGGCCCCGCCCCTGGAGGGAGTACCGGAACCCCTTCCAATAATAGCCGAGAGCCTCGAAGTCGGGATAGCCAATAAAACTGCTGATTTCACTTCAAAATGAAGCAGTTTGCTGCCATTTTGTTGGTGGTCAGAAAACAACGCTAATGAGCTCATAGCCCAGAAGTGATTCCCCTTCGATAAATAAGACATTATATTGAACCCACTCCTTACAGAACAGTATAAAACTGGCTAAGTGAAAATAGCAGCACAGCTTTCTGATTCGTGTGGGGTGGTGCGAGTTCCCAGCATCCTGTGCATTAAATGTGATGGGAAATAACATTTCACTAATATGAAGCTACATTGCTGCTTTTTTCACGCAAATTGGAGAGTTGGTGGCAAATGGGTACTCACAGAATAATGAAGGGTGTGAGAGAGAATAAGAGGGTGAGGGGACATGATGGTGTGGGGAGTGGAGGCAAGAGGGAAGAGAGAGACAAATATTAGGGGAAGAAGAAGATAAGAATAATGGAAGAATTAGATGACATAAGGGGGTGTTTATGTATAACACCCCATGACCCCCCCCGCCGGCCTTACAGTCAAATATAAAGATTCTTTATTCCCCTACAGCTGTAAGAAGGCAAAAGATTTTGAGCTGTATTAAAGGGGAGGGGGTGGCCATCCTATTTTTTATTTGTTTGTTTTTTAACACAACTGAGTAAGAAGTAAATGTATTTTAAAAACTTAAAAGTATTTAAAGGAGACATATCCTATAAAAAATTATGAATGTGCCAGGGAATTATACTCGTCTAGATATAGAAGGATTGTGCTTAAAGTTGTGTTTCTGACTGATTTATTGAGAAATTCCCCCCAAACCCCACTAGCCCCGCCCATCTGTTCCACTTCCTGCTGGCTGAATTCTCTGGATGAGCTGGGGAGCCCCTGGCCCTCCGTACCCTGCACTGTAGGATAGGAACCAATCAGCAGCTAGGCTGACCTGATAGGGAACTGAAGCCTGTCTGTGCTTGTGTGACTGCAGGGCTGTGATTGGCTCTCCCCCTCCTACTGTGCTTCTGGCAGGGACCGTTAGGACACGCCCACCCCTCATGTGAAACCCAGACAGGGACCTGAGAGGATCTATAGGGAGCTCCAATAAAGGGGCCATTGTTACAGATAGGGTTAATGTTTAGCCCAAAGGGAAACCAGCACCGGATATTATTCATAATTGCCTACAGGGTTAGGGGTTTTCCCATTTATCCAATATGTCTCCTTTAAAAAAATGTCTTGAGATATATTGATGACTTGTGGTCATTGTTATTGCTTTGTGCAATTTTCTTTTACAAAGTCATAAACTGAAAAAGGTAGATTAAGTGCCAACAGGGCATCAGTGTGCCTGTCCTGGCTTTCATGCTGCTCTAGCATCTCCACCCAGGGTCCACCTATGGTACCTCTGCCGGACACACACCCTTTACATACCCCCCCCCACCACAACCACCACCACCCAACGCATGAGGGGAGGACAACGGCGGCCAAGGGAAGTGGCAACAAGGTCGGTTCTGGGCTGCTGGGGCCCACCAGGTGGATTTTGCCAGTGTCCTGGTGTCCCAGTCCGACCCTGTCTCCACCATCAGATTCCTCCTCAGGGCAACTACATGCTCATCAATTACTGCGCCAGCATTGCTGCACAAGGTAAGGGGCAGAGCAGTGAACAAGTTCCCAGCCAACTCGGTATTCTCATGTTGAGCCCCTTGCAGTCCTCACCCTGGGTCCTGGCGAATTCCCTCGCTAACAGCACTTACAAAACAAAGGGAAGTAAACTAAATTTAAAAAGCATAGATAAAGCAAGATTTAGAAGTACAAAGAACATTTAAAGATTTGTAAAAAAAAACTATATGCCTCAATTAAACTCTGTAGCGATAAACTAAAAGGTGACTGATTATAAACCGATAAGATTGTGGGATACACAAGTGACCATGGCATACACAACCACAGTGCCACAGTATTTAACCATCTGTCTTTGTGGGTAGTCCCTCACAGAAAATGTTTGTTGGCCAGGGGGAAGGGAAGTAGAGTCACATCTCTGTGAAGGTCACATCTGCAAGTGCATTTCATTTGGCCCATATCTCTCCTCTCTTATTGGCCCAAACATGCTGGGTAAGTTGCCTAACATTCTGGTACATATGGGCAAGCATTCAGCTCACAGATATTGCAGTACCTTTCAGCTTTTATGCTGTATGGGTGTTTATGGCAGATGAATGGGATACAGAGTGTTAGCACAGTTCATGGTTAATCTCCCTTCATTCCTCGTGAATTTTCACTTGATAGCCACCCTCATGTTACTGGACTACAAATCCCAGCATTCCCAATCAATTTTTTGTAGGAGGCTGGGACAATTGATGCTAAACTGTTTCTTGTCTAAAACAGAGAGATAAGATTGCAAGACAAGTGGATCGATATGGACTGTTCTTGTACAGTGCACCCTGTACAGAATGCCTCTGGCCAGGGAATTACAGGATTAGAGATAAGGCACTGGCAGTGAGGGCAGATAAGCGTGGGGGTTGGGTCTGTGCAGAAGTACACACAGTAGAAATGCCAGGGACAGGGGAGTAACTAGATACTACAGAAAATTCTGCTTAGGGTTCCAGATGGTGCAGGAGATGCCTTTATGTAATCCACAGAATGAAATGGGGAATCAGTCAGGACTCCCATGGGGCCCATTCTTCTCCCTCTGGGCTTGTGTTCCCCATTATTATGTGCCTTGTCAGGAACTATGACAGCCCCTGCAAGTGAAGGCATTAAAGGAGACATATAGGATAAAGGAAAAATTCTCTAACCTTATAGGCAATTATGAATAATATCCGGTGCTGGTTTCCCTTTGGACTAAACATTAACCCTATCTGTAACAATGGCCCCTTTATTGGAGCTCCCTATAGATCCTCTCAGGTCCCTGTCTGGGTTTCACATGAGGGGTGGGCGTGTCCTAACGGTCCCTGCCAGAAGCACAGTAGGAGGGGGAGAGCCAATCACAGCCCTGCAGTCACACAAGCACAGACAGGCTTCAGTTCCCTATCAGGTCAGCCTAGCTGCTGATTGGTTCCTATCCTAGAGTGCAGTGTAGTGGGACTAGTAGGGCTTTGGGAGAAATTTTCAATAAATCAGCCCAAAACACTACTTTTTAATGCCCATTTCTACTGTATTTAGAGGAGTACAATTTATTGGCACAATTTAGTTTTTTACACAATGTGTCCCCTTTAAGCATGTGACCCACAAGTGCATGCGAACAGGGCAGTTATTAGTAATCACACGGCCCTCCCACTAGGGGCCCCAGTTATTAGTCCACCAGTCACCTTTGTGGAGCCCCAGTAAAGATAACATGCCCCCTGGGTGGGGCACTGAAACAGTGATCTCTGATTAGCTTATCGCCACGCTGTTTTTACCTGGACAGCCCTTTCTGAAAACCATCACTACCCTAGGACTCGCTATAGTCCACTCTGATAAAACCCCAATTATGCCAAATCTCCATCAATGACCTGCCCAAACCTCATCCCACAAGCCCCACCACTTTTGTTACCCACAAACTGTGACTTTCCATTATGAGCCCCTGACTGCAGTACCCCTATACACCCTGATGGTGGCCCTAAAATGCACATACATACACACCAACCTACTCTCTGTTGCACCCATTATGCCCATAGCTATACCCCCAATCACACTCCCAGCTCTGCCCATTGCTGCCTGTGTTTGGGATATACTTTGTTTTAGGCTTTTCTCTGTGCATTAACATTAATTAGGGTGCAAATTACAGAGGTTGGGAGACCGGGTGGTTATTGCGGCTGAAAAGGTGGGAGGGGCAAACAAAACAGGGTGACACAAAAAAAAAATCCATGTTCTGCAAATATATATATCTGAGCACTCACCTTACTGATATACCCCCATTTCACTAAATATATTCTGACAATTTGTATAAAAACTGCTAAAATACTTAAGGGAAGGTTTGCTGATTAAGGTGTTAAAGCACAGCAGTTAAAATAGTAATGCATACTGCTAACTATAAAGCCCACAACCGGCACGATTGACGTGTGGCCACCAAAAATATGGCGGTGTGCTTCTACTGTCTGCGACAGAACTGCAGTGTCTGCCAGCTGTCATTTTATTGGTCCTCAGACAGTGGGTTTAACCTACTCTGACTACATCATAGAGAGGGTGGGAGGTCGAACAGATGCAAGCTCCTCCCTCCATACAGACCTCCGATAGAGCAGGAATGTGAGGGGACACAAGGGGGAACAGGCTGGGGATTGTGTCCTACTGCCCCTGTAACTCCCTCCCCTGTGTCCCTGGCATTGTCCCTCCCCTGCACTCACATCTCCAGCCTGGGCTACTGGGTAAGTGCTTTTCCCTCCTCCTCCTCCTCCTCCTCCTCCTCCTCCTCCTCCTCCCTGCACTGTCTGTGGGACTGGGGGTTAATCCCGCTGCAGGGGCTGATAGAGAGGGGCAGCTGTGGGACTGGGGGTTAATCCCGCTGCAGGGGCTGATAGAGAGGGGCGGCTGTGGGACTGGGGGTTAATCCCGCTGCAGGGGCGGCTGTGGGACTGGGGGTTAATCCCGCTGCAGGGGCTGATAGAGAGGGGCGGCTGTGGGACTGGGGGTTAATCCCGCTGCAGGGGCTGATAGAGAGGGGAGGCTGTGGGACTGGGGGTTAATCCCGCTGCAGGGGCTGATAGAGAGGGGCGGCTGTGGGACTGGGGGTTAATCCTGCTGCAGGGGCTGATAGAGAGGGGCGGCTGTGGGACTGGGGGTTAATCCCGCTGCAGGGGCGGCTGTGGGACTGGGGGTTAATCCCGCTGTAGGGACTGATAGAGAGGGGCGGCTGTGGGACTGGGGGTTAATCCCGCTGCAGGGGCCGATAGAGAGGGGCGGCTGTGGGACTGGGGGTTAATCCCGCTGCAGGGGCCGATAGAGAGGGGCGGCTGTGGGACTGGGGGTTAATCCCGCTGCAGGGGCTGATAGAGAGGGGCAGAAAAACATGGTGTAAAACAATGCCACCTTTTTTTGTGCTGAGCCCAGTGTCCCTATGGCTCGTATCTACCACACATACAATCAGTGCCTTTAGGATACTTGGATTATCTGAGGGCCCAGCACTTCTGCTTGTTATAAGCAGGTGATAGTAGCATTATAATTCTTAATAAAAGGGCACAATACTATTTTCTATAATGGAAGGAAGGAAAAGGTTCCTAATGTGGTTACCTGGGGTTGGGGGGGGGGGGGTATTGGGAAGAGATAATTACATTGCAGGGGGTAATTCTAATACACTTCTCCCCTAGCAAAGGCACTGGGATTCCTTTATACTGTCATCTTTTGATGTCTTTTCTTTTTAAAAACTGCAATTAGAAAATGAAGCATCTGACCCAAGTAAAACCTGAAATGGACTCCGATTCTTACATTGGTGAGTTAATTATTTACTACAAGAGCCACCATGTCTTACTGCTCCCTTCATATGTATCTGTGGTCTGATTTCTCGCTGCTTGTGCCCTGGGTGCCCCTGGAACTATAGCGGGGTGACTGTTACCCCAATGTTTCTATATATCTGTAACCTTGTTATGGGCTAAGGGGGCCCAGCCTGAAGGCCAGTTAGGGGGGATTTGGGGTGAGTGCTTATTTGTGCCCTGGGTACCCCTGGAACTATAGCGGGGTGACTGTTACCCCAATGTTTCTATATATCTGTAACCTTGTTATGGGCTAAGGGGGCCCAGCCTGAAGGCCAGTTAGGGGGGGATTTGGGGTGAGTGCTTATTTGTGCCCTGGGTACCCCTGGAACTATAGCAGGGTGACTGTTACCCCAATGTTTCTATATATCTGTAACCTTGTTATGGGCTAAGGGGGCCCAGCCTTAAGGCCAGTTAGGGGGGGATTTGGGGTGAGTGCTTATTTGTGCCCTGGGTACCCCTGGAACTATAGCAGGGTGACTGTTACCCCAATGTTTCTATATATCTGTAACCTTGTTATGGGCTAAGGGGGCCCAGCCTTAAGGCCAGTTAGGGGGGGATTTGGGGTGAGTGCTTATTTGTACCCTGGGTACCCCTGGAACTATAGCAGGGTGACTGTTACCCCAATATTTCTATATATCTGTAACCTTTTTATGAGCTAAGGGGTTTGCTGTCTGGATAATTTTTTTTAGCTCATTTTAGTTGCAGCCTTACTTGACCTTTAATTTGCCTCTGCTAATTTCCCAGAAGCAGAACCAGAAATATTACTGATAAAGATAAAAGAAGAAGAATCAGACTCTGAAGATCATATGAACGTAGTGGAGAACTCAGCAGTTCCTGTTACAGATGGGGGTAAGTAGCTGGACATTCTGTCTGGGCTGGATAGTAATGCTATTGCAAAATGAAGATTCAGTATAAGCTTCCTTTCGTGGAAATAAGGAACAGTTAGTTCTAGTCAATTAAAGATGGACACTGTTTTCTGAAATGATGTATAACATGTATAGAGAGGATTTGTGTCAGAGTCAGTTAGTTTGAAAGAGTTAGAAGACCTAACAGGGTTCTATGGTTCCATTCCCAGTGTGAGGGCAGAACTGTGTTTCTGGGGCAGAACCATACAAATAGAAGCTGCTCATTAGTAACACAGACTGGGGTCAGATAGGATCTGTGGGGAGCTCCAATAATGTGCCCTAAAAGCAACAATTCTCTTTAACTCCAATTAACCTCGGGTTCCATATATTATTTATAACTGAGGAGGCAGTCGGGAACTTTTGAGCCAACTAATAACCCACACACAGTTCATTTCTGCCTAGAATTATGAGCCCCCCCTGCCCCCGCTTGGAGCTCACATACAAATGCATTATTCCCTGTACATTTTCAGGTGCCTTAGAAATTGAGCTTAAAGTAAAATCAAATGAAGAGTTGGGCACTGAGGATCATGGGACTGCAATAAAGCGGGAAACAGATGCAGTAACGGAGGCCGGTGAGTAATATTCCTGCCGTTAAACAGAGATATATTTAGGGGATAGTTGGGGCGATGGCAAAGGTTTTTGGAATGATTTAGCCATTTCCCCTGCGTGCTGCAATAGGGCATAGCAAGCACCATTATTAATATCCTTTATTTGTATAGCAAATGCCTTTAACCCCAGGGGTTATGGGAGGAGCTGTGTGAGCAAAGGATGGAGTAATAGCTGACAGTTATTGGCCCTCCTGCCTGCAGTACAGATTCCATGAGTGACTGTGCACGTAAATACAGTGGCTTGCAAAAGTATTCGTCCCCCTTGAACTTTTCCACATTTTGTCACATTACAGCCACAAACATGAATCAATTTTATTGGAATTCCACGTGAAAGACCAATACAAAGTGGGGTACACGTGAGAAGTGAAAGGAAAATCATACATGATTCCAAACATTTTTTACAAATAAATAAGTGCAAAGTGGGGTGTGCGTAATTATTCAGCCCCCTTTGGTCTGAGTGCAGTCAGTTGCCCATAGACATTGCCTGATGAGTGCTAATGACTAAATAGAGTGCCCCTGTGTGTAATCTAATGTCAGTACAAATACAGCTGCTCTGTGACGGCCTCAGAGGTTGCTAAGAGAATATTGGGAGCAACAACACCATGAAGCCCAAAGAACACACCAGACAGGTCAGGGATAAAGTTATTGAGAAATTTAAAGCAGGCTTAGGCTACAAACAGATTCCCAAAGCCTTGAACATCCCACGGAGCCCTGTTCCACCGATCATTCAGAAATGGAAGGAGTATGGCACAACTGTAACCCTACCAAGGCACGGCCGTCCCCCTAAACTCACAGGCCCAACAAGTGCTGATCAGAAATGCAGCCGAGGCCCATGGTGACTCTGGGGGGGCTGCAGGGATCTACAGCTCAGGGGGGGAATCTGTCCATAGGCAACTATTAGTCGGGCACTGCACAAAGTTGGCCTTTATGGAAGAGTGGCAAGAAGAAAGCCATTGTTAACAGAAAACCATAAGAAGTCCCGTTTGCAGTTTGCCACAAACCATGTGGGGGACACAGCAAACATGTGGGAGAAGGGGCTCTGGTCAGATGAGACCAAAATGGAACTTTTTGGCCAAAATGCAAAACGCTATGTGTGGCGGAAAACTAACCCTGCACATCACTCTGAACCCACCATCCCCACTGTCACATATGGGGGGGCAGCATCATGCTCTGGGGGGGCTTCTCTTCAGCAGGGACAGGGAAGCTGCTCAGAGTTGATGGGAAGATGGATGGAGCCAAATACAGGGCAATCTTGGAAGAAAACCTCTTGGAGTCTGCAAAAGACTTGAGACTGGGGCGGAGGTTCCCCTTCCAGCAGGACAACGACCCTAAACATAAAGCCAGGGCAACAATGGGTTAAACCCAAACATATCCATGTGTTAGACTGGCCCAGTCACAGTCCAGATCTAAATCCAATGGAGAATCTGTGGCAAGATCTGAAAACTGCTGTTCCCAAAGGCTGTCCATCTAATCTGACTGAGCTGGAGCTGTTTTGCAAAGAAGAATGGGCAAGGATTTCAGTCTGTAGATGGGCAAAGCTGGTAGGGACAGACCCTAAAAGCCTGGCAGCTGGAATTGCAGCAAAAGGGGGTTTTACAAAGTATTGACTCAGGGGGCTGAATAATTACGCACACCCCACTTTGCAGTTATTTATTTGTAAAAAATGTTTGGAATCATGTATGATTTTTGTTCCACTTCTCACGTGTACCCCACTTTGTATTGGTCTTTCACGTGGAATTCCAATAAAATTGATTCATGTTTGTGGCTGTAATGTGACAAAATGTGGAAAAGTTCAAGGGGGCCGAATACTTTTGCAAGCCACTGTAGCTACATTTCTCTGTTCCAATCTGTTGTGCTGTTGATCCCACTAAGGTACCCGCTGACATGGCGCATCAGCAGATTAGGTTGTCAGATGTGACAGGTGATGCGCTTTGTGTCAGATCAGTTACACTGACCCCTGTCCTGGCACACGTGGTCAGCTGGTTGGGTGATAGAGTTAAAATTTGAAACCCTGACTGACCAAATCTGGGCACATTTAGCCAAGTCTGAAAACCATTCTCTTTAAGGTAGTCAAGTGAGTAGATCTTTTTCCGATATGCCCACCTACGGGTGGGCAATATCGGGCTAATTCAATAGTTTCAGGCTAATTTCAGGGAGGCCCATCGTTGGTGCCCATACACAGGCAGATTCCGTCCAGAGGAGCGATATCGGCAGCTAAAATCGTCCACTTTTAAGGTGGCCACACACGTGGCGATCTGCAATCTTCAGACCTGCCACTAACCTTCAGGGCTGAAACGGCAGATAAGGAGGTAGAAACAATATGATTTCTACCTCCTTCTGCCGACTCAGCCCTGACAGCAGATTTTTCTCAGGTGCCTTCTATGGCGCCCGATCAAAATCTTTTAACCTGGCCGATCGGGGAGTCGACCGATATCAGCAGCCTCCTGCGATACTGGTCGACTCGCCGACTTGCCATACACGCACCAAATATCGCACGAAACGAGGTTTCCTACTATATTATCGGT
The DNA here is from genome assembly GCF_000004195.4 of Xenopus tropicalis. NCBI lineage: Eukaryota > Metazoa > Chordata > Amphibia > Anura > Pipidae > Xenopus > Xenopus tropicalis. The sequence continues at coordinate 5,183,475 of NC_030682.2, forward strand.
GCGTGTATGGCCAGCTTAAGGGCTCTGGCACACGGGGGAGATTAGTCGCCCGCGATTAACTCCCTGTTCGCGGGCGACTAATCTCCCCGAGTTGCCTACCCCTGCCATCCCACCGGCGAACATTTAAGTCGCCGGCGGGATGGCAGACGCGGCGGCGCGATTTTGCACAAATCGCTCCGCCGCGTCTGCCATCCCGCCGGCGACTTACATGTTCGCCGGTGGGATGGCAGGGGTAGGCAACTCGGGGAGATTAGTCGCCCGCGAACAGGGAGTTAATCGCGGGCGACTAATCTCCCCCGTGTGCCAGAGCCCTAAGACTTTCTGTTGTCTGATAAGGAACTGCTCATGGGCTCCATTTTTTATCTTTTCTCCCACTCCCCCATATCTGCCCCAACTTGCCCCTCTGAGTACAGAACCTACGCTTTGCATCTTTGTCTTATTGTATTTTATGTTTTCCTGATCATTTCCTGACTTGGCTTATTTTTTCTTAGAGAGATTACTTGGTGATAGAAGGAAGCTGGATCCCATAATTTGCAGACCTTGGCAAAGACAAGAGAGACCCCCAGTAGCGGGTTCCAGCGATTCCTCTGACATATTGGATGCAGCCGAGGAAGGCGCTGGGGTATTGCTGGGGCTGGCACAGAGCCGGGCACTGACTGACTCACAGTTCGGCACAAGATATGAGGACTCCTCACCAGAATCTGATGTCTCTGAGTTTCCCTGTGAGAAATGTGGCAAAAGCTTCTCTCTAAATAGTGACCTTCTTGCCCACGGCTGTACCCCGCCCTGCAGTACAGAGTTCTCCAAACGACCCATGAGAAAGAACACCAAAAAGAAGCCTTTCTTCTGTGCAGAATGCAACAGGCACTACTGCAGCAAACCCAGCTTCCAGAGGCATCAGTTGGTCCACACCGGGGAGAAACCATTTGAATGTACGGACTGTGGCAAATGCTTTTCTGACAAGAGTAACCTTCGCTGCCACCAGAGAATTCACACTAGAGAGAAGCCTTTTACATGTATGGAATGTGGCAAAGGATTCTCTGATAAGAGCAACCTTCGGAGCCACCAGAGAACTCACACGAGGGAGAAACCATTCGCCTGTACAGAATGCGGCAAAAGCTTCTCTCAGAAAATCGGCCTTCACAATCACCTGAAATGCCACACGGGGGAGAAACCGTTCATGTGTACAGAATGCGGGAAAAGCTTCTCTAATAAGAGCAACCTTAACACCCACAGGAAGATCCACACCGGCGAGAGGCCGTTCATCTGTACCGAATGTGGCAAAACCTTTCCTCGGAAGAAAAACCTCCAGAGCCACCAAACCGTCCACACGCAAGAGAAACCGTTCACGTGTTCAGAGTGCGGCAAATGCTTCTCTCAGAAGAAAAACCTTCACACTCACCAGAAAATCCACACGGGGGAGAAACCGTTCAAGTGCAACGAGTGCGGGCAGGCCTTCCTCCGCAAGCGCAACCTTTTGTCCCACGAACGGATTCACATCATAGAGAAACCCTATATATGCGGTGAATGCGGGCAAAGCTTCTTTCTGAGCAGTGAAAACCCTACACACTGTTGCACCAAGGCCGCAGATAATAATAACACTTCCAATGGACACAACGGCGGAAACGCTGGGCACAGCGCGACTAAATCCGCTTTCCAGCTGGACATCACCGCCTGGAAACCGTTCAAATGTTCAGAATGCGCCAAATGCTTCTCTCAGAAGTGCAACCTTCAAAGCCACCAGAAGATTCACACGGGGGAGAAACCTTATCCGTGTTCGGAATGTGGGAAGAGCTTCTCCAGGAAGGTGAACCTCAAAATCCACCAGAAAATCCACACCGGGGAGAAACCCTTCACCTGCGCAGAATGCGGCAAATCCTTCGCTCTGAGGTTGACACTCAATAACCACATGACCATTCACACTGGGGAGAAGCCGTTCACGTGCTCAGAGTGCGGGAAAAGCTTCAGCATAAAGAACCGCCTGCGCATCCACCAGAAAGTGCACACAGGGGAGAGGCCGTTCGAATGCACAGAGTGCGGGAAGCTGTTCTCCCGCAAGTTCAACCTCCTGACGCACGTTAGGATGCACATGCGCAGAAACGCGCTACATGCGCAGGAGGAGGGGAACGCTGCCGTGTAAATAATGGGGTAAATGAACAGAGACAACATGACGCATTTTACACTTTTTTTAAAAATTTGCCATCATTATCCTTTATTACCCATAAGCCAAACCGGTTGCCGTAATCATGAGTTTCATATCTTTGAACAGAAAAATCTGAATGGAAAGTCACCCGGAAAAGGAGAAAATATAGAGTATATTCCGAATATTCTATACAAACTCAACAGACTGACAGGGGAGTCGTTATCCCTGGGAATGGTCGCTCCGACATTAGTACATGCACTTAGGGTCAGGCTGGAGCCTTCCCTACGTACAGACTGGGATACGGGTTTCCCTACCAAACTCACATGGAGGAGAGAGTTTTGTCACGTGATACAAACAATGCAATTCACATACATCAGATAAATAGTAATGTTTCCTTTTACTTGTGCATAGTGTGCATGTGCTGTGCCTCACACTCTCGTGCGATGTTCTGTGCACACTAGCGTCATAAACCATTCCTACCTAAAACAGTTTGTAATTCTTTGTAAAGCACAGCAACGCTGTAAAAGGTGTCTCTAGTGGCACAGATACCCATTGTAAGCAGCAGTCCTGCCCTGCTTTATGGCCGAGATTCTAGCTATCTGTATAACAGAGCATTCTGTCACAGTGGCACAGATCCTATCTGATCCCCCCATTGTAAGCAGCAGTCCTGCCCTGCTTTATGGCTGAGATTCTAGCTATCTGTATAACAGAGCATTCTGTCACAGTGGCACAGATCCTATCTGATCCCCCCATTGTAAGCAGCAGTCCTGCCCTGCTTTATGGCTGAGATTCTAGCTATCTGTATAACAGAGCATTCTGTCACAGTGGCACAGATCCTATCTGATCCCCCCATTGTAAGCAGCAGTCCTGCCCTGCTTTATGGCTGAGATTCTAGCTATCTGTATAACAGAGCATTCTGTCACAGTGGCACAGATCCTATCTGATCCCCCCCCCCCCCATTGTAAGCAGCAGTCCTGCCCTGCTTTATGGCTGAGATTCTAGCTATCTTGTTATATTTACTGGGTGCAAACCCATTTCCTCCTTAAACCCCAAATGTGTCTTAGTTCTTTAAAAAAAATGCTTTCTGTAAATGACTTACCTCCTAGTGGGCTGGCATTGTGGTATCACTTAGGGTGAGAGGTGCTTGTTCTGTCCAATCAGATTTACCTTTACAAATGTACGAGTGGATTGTCATTTGACTGAAAGGTTTCTTGTTGCTAAACCTGCAAAGCATCACAGATTTCTAGAGCTGCAACCATAAGATCTGTAACCCCCCCCCCCCCCCCCCAGTGATCCCCTTTATTGCTGGAGGAAAGGCTTTTCCCCCACAGTAGCAGAGGTTTAATGCAACTATAGTTTATATAAATACCCCGCTGTGTAGCCCCGGGGGCAGCCATTCCTGCACTGGTACAGCTGGGGTGTTTGCTACAGAAACCCTACTATAGTTTATATAAATACCCTGCACATATACCTTCCCTATCTTTATTTCCTGAAAGCACCTCCAGCATATAGAAAAGCCCCTCCTGGGCTGATGGAGAAGGAAATGCCTCGGGGTAGTGTTGGTTAAAACAAGCCTTTGGGACTGATTTTGTAGGTCCCTACGGTTAGTGAGCATATGACCTGCTGTAACTAATAGTACTTCCCATACTGAGCTCACCCACAGGCAGGCAGAGCTGGTAGATACAACCTTGTTCATAGTTGAGGACATACATCACTTTAATGACATCACAGTTTGGAGGAATGTTTAATATTATGATAGCCATTATAAAAAAAGTTAGTATTTCCAAAATAAGTGCACTTTGACTTAATTCCTAAAGCCATCAGCGGCTCCATCTACTGGTCAGATATGGAATTTGCAGCTAAAAAGAGCCAAAGTCTATGTTTGCGTTATCCTACTGTGCAGTAAAGCCGCCATGGCAAGGTAAATACACACTTCTGTAATATATCACCGAGAGCATTTGTTTAAGGGGATGTTCACCTTTAAATGAACTTTTAGTATGATGTAGGACTATTCTGGGGCAATTTGCAATTGGTCTTCATTTTTGTATTATAATTATTTAGCCTTTTGTTCTGCAGCTATCTGGTTGCTAGGGTCCAATTTAACCTAGCAAACAGACAGGTATATAAATAGAAGAGGAAATAAATAGAAAGATAAGTAACAATAACAATAAAATTGTAGCTTTACAGAGCAACAGATTTTTGGCTGCCGGGGTCAGTGACCCCCATTTGAAAGCTGCAAAGAGTCCGAAGATGAAGGCAAATCATTCAAAAACTAAGACCAATTGAAAAGTTTTCTAAGAATAGGCAATTCTGTCACATACCAAAAGTGAACCCCATTAAATTGGTAGTGCAATGGCTCAACATGTTCTTCTTCTCTTCGACACAAGTCTATATCCTTTCTCCCAGCGCTCAGTGAAGGTTCCCAATCTGCCAGCTTTCCTTTGCTCCAGACACAATGATTCCTGGTATCAGTGCAGGGCTGTGGATACAATGAATATTCACGGGGGGAAATTCCCCTCTCTGTGGCTGTTCTGGTGTTTCTGAAGGCTGCTCTTCTGAGAGAACCGTTTGCCACATTCAGTGCAGGTGAATGGTTTCTCCCCGGTGTGAGTTTTCTGGTGATTGAGAAGGCAGATCTTTTTAAAGAAGCTTTTCCCACAGGCTGCGCATGTAAATGGCTTTTCCCCTGTGTGGATTCTCTGGTGTTTGTTGAGATTACCTTTTAGGGAAAACACTTTCCCACATTCCATGCATGCATAGGGTTTTACCCCCAAGTGGATTTTCTTGTGGCTTTGCAGGTTGCTCTGCACGTTGAAGCTTTTCCCACATTCCACGCATTTGAAAGGCTTTTCTCCTGTGTGAATGTTCTGGTGCCTTCGAAGGTGACAACTCTGAGAGAAGCTTTTCCCACAGTCTGAGCAGGTGTAGGGTTTCTCCCCAGTGTGGATTCTCTGATGAGCATGGAGGCTGCTTTTTCCAGAAAAGCTTTTGCCACATTCTGTACATGGGAACATTTCTTTCTGTGGTTTAACCAAGCGAGGCCTGTGAAGGTTAGATTTATGGCTGTACTGCTTGCCGTCTCCATTCTCCACTGCGGACGAGTTACAAACGTGATAATTACCAGACTGGGTACAGTGATGACTGAGAAGGTCGCTATCGAAAGAGAAGCTTTGCCCACAGGTACAGCAGATGAAGCCCGGTTCTGTACACGCAAAGGCTTTATTTTCTGTGTGAATATTCTGGTGTTTCCAGAGGTTGTGCTTATCGTAGAAACTCTTCCCGCAGTCTGTGCACGTGAATGGTTTTACCCCCGTGTGAATCTGCTCGTGCCTTTGCAGGGTGCCTTTCTGAGAGAAGCATTTGCCACATTCCCCGCAAGAGAACGGTTTCTCCCCCGTGTGCAGCTTCTGGTGGCTGCGGAGGTTGCTCTTATAGAAGAAACTCTTGCCGCACTCGGGGCATTTGAAGCGCCTTTCTGCGCTGTGATTTTTCTGGTGGGTGTAGAGAGTCCTTTTGTGAGAGAACCATTTGCCACATTCCGTACAGGTGAAATGTTTCTTGCCTGTGTGAATGATCTGGTGGTTGACGAGGTTGCTTTTGTGGAAGAAGCTTTTCCCACATTCTGTACATTTGAATCGTCTCTCTCCCGAGTGATTTCTCTGGTGGGCGGTCAGTGTCCTTTTGTGAGAAAAACTCCTCCCACAATCTGTACATTTGAATGGTTTCTCCCTTGTACGGCCCAACTGCTGTCCCACAATCCTTTCTGTTTCTACACATTCCTTATCTGAACCGTTATTTCTCCCATTCTCGGTACACATGTGAGTGAGGAAATCTCTCTTCACAGCAAAGTTTTCTCCACATTTATTGCAAATAAAACCCGACGCTTCAGAACCTGCAGAGTAATTCTCATAATTTGTGCCGGATTCACACTCCAAGTCACTAGGCGTTTTCTCTTGTGTCGACCCCGGCAATACTCCAGCATCTTCTGTCTGCCCATTGGCTGCTTTCAGTGCATCGGAGCAATCACTTGTTCCTTGCCTTGGTGGGCTCTGGTCCCGGTGCCAAAGTCTGGGAGCCTCAGGGTCACTATTATTTCCATTACGGATGCAATTCTCTAAAAGAAAAAAATATGTTAGGACAGTAATTCACTACCATCATAAAGAAAAACATGACATATATCTGTAATATTAGATTATACCACATGGACTTTGCTTAGGAATAAGCCTGTTATTGCACTAATAGACCCATTTTCTGTGGCAGCACAGAAAACAGGCAAAATGCCAACATAATATTTTGCAAGGCCCGTGGAAAGCCCAGAAGTTGTGCAAAATTCCCCCTACACTGTACCTGAGTGAAGCGCCCTAGAAGCTCCCTCTGATAGCAGCTGCCATTTTAGCTTGGTCTTAGTAGCTTCCTGCTGCAGTTATTGCCATTGGAAGCTCAGATTACACATTCCCAAGGGTGGGGGAAGTGAGTTCTTATGCATTCTTATGGGAGGGGGAGAGGAGACTCATGACCCAAACCTGAATGAGCCCTAAAACAGAGGAAGTCTAATACCGAAGAACATGTTCCTAAAAAAGGAGAAAATAAATCCTGTGTTTCTTTTGATTGAGGATTCTGTGAGTACTTATGGCTGTATTTATATAGATCTTTCTGATAAAGCTACTGAGTTTGTACCTTTCCTTCTCCTTAAACTACTGTACAGCAATGTTCTGAGGGCAACAGGGCCCAGTGTACAATAGCTCATTCCTTTTATTTGTAGTGACCATCAGTGATTCCTTCTTGCTGCCTCAGTAGCCGCTATAGGAGTAGTATTCAGACACAGAATAGATGTACAGCTTGTTTTTCTAAACACTTTCCGCGCCCGGGCTCTATAGAACTAAATGGTTCCTGCACAACAGACAAATCACTCACCGGCCCCAGGAACAGAATCCATCTCTCTCTTCAGTACAGTCACATGATCCTCCGTGTCCGACTCCTCATCCTCTGATTTCACTTTATCCTCGGTCTTTAGGGAACCTGACAATGTACAGGGGACGGTGCAGTTAGGTGGGACTGTGACCACATTTTATTGCTATAGTTTACACTGTGTATAGGATAACTTTTTAATTGGCTGAGCAGCATAAACTGAGCACCTCCCCATAATGGCAGATGGAGGCTGCTCAGCTTTCCTTATACAGTTACAGACAAGACGTTGCTTTTTGAGATAGTGGCTGAGCTGGACAAAGGCTCCTTCCCAGAAGGCACGGTGGGAAGTCTGGAAACTGAAAGGTTGGTAATTGGAATCATGAATATATATTATACAGCCATAAGGCAGAGCAAACACTACTTACCCGCATCTGTAAGTGGAACTGCTGAGCTTTCCACTGGGTCCTGATAGTCACAGTCCGGCTCTTCCTCCTTTATCTTTATCTGTAATATTTCTGGATCTGCCTCTGGGAAGCCTGATGGGGAGGAATTACGTGGGTCATATCACATATAAAAGCTCTCAAAGGCAGAATAAGCTCCCAAATTCCAGAGCAATTTTATTTTCTATAAACCCCAAAAAAGCCATTGATGTAAAGGTGCTCAGGGAACTTCTCTAAGCACTTTTGCAATATACATCAATTTTCTATTTTTTTGTGGTATCTAAGATATTTGCAGTTTTAGACTCTGAATACTAGGCTTTTGTCTCTCTGAGAATCAGCAACCCTGGGGTTAACCATCGATACAGGAAATCCACACAAAGTGCATAAATATGGTCATTTGCACTCCAACCTTCATAGACAGCTTTAAAGCCAAAAGCCTGATATAAGGGGAAAAATGCTAATATCCCAGAAACCATTAGAACTAGAAAAAAAAACCATAAAAAAAATAAATATAAGAACAGACACTCACCACTCCCAGATTGTAAGTCCATCTCGTTCTTCACTGAGCTCAGGTTTTCCTTCATTCTAGAATTTCATTTGGGCTCAGTCTCCAAACCTGATGAGACAAGTAATGATGGGGAATGATTACACAGGAGGTTTCTTTCTATAATGCACAAACATGCTGGAAACTTCTCATAGTGACAAATAATAAATTATATTTTATGAGTTGTCAGCAAAATAAAGGTTTTTTCAAAATTAGTGTTTTCTAACCTCTAAAAATGCACGTTTCCTATAACCTTGTGCCTTTATATGGGCACAGAACCCCTCAGTGACTGCTAATATCCTTATCATTTACAGTAGGGGGTACATTATCCCTTATAATACATGAGTGATACTCAGAGTTCCCTGTATAACTCAGCCTGCAGCCTTGTGCCTTTATATGGGGGGCACAGAACCCCTCAGTGACTGCTAATATCCTTATCATTTACAGTAGGGGGTACATTATCCCTTATAATACATGAGTGATAATCAGAGTTCCCTGTATAACTCAGCCTGCAGCCTTGTGCCTTTATCTGGGGGGCACAGAACCCCTCAGTGACTGCTAATATCCTTATCATTTACAGTAGGGGGTACATTATTTAAATTTTTAAATAAAGGGACCATATTGTGTGACAAACAAGAATGTCAGTGAATTATACTCCTCAATATATAAGGAACCCCCAGTCCCACAGCCGCCCCTCTCTATCGGCCCCTGCAGCGGGATTAACCCCCAGTCCCACAGCCGCCCCTCTCTATCAGCCCCTGCAGCGGGATTAACCCCCAGTCCCACAGCCGCCCCTCTCTATCAGCCCCTGCAGCGGGATTAACCCCCAGTCCCACAGCCAGTGCAGGGGAGGAGGAGGAGGAAGAGGAGGAAGAGGAAGAGGAAGAGGAAGAGGAGGAGGAGGAGGGAAAAGCACTTACCCAGTAGCCCAGGCTGGAGATGTGAGTGCAGGGGAGGGACAATGCCAGGGACACAGGGGAGGGAGTTACAGGGACACAGGACACAATCCCCAGCCGGTTCCCCTCACATCTCGGCGCTATTGGGGCCGGTTACACAGAGACTCAGTAGGATAAAGGCCGGACATGCCCAGACGCGGAGGGATACACATGACAGCGCTAGTTGCTGCCGGGAGCAGTGACACGGTTAGCGCACTATCACACACATTTGCCCAGGGAACACAAACTGCAAATCAGCCAGAAAGAAGTTTCGCCCCTGAATCCAAGGTTCCCGCTGGGAGAGCCGGTACCGGTGCCCCGATTCCTTGAATAGAATTTAAGCGGCCAAAGTAGCAATGAATGAGTAACACGGTCCCATCCCGGGCGCCTGAGCTTTCTTCCTACAGAAATTCCAACACAGACTCCTACAAAACAAGTAGTGGGCGTGCCCAAATGCGCAACTTCCGCTTCCGCCGGTAAACACGGGGGCGTGGCTGGCCGAGTAGCGCCGCTATCTGTGCGGTGATTGGTTGTTTAATGAAAGGTGCCCGTATGTTAGTGTGTGTGTGGCTGCTCAGTACCGTATTATCAGTGTGAGGGAAATGGCACCGTGTGAGGGGCGCTACTTTATCCAGCAACCTGCAGGTACGCTTATTTGGCGGCCTATCAAATTGCAGTACAGGAGTAACTTGAAAGCTAAATGCTGATTGGCTGCTATTGATACATAGACTGAAACGATCTGTGTGAGGCGGCGTTATCCTTCCCAGGAGTCATTTTTAGCCATTTCCATCCCCCCCCCCCCACTGCCACCTGAAACCTCCCTTAATTTCTGCATCAAAAATGTTTGGGGCAGTGACAGTGTTGCTGTAGGTACAGCTTTCTGCCTCAGGTTTGTATGAGCGGCTCATATAGATAAGGGACATGCAATCCCTTCATATGGAATAGATCTTAAAGGAGAAGGAGAGTCATTTTACTGCCAATAGATTTGCCACATTAGTGCAGGGTCGGCCCAGACCCAACTCTTGCCGGCGCTCCCTCTGCCTGACAGTTCCTCTCCTGATGGTCCCTGCACCCCCCCATCCCACCCTGCACCCCCCCGTCCCATCCTGCACCCCCCCAGTCCCACCCTGCACCCCCCCAGTCCCATCCTGCACCCCCCAGTCCCATCCTGCACACCCCCCGTCCCATCCTGCACCCCCCAGTCCCATCCTGAACCCCCCCAGTCCCATCCCATCCTGCACCCCCCAGTCCCATCCTGCACCCCCCCGTCCCATCCCACCCTGCACCCCCCCGTCCCATCCTGCACCCCCCAGTCCCACCCTGCACCCCCCCGTCCCATCCTGCACCCCCCCCCCGTCCCACCCTGCACCCCCCCCGTCCCACCCTGCACCCCCCCCGTCCCACCCTGCACCCCCCCCGTCCCACCCTGCACCCCCCGTCCCATCCTGCACCCCCCCGTCCCACCCTTCACCCCCCAGTCCCATCCTGCACACCCCCCGTCCCATCCTGCACCCCCCAGTCCCATCCTGCACCCCCCCAGTCCCATCCTGCACCCCCCCAGTCCCATCCCATCCTGCACCCCCCCAGTCCCATCCCACCCGCACCCCCCCGTCCCATCCTGCACCCCCCCCAGTCCCACCCTGCACCCCCCCCCCGTCCCACCCTGCACCCCCCCCCCGTCCCACCCTGCACCCCCCCCCCGTCCCACCCTGCACCCCCCCCCCGTCCCACCCTGCACCCCCCCCCCCGTCCCATCCTGCAACCCCCCCCCGTCCCATCCTTCACCCCCCCCGTCCCATCCTTCACCCCCCCCGTCCCATCCTTCACCCCCCCCCCGTCCCACCCTGCACCCCCCCGTCCCATCCTGCACCCCCCCCCCGTCCCACCCTGCACCCGTCCCCCGTCCCACCCTGCACCCCCCCAGTCCCACCCTGCACCCCCCAGTCCCATCCTGCACCCCCCAGTCCCACCCTGCACCCCCCAGTCCCATCCTGCACACCCCCCGTCCCATCCTGCACCCCCCAGTCCCATCCTGCACACCCCCCGTCCCATCCTGCACCCCCCAGTCCCATCCTGCACCCCCCCGTCCCATCCCACCCTGCACCCCCCCCGTCCCATCCTGCACCCCCCAGTCCCATCCTGCACCCCCCCGTCCCATCCTGCACCCCCCCAGTCCCATCCTGCAGTAGTGCCACATAGAACAATATGTTTATTCTGCAGAAACCATTCCCATACCTGAGTCACAGCTTTAGAAGCTTTCTCCGTTTGCTTAAAGCAGACATATTGGATAAAGGAAAACCCCTAACCCTGTAGGCAATTATGAATAATATCCGGTGCTGGTTTCCCTTTGGGCTAAACATTAACCCTATCTGTAACAATGGCCCCTTTACTGGAGCTCCCTATAGGAATGTGTGATCTGAGCTATAACCGCTAGAGACTGCAGGCAGGAAGCTACTTAAAATTGCAGCTGCTGTCTTAGGGCTGTGGCAGATGGGGAGACTAGTCTCCCGCAACAAATCTCCGGTGGTATGGCATACGTGACACGCGACCACGTATGCCATCCCACCGCCAATTTACATACTTGCCGGTGGATGGTATTTTGGGGAGATTAGTCGCGGGCGACAAGGGAGATTTGTTGCGGGAGACTAGTCTCCCCATCTGCCACAGCCCTAAGACAGCAGCTGCCATTTTAAGTAGCTTCCTGCCTGCAGTCTCTAGCGGTTATAGCTCAGATCACACATTCCTAAGAGAGGGGGGGGGGGGGGGAGCAGGAGAGAGGAGAGAACTGCACAGATTCTGGGAATTAAGGAGGTTTCTGAGAGAGGAAGTCAGACACTGGAACATCATGTTTACAAAAAAGAAAGAAATCCTGTGTTTCTTTTGATAGAGGACTCAGTGCAGTGTTTCTGTGAGTACTTATGGCTGTATTTACACAGACCTTTCTGATAAAGCTACTGAGTTTGTACCTTTCCTAGCTCCCTTGTTATAAGGCAGTTATAATTAAGAGATTTATTTAAAAAAAAAAAAACACTGTCTGTTTAATCTTTGGGTTTATATTCATATTGTTTGGGTTCCTTTCATTGTTGACATTTCAAGTTTTTCTCCCCACCCTGCATAAAAAGCAAGACTTGCTACATTCACAAACACTATTTACATACAGTACACACTAAAAAAATCCATGGAAAGGGTAGAGCCAAATTCAAGGGTCCGGCCCTGAGATCCAGCTAGCGCCTCTGGGCATCCTCAGCAGGGCATTGATGGTGTCCTTCACTTTTTTACGGTCCTGGTCGGTGAGGCGGAATTTAGCCTCTGTCTGCAGCATTATATCCCTCATTAGATTTCGGGGCAGGGCCTTCTTTCCCCGGGAGCCGTCGATGTTTACGTTCTTAGCCCACTGCTGGTACAGAGGGAAGGGGACGTGGTGCTGGAAGATCATTTGTGCAAAGCGATGGGATTCGTTGTTGGCGCGGCGTGCCAGGTGGGTGAGGGTTTTCTTTGACAAAGGGGCCAGGGGAACGTCCGGCAATTGCTCTCCTATTTTCCAGTTGCCGGCTCCTGACGTTGATGGGGAGCTGCCCTTGGTGCCAGGGAATGGGGTGCTTGAGAGCCAACCCTTACCGGCTTTGCCAACATCATTAGCAGGAGCCGGCGTGGCAGTTACCATCTCATCCCCATCACTGCGTTTAGGTGGTGGAGACAAGGGGGTGCATTCATTTTGCAGCGGCTCAGCGACTTGCTCTTGGCTCTTTGCTTCCTTTTTAATGTTACTCGTCATGGCCTGAGCCACCGCGTCTTTCACAATGTCCCGCATGGAATGGGTCAGCGCCTCCGTGGCAGCTGTCACTGCCTCCGATACAGCCGATTTTACGGTTTCCGAGACAGTGCCCCTGAGAAACTCCAGCTGTTCCTGTAATTCCCTGATCAAGCGCTTGTGCTCCACACAGTCCTGGCAGGCAACTGCGGGGGAGTCAAAGGCACAGAGACTCGACTGCTGCTCGTCAGAGTGCGGCCGTAGTGGGAAGGACTCCTCTCCCAGCAGCATCATGCTCTGTCTCAGGAGACTGCCTGTATCGGGAAGTGCTTCTGTGCGCTGGGCTGCATCTCTCTCATGGGTTCTGCTTGCCACAGCCCTCTCAGGGGTCTGACTGGAAGCAATAAATTGCCCTATGAGGTAGACATCAATAAAACGACACGTCAATACTTACTTACATCACATGTACAGTGCTCGTCCCACTGCAAGCAATCTGCATTCAATGCATGTAAATAACATCATTCTACACGTCATATCTGTTGTAAAGTACCAAAGAATAATCTACTTCCTGTAACCCTTGTTTGTTCATTTATTGTAAAACCTGTCACTATACTGGCACTATACAGTGGACGTTACTAGAGGTTACCACAGAAACAATTTTTGTAGTGCCCAAAAATGTTTCAAAATGGCACCGTCAGCCTGCAGTCATCTGACCAGTCACATTATTGCGTATAGTATAGTAGGAAGTGATCAGATCCTTCTGGGTTAATCCCTGCGATAGGTCCACCCAGCAGTTCCTATGCAAGGGGACAGATAATGTGACAAGTATTTACCATTATACAGCTCTGCTTGTGCAGGGGGGCCGGCAGAAATCTTGCTTGTGATTCGCTACCAGTCTGCAGTACAAAGGGCTAATGGATCTGAAAGAAGACCAATATATCTTCCTCTATATTAAGGCAGTTTATGTAAAGGCAGGCTAAAACTAGACCTAAATCATGGTTTTCCTACAACTGGTTGAAGAAGGGGATGTCCCTTACCCAGCAGCCCCCTAGATTAGTAAAAGAAATCTCTCGGAGGCATGAGGTAGGGCTTGAAACTGACTGCTGTGAGAAAACCAGCTTTCCAATCAGTTGGTGTTTTCACAAGTAGGGCGTTTCCTTGCCAACAAATATGGATCAAGCCCCGCCCCCTGCCAGACACAAGGAAAGAGAGCAGCCCATCATAAAACAATCCTATCTTTGCACTTGACTAAGTATTGAGTGCACATTGGCTTTACACTTCCAAGGGGAAGTCCCAAGAGCAAATTCAACTGTGTATCAAGCCAAGCAGACTAACAGCCACTTCAGCAACAATTCTGCTCACTTACCCCCATCAGTAAGTGGCACTGCTGCACTTTCCATTGGGTCCTGATGATCTTCTGGTTCTTCTTTCTCTGTCTTTATCTGTATTATTTCTGGTTCATTCACTGGGAAACCTGCATATGAGGAACACAGAGTGTCAGTAAGTGTTTAGCTGATAGGACAGGTTGAAGGTTCAGACCCCAAATTATTTTCTGGGTTCCTGGGGTACGTAGGGCAGAACTTACCACAGGTGCGGGATCATACCCTTTCCTGGCAAACCAAGGCTTCCCTAGTAACTATTCATGCCCCGCTTGATAAGTCTGTGCTCCGCTGAGCAAGCATTTAATATAATAAGACAAGTATCTCACCTACTGTAGAAACCGAATCCATTTCCCTCTCTGCTATATGTTCCTTAAAGGTCGACTCTGTGTTCTCCATCTTTACCTTCTGAACAAATTCTAAATGGGACAAAATTTGCAAACATATAAATGATTGCCAAATCCACTAGTAGATTTCTACGAAAGCTGTATGTACAATGTTCAATGTAACATGAACATCCTTATATCTAGGTGTGTTTGCCTTCAATAATTCAGCCAAACCATACGATCCATCATAATAGCGTGTTAATACATTTTAATTTGGGTTGCACTTTGTAGTAAGTTGCTAAAAACTCCAGCCCGGTGTTACTGCCCCACAGGCACAAGCAGGGAGATCCCTAAACTCCAGCCCAGCGTTACTGCCCCACAGGCACAAGCAGGGAGATCCCTAAACTCCAGCCCAGCGTTACTGCCCCACAGGCACAAGCAGGGAGATCCCTAAACTCCAGCCCAGTGTTACTGCCCCACAGGCACAAGCAGGGAGATCCCTAAACTCCAGCCCAGTGTTACTGCCCCACAGGCACAAGCAGGGAGATCCCTAAACTCCAGCCCAGTGTTACTGCCCCACAGGCACAAGCAGGGAGATCCCTAAACTCCAGCCCAGTGTTACTGCCCCACAGGCACAAGCAGGGAGATCCCTAAACTCCAGCCCAGTGTTACTGCCCCACAGGCACAAGCAGGGAGATCCCTAAACTCCAGCCCAGTGTTACTGCCCCACAGGCACAAGCAGGGAGATCCCTAAACTCCAGCCCAGTGTTACTGCCCCACAGGCACAAGCAGGGAGATCCCTAAACTCCAGCCCAGTGTTACTGCCCCACAGGCACAAGCAGGGAGATCCCTAAACTCCAGCCCGGTGTTACTGCCCCACAGGCACAAGCAGGGAGATCCCTAAACTCCAGCCCAGCGTTACTGCCCCACAGGCACAAGCAGGGAGATCCCTAAACTCCAGCCCAGTGTTACTGCCCCACAGGCACAAGCAGGGAGATCCCTAAACTCCAGCCCAGTGTTACTGCCCCACAGGCACAAGCAGGGAGATCCCTAAACTCCAGCCCAGTGTTACTGCCCCACAGGCACAAGCAGGGAGATCCCTAAACTCCAGCCCAGTGAAATCGCTGGCTACTTACCCCCATCAGTAAGTGGGCCTGCTGAGCTTTCCACTTGGTTCAAACGATGTTCTATGTGTGGTTCTTCTGGTTCTGTCTTTATCTGTATTGTTCCCGACTGAGTGGAAAGTGGAAAGCCTACAAGTGAAGAGCAGCATTACCAGAGAAATACAGAGCTTTTATCATTAAAGCCTGATTATTCAATAGCGATGGATTAAAAAAATAAACTCACCATTAACAAAAGGGGAACCCATTTCACAATTTACCGAGTTCAGACGACCCTTACAGTTGGGTTCCTCATTCTCCAATTTCACTTCTAATCTTGGGTCACACCCTAAGAAGAAAAGAAGTGAATGAACAGAAAGCCATAACAATAAAAGCCATAATATTAACAGGAGGCAAGTGTTTAGGATCATTTTCATTAAAGGAGACATATCCTATAAAAATGATGAATGTACCAGGGAATTATACTCCTCTAGATATAGAAGGATTGTGCTTAAAGTTGTGTTTCTGACTGATTTATTGAGAAATTCCCCCAAACCCCACTAGCCCCGCCCATCTGTGCCACTTCCTGCTGGCTGAATTCTCTGGGTGAGCTGGGGAGCCGGCGGCCCTCCGTACCCTGCACTGTAGGATAGGAACCAATCAGCAGCTAGGCTGACCTGATAGGGAACTGAAGCCTGTCTGTGCTCGTGTGACTGCAGGGCTGTGATTGGCTCTCCCCCTCCTACTGTGCTTCTGACAGGGACCATTAGGACACGCCCACCCATCATGTGAAACCCAGACAGGGACCTGAGAGGATCTATAGGGAGCTCCAATAAAGGGGCCATTGTTACAGATAGGGTTAATGTTTAGCCCAAAGGGAAACCAGCACTGGATATTATTCATAATTGCCTACAGGATAAGGTTTTTTTTTTCCATTAATTCAATATGTCTTCTTAAATATTGGTCAAACAATGAAGGTGAATAATAACATCCCTCTGGTATTGGAGCAATAAACCAATGCTATGCAGCGAGTGGTTTATATAAAAGCTCCATACTAAGGAGGTTTGGGTGTTTAAGTTCAAAGTCAGAATTTGTCATCCAAATAAATATTTACTCACCAGAGAGATGTGGCTCCATGTCCGGAGAGATTAGTGCTTCTCTTGCTGTGAGGACATATTTATCCACATCAGAAGTGCCGGAGATCCATGACATGGACTGTCCTGCCTATAGGAAACAGAAGTAACAGACAGTATAATCCCTTCCATGGGAACCACCAACAGGATACTGCACAGTCTTCTGATACTGAGAACCTCTTTACCTGCCTTCTGAGGTGGATAACCGGAATCACAAATGTTCTTCATCTATCAGTCTCTTGAAGGATAATCAGGCACCAGCATCATGGATGCCATACTCTGGCACAACTGGGTTAAAGGAGACATATAGGATTTACTAAAAAAAACTTCTAACCCTGTAGGCAATTATGAATAATATCCGGTGCTGGTTTCCCTTTGGGCTAAACATTAACCCTATCTGTAAAAATGGCCCCTTTATTGGAGCTCCCTATAGATCCTCTCAGGTCCCTGTCTGGGTTTCACATGAGGGGTGGGCGTGTCCTAACGGTCCCTGCCAGAAGCACAGTAGGAGGGGGAGAGCCAATCACAGCCCTGCACTCACACAAGCACAGACAGGCTTAGGTTCCCTATCAGGTCAGCCTGGCTGCTGATTGGTTCCTATCCTACAGTGCCGCCGCCCCCCTGCACATCCTGGGAAAGGAGGCATCATTGGCACAGTATTGTTTCTCACACAATTTGTCATCTTTAATGTCAATGTTATAAAAAGAAAAACCCACCTAAATAAAAAAGCTTCTGATTTATATCAGGCATTGGCCCCTGCAGCAGGATTAACCCCCAGTCCCACAGCCGCCCCTCTCTATCAGCCCCTGCAGCGGGATTAACCCCCAGTCCCACAGCCGCCCCTCTCTATCAGCCCCTGCAGCGGGATTAACCCCCAGTCCCACAGCCGCCCCTCTCTATCAGCCCCTGCAGCGGGATTAACCCCCAGTCCCACAGCCGCCCCTCTCTATCGGCCCCTGCAGCGGGATTAACCCCCAGTCCCACAGCCGCCCCTCTCTATCAGTCCCTACAGCGGGATTAACCCCCAGTCCCACAGCCGCCCCTCTCTATCAGCCCCTGCAGCGGGATTAACCCCCAGTCCCACAGCCGCCCCTCTCTATCGGCCCCTGCAGCGGGATTAACCCCCAGTCCCACAGCCGCCCCTCTCTATCAGCCCCTGCAGCGGGATTAACCCCCAGTCCCACAGCCGCCCCTCTCTATCGGCCCCTGCAGCGGGATTAACCCCCAGTCCCACAGCCGCCCCTCTCTATCAGTCCCTACAGCGGGATTAACCCCCAGTCCCACAGCCGCCCCTCTCTATTGGCCCCTGCAGCGGGATTAACCCCCAGTCCCACAGCCGCCCCTCTCTATCAGTCCCTACAGCGGGATTAACCCCCAGTCCCACAGCCGCCCCTCTCTATTGGCCCCTGCAGCGGGATTAACCCCCAGTCCCACAGCCGCCCCTCTCTATCAGTCCCTACAGCGGGATTAACCCCCAGTCCCACAGCTGCCCCTCTCTATCAGCTCCTGCAGCGGGATTAACCCCCAGTCCCACAGCCGCCCCTCTCTATCAGCCCCTGCAGCGGGATTAACCCCCAGTCCCACAGCCGCCCCTCTCTATCAGCCCCTGCAGCGGGATTAACCCCCAGTCCCACAGCCGCCCCTCTCTATCAGCCCCTGCAGCGGGATTAACCCCCAGTCCCACAGCCGCCCCTCTCTATCGGCCCCTGCAGCGGGATTAACCCCCAGTCCCACAGCCGCCCCTCTCTATCGGCCCCTGCAGCGGGATTAACCCCCAGTCCCACAGCCGCCCCTCTCTATCAGCCCCTGCAGCGGGATTAACCCCCAGTCCCACAGCCGCCCCTCTCTATCAGCCCCTGCAGCGGGATTAACCCCCAGTCCCACAGCCGCCCCTCTCTATCGGCCCCTGCAGCGGGATTAACCCCCAGTCCCACAGACAGTGCAGGGAGGAGGAGGAGGAGGAGGAGGAGGAGGAGGAGGAGGAGGAGGGAAAAGCACTTACCCAGTAGCCCAGGCTGGAGATGTGAGTGCAGGGGAGGGGAATGCCAGGGACACAGGGGAGGGAGTTACAGGACACAATCCCCAGCCTCTCACATCTCATTACTGTGCATGATCAGAATACACATAGCGAGTTACAGATTCATCTTTCTGCCGCAGAACTTCCAGCGTCGCTGCTCTATGACACATCGGAAGCTAATTCATTCCAGCCACTGAACTCAAAGGACCAATCATGTATCCCCTTATCCTCCCTGACACGAACCGCTCCGCCATGTTGTTGGAGGGCATATTCCTCCACACAGCCCCCTAACATTAGCACTTGTACGTTTTAGGTGAAGCCGCATCTCTTTCTTCAGATAATAGTGAAGTTTCCGACTTATCAATCGGGTATTCGGTTTTGGGCTGCGCTCGTAAAGAAAATGCTTTCAAGAAGAAGCGGGTTAGTTATACCGTCACATGACCTTAAATGGGCGGGGCGAACCAGCGAAGGGCGGGGTCATTGATTTGTTGACGCTTATGGGGCCCTAGGTACGGTAGCGCTTTGGGGCTCTCTGAATGGGATACAGAACTTCCCATTGAAGTGAACGTCTTACATAAACTGCTCCGATACTTCCCTTCAGAATCCAACTCTCTGACATTAGGGCTCTGCAAGAAACTGGAGACAAATGACATTTCCACTAATATGAGTGACAGTATATAGTCACTAAATGGCTCATCCACTGCATCATGTGACAGCGCAGGCTCCTCCCACTCAATACTCCAATTTGCAGCAGAGGGTTCTTACTGTGGATAGTAACACAATGGGCCCCATACAGGCAGCTGCAATAATTAAAGACATTGGAAAAAACCCTTTATCCGTGATATGGATTCAGGCGAATAGCGTAAACCGTGAGAGCCCAAATCTGCAGGTTGTTCAATAGCGGCACCTAGTGGGGATTTGCGGTTTCACAGGATAATTCACGGCTTTATTTCCATCGCTGGATCAATACTTTTCTCCACTTTGCACTTGGGAAATGCAGGAAGGAAAGAGAAACTGAGACAGAGAAGGAAAAATAAAAACAATGATCTAGAAGAAAAAAAAAAAAAACAACATACCGGTATATGAAAAAAATGAGTGTACTAAAGGGCTGGTATTACCGATGGGAATCACGCACCTCGCTGGGGGTCTGTCCGAAATCAGCCAAAAGGACCTGCACTCACTAACCCCAAGCCCAGGGGAACCGA
This sequence comes from Xenopus tropicalis, assembly GCF_000004195.4. Lineage (NCBI taxonomy): Eukaryota > Metazoa > Chordata > Amphibia > Anura > Pipidae > Xenopus > Xenopus tropicalis. Next base: position 5,203,356 of record NC_030682.2, read on the forward strand.
TACATCTCTTTGGTCCCATCAGCCTTTTTATGGCCGCGTTGGCCTAGACTGTGTATGAAGAATTTCGGGTCGGGGCTCAACAATTAATAGTATGAGAGAGTAAACTCAAAGCGTTTATATTCTGTGCTGCCCCAAGGGGATGGCAGTAACGGGGTGTAAGTGCCTGGGAAACCCGGGCGGGACAGTTCCTAGGGCAGGGGGGAGAAGGCAGCAATGGGGGGGGGGGGGTGTATTTACTGCATTCGTCTTTGATAGGACTGAGAGGGATTGTTGCCAGGAGACTGGGCAATAACTACCCAATGTACCCGGTGTTACCCACAGCCAATCAGCTCACGCATAATTACAAGTTTTCGCATTAGATACAGTATTAGGCTCTGGCTGAGTAGCGTTACTGGAACAACTAGATTCGTAGCAGCTCTGTCCCCATAAACATTTTTATGTACATTCTCGGTACCAGAGAAACAGCTCCCAAGGGAATATGTGGCGGCTCTGAGAAGAGCCTTTGGGTTTATATCGGTTTATGAGCAGATTCAGCCCCCGAAGCCGTAGAGAGTGCGGCCCTGGCGCTTGAGAGCGTACACCACATCCATGGCGGTAACGGTCTTCCTCTTGGCGTGCTCGGTGTAGGTGACGGCGTCCCGGATGACATTCTCCAGGAAAACCTTGAGGACCCCCCGAGTCTCCTCATAGATGAGGCCAGAGATGCGCTTGACTCCCCCTCTCCGTGCCAGGCGGCGGATGGCGGGCTTGGTGATGCCCTGGATGTTATCCCGCAGTACCTTCCTGTGCCGCTTGGCGCCTCCTTTCCCCAAACCCTTCCCGCCTTTGCCGCGTCCGGACATATCTCTTCCTATTCACCGTACAAGGTAAACTAAAGTATTAGCCCTCCAACGGGCCCTTATATACATATGGACAGAACCTGGGAGGGAACTGAAATGATGGGTGGGGCTAAAATGACGATATAGTAGTTGTGAACATGTATTGGTTATTGAGAATTATAAAAAAAAAAAAAGACCAAATATTGTTTCCCTCCAAAAATGCGGCTTTACTATTGGATTGTTTAAATTGTAGCTTCCTGATACGGTTTTACGTAGACTAGGACTGTGAAATCCGTTGATAGTTATCAATTGCCCGCTAAAATATCCGCGCCCACTGGAATTAAATACAGCGCCACAGGAAAGGGTTGAAATGCAGCTGAATACACTACAGTACAGCAAGTGAGGATCTAGTAATGGCGGTTCCCTGCTCCCCCCTCTCTCAGCGCGTTGTTTAACTCACTGCGTCCCGGACAATATTCACACAGCAACTACAGCCCCAGGCTCCCCCATAATAATCCGTACGGTCAGACACTGCTCTGGGTGTAGGAATCTGCCTCCCTGTGCAAGTCATGTCCTGTGCGGCCTCTAATCGGCTGGAAAGCCCAGACTAGGAGAAAGCTATGGCTGTGGGTAGAAATCACCCTCGGCGTTACTATGGGAGGGTATGAGTAGCAACGCTGTATCCAACCTCACCTACAGCCAATGGGACACTGTATCTATGTCCTGTACAATGGGATCAGCATGTTCTGCATTACAGAAACAGCACAAACATTTCTCCTATTCTATAGATTAGAAACGCGTCCCCCAGTTGTGCCTCCCTATATAAACTGTTTATGGGAACCCGAGCAGGCAAGTCATGTGGGACGTAATGGCCATTAATGGTGCGGATAAACTTAGCTTTATGTTCCACTTATATAAAGGAAATACCCTTAGTAACATCACAGAACAAGTTACAGATCTTATAGGGAGGAGGTGGTGGCTCTGAGAAGAGCCTTTGTGTTGCTGGGAGTAGGGCAGGAGATGGGGCAGCAGTTACTTGGCGCTGGTGTACTTGGTGACAGCCTTGGTGCCCTCGGACACGGCGTGCTTGGCCAGCTCCCCAGGCAGCAGCAGGCGGACCGCGGTCTGGATCTCCCGGGAGGTGATGGTGGAGCGCTTGTTGTAATGAGCCAGGCGGGAGGCTTCCCCTGCGATGCGCTCAAACACATCGTTGACAAAGGAGTTCATGATGCTCATGGCCTTGGAGGAGATGCCGGTATCGGGGTGCACCTGCTTCAGCACCTTGTACACGTAAATGGCGTAACTCTCCTTCCTCGTCTTCCTGCGCTTCTTCCCATCTTTCTTCTGGGTCTTGGTCACCGCTTTCTTGGAGCCTTTCTTCGGGGCTGGAGCGGACTTGGCTGGTTCAGGCATGATCAACTACCCTTACGCTTTCTGATAAACAAGAAAACTGTTCCCTCCGCCTCCCGGGCTGCTGCTTTTATAGCCCTCCCATGCAAATAAGGGAACTCGGAACCTGCGTCTGTAACTGGTCGGTTTGTGTCACATGGCATAAACCCTCCCATCTACAGCTACGGATTGGTGTTCCAGAAAGCGTCTGTGTGATTGGCTGCAATCGAACTTACATGCAAAAAAAAAAAAGGATGAATGCGCTCAGAGCAATTTATTGGCGCTTCCTAAAACCCCACTATGATTGGCTGTACCAGAATTCACCCAATTAGAGAAGAGAGATGTGTCCTGCGCTGCCTACTAAAGCCAGTCCTGGGGGTAGTAATACTACATTCTTCTATTTCTTTGTAGCTGAGTTGTATTGAGGATCATGTCCGGCAGAGGCAAACAAGGCGGCAAGGTTCGGGCTAAGGCCAAGACCCGCTCATCCCGGGCTGGGCTGCAGTTCCCAGTTGGCCGTGTTCACCGCTTGCTGAGGAAAGGCAATTATGCCCAGCGGGTGGGAGCCGGAGCTCCGGTCTATCTGGCCGCAGTACTCGAGTACCTGACCGCTGAGATCCTGGAGTTGGCCGGGAACGCTGCCCGGGATAACAAGAAGACCCGCATCATCCCCAGGCACCTGCAGCTCGCTGTGCGCAACGATGAGGAGCTGAACAAACTGCTCGGAGGGGTGACTATCGCTCAGGGCGGGGTCCTGCCCAACATCCAGTCCGTGCTGCTGCCCAAGAAAGCCGAGAGCTCCAAGGCGGCCAAGGGCAAGTAACGCTCCGAACGACAAGTCAAACTATAAAAAAAACATGCACCCAAAGGCTCTTCTCAGAGCCGCCCACATTATCTAAACACGGCTGTGTGACACATACGGGTAAATCTGACTGCTGATCCGCTCATAAACCCAAAGGCTCCTCTCAGAGCCGCCCATATAGTCACTAAGACAAGTTTGCCGTGTATCTCTTACTATAGTTGGCCTGGGCCATGATGGGGGCCGTCGGGCACTGATAGATTTAGGGGCCTTTGTGCTGCTGGGAGGCTGTGCGGGTTGGATCTAAGCCCTCTCGCTTCGGATCCTGCGGGCCAGCTGGATGTCCTTGGGCATGATGGTGACCCTCTTGGCGTGGATGGCTCCCAGCAGCACAAAGGCTCTTTCAAAGACCCCCCCCCCCCCCTCCCTATAGGGTCTGTAACTGGCACTTTCCCTGCGGATAGAGAGTCGGTGACACGGCTGGAGAGTAGGATTTAGAGCCATATAATAACTGCCACAACACTGGGTGAGGGGATTCTGATATCCGCGGACAAGAAGTTCTTTTTAGCGCATTAATTGCATTTGCCTTGTTGCCGCGCAGGGGGGGTGACTATCCCGGGCGGACTGATACAGTCGCACTGCCGGTAACAGGGAGGGACACAATGTTGCTGTTTGGAGTTCAATAAACCTCATAACGGGAGCTGCAATTGATTTCTGAGTTGGTGAAATAATGTATCGGGGTAAAGGGATCTGAGTGCCCCCCAACTTCTCCTTATTCTCTGATCCCAGGGGAGTCGGATGTTACAGGGAACTGATTTTGAGGGGATTTCTGAATTTGTCATTTTTATGATTTGGGGCTCAGATTATATACAGGGAATATGAATGTGATTCCCAGAGATTAGTGGGAACATTCAGCAAATACGTTTTGAGGTTTGGATTGCGCTTTCCAGTTACTGTATATAATCAGTTATAATGTATCACTTGAACTTTGATTCATATAAAAGAATTATATAAATAAGTGACGTCTCAATCCAATAAAAACCTTTCCTGCTTCCCCTTATACTGTGTGCGCCCAACGGACGCTTTCTTGGCGGGCGATTTAAAACCAGCAGCTGATCTCACTGAACCAATCAGTACAAGTAACCTATGGGCGGGACTTAGTTAATCGACTTGTTTGCGAGGACAATGTATTATTATGCGCTAAACTCCGCCCACCAGCTCAGTTCCCTCTCAGGTCCGTTCCCGTAGGATAAAAGAGAAAGCACGAGCTATTTCCCGTAGACTGTAACGATTAGCGAATATTTGGGATCATGTCTGGACGCGGCAAAGGCGGGAAGGGTTTGGGGAAAGGAGGCGCCAAGCGGCACAGGAAGGTACTGCGGGATAACATCCAGGGCATCACCAAGCCCGCCATCCGCCGCCTGGCACGGAGAGGGGGAGTCAAGCGCATCTCTGGCCTCATCTATGAGGAGACTCGGGGGGTCCTCAAGGTTTTCCTGGAGAATGTCATCCGGGACGCCGTCACCTACACCGAGCACGCCAAGAGGAAGACCGTTACCGCCATGGATGTGGTGTACGCTCTCAAGCGCCAGGGCCGCACTCTCTACGGCTTCGGGGGCTGAATCTGCTCATAAACCGATATAAACCCAAAGGCTCTTCTCAGAGCCGCCACATATTCCCTTGGGAGCTGTTTCTCTGGTACCGAGAATGTACATAAAGATGTTTATGGGGACAGAGCTGCTACGAATCTAGTTGTTCCAGTAACGCTACTCAGCCAGAGCCTAATACTGTATCTAATGCGAAAACTTGTAATTATGCGTGAGCTGATTGGCTGTGGGTAACACCGGGTACATTGGGTAGTTATTGCCCAGTCTCCTGGCAACAATCCCTCTCAGTCCTATCAAAGACGAATGCAGTAAATACACCCCCCCCCCCCCCATTGCTGCCTTCTCCCCCCTGCCCTAGGAACTGTCCCGCCCGGGTTTCCCAGGCACTTACACCCCGTTACTGCCATCCCCTTGGGGCAGCACAGAATATAAACGCTTTGAGTTTACTCTCTCATACTATTAATTGTTGAGCCCCGACCCGAAATTCTTCATACACAGTCTAGGCCAACGCGGCCATAAAAAGGCTGATGGGACCAAAGAGATGTATCGGTTCCCCTGGGCTTGGGGTTAGTGAGTGCAGGTCCTTTTGGCTGATTTCGGACAGACCCCCAGCGAGGTGCGTGATTCCCATCGGTAATACCAGCCCTTTAGTACACTCATTTTTTTCATATACCGGTATGTTGTTTTTTTTTTTTTCTTCTAGATCATTGTTTTTATTTTTCCTTCTCTGTCTCAGTTTCTCTTTCCTTCCTGCATTTCCCAAGTGCAAAGTGGAGAAAAGTATTGATCCAGCGATTTCCTCCCCCAGTTTGATATCACTGACACGTCTGTTTCAGCAGAACTGCCCCAACTGCCCCCAGACTCCAGTAAATCCCAGTTCATTGATCTTTAGGGAAAAGTTTAGACGTATCAACTGTGCATACAGTCCTGCCACTCACTTACAGTGTCGGGCTCATGTTCCCTTCTCCCCGGCACATAAACCCCCAACTGATCAGTCTCCGGCACGGACTCAGAACTAAATGCCCCGCACTCAGTGTGGCCCTTCCCTGAATACTGCAGCCGAGGGCCCAAAGGCCCCTGTACTGTGCTACTTGCCTGGGATTCCCAGTCCCACCCATTCCCTTTATACTCGGATTTATAGAAACGGGGAATCGGCGGCAAAATCCGAATTCTACGGGGAGAATGTGCCCGTTCCCTGGGAGAGGGAACTTACTGTGGCACCTGATCAGCTGCTGATTGTGCGATATTTATACGGTAATTGGAAAATAAATTTTCCAGGCTGGAGAAACACAGAGAAGCGGCGGCGCTACAACACCACCCAATAGGAGGCATACTTGATGTTGCCAGTTGACCAATCAGGGAAAAAAAGGCTGAATATAAGGAGGTTCGGGAGATTCGATCAAAATTACTTTTTGCAAACAGAGTTTGGGTCGAGAATGGCAGAGACTGCAGCTGAGACCGCTCCGGCCCCTCCCCCGGCTGAAGCCGCCAAGAAGGCGGCAGCGGGAGGCGCCAAAGCCAAGAAACCCTCCGGGCCCAGCGCGGCCGAGCTCATCGCGAAAGCCGTGTCCGCCTCTAAGGAGCGCAGCGGGGTGTCCCTGGCCGCTCTCAAGAAGGCTCTGGCTGCCGGAGGCTACGATGTGGAGAGGAACAACAGCCGCCTCAAGCTGGCTCTCAAGGCCTTGGTCACTAAGGGGACTCTCACCCAAGTCAAGGGGAGCGGAGCCTCCGGATCCTTCAAGCTGAACAAGAAGCCGTTGGAGAGTAAGGAGAAGGCGGCCAAGAAGAAGCCAGCGGCGCCCAAAGCCAAGAAACCAGCGGCGGCGGCAAAGAAGGCGCCCAAGTCCCCTAAAAAGCCCAAGAAGGTCTCGGCAGCAGCAAAGAGCCCCAAGAAGGTGAAGAAACCGGCAAAGGCTGCCAAGCCCAAAGCTGCCAAGAGCCCGGCTAAAAAGGCCGCCAAGCCCAAAGCTGCCAAGAGCCCGGCTAAGCCCACCAAGCCTAAGGCTACAAAGAGCCCCGCCAAGGCAGCCAAACCCAAAGCGGCTAAAGCAAAGAAGGCCGCTCCTAAGAAGTAATATGGCCCCGGGGCCCCAGCGCATTGCACCAAAGGCTCTTTTCAGAGCCCCCCACCTCCCCCAGCAAAAGAGCCGGTAACTTCCTCTCACCCAGTGCAGCGGCGATTCCCGCCCAGTTGTGCGATACAGCGCAGCCCCCATAGCAACCCCACTGTTACTATTCCATTGGGCTTAGGTACTGATTGTTACATAGTAATTAGGACCGGGGCGGGGGCAAGAAAAGCCGAAAAAGACCCAAAGCCTTCCCATCCCAACCGAGCAGTTACATTTCCTTACAAATAAATGAGCCTGTAAAAACCGCAACTCCCCGCTAGGTGCCGCTATTGCACAACTCAACTAGCAACCTGGGGCCGCCAAAGCGGTACTGACACCCGTAACGCCCACAGATTCAGCTTTTCCCCCCTAATAGGAAGGCAGGAAACGGGAAGTCCGAGTCCCAAGGCCGCACCAGTGTCACATTGTACAACGAAGCCGCAGCCGCTTTGTGCGCAGCTCACTATTTGCGCTGTTCTGACGCGGAAAGTAGAGGTTATTCTGTACTCGCACATCTATTATTAGCGGGAAAGCGCATTGGGCTCAGCGCTTAAGTATTTCCAGATTGACAGCGGGAAATATCAAAGAACTCATAATCCGTGCTTCATAATAATGGCAGTAACACTAAAATATTAACCTCACGGTACTTTACACTGCAGAAAATGTAATAAGAGAATCATTGCAGCTATAGGTACAGATCTTCTAAAGAGAGTGTGTGGCTCTTAGAAGAGCCTTTGTGTTGCCGGGAGTAGGGCAGGAGATGGGGCAGCAGTTACTTGGCGCTGGTGTACTTGGTGACAGCCTTGGTGCCCTCGGACACGGCGTGCTTGGCCAGCTCCCCAGGCAGCAGCAGGCGGACCGCGGTCTGGATCTCCCGGGAGGTGATGGTGGAGCGCTTGTTGTAATGAGCCAGGCGGGAGGCTTCCCCTGCGATGCGCTCAAACACATCGTTGACAAAGGAGTTCATGATGCTCATGGCCTTGGAGGAGATGCCGGTATCGGGGTGTACCTGCTTCAGCACCTTGTACACGTAAATGGCGTAACTCTCCTTCCTTGTCTTCCTGCGCTTCTTCCCATCTTTCTTCTGGGTCTTGGTCACCGCTTTCTTGGAGCCTTTCTTCGGGGCTGGAGCGGACTTGGCTGGTTCAGGCATGATCAACTACCCTTACGCTTTCTGATAAACGAGAAAACTGTTTCCTCCTCCTCCCGGGCTGCTGCTTTTATAGCCCTCCCATGCAAATAAGGGAACTCGGAACCTGCGTCTGTAACTGGTCGGTTTGTGTCACATGACATAAACCCTCCCATCTACAGCTACGGATTGGTGTTCCAGAAAGCGTCTGTGTGATTGGCTGCAATCGAACTTACATGACAAAAAAAGGATGAATGCGCTTAGAGCAATTTATTGGCGCTTCCTAAAACCCCACTATGATTGGCTGAACCAGAATTCACCCAATTAGAGAAGAGAGGTGTGTCCTGCGCTGCCTACTAAAACCAGTACTGGGAGTAAGAACGCTACATTCTTTTACTTCTTTGTAGCTGAGTTGTATTGGGGATCGTGTCCGGCAGAGGCAAACAAGGCGGCAAGGTTCGGGCTAAGGCCAAGACCCGCTCATCCCGGGCTGGGCTGCAGTTCCCAGTTGGCCGTGTTCACCGCTTGCTGAGGAAAGGCAATTATGCCGAGCGGGTGGGAGCCGGAGCTCCGGTCTATTTGGCCGCAGTACTCGAGTACCTGACCGCTGAGATCCTGGAGTTGGCCGGGAACGCTGCCCGGGATAACAAGAAGACCCGCATCATCCCCAGGCACCTGCAGCTCGCTGTGCGCAACGATGAGGAGCTGAACAAACTGCTCGGAGGGGTGACTATCGCTCAGGGCGGGGTCCTGCCCAACATCCAGTCCGTGCTGCTGCCCAAGAAAGCCGAGAGCTCCAAGCCGGCCAAGGGCAAGTAACGCTCCGAACGATGAACTCTAAGCATCAAATAACCCAAAGGCTCTTCTCAGAGCCACTCACATTATCTAAACACGGCTGTGTGACACATAATATGTAGCAATGAGCCATAATATATTGACTCAGTGTAATATCGTTAAAAGCGCTTGTTGGTTCCTTTTACGACTTCCAAGCGTGTTTTTGTGTTTTCCTAAAGGCCAAATGTATCTTTTCCTGGAGCCATTTACAAAGAACGTAGCAAATGGGGAAAGTCCCAGGGCTCTCCTAATGCTCATGTAACAGCCCAAGATTGTTGGGGTTATGGGAGAAGAGATTCAGTCTGGAGCAATAATTAATGAGCGGCTTTGCTTCAGGAACACTGCTGTATAAATAAGCTGCTGAGCCACTAAGGCTGCCTGGAGAAAAGGCACAGGTTACATAATAGATAAAACACTGTATTCTACATAAGTTATATAACCTGTGCCATTTCTCATTTTGGATGGCTGCTCCCATTGGTAAACAGCAGGGTATTTATATAAACTATAGTAGGGTTTCTGTAGCAAACACCCCAGCTGTACCAGTGCAGGAATGGCTGCCCCCGGGGCTACACAGCGGGGTATTTATATAAACTATAGTAGGGTTTCTGTAGCAAACACCCCAGCTGTACCAGTGCAGGAATGGCTGCCCCCGGGGCTACACAGCGGGGTATTTATATAAACTATAGTAGGGTTTCTGTAGCAAACACCCCAGCTGTACCGGTGCAGGAACGGCTGCCCCCGGGGCTACACAGCGGGGTATTTATATAAACTATAGTAGGGTTTCTGTAGCAAACACCCCAGCTGTACCAGTGCAGGAATGGCTGCCCCCGGGGCTACACAGCGGGGTATTTATATAAACTATAGTAGGGTTTCTGTAGCAAACACCCTAGCTGTACCAGTGCAGGAATGGCTGCCCCCGGGGCTACACAGCGGGGTATTTATATAAACTATAGTAGGGTTTCTGTAGCAAACACCCCAGCTGTACCGGTGCAGGAATGGCTGCCCCCGGGGCTACACAGCGGGGTATTTATATAAACTATAGTAGGGTTTCTGTAGCAAACACCCCAGCTGTACCGGTGCAGGAATGGCCGCCCCCGGGGCTACACAGCGGGGTATTTATATAAACTATAGTAGGGTTTCTGTAGCAAACACCCCAGCTGTACCGGTGCAGGAATGGCCACCCCCGGGGCTACACAGCGGGGTATTTATATAAACTATAGTAGGGTTTCTGTAGCAAACACCCCAGCTGTACCGGTGCAGGAATGGCTGCCCCCGGGGCTACACAGCGGGGTATTTATATAAACTATAGTAGGGTTTCTGTAGCAAACACCCCAGCTGTACCGGTGCAGGAATGGCTGCCCCCGGGGCTACACAGCGGGGTATTTATATAAACTATAGTAGGGTTTCTGTAGCAAACACCCCAGCTGTACCGGTGCAGGAATGGCTGCCCCCGGGGCTACACAGCGGGGTATTTATATAAACTATAGTAGGGTTTCTGTAGCAAACACCCCAGCTGTACCAGTGCAGGAATGGCTGCCCCCGGGGCTACACAGCGGGGTATTTATATAAACTATAGTAGGGTTTCTGTAGCAAACACCCCAGCTGTACCAGTGCAGGAATGGCTGCCCCCGGGGCTACACAGCGGGGTATTTATATAAACTATAGTAGGGTTTCTGTAGCAAACACCCCAGCTGTACCAGTGCAGGAATGGCTGCCCCCGGGGCTACACAGCAGGGTATTTATATAAACTATAGTAGGGTTTCTGTAGCAAACACCCCAGCTGTACCGGTGCAGGAATGGCTGCCCCCGGGGCTACACAGCGGGGTATTTATATAAACTATAGTAGGGAACATTGTGTGAAATAAATAAAGAAGGAATGTGCTTAGCAGTGTTTGAGCTGATTTATTGAAAAATTCCAACAAAACCCCAGTAGCCCCGCCCATCTGTTCCACTTCCTGCTGCCTCCTTTCCCAGGCTGTGCAGGGGGGCCGGCGGCACTGTAGGATAGGAACCAATCAGCAGCTAGGCTGACCTGATAGGGAACTGGCCTGTCTGTGCTTGTGCGAGTGCAGGGCTGTGATTGGCTCTCCCCCTCCTACTGTGCTTTTGGCAGGGACCAATAGGATACGCCCACCCATCACTTGAAACCCAGACAGGGACCTGAGAGGAGTTACAGGAAGCTCCAATGGGATAATTGAATGCCCATGTATAACATTACAAGGAAACTGCAAAACCTCTGTAGCAATATATGGACTGGTGGTTACTATTATTACACTGTGGTGTAGTTGCACCTACTCAGGCTGAGTAAGGGGTATATTTATCATGCTGTGTAAAAGGTGGAGTAAAACATTACTAGCGGTGCTGCTCATAGCAGCCAATCAGATGCTTTGCTTTGGTTTTCTAACTGTTGAAATCTAATTGCTGATTGGTTGCCCTGGGCAACATCACTGGTAATGCTTCACTTCACTTTTTACACAGCCTGATATACACCATAGTGTTGGGTTTCACAGGGTAGAATAAATGCCCTGACTGCCCCCGCTAGGAAGTCTGTGGTAGAAACAGCACTGTGATTAATTTGCTCTCTGATAACTGAGAGGCTCCAATAGCAGAGCAGCACAGAGTTACCGGTGCAAGTCCCTGCTGCTCCTGCCCCACGTGCCCCACGTGCCCAATGTGCTGCTGGGCGATGATGTTCCTTTTCCTCTCAATGGTTCTCTGCAGAGAGTGAATTTGCTGGTGTTTCTTGAGGTTGTTCTTTACAGCGAAAGTCTTGCCACATTCTGTGCACGGGAACGACTTGCGCTTTCGTTCCTTCCCTTCTTCCTTTCGGTGAATTCTCTCGTGGACGTTCAAGTTGCACTTCCTAGAAAAACATTTTCCACACTCGGAACACGTGAAAGGTTTCTCCCCGGTGTGGATCCTCTCGTGGGACGTCAGGCTGTTCTTGGTAGAGAAGCCTTTGCCGCATTCCGTGCAGGTGAATGGTTTCTCCCCGGTGTGGATCATCTGATGTTGCACAAGTGAGTTTTTGGTTAAAAAAGTTCCGCCACATTCTGTGCAGTTAAAAAGGTTCTCCCCCGTGTGGGTTTTATGGTGGTTGAGCAGTTTGCTCTTCTCAGAGTAACTCTTGCCACATTCCGTGCAGGTGAATGGTTTCTCCCCCGTGTGAATCTTTTGGTGTTTGCGGAGCTTGCTCTTCTCGGAGAAGCTTTTGCCACATTCCGTGCAAGCGTAAGGCTTTTCCCCCGTGTGGATTTTGTAGTGGATGTTAAGGTTGCCCCTTAGATAGAAGCCCTTACCGCATTCCGTGCAAGTGAATGGTTTCTCTCCGGTGTGAATCTTCTGATGTCGGTTAAGATCTTTCCTTAGAGAGAATGTTTTATGGCAGTCCTTGCAAGTAAATGGTTTCACCCCTGTGTGCAGCAACTGATGCGTTTTTAGGCTGCATTTATTGTTGTAGTGCTTCCCACACTCGCTGCACGGAAACCGAACCCCCTGCACCTCCTCATTTTTGTGCGGATCCGTGAAATTCTCAGGACAGTCGGCGCAGAGGTGGGCGAGAGGGTCGCTATTCCCGGAGAAGCACCTCCCACATTTTTCACAGATAAAACCAGATGTGTCGGCGCTTGCTGAGCAATCCTCATATCTAGTGCCGTCAGTCAGTGCTGCCCCCGGCAATACTCCAGCCCCCGATAATGGCTCCTTGGCTGCATCCAATGAATCAAAATGATTGCTGGTTTCTGTCAATAACCGCCTCTCGTGCCTTATCAAACATCTGGGGGGGTCGGGGTCCCAACAGTTTCCATCATTTATACAACTCTCTGTAAGAAAAACAGAAAGAGGAGTAGGAATTCTGTCAATCCAAAATCCCTAAATGTGGGGTTTATTTTGCTGAAATTACAGTAAGTAACCTACTTTTATTTAACTATAAGGGGTATATTTATCCAGCTGTGTAAAAAGTGGAGTGAAGCATTACCTGTGATGTTGCTCATAGCAACCAATCAGCAATTAGATTTCAACAGTTAGAAAACCAAAGCAAAGCATCTGATTGGCTGCTATAAGCAACATCACTAATAATATTTTACTCCACTTTTTACACAGTCTGATAAACATACCCCTAAATACACTTCCAATACAAAGTAATTAGGCAATCCCATGATTATATAGTCATTTGTACACAATTGCCCCTGAGAGCAGTATCTGCCATTTTCTGCACTGATGGTCCTGACTAGTTATGAGCGAATCTGTCCTGTTTGGCTTCGCTGAAAAATTCAGGGAGAAGTTAAATGGAGATTAATGCAGTGGGGCCCATGTGGGATTCCTCATTAAAGGGATGCTAAAATCACAATCACAATTACAAACAGGTCCCTGGCTACTTACCCCCATCAGTAAGTGGTGCGGCTGAGCTTTCCATTGGGGTCTGATGGTCCTCAGGGTCCGGTTCTTCCTCCTTTATCTTTATCTGTAATACTTCCAGCTCTGCCCCTGAGGCCAATAAACCAATACAAAAAGCAATTTTCAAAGGCACATTCCTTCTATTTCTAGATTATTATAATACTATATGTCTTTATTTTACCATTCTATTTATCTAATGCTCTGTTATACAGATAGAATAGCTAGAATCTCAGCCATAAAGCAGGGCAGGACTGCTGCTTACAATGGGGGGATCAGATAGGATCTGTGCCACTGTGACAGAATGCTCTGTTATACAGATAGCTAGAATCTCAGCCATAAAGCAGGGCAGGACTGCTGCTTACAATGGGGGGATCAGATAGGATCTGTGCCACTGTGACAGAATGCTCTGTTATACAGATAGCTAGAATCTCAGCCATAAAGCAGGGCAGGACTGCTGCTTACAATGGGGGGATCAGATAGGATCTGTGCCACTGTGACAGAATGCTCTGTTATACAGATAGCTAGAATCTCAGCCATAAAGCAGGGCAGGACTGCTGCTTACAATGGGGGGATCAGATAGGATCTGTGCCACTGTGACAGAATGCTCTGTTATACAGATAGCTAGAATCTCAGCCATAAAGCAGGGCAGGACTGCTGCTTACAATGGGGGGATCAGATAGGATCTGTGCCACTGTGACAGAATGCTCTGTTATACAGATAGCTAGAATCTCAGCCATAAAGCAGGGCAGGACTGCTGCTTACAATGGGGGGGGGGGGGATCAGATAGGATCTGTGCCACTGTGACAGAATGCTCTGTTATACAGATAGCTAGAATCTCAGCCATAAAGCAGGGCAGGACTGCTGCTTACAATGGGGGGATCAGATAGGATCTGTGCCACTGTGATAGAATGCTCTGTTATACTGCAGTGGATATATGTGAACTTTTTCACTGTATCTGTATAAGAAGATGGTTCTAATATCACAGGACAAGTTACTCACCCGCTGCAGGGACTGACTCAGTTTCACACTTTATGGCAGTGATGTGATCCTTTGCGTCTGAGCCTTCATCCTCACATTTAATTTCAGAGACTAAATAGAAAAAATGTAATTTGTATGAATGATGTAAATCAGTAAGTATGAATCAAAGTACTGTAGTCGAGTAATATAGTACTATAAAGTGTAGAAGCAGCAATATAGTATCTGTACATGGGGGTGCAGCAATTGCCAGGCTTCCCTGTGGCTGTGGCAGTGGGCCCCAAGGCAGAGATGGTTCCATGGGGGGAGCACCAGCAGCCAATAACCCCTGGGCCCCCCCCACTCACCCTGCCCTGCAGGCAAATTCCCATCCTGTGTCCCATCCACTTACCCCCATCAGCAAGCGGAACTGCTCTCCTTTCCATTGGGCTCTGATAATAATCAGAGTCTGGTTCTTCCTCCTTTATCTGTAATATTTCCATTTCCTTCTCTCTGAAACCTGCAGAGTGGGATGTAACTTTCATTAAATGAGACATATTTCGTAAAACAACAAGAGTGCCTTATACTCATTAAAGGAGACATATCATATAACAATTTATAGAAGAATTATACTCCTACAGATATAGAAGGATTGTGCTTAAAAAGTTGTGTTTCAGGCTGATTTATTGAGAAATCCCCCCAAATCTCCACTAGCCCCGCCCATCTGTTCCACTTCCTGCTGCCTCCTTTCCCAGGCTGTGCAGGGGGGCGGCGGCACTGTAGGGTAGGAACCAATCAGCAGCTAGGCTGATCTGATAGGGAACTGAAGCCTGTCTGTGCTTGTGTGACTGCAGGGCTGTGATTGGCTCTCCCCCTCCTACTGTGCTTCTGGCAGGGACCGTTAGGACACGCCCACCCCTCATGTGAAACCCAGACAGGGACCTGAGAGGATCTATAGGGAGCTCCAATAAAGGGGCCATTGTTACAGATAGGGTTAATGTTTAGCCCAAAGGGAAACCAGCACCGGATATTATTCATAATTGCCTACAGGGTTAGGGGTTTTCCTTTATCCAATATGTCTCCCTGTATTGTTCTGTACAAATAAAATGAGCTTTGCCCTATAGAATTCTAACTCACCATCAGCAGGAGGGGGATCCGTTTCACGTTTTATAGAGCTCAGACAATCCTCACATTCCGACTCCTCATTCTCCACTTTCACTGCCAACCTTGGCTCCATCTCTAAGGAACAAAAATCAAATAAAGTTTGTGGGATTTGTCTAGTGCAGACATCGTTACTATGGGAACTGCCTCCCAGGGGGGCACAGAGCAGCGGCAGGGGGAGCGCCACTTGCTGGAAAGGGTTACTTTTTACTTCTCATCATAACTTGTGATTCCCCACAAATATACACCGTGAGGCACAGGTAGCCAGGTATGGGTGGGAACATAATTACCGGCCCCGCCTATGGGGCCAACTGCCACTTTTTCTGCACAACTGCAGTTCCAAAATCTTTGCTCAAATAAGTTCTATAGGAAACCCCTCTGATAGGTTTCTCAGTCACTGGGAAAGAAAGAATCCCAGAAAGAGCAAAACCGGATATTCCTGACAGGGTACTGTAAATGGACACAGGGTTAAAGGCTGAAAAAAGCAAATGCACTCACGTGGCTCCATGCTGGAAGGGGGTCGGTCTCCTCTCATTCACATGCAGCTTTCTATTCCCACAGCTAAAGGGCAGAATCACCCGTAAGTCTTATTGGTTTCATACAGGGGTCTCTTCTCTGTGATGCTGAGACTTATTAAGATGAGACTGAACACACAGCAACTGCCAACTCATGTTCTGCACAGGAGACAGTTAAAGGAGACATATTGGATAAATGGGGGGCAACGCTAATTTTGTAGGCAATTATGAATAATATCCGGTGCTGGTTTCCCTTTGGGCTAAACATTAACCCTATCTGTAACAATGGCCCCTTTATTGGAGCTCCCTATAGATCCTCTCAGGTCCCTGTCTGGGTTTCACATGAGGGGTGGGCGTGTCCCAACGGTCCCTGCCAGAAGCACAGTAGGAGGGGGAGAGCCAATCACAGCCCTGCAGTCACACAAGCACAGACAGGCTTCAGTTCCCTATCAGGTCAGCCTAGCTGCTGATTGGTTCCTATCCTACAGTGCAGGGTACGGAGGGCCGCCGGCTCCCCAGCTCATCCAGAGAATTCAGCCAGCAGGAAGTGGAACAGATGGGCGGGGCTAGTGGGGTTTTGTGCGAATTTCTCAATAAATCAGTCTGATACACAACTTTTTAAGCACAATCCTTCTATATCTAGAGGAGTATAATTCATTGGTACATTCATAATTTTTATAGGATATGTCTCCTTTAAAGTCATTTCGTTAGTATTCTGACAGTTAACCCCCAGTCCCACAGCCGCCCCTCTCTATCAGCCCCTGCAGCGGGATTAACCCCCAGTCCCACAGCCGCCCCTCTCTATCAGCCCCTGCAGCGGGATTAACCCCCAGTCCCACAGCCGCCCCTCTCTATCAGCCCCTGCAGCGGGATTAACCCCCAGTCCCACAGCCGCCCCTCTCTATCAGCCCCTGCAGCGGGATTAACCCCCAGTCCCACAGCCCCCCCTCTCTATCAGCCCCTGCAGCGGGATTAACCCCCAGTCCCACAGCCGCCCCTCTCTATCAGCCCCTGCAGCGGGATTAACCCCCAGTCCCACAGCCCCCCCTCTCTATCGGCCCCTGCAGCGGGATTAACCCCCAGTCCCACAGCCGCCCCTCTCTATCAGCCCCTGCAGCGGGATTAACCCCCAGTCCCACAGCCGCCCCTCTCTATCAGCCCCTGCAGCGGGATTAACCCCCAGTCCCACAGCCGCCCCTCTCTATCGGCCCCTGCAGCGGGATTAACCCCCAGTCCCACAGCCACCCCTCTCTATCAGCCCCTGCAGCGGGATTAACCCCCAGTCCCACAGCCGCCCCTCTCTATCAGCCCCTGCAGCGGGATTAACCCCCAGTCCCACAGCCGCCCCTATCAGCCCCTGCAGCGGGATTAACCCCCAGTCCCACAGCCGCCCCTCTCTATCGGCCCCTGCAGCGGGATTAACCCCCAGTCCCACAGCCACCCCTCTCTATCAGCCCCTGCAGCGGGATTAACCCCCAGTCCCACAGCCACCCCTCTCTATCAGCCCCTGCAGCGGGATTAACCCCCAGTCCCACAGCCGCCCCTCTCTATCAGCCCCTGCAGCGGGATTAACCCCCAGTCCCACAGCCGCCCCTCTCTATCGGCCCCTGCAGCGGGATTAACCCCCAGTCCCACAGCCGCCCCTCTCTATCAGCCCCTGCAGCGGGATTAACCCCCAGTCCCACAGCCGCCCCTCTCTATCAGCCCCTGCAGCGGGATTAACCCCCAGTCCCACAGCCGCCCCTCTCTATCAGCCCCTGCAGCGGGATTAACCCCCAGTCCCACAGCCGCCCCTCTCTATCAGCCCCTGCAGCGGGATTAACCCCAGTCCCACAGCCGCCCCTCTCTATCAGCCCCTGCAGCGGGATTAACCCCCAGTCCCACAGCCGCCCCTCTCTATCAGCCCCTGCAGCGGGATTAACCCCCAGTCCCACAGCCGCCCCTATCAGCCCCTGCAGCGGGATTAACCCCCAGTCCCACAGCCGCCCCTCTCTATCAGCCCCTGCAGCGGGATTAACCCCCAGTCCCACAGCCGCCCCTCTCTATCAGCCCCTGCAGCGGGATTAACCCCCAGTCCCACAGCTGCCCCTCTCTATCAGCCCCTGCAGCGGGATTAACCCCCAGTCCCACAGCCGCCCCTCTCTATCAGCCCCTGCAGCGGGATTAACCCCCAGTCCCACAGCCGCCCCTCTCTATCAGCCCCTGCAGCGGGATTAACCCCCAGTCCCACAGCCGCCCCTCTCTATCGGCCCCTGCAGCGGGATTAACCCCCAGTCCCACAGCCGCCCCTCTCTATCAGCCCCTGCAGCGGGATTAACCCCCAGTCCCACAGCCGCCCCTCTCTATCGGCCCCTGCAGCGGGATTAACCCCCAGTCCCACAGCCGCCCCTCTCTATCAGCCCCTGCAGCGGGATTAACCCCCAGTCCCACAGCCGCCCCTCTCTATCAGCCCCTGCAGCAGGATTAACCCCCAGTCCCACAGACAGTGCAGGGAGGAGGAGGAGGAGGAGGGAAAAGCACTTACCCAGTAGCCCAGGCTGGAGATGTGAGTGCAGGGGAGGGACAATGCCAGGGACACAGGGGGGGGAGGGAGTTACAGGGAGTTTCCATGCCCCCTAACAGCTCTCACCGGACTGAGTTGGAAGGGAAGAATCGGCCTCTCTCAGCCCGGCCTTTGGGGGATGCTCGGTCCCCTCCCTATGACACACACGCAGCTTCTCCCTCACACACAGGACCAATAGAAACAAGCGCAGACTATTACTTCCATGGTGTCACGGTTAGAGCGCCGCCATTATATTGGTGGGCACTTATAAACATTGCCATTTACAACTCAGAAAGGTAGAAAAGAAAGGAACCGTTCCCCAATCGCTCAGTATATAAACGCACGTCACTGAGAGAAAGAACACAGAACCGCCTTACAAACGGAACCCTAGTGAAGTATTGCAAGCCGGAATTGAGTGCGCCCCCTTCGGTGGAAGCCGGTACTGCAGGGCCGAATGTATTGCTTATTATACCATCTTTCTGTTACATCTGCCGATACATTCGGATTATATTTATATACATTTTATCACCAATACGATTTTTACACAACATACTGATTAGTGGGATTTTATTAAACATTATTTACATTTTCCTCTTTAAATAAAACCATTTCCCAGCTGAAATGTATTAAAGTTCCCCCTCCTTCCCTTAGTAGATATATTTGCAATCAAAAATCTATTACCTCTTTTTCAGGAAAAATATATCATTTGGTAGGGCAGTTAATTAATTACACTGATATACCCCCCCCCCCCTTGTATTTTAATTTAATTAATGAATTGCCTATCTGTCATACCAGGGGATGCAGGATGTTAACCCTTTCTCTGCTGCTGCCTGAGTAAATAACAGAAACACATTTTAACAGCAGTAGTTGCTACCTGCTTGTTTGCTGGTTTGTACCAGCGCAGAGATATGCACACATTGGGGAAGGGCTTACTGCAGGAGTCCTTTGGCTGCCATGCTGTGTCATAGTTCTCAGTGGGTTAAACATTACTTGGGATTCTTGTCTTGCTAGTTAATACAACTAGTTAAAGGAGACATATCCTATAAAAATTATGAATGTACCAGGGAATTATACTCCTCTAGATATAGAAGGATTGTGCTTAAAGTTGTGTTTCTGACTGATTTATTGAGAAATTCCCCCAAACCCCACTAGCCCCGCCCATCTGTGCCACTTCCTGCTGGCTGAATTCTCTGGGTGAGCTGGGGAGCCGGCGGCCCTCTGTACACTGCACTGTAGGATAGGAACCAATCAGCAGCCACTCTTCATTTCAAACTCGGACAGAGAAGTGAGAGGATCTATAGGGAGCCCCAATAAAGGGGCCATTGTTACAGATAGGGTTAATGTTTAGCCCAAAGGGAAACCAGCACCGGATATTATTCATAATTGCCTACAGGGTTAGGGGTTTCCCATTTATCCAATATGTCTCCTTTAAAGGAGACATATTGGATAAATGGGGGGCAACGCTTATTTTGTAGGCAATTATGAATAATATCCGGTGCTGGTTTCCCTTTGGGCTAAACATTAACCCTATCTGTAACAATGGCCCCTTTATTGGAGCTCCCTATAGATCCTCTCACTTCTCTGTCCGAGTTTGAAATGGAGAGTGGGCGTGTCCAAACGGTCCCTGCCAGAAGCACAGTAGGAGGGGGAGAGCCAATCACAGCCCTGCAGTCACACAAGCACAGACAGGCTTCAGTTCCCTATCAGGTCAGCCTAGCTGCTGATTGGTTCCTATCCTACAGTGCAGGGTACGGAGGGCCGCCGGCTCCCCAGCTCATCCAGAGAATTCAGCCAGCAGGAAGTGGCACAGATGGGCGGGGCTAGTGGGGTTTTTGTGGAATTTCTCAATAAATCAGTCAGAAAGACAACTTTTTAAGCCCAATCCTTCTATATCTAGAGGAGTATAATTCCCTGGTACATTCATAATTTTTATAGGATATGTCTCCTTTAATGCAGTAATTGCCGGGTGTAGCTCAAACACATGTATCCTGCTCTGTTGTGTGGATGTAATACTAACTAAGTTCTACTGTCTTTCTGCTGCGGGATGCTGGAAGTTATAGTTCAAAATGCTGCAGGATAAAAATCCTTCTTATACATACTAAAAATGTCTTAAATTGTGGGCCCATTTGCATTAGCCCCTATAATAACCCATTCCTGGTTATGTGTATCCAAGCTCCCACCAGTACTTACCCAGGGATAGAGCTATAACTCTCTGTACTTGCTGCTTGTGGGCTGCTCTCTTGCCCTTGGATAAGTGAATCCAAGCTTTCCCACGGTGGACAAGAACAAAGACCAGATTAAGGTTATTTTTTTTTTATTGTTATTGTATTAAAGTCTATGGGCAGTGTGAAGCAGGTATACGAAGAATATTCAGTTGCCCCTTCAAACTGCTTTCCCTAAGTCTCCCAACAGGCTCTTTTAATAAAACCATAGGCTCCACCAGTGTGAAAGGGAAGGAAATTATCCATTCAGAATGGATGAAAAAGTCACATAAAAACACACACTATGGGGCACATTCATCAAAGTCAGAATACAAAAAATTTGTATTTTTTCTAAGTTTTGGTACTGTGCGTACTGTGACAATCGTATTTGTCGCAACGAGTACGTATATCAGATTCATTCAGGGTTCGGTATGGTGACTTTCCTTGGGCCGGGTTGGAGCTGCAGAGTGCCATTGAGCCCTATGGGAGACTTTCCTTGGGCCGGGTTGGAGCTGCAGAGTGCCATTGAGCCCTATGGGAGACTTTCCTTGGGCCGGGTTGGAGCTGCAGAGTGCCATTGAGCCCTATGGGAGACTTTCCTTGGGCCGGGTTGGAGCTGCAGAGTGCCATTGAGCCCTATGGGAGGCTTTCCTTGGGCCGGGTTGGAGCTGCAGAGTGCCATTGAGCCCTATGGGAGACTTTCCTTGGGCCGGGTTGGAGCTGCAGAGTGCCATTGAGCCCTATGGGAAGCTTTCCTTGGGCCGGGTTGGAGCTGCAGAGTGCCATTGAGCCCTATGGGAGGCTTTCCTTGGGCCGGGTTGGAGCTGCAGAGTGCAATTGAGCCCTATGGGAGGCTTTCCTTGGGCCGGGTTGGAGCTGCAGAGTGCCATTGAGCCCTATGGGAGACTTTCCTTGGGCCGGGTTGGAGCTGCAGAGTGCCATTGAGCCCTATGGGAGGCTTTCCTTGGGCCGGGTTGGAGCTGCAGAGTGCCATTGAGCCCTATGGGAGACTTTCCTTGGGCCGGGTTGGAGCTGCAGTGTGCCATTGAGCCCTATGGGAGACTTTCCTTGGGCCGGGTTGGAGCTGCAGAGTGCCATTGAGCCCTATGGGAGACTTTCCTTGGGCCGGGTTGGAGCTGCAGAGTGCCATTGAGCCCTATGGGAGGCTTTCCTTGGGACGGGTTGGAGCTGCAGAGTGCCATTGAGCCCTATGGGAGGCTTTCCTTGGGTCGGGTTGGAGCTGCAGAGTGCCATTGAGCCCTATGGGAGACTTTCCTTGGGCTGGGTTGGAGCTGCAGAGTGCCACTGAGCCCTATGGGAGACTTTCCTTGGGCCGGGTTGGAGCGGCAGAGTGCCACTGAGCCCTATGGGAGACTTTCCTTGGGCTGGGTTGGAGCTGCAGAGTGCCATTGAGCCCTATGGGAGACTTTCCTTGGGCTGGGTTGGAGCTGCAGAGTGCCATTGAGCCCTATGGGAGACTTTCCTTGGGCCGGGTTGGAGCTGCAGAGTGCCATTGAGCCCTGTGGGAGGCTTTCCTTGGGTCGGGTTGGAGCTGCAGAGTGCCATTGAGTCCTATGGGAGACTCTCCTCGGGCCAGGTTGGAGCTGCAGAGTGCCACTGAGCCCTATGGGAGACTTTCCTTGGGCCAGGTTGGAGCTGCAGAGTGCCATTGAGCCCTATGGGAGACTTTCCTTGGGCCAGGTTGGAGCTGCAGAGTGCCATTGAGCCCTATGGGAGACTTTCCTTGGGCCGGGTTGGAGCTGCAGAGTGCCATTGAGCCCTATGGGAGACTTTACTTGGGCCGGGTTGGAGCTGCAGAGTGCCATTGAGCCCTATGGGAGACTTTACTTGGGCCGGGTTGGAGCTGCAGAGTGCCATTGAGCCCTATGGGAGGCTTCCAAAATCATACACAGAAGGATCAAAGTCAAAAAGGTTTTCTCGCCGATTGTTCGGATACGAAAATTCACCTTAGTGAATCTGGCCCTATATATATAACACAACATCTATTTGACAAAACATAACAATCCTATATTATTAAAACAAAAATAAGAGTCCAATCTGTGACATTATTAAAACTTGTGAAACAGGGTCAAATAATGAAACAGAACATTAATCGAGAGCCATCTTTTCTGCGAGGTAGTCCAGAGCCCCAGGAAATCCTGTGTATTTATGGTTGGGATCTGGAAAGGCCTTTCGGATTCGCCTGATAGCGCAGGCCGGTATAGGTTTGTGTCCTTCTGCTCCAAGATAGCCGTACAGCCACACCATAAAGGAACGAAAAGCTGTTTTCCGCAAACACCTATTTAAAAAAAATAAATAAAAAAATAAGATAATGAAGGACTGCGATTAAACACATAATGTGCCCCAGCCAGTCCACTAGGGATGAGTAGCAGCTCTCAGCATTATATGCTTGCAATCCCCCATCTTGTCCACAGGCAGTCTGCCCCTAGGTGAACCTGATTGGATGAAAGTGCTTTACACCTTTGAAAGGTGTGTGAAGGCAGAGCAGTGACTGGCTACTTGCACCCCCATTCTGTTCTGGGGTCATTAGGACACACCCACATCTCACAGATGGACCAGAGAGGATCTATGGGAGCCCCAATAAAGAAGTAATTTTTCAAGATAACAGTCCTTTTAAGCATCATGGTCTACATGCTGATGGGGATTAAAAAAAAAAAAACAAAGAAATATGTCCCCTTTATAGGGAAAGTACACATATTCTATGCCAATTAGCAACTGGTCTCCATGTTCAGCAGCTCTTCAGTTTGGAATTTCAGCAGCTATCTGGGTACTAGGGAGCAATTCACCCTAGCAATCAGGCAGTGGTGTGAGACTGGGAGCTGTATGGGAGGGGCCTGAATAGAAAGATAAAGAATAATAATATCATTGTAGCCTCACAAAGTAACACTTGGTTGCTGGGGTCAGTGACCCCCATCTGAAAGCTGGAAAAAGTAAATAATTTTAAAAAATGAATGAAAGCCAAATTTAAAGTTGCTAAAATCAGAACATTCTATAACATTATGAATGTTAACGACCCCTTTAAATTAAACACAATTAGAGATATTTCTTTTTCTTGAACCGTCCGTAATTTTTCAGACGATCTGGTAACATTCCTGTACAATTGATACTGACAGTTCTGTACGGGATGGACATAGATAGCTGCAGATTACAAGAGCCATTGAGTCCTGAGTGCACAAAGTTGTATTTAAGCTTTGGGGATCTAGGCCGCCATGCAGTACATGCACTGGCACTTTGCTTGGCCCCATCCTGACACAGCGTCGGACTGGGCCGTTGGGGGTACCAGGAAAAACCCCGGCGGCACAGATTTGTTCCCCCCCCCCCCCCCCCCCCCCAGGGTGCTCCCGTGATTCTTTATTTCCCTCCCCCGACGCACCGCAGGTAAGTTTCTTTTAGGAGCGCTCAGGGGAGGCGGTCAGAGGCTTCTGCGGGATGGGGGGGGGGGAAGGCGGCGGGGGCCATTGGGGGGTGCAGGGGCCCCTGAGGCAGAAGCCCCCGGTGGGCCCTGCACCCCCCCAGTCTGACCCTGTCCTGACAACAGGAAAGAAAACAGCCCAGAACCAAAAGAGGTTGTAGTTCTGGGAAAGTAATGGAGGGGACTGGATATGTTTACCTGGGGGGAGGAGCTCCTACTAGCATTCAAACAAATAGATCCACCTTTCAATCCAAACTGGATAAACTCTAAAAATAAATATATGTATAGAAGCACCTCATATAGACTCTATGCTTGGGCAGCCGCTTCATCTTGTAATTGATTATCTTGAACCCAGTGTCCACTCTGGCATAGTCCACAACCTGACTGAGAAATGTTGAGTGTGCGGTTATGCAGTGAGCCCCACAAGGAATGAGATCTCGGATCTTCTCAACTGCAGTGCAGCAAAGGTTCTCTGTTTGGGTGTCTATAGGAACACAGTTTCCACAGTTGCACCAATCCACATTCTCAACCCGTTCAGCTGTTTCTTCCGTGTCACCATCTATGCTGCTGCTTTCTGGGCTGTTTGTATTCTCATCCTCCTCTTCATCATCATCTTCATCATCATCATCA
Source organism: Xenopus tropicalis (assembly GCF_000004195.4). Classification (NCBI taxonomy): domain Eukaryota; kingdom Metazoa; phylum Chordata; class Amphibia; order Anura; family Pipidae; genus Xenopus; species Xenopus tropicalis. The sequence goes on from NC_030682.2 coordinate 5,227,871, forward strand.
ACGTCGTTGTCCTCATCACTGGATTCCTGACTACCCGGGCTTTCTGCCCTGTTCATTCTTTGCCTTTGAGGATTAAAGGGGAAGCAGCCAGAAGTAGCAGTCACCGCTGGCCTTTTTCTTAGACGCTCAAGTAAATCCTTTAGCTGTGTGTGGAATAACTAGATATTAGGTCTCATAATCATATTTCAAAAAAATATAGTGCATTAAGTGCATTACAAAATATTATCATTTAATACCTTATCACTTTCAGATGAAGGTCTGCCACCAATGCCTATGTCACTTCCTGCTCCTTGTTGGGGGGAAACAACAGCATTTTAATGTGCCAATAAGTCTGAAAACACATTGTATAACTTAAATCCCTAAACTCCAGCCCGGTGTTACTGCCCCACAGGCACAAGCAGGGAGATCCCTAAACTCCAGCCCAGTGTTACTGCCCCACAGGCACAAGCAGGGAGATCCCTAAACTCCAGCCCGGTGTTACTGCCCCACAGGCACAAGCAGGGAGATCCCTAAACTCCAGCCCAGTGTTACTGCCCCACAGGCACAAGCAGGGAGATCCCTAAACTCCAGCCCAGTGTTACTGCCCCACAGGCACAAGCAGGGAGATCCCTAAACTCCAGCCCAGCGTTACTGCCCCACAGGCACAAGCAGGGAGATCCCTAAACTCCAGCCCAGTGTTACTGCCCCACAGGCACAAGCAGGGAGATCCCTAAACTCCAGCCCGGCGTTACTGCCCCACAGGCACAAGCAGGGAGATCCCTAAACTCCAGCCCAGTGTTACTGCCCCACAGGCACAAGCAGGGAGATCCCTAAACTCCAGCCCAGTGTTACTGCCCCACAGGCACAAGCAGGGAGATCCCTAAACTCCAGCCCAGTGTTACTGCCCCACAGGCACAAGCAGGGAGATCCCTAAACTCCAGCCCAGTGTTACTGCCCCACAGGCACAAGCAGGGAGATCCCTAAACTCCAGCCCAGTGTTACTGCCCCACAGGCACAAGCAGGGAGATCCCTAAACTCCAGCCCAGTGTTACTGCCCCACAGGCACAAGCAGGGAGATCCCTAAACTCCAGCCCAGTGTTACTGCCCCACAGGCACAAGCAGGGAGCCCGGTGTTACTGACAGGAACCCTGGTTACTCACCCCCACCATAGAGTGAAACTGCAGGCGTATCACTTGGGGTCTGGTAATAATCAGGGTCCAGTTCTTCCTCCTTTATGATTACCTGTGTTATTTCTGATTCAGTCACCATGAAATCTGTGTACACAAGGGACAGATGTGCCACTTAAAGTGCTGCCATGGGAAATATTAGCAATAACATAGCGTAATGGGATACATGCACACACATACACCCGCGGAAGGCTGGTTATATCAAACATGTAGTGCTGAGAATGCTGCAATAAAAGTCACTATGGGAAAGTCATAAGCTACTGTGTCTGCTTTCTGGGTTACCTTTTTCTTAATGTGCATACCCTTACCAAGAGATTGCCCCCAGTGCTGGCGATACCTGGAAGTTAGGAGCAGACTCTAACACTGAAATATGTGGGAATTTTCATTACTTACTTATTAATTTGTTGACAGTAGACATGGCTATAAGGACACACTATTCAGTGCCAGTGCCCCATTATACCTTATGGCTGGGAATGTACACTGGCTGTAATATTATAATATATAGAAGCTAATAATACAATGTTTTCCAAGCAAACACTATTGTCCCGGGGAAAATAAACACAAGGGTACGGCCTCACCATGTAGGTATTTATTCGCTATTCTAAAACAGGGATTCAATTCTGCATGAACTTTACATCAACTGCCACAAACAGGGTAATTCCTACAATCCAGCCCAGTATTACAGGAAGAACTTTGGCTACTTACCCCCCTCAGTAAGTGGTTCTGTCCAGCTTTCTATTGGTGACTGATAATATTCCGGATTCTCATTTTCTTCCTTTATTTGTGGTTTGGAAAAACCTGTAAATGCGGAACAGTCAGTGCCATTGGACAACTAGGAATAAGATATATGGTCCCTGAATTGAATGAGATTTTTAAAGTGATGTTATATTGTCCAACTATGGATTTGTAAGAACATTAACTGTGCACTGGGCCTTTTCTTACCATTGTGAATGGAATTTACATGAAAATGTGCCTAAAAATGTGTGTACTCACCATCTGTAAGTGGAACTGCCGAGTTTTCTATTGGTTTTAGTTCCTCCTTCTCTAACTTTATCTGTAATTTTTCTGGTTTTTTCTCTGGAAAACCTGTAAAGAACAGGACAATTCACCGACGAGCCAAGGATCTGCCATCCCCATCGTGACATACCAGACATTGCACAAACAGACATACCAGACTTTCCTGCACCATAGTCAAAAGCTATCCAAACAAATCTTAGCATTTATGGGCAACTTTTACTATAAAAAGACAATTACTTCAATACAAAACTAAAAGGCTCACCATTGATAGGCACAAAATCCACTTCACGCTTTATAGAGGTTAAATGATTCCTAGAGTCCCACTCTTCACCCTCCAACTTCACCTGCAAACTTGATCTAATTTCTAAGGAAAAAAACAAAAAGCTATCATCATAAGAATGCATGTAGGTAAAATATCTCTCCCATAACAGATACAATATATAGAGTATGGATTTTAAAAATGATTATTACTGTTAACATTTTGCATCTTTTAAAATGGTACCTATATTTGGGATCCCCATTGATCTAATGCTCAATGTATAGAAGGAAGTGGGTAACCAATCACAGGTCTACCTTCATACAAGAAAAAATATACCGCAGTGGCCTGTCAGGTCCACATAGCTGCTGATTGGCTGTAGAGAACAGAGCAAAAGCAGCCAGCAGCAACTGAACAAATGAGGGTTACGGGTAAAGATTTTGGAGAGATTTTCAATAAAGCGGTACAGAACGTAATATTTGAAGGCACATTGCTTCCATTTTACAGACAAACACTTGCCCTTGACACTATAAAAAAATTCCTCATGCAGCAGCTTGGTGGAAAGGCCCTGGTCACATAGAGCGTCAGCTCCACTTCTCTGAGCCTGCAGTTCGTAGGCAGGCAGAAAGAAGCAGATCTGCTCTCTTCCGCAGCTCCATATAGCTGCACTGGCAGGCACAGCTACACAGAGTGGAGCCTAAAACGGCTGAAAACACAAAAGCAGGCATTTTAGGGCCAATCTCTACTCCATGTAGCTGCACTGATGAGGAAGATGCGCCTTTCAGAGCTGCAGAAGAGATCCACTAATCTCCACCTGCCTACAATACAAGGCAAGAGAAGCAGAGCCAACACTTTGTTAGATCACGTCCGTAGTCATTGGGCAGCTGATTCCAACACAGGCAAATAGCTACTCACGAGACAAGACGGGCTCCATTTCAGTAATGGGTGGTGCTCCTCCGGCTGTTCTGACTCCGTAGGAGGGACCTTGATCTGCATTCACTGAATATCAGGAAAACATTAGATAAGATGAAAACCAAAAGTACATTAGCCACACAAAGGATTGAGACTTCCAAACTGTCTCAGTGATGTAACTAGTGGCCCAGACCCCCTGTCACCACTCATTGTATGTGCAGCCAAGGGAGCCTGGATACTATCGCACCCCCAGTAGTTACACACAACGAAGCTTTCTGATTAATAGTTTATTTACTGTATGCGGAGATTTGTCCTCATGATGTCAAAACCAAGCGGCCATGATGCTACTCTGCTATGTAACAACACTCACAGAAGTAACCCAAATGCAGCTTTACAAGTCATACATACTAAAAAGTTTGGGTACAACCTGTGAGTGGGTTTTCTATGTTCTGTAAAACGATATTGGTAGGTGCCCCAGGTGTGTATCCAGCACTTCCACACATCCCAAAACTGCCTGCTTACCCATTTTACTACACCAACTCCAAGAGGCATAATCCATTACCCACAGTTTCCGACCCATTCTGGTCCAACTTCCAAAATTTCATAGCTCTCCTATCACTGCAGGATACCCTCCCATCTGCCCCTCTCTATCGGCCCCTGCAGCGGGATTAACCCCCAGTCCCACAGCCGCCCCTCTCTATCAGCCCCTGCAGCGGGATTAACCCCCAGTCCCACAGCCGCCCCTCTCTATCAGCCCCTGCAGCGGGATTAACCCCCAGTCCCACAGCCGCCCCTCTCTATCGGCCCCTGCAGCGGGATTAACCCCCAGTCCCACAGCCGCCCCTCTCTATCAGCCCCTGCAGCGGAATTAACCCCCAGTCCCACAGCCGCCCCTCTCTATCGGCCCCTGCAGCGGGATTAACCCCCAGTCCCACAGCCGCCCCTCTCTATCGGCCCCTGCAGCGGGATTAACCCCCAGTCCCACAGCCGCCCCTCTCTATCGGCCCCTGCAGCGGGATTAACCCCCAGTCCCACAGCCGCCCCTCTCTATCAGCCCCTGCAGCGGGATTAACCCCCAGTCCCACAGCCGTCCCTCTCTATCAGCCCCTGCAGCGGGATTAACCCCCAGTCCCACAGCCGCCCCTCTCTATCGGCCCTGCAGCGGGATTAACCCCCAGTCCCACAGCCGCCCCTCTCTATCGGCCCCTGCAGCGGGATTAACCCCCAGTCCCACAGCCGCCCCTCTCTATCGGCCCCTGCAGCGGGATTAACCCCCAGTCCCACAGCCGCCCCTCTCTATCGGCCCCTGCAGCGGGATTAACCCCCAGTCCCACAGCCGCCCCTCTCTATCGGCCCCTGCAGCGGGATTAACCCCCAGTCCCACAGCCGCCCCTCTCTATCAGCCCCTGCAGCGGGATTAACCCCCAGTCCCACAGCCGCCCCTCTCTATCAGCCCCTGCAGCGGGATTAACCCCCAGTCCCACAGCCGCCCCTCTCTATCAGCCCTGCAGCGGGATTAACCCCCAGTCCCACAGCCGCCCCTCTCTATCAGCCCCTGCAGCGGGATTAACCCCCAGTCCCACAGCCGCCCCTCTCTATCGGCCCCTGCAGCGGGATTAACCCCCAGCCCCACAGCCGCCCCTCTCTATCGGCCCCTGCAGCGGGATTAACCCCCAGTCCCACAGCCGCCCCTCTCTATCAGCCCCTGCAGCGGGATTAACCCCCAGTCCCACAGCCGCCCCTCTCTATCGGCCCCTGCAGCGGGATTAACCCCCAGTCCCACAGCCGCCCCTCTCTATCGGCCCCTGCAGCGGGATTAACCCCCAGTCCCACAGCCGCCCCTCTCTATCGGCCCCTGCAGCGGGATTAACCCCCAGTCCCACAGCCGCCCCTCTCTATCGGCCCCTGCAGCGGGATTAACCCCCAGTCCCACAGCCGCCCCTCTCTATCGGCCCCTGCAGCGGGATTAACCCCCAGTCCCACAGCCGCCCCTCTCTATCGGCCCCTGCAGCGGGATTAACCCCCAGTCCCACAGTCCCCCCTCTCTATCAGCCCCTGCAGCGGGATTAACCCCCAGTCCCACAGCCGCCCCTCTCTATCAGCCCCTGCAGCGGGATCAACCCCCAGTCCCACAGCCGCCCCTCTCTATCAGCCCCTGCAGCGGGATTAACCCCCAGTCCCACAGCCGCCCCTCTCTATCAGCCCCTGCAGCGGGATTAACCCCCAGTCCCACAGCCGCCCCTCTCTATCAGCCCCTGCAGCGGGATCAACCCCCAGTCCCACAGCCGCCCCTCTCTATCAGCCCCTGCAGCGGGATTAACCCCCAGTCCCACAGCCGCCCCTCTCTATCAGCCCCTGCAGCGGGATTAACCCCCAGTCCCACAGCCGCCCCTCTCTATCAGCCCCTGCAGCGGGATTAACCCCCAGTCCCACAGCCGCCCCTCTCTATCAGCCCCTGCAGCGGGATTAACCCCCAGTCCCACAGCCGCCCCTCTCTATCAGCCCCTGCAGCGGGATTAACCCCCAGTCCCACAGCCGCCCCTCTCTATCAGCCCCTGCAGCGGGATTAACCCCCAGTCCCACAGCCGCCCCTCTCTATCGGCCCCTGCAGCGGGATTAACCCCCAGTCCCACAGCCGCCCCTCTCTATCAGCCCCTGCAGCGGGATTAACCCCCAGTCCCACAGCCGCCCCTCTCTATCAGCCCCTGCAGCGGGATTAACCCCCAGTCCCACAGACAGTGCAGGGAGGAGGAGGAGGAGGAGGAGGAGGGAAAAGCACTTACCCAGTAGCCCAGGCTGGAGATGTGAGTGCAGGGGAGGGACAATGCCAGGGACACAGGGGAGGGAGTTACAGGGGCAGCCTGTCCCTCAGTGAGTTTTCCCTCACCTCAGCTCTGTCAGCGATGCAGAACAGTAACTAGCATCCAAAAGCTCCAGAGGGAGGTACCTTTGTCGCGCCTCAGTGACGTAGTTCTGTTTTCCATCAAAGCCGCCCACTGTGGACAAATTAAAAGCTTGCACAGTTCGCACTTCCGGGTCTTCATTAACCTAACGCCGCCATTTTATTGGTGGGCAAACGCTTCTTAAACTTCTTATAGTGGAAGAAAACCTAATGGTGACATGTACAGGTATTTGACACATTTATTAATCATCTTGCTGGGGTTTTTATATTAATTACCTGAGGTACAAGTACATACTAGTCCCGTGTATAACTGACTGAGGCACTATCCCTGCCTCCCAAACTCCTTTCCAGCAGTCAGTATAGGTAATGCATGAATGAGAGGGCGCAGTTATATCTGCGTTATTATTGTTATAGTGAGCCGTATTTATTGTTATAGTGAGCCGTATTTATTGTTATAGTGAGCCGTATTTATTGTTATAGTGAGCCGTATTTATTGTTATAGTGAGCCTCAGAAAAGGGGGAGGAGCTGACATGGAGGGTTTATAAAGGAAGAGCTGAGTCTTGAAGCAACAGCAGGAGTCATTTCTCCTCCAATTCTGCTTATCAGCTGCTGCTACATTGTGTCAGAAGCCAGAATCAGCAGAGCATTAAACAGACAAATACTGCTTCCCAATAGCAAGTACATTTACAAATTAAAAACTATAGAGAGAGTTTATAGTTATAAGCTGCTTAGAATTGTATTATCCTTAGCCAAAGGGGAGGCAGGGCAGAAATATCCAAAGAGAAATGGGACTGATCCAAGATGGTGTCTGTTTATTGGCTGTCAGATGTTTCTGCCCCCCCCCCCCCCCCGCGCATGGCAGTGCCAGTGTAAAAGGATGCGGGCAGCCTCTGGCCTGTCACCATCCCACCCCCCAATGATACTACCCCAACCCTGACGCCACCACCCCACACACAGCCCAGCCTTTGCGTATTCTGTATTTATATCCCTAGTGGGCAGGATGCATGGGTGTGCTCAGGGCCTGAGAGGGTACAACAGGGCCTGCATTAATGCCTAGTACAGGGCTGTGGATGCAAGTCCAAGGTAGGGGCATGCCTGGGGTTGCCACCTCACCCCTTTTAATGTTGACCACATATTAAATCCACATGGCTAATTAGCAATTAATTTAGACAAATGCTGCATATAAATCAGTACAGTCTGCAGAATGCCTCTCAATTACTTGGTAATTAGCCGCAAAAAGTGGGTAGACGTCCTGCCGTAGCTTCCAATGTATTGTGTAGGTACTCATCCACAGGTAGCAGTCCCCGTGCTGGCTGTATATTTTACAATTATAATTACAAGAACCCGGAGAGTACGCTTATTTGCAGTGAAACAGTGTAGATTTATTGAGACATCTTTTTTAGCACTACATGTTTCGGCTAAACAGCCTTCCTCAGGTGCATATAAAAGTGAACATAGCAAAGGAAATAAATACCCTACACCCACCAACAAGTTGCACCAGCTCCACAGTGTGGCCAGGTGTATGAGTTTTCAGGGAAAGAAATTGTACTGCCATCTAGTGGCCTACTAACAATGTAACACCTTAGAAGTAATATATAATTCTTTAGTTAATTCATAGTACGGCAACAATGTATTCAGTATTTGGTAACAGTGTCTACAAACAGTGATTTATATCGTATTCGCAACATTTTATACAAGGAAAGAAAGGCTTCTCCTACCGGACGCCAATTAGGTAGAGAGATAGTTCTTTTCTGAAATAAGTCCATCATGCAAAAGTTCATTGCTGTAAGGATGAAAGGTATATTGTTATAGGAAACATTTAAAGCTTAGGGCCTCATTCATACCCAATGGTTCCAATGTGTCTAATGTATGAATCCATTTTGCCTCGTTTTGTAACAGTAAGCGTGTTCTATCTCCTCCCCTCCTTGGGACCATTACATCCTCTAAGACCAGCCAGCGTAATGTTGCTGATGTATGTTTATGTAAATAGAAATGCTTGCCCACGGGTGTTTGTGTTTTCTTTTTTTCTGGGTCGTAAATGGTTATAGAATATTTATGTTCACGTATTCGTATTTTAACAGGTCTGGCTGTCTGACCTACATACATCTTTCCACATGGGCATTTAAGGGCATATACTACCGATTCAGAGTTACAGGTGTAATACCCTTTAATGGGGATCTTATGTCCCTTGTGTGGGTGTGTTACAGAGTCCCCTTTGATGATAGAGTTGCAATTACCACACCCCAGACATGGAAAGGTACCATGTTTTGGGGGGCCAAAAAAACGGGTTCGTGTCTCTTTGCCCTGAAGGTCTGATTTTACCAGTTTGTCCGCTAAATTACTTCCTCTCTTGTAGGAAAATAATGGTGGCGTTTTACAGAGTCTGACCAATGTTGGGTCTTTTTGTACAATAGACCAATGGTGCAGGATCAGCTTCTCAGGTCGTTTACTTAAAGGGCCATATTGGCTAACGAATGGTATTTGTAACTGTGATGGGGTATTATCTATTTTCTTTTTAAGTAGACTGTTTCTATCAATTTTTTGTACCTCATCTCTCAATTTGCAAAGCATTACCTTATCATATCCTTTCTCTGCAAACTTCTTTATAAGTTTGTTTGCACTCTGTGTGTATCTTAGGTTGTCTGATGCAATGCGTCCTCACAGTTATACACCCACGAGTACCAGTACTTTACCTTTTGCCCAAAATTCACAAAAATTTGGAACACCCACCTGGGCGCCCGATTGTATCAGGGGTAGGATCAATCCTACAACCACTCTCCCAATTTATGGATGTGTATTTACAAGAGATTGTAAAATTCATACCCCAATGCCTTTGTGACACTACTGACTTTCTCTGCAAATTGCAGGACATAGGGCAAATTTCCCCTAACTGGATGCTGTGCACCATAGATGTACAGTCACTATATACATCTATACCACACGAAGAAGGCATGCATTATATTGAAGAAGCATTACTCAATAGTCATACTCCACATTCAATGATATTTTTCCTTATGGAATTATTATCCTTTGTGCTAAAATATAACTACTTCCGTTTTGAAAAGGAGTTTTACGTCCAAGTGCAGGGCACGGCCATGGGCAGTAATCTGGCACCTAGTTATGCCAACATCTTTATGGATTATCTGGAACGTGTACTGATACTCCAGAATCCATTATATAGAGAATCTATACATTGTTATTTCAGATATGTGGACGACATCTTTATAATCTGGAAATCAGGGGAAATACAGTTGAATGAATTTCTTAATTACATTAATTCACAACATGGCTCCATTAAATTTACAGCGGATTACAGCATTGACACTATACACTATCTTGATGTGCAGGTGTCTAATAAAGAGGGGTATATTGTAACTGATCTTTTCTCTAAACCTACGGAGAGAAATAATATCCTCAGACCGGATAGCTATCATACACCAAATACCATCAAGGGGATACCAAAAGGGCAGTTCTTACGCATAAGACGCATTGCATCAGACGACCTAAGATACACACAGAGTGCAAACAAACTTATAAAGAAGTTTGCAGAGAAAGGATATGATAAGGTAATGCTTTGCAAATTGAGAGATGAGGTACAAAAAATTGATAGAAACAGTCTACTTAAAAAGAAAATAGATAATACCCCATCACAGTTACAAATACCATTCGTTAGCCAATATGGCCCTTTAAGTAAACGACCTGAGAAGCTGATCCTGCACCATTGGTCTATTGTACAAAAAGACCCAACATTGGTCAGACTCTGTAAAACGCCACCATTATTTTCCTACAAGAGAGGAAGTAATTTAGCGGACAAACTGGTAAAATCAGACCTTCAGGGCAAAGAGACACGAACCCGTTTTTTTGGCCCCCCAAAACATGGTACCTTTCCATGTCTGGGGTGTGGTAATTGCAACTCTATCATCAAAGGGGACTCTGTAACACACCCACACAAGGGACATAAGATCCCCATTAAAGGGTATTACACCTGTAACTCTGAATCGGTAGTATATGCCCTTAAATGCCCATGTGGAAAGATGTATGTAGGTCAGACAGCCAGACCTGTTAAAATACGAATACGTGAACATAAATATTCTATAACCATTTACGACCCAGAAAAAAAGAAAACACAAACACCCGTGGGCAAGCATTTCTATTTACATAAACATACATCAGCAACATTACGCTGGCTGGTCTTAGAGGATGTAATGGTCCCAAGGAGGGGAGGAGATAGAACACGCTTACTGTTACAAAACGAGGCAAAATGGATTCATACATTAGACACATTGGAACCATTGGGTATGAATGAGGCCCTAAGCTTTAAATGTTTCCTATAACAATATACCTTTCATCCTTACAGCAATGAAATTTTGCATGATGGACTTATTTCAGAAAAGAACTATCTCTCTACCTAATTGGCGTCCGGTAGGAGAAGCCTTTCTTTCCTTGTATAAAATGTTGCGAATACGATATAAATCACTGTTTGTAGACACTGTTACCAAATACTGAATACATTGTTGCCGTACTATGAATTAACTAAAGAATTATATATTACTTCTAAGGTGTTACATTGTTAGTAGGCCACTAGATGGCAGTACAATTTCTTTCCCTGAAAACTCATACACCTGGCCACACTGTGGAGCTGGTGCAACTTGTTGGTGGGTGTAGGGTATTTATTTCCTTTGCTATGTTCACTTTTATATGCACCTGAGGAAGGCTGTTTAGCCGAAACATGTAGTGCTAAAAAAGATGTCTCAATAAATCTACACTGTTTCACTGCAAATAAGCGTACTCTCCGGGTTCTTGTAATTATACTTGGTAATTAGCAATGCAGAATGTGACCAGTATTAAAGTTTTGTTTCGGACTGATTTATTGAGAAATTCCCCCAAACCCCCACTAGCCCCGCCCATCTGTGCCACTTCCTGCTGCCTCCTTTCCCAGGCTGTGCAGGGGGGCAACACTGTAGGATAGGAACCAATCAGCAGCTAGGCTGACCTGATAGGGAACTGAAGCCTGTCTGTGCTTGTGTGAGTGCAGGGCTGTGATTGGCTCTCCCCCTCCTACTGTGCTTCTGGCAGGGACCGTTAGGACACGCCCACCCCTCATGTGAAACCCAGACAGGGACCTGAGAGGATCTATAGGGAGCTCCAATAAAGGGGCCATTGTTACAGATAGGGTTAATGTTTAGCCCAAAGGGAAACCAGCACCGGATATTATTCATAATTGCCTACAGGGTTAGGGGTTTTCCCATTTATCCAATATGTCTCCTTTAATGGGGTGAGGTGGCAACCCTAGGCATGCATGTGGATGGCCATGGGCCTCCTTCTATCAGATGGAACCCCTGGGGTAAGTTTTATTAAGAACAAAAACATGGCACTTCCATCTGTTTTTGCTAGGAATGTAACAATTCTGGATTTGGTTGGGGGTTCCGGCGAATCCTTAGAGCTAAACTACATGTGAGATTTTGATCAGGTTTTCACACAACAGCAAGCAGAAGCATGAGATTTGTAATCTGATCCCCACGGCTGTAATGCAAGTTGGATGGAGACTTTGGTTCATGCATCTCCATCCGACAGACAATGTATTTCAATGGGGAAAAAGTCTGTAAAAGCTTCTGTGTAGTTTGCACCTTAGATTTTACTATCAGCTCAATATTTTTTGACCCAAGGCGATAAGGACAGGGCTGTGCTGCGTCCTGAGGCTTCTCTCTGTATCGAGCACTGTGTATTTCCTCCAAAGAGCAACCCTCTCCCACCTACTATATAAAACTCCACAAGAAGAGGTCACCATGCATCGGGACCAATAGGAAACTGTTACTGCCTTGGTCCAGGAACCAAATAGGGGATTTCCCAAACCGGTAGGGGAGTTGACCGGGTTGGTGGGTTACCACACTGAGGAGTTGCACCCAGGAGCTAGCAGCACACACTTTATTAAATGATTCTAACAGAAGCCATTAGCTGCACACACTTTCTGCAACTACCAAGTCCCTATTTTAGCCAACTCCTACACAGGTCTGAAGCAGTGAGACCTCTAGTGACTGAATCTTCAACTGAAGGTTGAACTGAAGAAGCTGCTCGGATGAGTAGTGAAACACCTTCAATGATTACCAGTTGCTTGAGATTTACTTATACTGGATATACCATGACCTGGATGAATGAAATCCCTCATAGTCATAGGACACACGTGCTACTCATCTGTAACACATGGGCCAGATGGTGGGATTTCTAAAAACCCTACGTGTCCCATAAGGAGACAAACCCCAAGAGTGTCAACGCTTCCGAAGGCCATTATTGTACAATGCAGAGACTGGCATAATGGGAATGCCACATGACACCACATTTAAAAGAGGCTCTTTATTAGTACCTGCTGGTCACTTCCTGTGCTGCCTTTAGGACTGAAGGTCTCCATACATAACGATCTTTCCTGCAACCATTGGGACATTCCCCACATTGATGTGCAAGGCTGAATCTAAAGATATGGAGGTAGAAACAATACGGATTCTACCTCTACCTGCCCATTCAGCCCTAAACGTAGATTTTGCTCGGGGGCCTTCATTGGCGCCTTATCAAAATCTTTTATTGTGCCCAATCAATGAGACGTCCGGTATCCGCAGCCTTTGCAATATCCGTCTCCCCATTAATCTGCCATACACGCACCGAATATCATACGAAACAAGGTTTCATACTATAATATCTGTGCGTGTACGGCCGGCTTTAGGGTCCTCCATCTCATACACATTTTTACTTCACATCATGTTCGTGATGAAATACATTTAGAGTCCAATTAGTAAAAATATAATGCAGAACCTGCCCGTGGATAATGAAACCAGGTCAGGGTTTTCTATATACATGTTACTTACCTACCACAGAAATGGAACCCACCTTGCTCTTTGTTTCAGTGCCGTGACCCTCGGTGTCCGATTCTCCACTCTCTGATTTCACTTTAGGGCGTGTGGGGACCATGGCAGGGGTCCCTTGGGAGGGTGCGTAGCCCCTGCAGTGGCAGCCCTGGTGGGCCCTGCAGTCTGACCCTGCATATCTAGCTCTGAGAATCCTGCTAATAAGGAATAGGAGTAAATTGGGGGCCTAAATAAGACATGTTGGATAAATACGGTCCCTGACTGTGTTTCAAATTAGCGATGGGTGTGTCCTAACTAGAGATCATTCCAAAACATTTTTATAAGCACAATCCATCTATATTTAGGAGTATAATTCACTGGTACATTCTTAATTTTCACATGATATGTCTCCTTTAAATAATATCATATGCTGGGGTTTAAAGGGCACCTGACAGCTTTCAGCACCTTGGACTGCAAGATGCCAGCCAATTAGCAGCTAGGATCTGACAGGAACTGTAGCCATTCTTTGACTGTGTGACTACAGGGCTGTGATTGGCTCCCCCCCTCCTACTGTGCTTCTGGCAGGGACTGTTAGGACACGCCCACCCCTCATGTGAAACCCAGACAGGGACCTGAGAGGATCTATAGGGAGCTCCAATAAAGGGGCCATTTTTATAGATAATTTTATTATCTATAAAAACCGGATGGAGCAGAAACAGGAAGAAACATCTCTTCAATATACTTTAATTACAAAATCTGTACAAGTTTTTATAAACTGTTTACATTTTGTAATTAAAATATACTGTTGAGTGCCGTGCATTGTCCTGCTGTGCTGTGTGCATAAGTACTGCTGTATAAATATATAAAAATACATCTAGAGACCAATACAAACACACACATATATTGCTCAGAGTACAAAGCAGCATTGCTGTTCCTGATTAAAATAGAAGAGCAGTGTGTTTATTTGCAATAAGTGTAGGTTGCGACACAGTATCAGATAATCAGTCTGTGCATCAGGTACATGGAGAGTAGGGCGATTATGTGGCGCAGAAGCAAGGGGGAGCACACAGAATTCTCTGTTCTGCATTAAGGAATATTTGAATCCTGCATTCCCAGTCCTGTAGCACTAAAAAGCCTTGATTTGTACAGAGCCCCCTTTGGATAATATAAATAAAATAGGGTGCAGATTCAGCATGGGGAAAGGGGAAGGAGCTGCCACTAATTCCTAATACAGATGCAGTTTTGGCATCCATAAACTGGCAGGGTGTGCCAGGCTTACTGGGCATGATTCAGTGTCGGACCGGGGCACCAAGGGGCCAACCAGAGAACCCCATATTCAGGGCCCGCCAACTGGACTCCTAAAATGTGCTGAGAAAATCCCTGATATCCCCACATTTCAGAGATTCATCCAAATCGAACTGATTCACATAGACAAGAAGGCACTGTTATTCAAAACAATTTGCCCACGAGATGCTAGTTCACTGGGAAATAGTTTATACATAGGGGTACACTATACTAATTCCAAGTGTTGTGTTTGTTGTGTTATTGCTGTAAGCTGCGTAAGTGCACAGAGCAATACAGGTAGGGTCATTTAGAAATACTGGGCAAATCTGATGGTTGCTACGAGTTACTGCTTTACCGTTGGAAATAAAAAAAAAAACACAGCACCTGGAAAAAAGTGTTAACGCTCTGTGCTATAGAAAGGAAAAAGGTATAATGGATAATGCCTGAAAAACAATAGTTCTCAATGGAAGTGGGAGCTGTAGAATGTAGCAGCTGAAGAGTCTCGGCTGGAAGGTCCCTGGTCACTGGACAGCCTGTAGCAGGAAATGTAGGGAGCAGGGTCAGACTGGGCCGAAGGGACACTGGGAAAAATCCCCCTGTCCCAGACCCAATCCCAGCCTGCCCTGCCCATTGCTCCCCCACTGAGCTCCTCCCCTGATTGTGGCAAAAATAGGTATAAAGTGCACTTGTGGGGGGAGGGGCAGGTGGCGAGGCCCCAGAGGGAGAGTGGGCCCCAGTGTGACTTGCACACCCCAGTCCGACCCTGGTAGGAACCAAACTCCAATCTCTGGATCCATTTCCTACACCAACAATGTCCTGCTGCCCAGTAAGCCTAAAGGCCCAGTAACTA
This sequence comes from Xenopus tropicalis, assembly GCF_000004195.4. Lineage (NCBI taxonomy): Eukaryota > Metazoa > Chordata > Amphibia > Anura > Pipidae > Xenopus > Xenopus tropicalis. Next base: position 5,243,095 of record NC_030682.2, read on the forward strand.
TCAGGAAACAAAAGGGCCCTAAAAGTATTTTCACCTAATCGGCACTTTGTACATTTGGCACCATTTCCAAAAAGCATGATTATTTTTTGTTTTAATTCCTTGCCTCTCCGCCACCACCATTGCCTGCCATGTTCTCCTGTGGGAAGCCACGAGAGGTAACTTGCTGATCTTGTACAATTGCTATTCTCCTCACAAGCAATGTATCATCCAAACAATGTATCATAGCCCTTAGGCTCCGCTGAACAGGCTGGGCGGGGCTTTGACAACAAAGATGGCTGAACACCGCATAGCTGATAAAACACTGCAGTGCAATACAGGGCTTGACAGAAAAGCTTTTTACCTGTACAGGATAGAAATACCCAGCATGTCAGAGTAAATAAAAACAATTCATTCTTGTTGTTACTGGTCCTGTAATGTCCGTCAGTATTGCTCAGTATTATAAATAACGCCTTTCTTCGGACCCCTTGGTGACTGCGACTGTCGCTCATCACACCCAAACTTTCCCAGTACCTAAGTGCTTTCTGCATGAGTCTGTTTGTGCTTTTTGAGGCTGCTCTTTGTAGAAAACCCTTCTCCGCACTCCGGACAGCTGAATGGGTTCTCCCCGTGAAGCTTCTGGTGAGACTGCAGGTTGCTCTTCTTCAAGAAGCGCCTTCCGCATTCGCCGCACTTGAACGGTTTCACCCCCGTGTGCGTTTTCCTGTGGCTGTTGAGGTTGCTCCGCTGAGCAAAGCATTTCCCGCACTCTGTGCACTGGTAGGGTTTTTCCCCGGTGTGCACAAACTCGTGGATCTGCAGAGCATATTTAGTGCTGCAGAACTTGCCACAGAATCGACAGTTGAAGTTTTTGACCTCGGGCTGTTTTTGGCTGACGGCGGTATCCTCGTTCCAGTTGAGTGAGCAGTTGTGGGCAATAAGGTCGCTGGTCACGGAGAAGCATTTGCCACATTTCCCACAGATATATCCCAGTACTTCGGCGGTTCCCAAGGCCTCCCCCTTACTTGTGCCAGACTCGCATTCGGCATTGGTTGAAGCTTTGTGCAGTGCCCCAGGCCCCTGCATTGGATCATTGCCTCTATCCAACATATCTGAGCAAACATCCATATCCGACAAGCTCTTGTGCCTTAGCCAAGGTCTAGGGGCTTCAGAGTCCTGACTTTCCTCGTCATTTAGCCAAGTCACTAACAAAACAAAAGAGACAAGCAACTTCAACCCAAAAATGAATACAATTTATTAGTTATACACAATGCTTTATCTTATGGGCGACCTCATCAGCCTAGGGGATCTTTGCCCCTCATCCCATGAATCGATCACAATTGTTTCCTTCTTATGACTCAGTAATTAAAATGCAATGATTGGTTCAGCCTAATAATGTCCACCTATCCCTATTCTAATAACAAAGTCATTAGAGCAGCCTGAGAAAATCCACATCCAAAGCTTTCCCCATTGATATCTGACCAGAACCAGATCAGGTATTGGTCAAGCAAACTCTAATTTTAACAGTATTTACTTACCCCTATCAGAAAATGCATCTGCCCCACTTCCTTCCACATGATGCCCAGTGGTTCCTGTCCTACTGTGCCGCCGGCCCCCCTGCACAGCCTGGGAAAGAAGGCAGCGGGAAGTGGAACAGATGGGCTTAGCATCTCTTGGGTTAAATAATGCACTGGCACATTGTTTACTCTTGTTTATATATATATAAAGAGAGAGAACTACACAATTAGTTGGTGCTGACCTAGTAATGAAGTCTTTCCTTAGCCTTGCAGCTGTTTCATTGCCTCTGGCTGCTTCCCCAGGCTGTGCAGCCCCTCCCTGAAATCCAGCTACATGGAACAATACATTACTTACCCCCATCGGCACTTCCCATTGGGTTAAGGTGATCTTCGGATTCTGGGGGTTCATCTTTTATTTGGACTTGTATTATTTCAGGTTCAACCTTTGGGACACCTAACGAGAATTGGGAAATGGTGAGCGCCCCCTATCTCTGGGCAGAAAGAAAATATATACATTTTGGGCAAAACATATCTGTTCTACAATGTGTCCCTTTAGTATCTGGATGTGTGTATGTATCTATATGAGCAACACATATACAGTAGATAGCCACATAACGTTCCCCAATAACTTGCTTTGTTGCTTTTATCAAAGTGACCAATCTACCCACTAATCTACCCACTGGCACACAAAAAATAGATGCCCATAAATTGAACCTTTGGTTCTGAAGGTTCACCGGCTACTTACGCCACTGGCTCCCTGTCCCATTTTCACCCTCCTTTTTATGATCCTCGCAGTTTGGTTCCTTTTTCTGCATACTGCTGTGTGAAGTGGCCGAGCCAATGGGAAGCCTACCAATAAAAAGAAGAAGGAGTCATGGGACTGTAATATTATTATTAAACGCAGGGTCGGACTGAGCCTCCGGGTCACCGGGATAATACCTGGTGGGCCCCAGCAGCCCAGAGCCGACTTTGTTGCAGTTTCTCTTTGCCAGCGATGTCCTCCTGATGCGTTTCACATACACACATTCAGGGGAGGACGTCGGGCGGGGAGCCCTGCAGGCGTTAGGGGTGCGCGGGGTCCCAGGGCGGTAATCCCGGTGGGCCCTTCACCCCCCCCACTCCGACCCTGATTAAACATAGCAAAGGTTATGTGAATACGGCCACCTACCTACTCACAAAGTTGGTGAAGACACACTCACTATTTATTTGTAACAAACCAGGGAGCATCTATGGGGAGCTCCAAAAAGGGAGTTATTTTTTTAAAGGAGACATATCCTATAAAAATGATGAATGTACCAGGGAATTATATTCCTCTAGATATAGAAGGATTGTGCTTAAAGTTGTGTTTCTGACTGATTTATTGAGAAATTCCCCAAAACCCCCACTAGCCCCGCCCATCTGTTCCGACGGCACTGTAGGATAGGAACCAATCAGCAGCTAGGCTGACCTGATAGGGAACTGAAGCCTGTCTGTGCTTGTGTGAGTGCAGGGCTGTGATTGGCTCTCCCCATCCTACTGTGCTTCTGGCAGGGACCGTTAGGACACGCCCACCCCTCATGTGAAACCCAGACAGGGACCTGAGAGGATCTATAGGGAGCTCCAATAAAGGGGCCATTGTTACAGACAGGGTTAATGTTTAGCCCAAAGGGAAACCAGCACCGGATATTATTCATAATTGCCTACAGGGTTAGGGGTTTTCCCATTTATCCAATACGTCTCCTTTAAAGGAGACATATTGGATAAATGGGAAAAAAATGTAATTTTGTAGGCAATTATGAATAATATCCGGTGCTGGTTTCCCTTTGGGCTAAACATTAACCCTATCTGTAACAATGGCCCCTTTATTGGAGCTCCCTATAGATCCTCTCAGGTCCCTGTCTGGGTTTCACATGAGGGGTGGGCGTGTCCCTGCCAGAAGCACATTAAGAGGCGGAGAGCCAATCACAGCCCTGCACTCACACAAACACAGACAGGCTTCAGTTCCCTATCAGGTCAGCCTAGCTGCTGATTGGTTCCTATCCTACAGTGCAGGGTACGGAGGGCCGCCGGCTCCCCAGCTCATCCAGAGAATTCAGCCAGCAGGAAGTGGAACGGATGGGCGGGGCTAGTGGGGTTTTTGTGGAATTTCTCAATAAATCAGTCAGAAACACAACTTTTTAAAGCACAATCCTTCTATATCTAGAGGAGTATAATTCATTGGTACATTGTTATTTTTTTGGATATGTCTCCTTTAAGGTATGATCCTTTATATGTCCAAATTTATAACTGGCTCTGTGTATTATTCATCACTGCCTACATGATAAGAAAGATTTTTAAAAACACAGCATTCGCATTTTAATAGAGACAGCAGAATGACAGTTTGCTATGATCCTTGGGGTTTAACGGAGACATATTGGATAAATGGGAAACCCCTAACCCTGTAGGCAATTATGAATAATATCCGGTGCTGGTTTCCCTTTGGGCTAAACATTAACCCTATCTGTAACAATGGCCCCTTTATTGGGGCTCCCTATAGATCCTCTCAGGTCCCTGTCTGGGTTTCACATGAGGGGTGGGCGTGTCCTAACGGTCCCTGCCAGAAGCACAGTAGGATGGGGAGAGCCAATCACAGCCCTGCACTCACACAAGCACAGACAGGCTTCAGTTCCCTATCAGGTCAGCCTAGCTGCTGATTGGTTCCTATCCTACAGTGCCGCCGCCCCCCTGCACAGCCTGGGAAAGGGGGCAGCAGGAAGTGGAACAGATGGGCGGGGCTAGTGGGGGTATTTACAGAAATGTTCAATAAATCAGCCTGAAACACAACTTAAATCCCATTCCTTCTATATTTAGGTGAGTACAAGTCATTGTTACAATATTGTTTTTCAATATGTCCCCTTTCAGCCCAGGGGAAGAAGGTATCTAACCCAGTGCTCTAACAGCCTTTATTAAAGGGATAGGAGCCAATAGAGGGGTTGCTCTGTATCCCAGGGTGCAGTGTGGGAAGGAGACAGAGTTTATATACACCCTGTTTGGGACACATATAATTATATATATAAGGGGCCAAGGCTTGGGCATGCCACAAATTATAAGCCAAGTCCCCTAGGGTGGAACGAGTAACCTACCGTACCTACCGCTCTGGCACATAGGAAGGAAGTGCAAAGCATCAGGAAATGATTCCGTGTAGGTACCGAACAACCTATAATGTTGGGTTCCCAAGGAGCATGGCGACATCTAGCGATCATATTTGGGAATTGCTAATAGCGCCACTTTGGGAACACAACTAACAGTGACCTCTAGCGGTGGATTGTGAGAATTGAAAATGCACGGCAGCCGATCCCGCCCAAAACCGTCTCCGAACTGGTCCAGCGCTTGTCAATCAGCCACCAACCAGCGCTAAGGGCCCGCCTACAGGGGGCAGAGGGCGGGGGCAGAGCAATGGGTTCATAGTATTTCCACCTCAGGGCGATGGGGCACACACGGCAGCACCCCTGTACTCAAAGGTTGGACCCCCCCTGATTTTACCGTTCCCCCCACACACACAAATGTGTCCCTCAGCCGTATTGTTCGAGCCCCTCCCCCCACACTCCCTGCAGCTCCCCCGGCGCTTTATTGAGGGAGTGGAAACAATTGCCAAAGTGCTTTTAACCAACTAAATAGTAACAGTGCCCAGGCGGTGTGAGCGCTACCGGCAAATCCTGCCCCCGCACTCACGGCTCAGGTTCCACTGTAACCCCCCCCCCCCCAGATTTATTATATTGTATAGCCACGTGACAGGAATTTGGCGCAATGGCGGCGGCACGCCCACCTAGTGACGCCACAGAAGCGAAAGTAAGCCTTCATTTGATTGGCTCTCTGAATGTGAATTGATCCAAACTGACCGAATTGTGGAGAAAGTTGCACGTCCCTCCCCCAGGGAAGGCTGGAAGCACCGCCCACCGATACACAGATACAGCCTGAATAGAGCAGTGAGGGGCCGGCTGGGGATTGTGTCCTGTGTCCCTGTAACTCCCTCCCCTGTGTCCCTGGCATTGTCCCTCCCCTGCACTCACATCTCCAGCCTGGGCTACTGGGTAAGTGCTTTTCCCTCCTCCTCCTCCTCCTCCTCCTCCTCCCTGCACTGTCTGTGGGACTGGGGGTTAATCCCGCTGCAGGGGCTGATAGAGAGGGGCGGCTGTGGGACTGGGGGTTAATCCCGCTGCAGGGGCTGATAGAGAGGGGCGGCTGTGGGACTGGGGGTTAATCCCGCTGCAGGGGCTGATAGAGAGGGGCGGCTGTGGGACTGGGGGTTAATCCCGCTGCAGGGGCTGATAGAGAGGGGCGGCTGTGGGACTGGGGGTTAATCCCGCTGCAGGGGCCGATAGAGAGGGGCGGCTGTGGGACTGGGGGTTAATCCCGCTGCAGGGGCTGATAGAGAGGGGCGGCTGTGGGACTGGGGGTTAATCCCGCTGCAGGGGCCGATAGAGAGGGGCGGCTGTGGGACTGGGGGTTAATCCCGCTGCAGGGGCCGATAGAGAGGGGCGGCTGTGGGACTGGGGGTTAATCCCGCTGCAGGGGCTGATAGAGAGGGGCGGCTGTGGGACTGGGGGTTAATCCCGCTGCAGGGGCTGATAGAGAGGGGCGGCTGTGGGACTGGGGGTTAATCCCGCTGCAGGGGCTGATAGAGAGGGGCGGCTGTGGGACTGGGGGTTAATCCCGCTGCAGGGGCCGATAGAGAGGGGCGGCTGTGGGACTGGGGGTTAATCCCGCTGCAGGGGCCGATAGAGAGGGGCGGCTGTGGGACTGGGGGTTAATCCCGCTGCAGGGGCCGATAGAGAGGGGCGGCTGTGGGACTGGGGGTTAATCCCGCTGCAGGGGCTGATAGAGAGGGGCGGCTGTGGGACTGGGGGTTAATCCCGCTGCAGGGGCTGATAGAGAGGGGCGGCTGTGGGACTGGGGGTTAATCCCGCTGCAGGGGCTGATAGAGAGGGGCGGCTGTGGGACTGGGGGTTAATCCCGCTGCAGGGGCTGATAGAGAGGGGCGGCTGTGGGACTGGGGGTTAATCCCGCTGCAGGGGCTGATAGAGAGGGGCGGCTGTGGGACTGGGGGTTAATCCCGCTGCAGGGGCTGATAGAGAGAGGCGGCTGTGGGACTGGGGGTTAATCCCGCTGCAGGGGCTGATAGAGAGGGGCGGCTGTGGGACTGGGGGTTAATCCCGCTGCAGGGGCTGATAGAGAGGGGCGGCTGTGGGACTGGGGGTTAATCCCGCTGCAGGGGCTGATAGAGAGGGGCGGCTGTGGGACTGGGGGTTAATCCCGCTGCAGGGGCTGATAGAGAGGGGCGGCTGTGGGACTGGGGGTTAATCCCGCTGCAGGGCTGATAGAGAGGGGCGGCTGTGGGACTGGGGGTTAATCCCGCTGCAGGGGCTGATAGAGAGGGGCGGCTGTGGGACTGGGGGTTAATCCCGCTGCAGGGGCCGATAGAGAGGGGCGGCTGTGGGACTGGGGGTTAATCCCGCTGCAGGGGCCGATAGAGAGGGGCGGCTGTGGGACTGGGGGTTAATCCCGCTGCAGGGGCTGATAGAGAGGGGCAGTTTACTGATTGGATAAACCCCTCCCTGTACAACATGTATTTATTGCACTAATATCAGAGGGGGGGCTCCAGCGCAGCCCCACAGGCAGCTTTATATACATGACTTTTCTTTCTCTTTCTGCAGGGATTTATCCAGGGAGAATGGACGTGAAAGTGGAGAATGAAGAGAACCATCTGCCCACAATAAAGATGGAAGTAGATTCAGTTTTTGCGGATAGTAAGTCTTGTTATACAGTGGGGATCTCACTGGGGAGATATTCAGGGATTATTGGAAGGGTTGGTTGGTGCAGGGGGGGAGTCCCAGTAACCTGTTTCCAGTCTCCCATTACTCAGAGTCAGAGATTACGCAGATTCAGATAAAAGAGGAATGGGACTCTGATGACTGTGAGGACTCCAGGCCGGATTTCCCAGTTCCACTTACTGATGAAGGTAAGTAGCCAGAGTGCGGCGGTAACTATATATGTCACATGACATTACGGCTTAGTATTGGTGTATGTGAATACATAGAAATCCATGTGATTGGAATGTTTTAAAGGGCTGCTATTTATCCATCTCCCAGTCTGAACCCTGTTAACTTTTAGTTTGTTATAGAATGGCTAATTCTAAGCAGCTTTTCAATTGGTCTTCATTTTTTCTTTTTTTTTATAGTTTTTGAATTATTTGCTTTCTTCCCCCTGACTCTCTTCAGCTTTCAAGTGGGGGGGGGGGGGGGGGGGGGTCACTGATCCTGGCGTCCAAAAGACAAATGCTCTATGAGGCTACAATTTTATTGGCATTGCTACTTTTTGTATTGCTCATTTTTATATTAAAGGAGACATATTGGATAAATGGGAAAACCCTAATTTTGTAGGCAATTATGAATAATATCCGGTGCTGGTTTCCCTTTGGGCTAAACATTAACCCTATCTGTAACAATGGCCCCTTTATTGGAGCTCCCTATAGATCCTCTCAGGTCCCTGTCTGGGTTTCACATGAGGGGTGGGCGTGTCCTAACAGTCCCTGCCAGAAGCACAGTAGGAGGGGGAGAGCCAATCACAGCCCTGCACTCACACAAGCACAGACAGGCTTCAGTTCCCTATCAGGTCAGCCTAGCTGCTGATTGGTTCCTATCCTACAGTGCCACCGCCCCCCTGCACAGCCTGGGAAAGGAGGCAGCAGGAAGTGGAACAGATGGGCGGGGCTAGTGGGGTTTGGGGGAATTTCTCAATAAATCAGTCAGAAACACAACTTTAAGCACAATCCTTCTATATCTAGAGGAGTATAATTCCCTGGCACATTCATCATTTTTATAGGATATGTCTCCTTTAAAACCGTCTCCTAAAAATCAGTAACTGGTTGCTAAGGTAATTTGGACCCTAGCAACCAAATAGCTGCTGAAATTCCAAACTGGAGAGCTGGTGAATATAAAGCTGAGTAACCCACAAATAATAAAAAAATTAAGACCAACTGCAAATTGTCTCAGTATATTACTCTCTACATTATACTAAACGTTAATCTAAAGGCGAACAACCCCCTTTAACCCAGTAGTTGCCAAACTACAACAGGACTTCTTTTCCATATAAACAGACCTTTATTTAACTCTGCAGTCTTCCCTGCAGTTGGCCCTTTCAGGGGGGGATTATATGAAGCAGTTTTGCAGGTTTGTAGCCGACTTTTTTTTTAGTAAATGTTATATTTTCTTTTTCTCAGGGTCCCCGGGGATTTGGCAGAGGGAAGTGAAAGCAGAGAATGAAGCACTTCGTCTCGGGCAGATGAACCTCAGCGCTGAGGGGGATCCCAGTAAGTACAGGAACCATCTGTTTATATAAAGGCAGTGCCAGTTCCCTCACCCCTGTCACAGAGCTTGGAAAGGAAAGCAGAGAGTAATGTCAGTAATGTGTTGTTATAGACACAAAGTGTGCAGCGCTGTACCTGCTCCGTATCGGCTTCAGCTGCACGTGCTCAGTGGGGAAGCTTTAGTGGCACGAGATGGAGCCTTTCCGCCCTGCTGCGCTGCTCTGTTTTCTTCCATCAGGCAAAGAAAATTGTGTGAATTTTGGGGTGTCTAGAAATTCTACTTTTATGCAAGGTTTTCATTATCCATGGAAATGGGAAAACCCCTAACCCTGTAGGCAATTATGAATAATACCCGGTGCTGGTTTCCCTTTGGGCTAAACATTAACCCTATCTGTAACAATGGCCCCTTTATTGGAGCTCCCTATAGATCCTCTCAGGTCCCTGTCTGGGTTTCACATGAGGGGTGGGCGTGTCCTAACGGTCCCTGCCAGAAGCACAGTAGGAGGGGGAGAGCCAATCACAGCCCTGCAGTCACACAAGCACAGACAGGCTTCAGTTCCCTATCAGGTCAGCCTAGCTGCTGATTGGTTCCTATCCTACAGTGCCGCCGCCCCCCTGCACAGCCTGGGAAAGGAGGCAGCAGGAAGTGGAATAGATGGGCGGGGCTAGTGGGGTTTTGGAGAAAGTGTAAATAAATCAGCTTGAACACTACTGTTTAAAGTCAATTCCTTCTGTATTTATATGAGTACAATTCATTGGCACAATATTGTTTTTCACACAATATGTCCCCTTTTAATTCTGCTTCAGAGTAATGGGAAATAAGTAGGGATGAACCAAATCCACAATCTTCGGATCCAGCCGAACCCTGAATCCTTTGCATACGCAACTATTTGCCCAAATATTTAGCAAATTAGTATAAAGAAGGGTTAAATAGAACGGTGTGCAAAGCGCATGGGAAAACATTTTTTTACTTCCGTGTTTGTGACCAAACGTCACATGATTCTAAGGATTCGCCCGAATCTAAATCCTGCCGAGAAATCCTGAACCAAATTCTGAATTCAGTGAATCCCTAGAAATGAGAAAATGCCGTTTTGAAAAAAAAAAATATATATATATATATTTATTCCTTCTACTTTTTTCTTCATCTTCTCCTAGAAACCAAGGAGGGAAATTTGTCTTCTGAAACTCAAAGCCCTTTAATGAACTCACAAGTGCCAGAAAGCGATGACCCGTGTGATGCTGCGAATACAACCCAGGGGCGGCTGCACGAAGGGGACGTGTCGTCGGGTTTTATCTGCGGTCACTGTGGGGTGGTCTGCTCTGAAAACGGGGATCTAGGCTCGCACCGATGCACCCAGCCTTGCACTGAGGAGAAACCCACGGCACAGAAACCTTTTCCCTGCCCCGAGTGTGGGAAACAATATGGCAGCAAGCGGAGTCTGCAAACCCACCAGCTGAGTCACACCGGGGAGCGGCCCTTCTCCTGCGCAGAATGTGGCAAAAGCTTCACAAGGAAATACAAACTCGTGAGGCACCAGATGATCCACAGAGGGGAGAAACCCTATTCCTGCTCCGAGTGTGGGAAGCGCTTCTCTCAGCTGGGGAACCTTTATTCCCACCAGAAGGTTCACACCGGGGAGAAACCCTATATATGCACAGAGTGTGGGAAAAGCTTCTCCCAGATAAACAACCTGTACACTCACCATAAAATTCATACGGGAGAGAAACCGTACTCCTGCCGGGAATGCGGGAAAAACTTCTCGCAAAGGAGCGGCCTTCTAGCCCACGAGAAAACCCACTTAGGGGAGAAACCATTCTCCTGCACAGAATGTGGGAAAAGCTTCTTTTTGAAGAGCCAGCTTCACAGTCACCAGAAATCCCATGCAGACGAGAAGGATTTCCCGTGCACAGAGTGTGGGAAGAGCTTCCCGTACAAGAGCGCTCTGCAGCAACACCAGATCACTCACTCCGGGGAGAAACCATTCACATGTTCAGAATGCGGCAAAAGCTTCTCCCTAAAGAGTCAACTTCACAGTCACCACAAAATTCACACGGGGGAGAAACCCTTTACGTGTGCAGAATGTGGGAAAAGCTTCTCCTATAAGAGCCACCTCCTCCAGCACGAGAAAATTCACACGGGAGAGAAACCGTTCGCGTGTACGGAATGTGGGAAAACGTTCTCTCGCAAGAAAAATCTTTCCATCCATCTGAAAATCCACACGGGGGAGAAACGATTCACCTGCACAGAGTGCGGCAAATGCTTCTTTAACAAGTTCACCCTAATGACTCACGGATTCATACACACGGGGGAGAAACCGTTCATCTGCAAGGAATGTGGGAAGAGCTTTACTCACAGCGGCAGCCTGTACAACCACCAGAAGGCACACACGGGGGAGAGACCTTTCTCCTGCTCCGAATGCGGGAAGACTTTCCATAGGAGAACTCAGCTTCAGAGACATCAGGTGATTCACAAGGGAGAGAAACCCTACGCCTGCTCCGAGTGCGGGAAACGGTTTTCTCAGAAGGGAACCCTCCATACGCATCAAAAACTCCACACGGGGGAATTGCCTTTTTCTTGCACAGAATGCGGGGAGTGTTTCCCCATCAAAAGCAGCCTTAATAAACACCAGAAAAGTCATACGGCTTAGTAAGGTTTCAGCAATAAACTGTAGCGCAGAGACTGCATTTACCCAATAAACAACATTTGCTCAGCAGTTGTTCTGCCCTATTTGTCCTGTGTTACCCCCCTCATCCCGCCTTTAGCTTCTGCTCTATGCCCCATCAGTGCCGTTTACTTTGACCAGCTCTTTCCAACAGTCGGATCTGTCCGTATGGGTTCTGCAAACCAGAAATTCCTTACTGTCGGCATGTGATCGCCATAGCCTTCTGTCTTATAGGAGACATATTGGTTAAATGGGAAACCCCTAACCCTGTAGGCAATTATGAATAATATACGGTGCTGGTTTCCCTTTGGGCTAAACATTAACCCTATCTGTAACAATGGCCCCTTTATTGGGGCTCCCTATAGATCCTCTCAGGTCCCTGTCTGGGTTTCACATGAGGGGTGGGCGTGTCCTAACGGTCCCTGCCAGAAGCACAGTAGGAGGGGGAGAGCCAATCACAGCCCTGCACTCACACAAGCACAGACAGGCTTCAGTTCCCTATCAGGGCAGCCTAGCTGCTGATTGGTTCCTATCCTACAGTGCCGCCGCCCCCCTGCACAGCCTGGGAAAGGAGGCAGCAGGAAGTGGAACTGATGGGCGGAGCTAGTGGGGTTTGGGGGGAATCTTAATCAGCCTGAAACACAACTTTTTCAATACACTGACATTCTTATTTTTCACACATGTCCTGGACCAGCTGGGTCCAAGCACTACTGTCCTGTCTGACAGTGGGAAAGAGCAGCCCAGGGAAAGGAATTCCAGAGAGTCGGCTTATTGTATGGTTATTGACTGGGGTAGAACAGGTTCTGGTGGGCACGCAGGCCTCAGTGCTATACAGGGAACAAGTTCTCAGACTTTTATGTAAAGTAGAAGGAAATGTCAAATACTTTTAATAAGGAATAAGTGCCGGGGTCTGACTGGGCACAAGGAATAGGAAATAGCAAAACAGGCGAGCACTCACCAGATGGGTTTAACTGCAACTTGGTACTCCGTGCTGCAACGTCTCAAACCTGCCTCCAATCCAGGCAAAACGCAGGGAAATATGGATAAATTGTGGACGGAGCACAGGAACATCCTTCCATAAAATATCACTTTTATTCAAACGATTAAAACCATTAGCTTCTGATGAAGTGGCGAGAAGCCATGAAACGCGTAAAGCTGTGGGTGCCTAACTCCGTGATGGTTTTAATCATTTTGAATAAAAGTGATATTTTATGGAAGGATGTTCCTGTGCTCCGTCCACAATTTATCCATATGGGCACAAGGAATAAACCTGGTGGGCTACTGATTCCCACATGGAAGTGTTGGTGTTCCCCCACTGACTTCCCTCCTCCAATTGCAGTAAGGTATATGCACTTGGGGGGGGGGGGGGGGGGGGGGTTGGGCAGGGGGCCCTGACGTCAGGAGTGCTGCTACAATGAGGTGAGTAGAAAAAAATCGCCTCAGGCAGCAGCACCCCCGATGTTGCTAGGGCTGGCAAAAAGCCACTCCTGGTAACTTTAGGAGCTGAATTTCGAGTTTTTAAAACGTAAATTCAGTAATTGCAATTGCGCTCTCTACACTAGCAATGCACCCCCCCCCCCCCCATCTCCTCCAGTGCTGTAAAGTTGAGGGGGGGGGGGCAGCATTGGAGGAGCTTGGGATGCCTGGCATGGCAGTCCTGGTTGGCCCTGCAGAACCCCAGTTTGGCCCTGGCTCTCACCATATTACTCTCCTTGGTGCTTCGCCTGCTCTGGAACAAATTATTTTGCAGAGATCTGAAATCATTTTCCTCTTTGTGGTGCTTCTGCTTTGGATACAGAGTGCCAGCGCATATATGTTTACATTCTGAGCACCATTGGCATTATCCAATCTTCCCTGTATTTACCCAGGAGCAGAGTTCTCTATTCTCTGTGCTTCCTATTCCAGGGCTGCTCTCTTTCCCATTGCCATGTAGGGACAGGGGATTACTGAATATATTCTCCCTCTCACAAGGGAACACATTATTCTATAGCGCCTATACTGTAAGCCCTGGCCCTGGTCTGCTGTTTTAATGTTCAGCCACTAGATGTCACTATCGTAGTGAGAGTGTTAGATTTTACCTTTCACCACTAGGTGTCACTATTTTCTATGGGAACAAATGCGTTTCCCGGTTTCCTTCCTGCCTTGTATTCTAATGCACAGTTCGTTACTTCCTGTGAGCGGGACTGCGGCCAGAGGTACAGTTTGTCTTTCTCTCTCTTTGCCCCGCTGCCCCCAAATCATTGCAGGGCCCTAGGTGCCCTTCTGTGTGGCTTTTATACTGGCACAGAGCTTTCCCATTGGGCAGCTACAGGGAGGCTCAGGGTTTTGTGGGTTTTCTTACCGGCAGGGGATTGTGGGAGTTGTAGTACAACAGCTGGAGGTTGAATATGCCTGATATAGGAAGGTTACAAGATCACTAGAAAAGCCAGCTGAAAGTCTGCGCCGATTGCAGTTGAATTTAACAGCAGCCCTGTAACATGTATTTATTAGACATGACCCTGCATTTCCAGCGATCTGTTTCCCTTCTAATATATAGCGATATAGCCAATAACTTGCCTGAATCGGTCACACGTGTGTATAAACTGGATACATTCAAACACCTTGATTATTTTCCTATAATTTCCATTTTAGCAAGTGTAACACTTGACTGGCTTTTTAGGGGTAATATACCAGGCTAGTTGGACACTTAGAGCACGTGTTACAGCAACCCCCTTTCCCAGGATGGGCCTCCGCTATATGGGAGCTATGTCAGGGGCTTTATGGTGTTGTTAAACTACAACTCACACTGGTGTTGTGCAATAGATCAAAGTGATAGGACGCCAGGAGCTCTTGCAGATGAACTATATGCAGATTTATTGGACAAGGCACATACAGAATAGTGCAACAGGGTATATACTCACAGACACAGCAGTATAGGAATTGGTCACAATGGAATACAGCAGATGTGACACTTAAGGAAACAGTATAGCCCACTTGGAGGATATGCAGAGTATTAGCTGTATACCAGGAACGGATCCCCTCCAGCCAACTATGGTTCAGGGTGAGGAACTGCCTGAATCCTGCGTCTTAAAGGAGACACATCCTATAAAAAATAACAATGTACCAATGAATTATACTCCTCTAGATATAGAAGGATTGTGCTTAAAGTTGTGTTTCTGACTGATTTATTGAGAAATTCCCCCAAACCCCACTAGCCCCGCCCATCTGTTCCACTTCCTGCTGCCTCCTTTCCCAGGCTGTGCAGGGGGGGGGCGACACTGTAGGATAGGAACCAATCAGCAGCTAGGCTGACCTGATAGGGAACTGAAGCCTGTCTGTGCTTGTGTGAGTGCAGGGCTGTGATTGGCTCTCCCCCTCCTACTGTGCTTCTGGCAGGGACCGTTAGGACACGCCCACCCCTCATGTGAAACCCAGACAGGGACCTGAGAGGATCTATAGGGAGCTCCAATAAAGGGGCCATTGTTACAGATAGGGTTAATGTTTAGCCCAAAGGGAAACCAGCACCGGATATTATTCATAATTGCCTACAGGGTTAGGGGTTTTCCCATTTATCCAATATGTCCCCTTTAACTGTGGTCCCTACAGCAAGGCATACAGAGCCTGGGTTGGACTAAACCCTTACAGTCTCCTTTGATGGGGCTAGTGCTGCCCTTACTAAATAAGCTATCTATGCTCACCACTCCTAGAGGGCGCTATTACATAAACTGACTGTGCTGGCTAATTCTCATTCACGGGGCCCTGTCCCCGACTTATCACTAGGGTATGAGGTCCCCTAGGGCACAAATGGCTTCTGGGTCTATGTTTTGGTCCAGGCTCAATTGCAGCTCTGCCCAGAACACTTCCTTGTGCAAGACACTATATAGTCTGCCAAGGGGAGTGGTCAACCTGGGCTAAACCTATGAGGGATAGTGTCTCAGCTGTAACCTGAGTACAGAGGGCTCTGCCCTATAACAGTACAGATATCAGAAAGTAGGGATATTAAGCCATAGGGCACTTAACCCTATGAGTCCCTACACAAGCAAAAAGCCCCCCACTGGGAGGCCCCCAAGGGGTCTGGTAGGTTTTTTCCAAATTTCTGTTGCCCTGGGTAGAGACGGTGCTCTTGTTCCAATAGGGGCTGAATCAAGGGATTTTTCAATTGTTCTTCATTATTTATTTTGTACAGTTTTTGAATTATTTGCCTTATTCAGACTCTTTCCAGCTTTCAAATGGGGGTCACTGACCCCGGCAGCCAAAAAACTATTGCTCCTGATGGATACTTTTTTTTACTTATCTTTCAATTCAGGCCCTCTCGTTTTCATATACCAGTCTCTCATCGCAGCTCCACCTTAGCAAGTCCCTGGTTGCTAAGGTAATTGGACCCTAGCAACCAGATAGCTAAAATGCCAAACTGGAGAGCTTCTGAACAAATGGAAAAATAATTAAAGAACCACAAACGATAAAAAATGAAAACCAATTGCAAATTGTCTCAGAATATCAATGCCATACTAAAAGTTAACCCAACCCCTTTAAGATGCCAGTGCAGCTCCCGGCAAGGGGAATTTTCTCCTGAGACCCTTTGGGGGCTCCCTGGCTGTAGCGAGACTTCCCTGGAATCTGCCCTCGTGTGGTAGGAAAACTCCTTCCAACGGCCAGTAGGATCCCATCCCCCAGGAGAGCTGTTTAGTCTGCAAGGTTATTCTCAGCTACTGTTATCCCTTGGGTGTGTTTAAAGGGGAACTCTGCCCTGCTGGTCTGTGAACTGATTAAGAAGGACACTTCACTGTTAATTTGGGGGCACCACTCGGGGGGGGGGGGGGGTGTACTATGTACCAGGGGTTGTTGAATGGGAGTGGGCTACTCATCCTCTATTACTGCATCTCTATGGTAGAAAGGCGTTAAAGTGTGGTGTATCCCTGTTTTGTACCAGTTTCCAGCGCATAACACCTGGGGGGTTCCAGCAAGTTAATAATTAAACAAACACTATGTAATGAGGGGACGTATCATGTGAGAAGCAGATTTCCACTTTATCTACTTCATGCCGCTCCCTGCCAGGGGCACTCGGCACTTTCTCCAGCAGTTTGTACTTCCCTGTATGAGACAGAGCTGTGATTGGCTCAGAGCCGCAAGGATAATGGATTCAATGTTAAATGTCTGTTTCATTTTGGCAGGTTAAATGGAGTTGGAATTATTAAAAGTCAAGAAGGAAGAACTGGAATGTGAAGATCTAAACCCATTAGAAAGCTCAGCATTTAATTATGGGGGTAAGTAGCCAGGGACTCCATCTGGTACTACAAATAGCTCTGCTGGTGAGACGGACAGAGGGGGAGTGAGAGGGACATAGGGGGAGAGAGAGGGGGAGGGAGAGGGACAGAGGGGGAGTGAGAGGGACAGAGGGGGAGGGAGAGGAACAGAGGGGGAGTGAGAGGGACAGAGGGGGAGGGAGAGGGACATAGGGGGAGAGAGAGGGGGAGGGAGAGGGACAGAGGGGGAGGGAGAGGAACAGAGGGGGAGTGAGAGAGAGAGAGGGACAGAGGGGGAGTGAGAGGGACAGAGGGAGAGAGACAGGGGGAGTGAGAGGGACAGAGGGGGAGGGAGAGGGGGAATGAGAGGGGGAGAGGGACAGAGGGGGAGTGAGAGGGAGAGGGGGAGTGAGAGAGAGAGGGACAGAGGGGGAGTGAGAGGGAGAGGGAGAGAGACAGAGGGGGAGTGAGAGGGACAGAGGGAGAGGGACAGAGGGAGAGGGACAGAGGGGGAGTGAGAGGGACAGAGGGGGAGAGGGACAGAGGGGGAGTGGGACAGAGGGAGAGGGAGAGAGACAGGGGGAGTGAGAGGGACAGAGGGGGAGAGGGACAGAGGGGGAGTGAGAGGGAGAGGGACAGAGGGGGAGAGGGACAGAGGGGGAGTGAGAGGGACAGAGGGGGAGTGAGAGGGAGAGGGAGAGAGACAGAGGGGGAGTGAGAGGGGGAGAGGGACAGAGGGGGAGTGAGAGGGACAGAGGGGGAGAGGGACAGAGGGGGAGTGAGAGGGAGAGGGAGAGAGACAGAGGGGGAGTGAGAGGGACAGAGGGGGAGTGAGAGGGAGAGGGACAGAGAGAGAGGGAGAGGGACAGAGGGGGAGAGGGACAGAGGGGGAGTGAGAGGGACAGAGGGGGAGTGAGAGGGAGAGGGACAGAGAGAGAGGGAGAGGGACAGAGAGAGAGGGAGAGGGACAGAGGGGGAGAGGGACAGAGGGGGAGTGAGAGGGACAGAGGGGGAGTGAGAGGGACAGAGGGGGAGAGAGAGAGGGACAGAGGGGGAGAGAGAGAGGGACAGAGGGGGAGAGAGAGAGGGACAGAGGGGGAGTGAGAGGGACAGAGGGAGAGGGAGAGGGACAGAGGGGGAGTGAGAGGGACAGAGGGGGAGTGAGAGGGAGAGGGACAGAGGGGAGTGAGAGGGAGAGGGACAGAGGGGGAGTGAGGGGGAGAGAGACAGAGGGGGAGTGAGGGGGAGAGGGACAAAGGGGGAGTGAGAGGGACAGAGGGGAGTGAGGGGGAGAGGGACAAAGGGGGAGTGAGAGGGACAGAGGGGGAGTGAGAGGGACAGAGGGGGAGTGAGAGGGACAGAGGGGGAGTGAGAGGGACAGAGGGGGAGTGAGAGGGACAGAGGGGGAGTGAGACAGAGAGGGGAGTGAGAGATAGAGGGAGAGGGACAGAGGGGGAGTGAGAGGGACAGAGGGGGAGTGAGAGAGAGAGGGGGAGTGAGAGGGACAGAGGGGGAGTGAGAGGGACAGAGGGGGAGTGAGAGGGACAGAGGGGGAGTGAGAGGGGGAGTGAGAGGGGGAGTGAGAGGGGGAGTGAGAGGGACAGAGGGGGAGTGAGAGGGAGAGGGGGAGTGAGAGGGACAGAGGGGGAGTGAGAGGGACAGAGGGGGACAGAGAGGGAGAGGCAGACAGAGGGGGAGTGAGAGGGACAGAGGGGGAGTGAGAGGGAGAGGGGGAGTGAGAGGGACAGAGGGAGAGGGACAGAGGGGGAGTGAGAGGGACAGAGGGGGACAGAGAGGGAGAGGCAGACAGAGGGGGAGTGAGAGGGACAGAGAGGGAGTGAGAGGGACAGAGGGGGACAGAGAGGGAGAGGCAGACAGAGGGGGAGTGAGAGGGACAGAGGGGGAGTGAGAGGGAGAGGGGGAGTGAGAGGGACAGAGGGAGAGGGACAGAGGGGGAGTGAGAGGGACAGAGGGGGACAGAGAGGGAGAGGCAGACAGAGGGGGAGTGAGAGGGACAGAGAGGGAGTGAGAGGGACAGAGGGGGAGTGAGAGGGACAGAGAGGGAGAGGGCTCAATCTTCAGGGTTAGGACCAGCAGCACTAAAATGAAATTCATTAATTAGAGCTGAAATTGTTTTTAATGCAGAAGTGGAGCCGTAGTTAATACTTACTGATAGTCTGCCCTGAAGGTCCTGCCAGTAAATCAACAGGTATCTCTAATTACCATGGTTTCTAGCAATTTAATGTTCTGGTGTAACGAACCCTTTAGAGAGAACCCTTACGTGTGCTGAGAGACAACAGAAGAAAGTTATACTTAAGGGCAAGTTCTCTAGTTATAAGCAGAGCAGGGAGGTTCCGGGCACAGGTGATGGGTTCACAGAACCTTTATAGAAACTACAGAATAGAATAAAAGTATTTTTTCAGCCCTCAGTCCCATTATACCTGTCTGTTCCTTTCCCTGGAGCCAGAGTCTGGCCAGAGCCATGCACCACTGCTCACTTGTGCTTGTGATTAGTGAGCTACACAGTGCAACTGCCACTGGCTGTGTAAACAGGCACCCAGTTAAAGGAGACATATTGGATAAATGGGAAACCCCTAACCCTGTAGGCAATTATGAATAATATCCGGTGCTGGTTTCCCTTTGGGCTAAACATTAACCCTATCTGTAACAATGGCCCCTTTATTGGAGCTCCCTATAGATCCTCTCAGGTCCCTGTCTGGGTTTCACATGAGGGGTGGGCGTGTCCTAACGGTCCCTGCCAGAAGCTCAGTAGGAGGGGGAGAGCCAATCACAGCCCTGCAGTCACACAAGCACAGGCTTCAGTTCCCTATCAGGTCAGCCTAGCTGCTGATTGGTTCCTACCCTACAGTGCCGCCGCCCCCCTGCACAGCCTGGGAAAGGAGGCAGCAGGAAGTGGAACAGATGGGCGGGGCTAGTGGGGTTTGGGGGAATTTCTCAATAAATCAGTCAGAAACACAACTTTAAGCACAATCCTTCTATATCTAGAGGAGTATAATTCACTGGCACAATATTGTTTTTCACACAATATGTCCCCTTTAAAAAAATGCTGTATGTTACTAAATAAAGCAGTAGAATGCGGGTGAGAGGCTTGTATTATATACTCAGCCCCCCTATCATATAACTAAAGGGGAACCTAAATGTGAAACAAGTGTATTATCCTTTATGAACTGGATTATCCTTATGATCCCTGTTTTATTTCATTTATTCTCTTTGTTACCTAGAAACCTGCCACAGGGACACTGACATCTCGAGACTTTGGTTACAACACAAAAGTCCAACAGGCCCAGAAGCCAAAACGTCTCTATACAGAGCCAATGAGCCCTTAGAGGCGGCTGGAGGAGCGTTGCCGGGGCAGCACAAAGCTCCGACTGACTCCGGCACTAAACATGGCGACTCGAGCAGCCTGAAGGTGTTGAGTTTTATCTGTAATAAATGCGGAGTGAGCTTTTCGGCGAGTGGCGACCTCCTGTCTCACCAGTGTAACCACTCGCTTATCAACCGACACAGCTGGAAGCAGCACCAGCTCAGAGCCCCCGTTTGTACTGAAACTGGGAAGCGCAACAGCGGCGCCAATAGTTCCCATCAGCTGCTCCGCACTGTAGAGAAATGGTTTCCATGCCCTGAATGTGGGAAAACCTTCAATGGGAGGGGCGGCCTTAACAAGCACCTCATCATTCACAGCGAGGAGAAACCGTTCCAGTGCCGGGAGTGCGGCAAACCCTTCCTGCGCAAACATTCCCTAGTGGAACATGAGCGAATTCACACAGGGGAGAAACCATTTAGCTGCTCTCAGTGCGGGAGATGCTTCTCTCGAAGGGGCGGCCTCTACAAACACCAGGTCATCTGCAACGAGGAGAAGCCATTCGCCTGTACGGAATGTGGCAAACGATTCTCCCAAAAGACTCTGTATCTTATTCACCAGAACAGCCACCCCCCCCCGTGCCCCGATTGTGGCAGAACCTTTGACAAAAAGGCCAATTTTCTAAAACATATCAAAACTCATAAAAAGTGGGTAAAACAGTAAATAGAGTTCCCAAAGGGATTCTCCTAAGGGGGCCCAGCCTGAAGGCCAGTTAGGGGGGGATTTGGGGTGAGTGCTTATTTGTGCCCTGGGTACCCCTGGAACTATAGCGGGGTGACTGTTACCCCAATGTTTCTATATATCTGTAACCTTGTTATGGGCTAAGGGGGCCCAGCCTGAAGGCCAGTTAGGGGGGTATTTGGGGTGAGTGCTTATTTGTGCCCTGGGTACCCCTGGAACTATAGCAGGGTGACTGTTACCCCAATGTTTCTATATATCTGTAACCTTGTTATGGGCTAAGGGGGCCCAGCCTGAAGGCCAGTTAGGGGGGTATTTGGGGTGAGTGCTTATTTGTGCCCTGGGTACCCCTGGAACTATAGCGGGGTGACTGTTACCCCAATGTTTCTATATATCTGTAACCTTGTTATGGGCTAAGGGGGCCCAGCCTGAAGGCCAGTTAGGGGGGATTTGGGGTGAGTGCTTATTTGTGCCCTGGGTACCCCTGGAACTATAGCGGGGTGACTGTTACCCCAATGTTTCTATATATCTGTAACCTTGTTATGGGCTAAGGGGGCCCAGCCTGAAGGCCAGTTAGGGGGGGATTTGGGGTGAGTGCTTATTTGTGCCCTGGGTACCCCTGGAACTATAGCGGGGTGATTGTTACTCCAATGTTTCTATATATCTGTAACCTTGTTATGGGCTAAGGGGGCCCAGCCTGAAGGCCAGTTAGGGGGGGATTTGGGGTGAGTGCTTATTTGTATAATTTTATTTTTATATAAAAAACACATACTGACGTACAAAGGATCAGTATTCTAATGCAGGGGTCTCAAACTCGCGGCCCGCGGGCCATTTGCGGCCCTTGGTACAATATTTTGTGGCCCGCACCAACGCCTTCTCAAAAGCAATGAATGGATCACGATTTTTATTGCGATTTAAGGGATAATGCAAGGCACGGCGGGCGGGAGCTGCCGATTGCGGAAATGAAGTTATGCCATCATAACAGTTAGCTGCTAAGGAGCTAATTGTGCACACAGAACGTCTTCCCATAATAACTGTTATGATGGCATAACGTCATTTCCGCAATCAGCAGCTCCCGCCCGCCGTGCCTTGCATTTTCCCTTGAAAGCCAATTTTTTGTGAAATCCCTTATGCGGCCCAGCCTCATCCTGACTTTGCCTCCTGCGGCCCCCAGGTAAATTGAGTTTGAGCCCCCTGTTCTAATGTATCTAATAAAAAATTGTTTCTAGCTTTATGTGTTTGCTCATCTTCTTGCTGCTATGTTGGAGCCGCTAGCATTACTGCACTGCAGGGCCATAAACAATAACTGCTGGGAAGGAAGTTTCTAAGGAGAAAATAAAGATACAAATCACTATCGGTAGGTACAGCTATTAGGGAGTGAGTGGGCGGCTCTGAGAAGAGCCTTTGGGTTTATATCGGTTTATGAGCAGATTCAGCCCCCGAAGCCATAGAGAGTGCGGCCCTGGCGCTTGAGAGCGTACACCACATCCATGGCGGTAACGGTCTTCCTCTTGGCGTGCTCAGTGTAGGTGACGGCGTCCCGGATGACATTCTCCAGGAAAACCTTGAGGACCCCCCGAGTCTCCTCATAGATGAGGCCAGAGATGCGCTTGACTCCCCCTCTCCGTGCCAGGCGGCGGATGGCGGGCATGGTGATGCCCTGGATGTTATCCCGCAGCACCTTCCTGTGCCGCTTGGCGCCTCCTTTCCCCAAACCCTTCCCGCCTTTGCCGCGTCCAGACATCTCTCTCTCTATTCACCGTACAAGGTAAACTAAAGTATTAGCCCTCCAACGGGCCCTTATATACATATGGACAGAACCTGGGAGGGACCTGAAATGATGGGTGGGGCTAAAATGACGATTTAGTGGTCACGGATTTCTATTGGTTACTACTAAATACACCAAACACATTAAGACATTGTCCTCCCGCCAAAAATGAAGCTTTGTTATTGGTTTATTTAAATGTCAGCTCCTTGGGCGATTTACTGATGTCTGCAAATCGGTTGTTGGATTTAAATCGCCCGCCAAAATATCAGCGCAAACAGGAATCAAATTAAGTTCCGCAGGAGAGGAAGGAAGTTTATATTGTACCTTATTGTGTGTGAGGAAATAATTTCCAGAAAATCCCACTCACACTGATCTCAGTATATTATCTGCCTCTCGCCACCTTTTCACACACTAACTCCGTGCCCCAGGCTCCCCCCATAACAATCCGCACAGTCAGACACCGCTCCGGTTATAGAAATCTCCCTGTGTGACCTCTGTAATCGGACGGAGAAATAAATCCGCCACATGATTTAAATCGCAGGTTCAGAACTGCAACAATGAATCCAGTAATAACGTAACCAATTCTCTCTCATTTGAGTTTGGGCCTAGATACTGTATCGATCACTACAGAAATATTCCCCAAGTGTTTACCGGTATAAATATCTGTACCATTCTATGGATCTAAAGTGCGCCCACCCGAGTTGTGCCGATACATCCCTGGGAATTCGGACAAACACTGAAATTACTAATAACCATCTGGCCTGCTTTCATATAAAGCAAAACCCCCCACTATGAAATTGTTTATCATGTCACAATGTTGTTACATCACGATATAAGTAAATCTAGGTACAGATCTTATAGGGAGGTGGTGAGTGGCTCTGAGAAGAGCCTTTGGGTTTATGAGCGAATCAGTACTCAGATTTACCCGTATGTGTCACACAGCCGTGTTTAGATAATGTGAGTGGCTCTGAGAAGAGCCTTTGTGTTGCTGGGAGTAGGGCAGGAGATGGGGCAGCAGTTACTTGGCGCTGGTGTACTTGGTGACAGCCTTGGTGCCCTCGGACACGGCGTGCTTGGCCAGCTCCCCAGGCAGCAGCAGGCGGACCGCGGTCTGGATCTCCCGGGAGGTGATGGTGGAGCGCTTGTTGTAATGAGCCAGGCGGGAGGCTTCCCCTGCGATGCGCTCAAACACATCGTTGAAGGAGACATATCCTATAAAAATGATGAATGTACCAGGGAATTATACTCCTCTAGATATAGAAGGATTGGGCTTAAAAAGTTGTGTTTCTGACTGATTTATTGAGAAATTCCCCCCAAACCCCACCCATCTGTCCCACTTCCTGCTGGCTGAATTCTCTGGATGAGCTGGGGAGCCGGCGGCCCTCCGTACCCTGCACTGTAGGGTAGGAACCAATCAGCAGCTAGGCTGACCTGATAGGGAACTGAAGCCTGTCTGTGCTTGTGTGAGTGCAGGGCTGTGATTGGCTCTCCCCCTCCTACTGTGCTTCTGGCAGGGACCGTTAGGACACGCCCACCCCTCATGTGAAACCCAGACAGGGACCTGAGAGGATCTATAGGGAGCTCCAATAAAGGGGCCATTTTTACAGATAGGGTTAATTTTTAGCCCAAAGGGAAACCAGCACCAGATATTATTCATAATTGCCTACAAAATTAGCCATTTTTCCCATTTATCCAATATGTCTCCTTTGACGAAGGAGTTCATGATGCTCATGGCCTTGGAGGAGATGCCGGTATCGGGGTGCACCTGCTTCAGCACCTTGTACACGTAAATGGCGTAACTCTCCTTCCTTGTCTTCCTGCGCTTCTTCCCATCTTTCTTCTGGGTCTTGGTCACCGCATTCTTGGAGCCTTTCTTCGCGGCTGGAGCGGACTTGGCGGGTTCAGGCATGATCAACTATCCTTACGCTTTCCGATATAGGAGAAAACTGTTTCCTCCTTCTCCCGGGCTGCTGCTGCTTTTATAGCCCTCCCCTGCAAATAAGGGAACTCGGAACCTGCGTCTGTAACTGGTCGGTTTGTGTCACATGGCATAAACCCTCCCATCTACAGCTACGGATTGGTGTTCCAGAAAGCGTCTGTGTGATTGGCTGCAATCGAACTTACATGACAAAAAAGAAAAAGGATGAATGCGCTTAGAGCAACTAACCCCAACTATGATTGGCTGAACCAGAATTCACCCAATTAGAGAAGAGAGGTGTGTCCTGTGCTGCCTACTAAACCCAGTACTGGGAGTAAGAACGCTACTTTCTTCTATTTCTTTGTAGTTGAGTTGTATTGGGGATCATGTCCGGCAGAGGCAAACAAGGCGGCAAGGTTCGGGCTAAGGCCAAGACCCGCTCATCCCGGGCTGGGCTGCAGTTCCCAGTTGGCCGTGTTCACCGCTTGCTGAGGAAAGGCAATTATGCCCAGCGGGTGGGAGCCGGAGCTCCGGTCTATCTGGCCGCAGTACTCGAGTACCTGACCGCTGAGATCCTGGAGTTGGCCGGGAACGCTGCCCGGGATAACAAGAAGACCCGCATCATCCCCAGGCACCTGCAGCTCGCTGTGCGCAACGATGAGGAGCTGAACAAACTGCTCGGAGGGGTGACTATCGCTCAGGGCGGGGTCCTGCCCAACATCCAGTCCGTGCTGCTGCCCAAGAAAACCGAGAGCTCCAAGTCGGCCAAGGGCAAGTAACGCTCCGAACGACAAGTCAAACTACAGAGAACCGAACACCCCAAAGGCTCTTCTCAGAGCCACCCATATAGTCACTAAGAATTGTAACAACTTGGTCTGTTCTAGACTTTCTCCATAGCTTTCAGATTAATGTACGATATTCGCTGCCAAGAAATTAACAAACTCCACTGTAATTTGCTTATTTAGTCCACAGACTGTTCCCCCCCCCCCACACAGACACGCTCGCCATAGGTTGGTCAGTGTCCTGCCCAGTCGCAGTATCGCAGGGGGAAGATATTTAGTGATGTGAGAACGAATTTGTTAGTAACACCGGTGCCTCTCAAGTCTTTGCCCTGTGCCCCCCCCCCCCAAACCCCTTGTCCCTCCCTCACACTGATTATAGAGCTGGGACTTTGCGATTTGATAGGGGGAGCGGCGGGGAAAAAAAAAGCAGCCGGGCATTAATACATTTCGGGGCACAATGGTGCCGGAGCCACAGACCGGGTGTCAGTGCGAGGGAACCGACTGTGTTGGCTCAGGCCCCGCTGATTCTCACACACTGTTCCCCTGTGTATCCCGGGCTGTAGCACATTCTCCCTCCCACGGCTGATAAACTTCCTACATTGCAGTAAAGCGCACTTGGGCCTTTCCTTTGGCCTCTCCCCTCAGGGCGATAACACCTAGAAACGGTGCAGGAATGGGACCCCCCCACCAGCTTGGGGGCTGATTATGGAACCAAAGCCCCTTTATATAGAGGGAAATGCGGATATTACACGGGAGTCAGTGGATAATCTGGGATATCTCTGTTAGTCCGCAGCAGGAACCCACTGGCCCTACTAGTTACTTATACCCGGGAGCCCCCCCCCTGTATAACAGCTGTATGAGCCGTGGGTTTGTCTCCTGTCCCTCAAAGGTTTCCGTGTAATCTGCCAAATGCCTGAATCCTACCGCAGTCACCTTCCCTCCCTACCGGCTCCTCATGTTCAGCTGATTTGATTGGGGATTTGGTGGCTCTGAAAAGAGCCTTTGTGCTGATGGGAGGCTGTGCGGGTTGGATCTAAGCCCTCTCGCCTCGGATCCTGCGGGCCAGCTGGATGTCCTTGGGCATGATGGTGACCCTCTTGGCGTGGATGGCGCACAGGTTGGTGTCCTCAAAGAGACCGACCAGATAAGCCTCGCTGGCCTCCTGCAGAGCCATGACGGCTGAGCTCTGGAAGCGCAGGTCGGTCTTGAAGTCCTGAGCGATCTCCCGGACCAGGCGCTGGAAAGGCAGTTTGCGGATGAGCAGCTCGGTGGATTTCTGGTAGCGGCGGATCTCCCGGAGAGCGACTGTGCCGGGCCGGTAACGGTGAGGTTTCTTGACTCCGCCGGTGGCCGGGGCGCTCTTCCTGGCTGCCTTGGTGGCGAGCTGCTTGCGGGGAGCTTTCCCTCCGGTGGATTTGCGGGCGGTCTGCTTGGTACGGGCCATAGCGATCTGATAAACCTGCTACTTTCAGAAACAAAAATAAATACAATAACAGCAACCAGCTATGCTCCTTATATATTGGCGCTATCTCCCTGTGATTGGTTAGCTATAGACCCGCCTCTTGCGTACTTAGCAAATGTCCTTTTCAATCAAAAATCCCGCCTAAATACTACTGCACTATTGGCTGTTCCCCATCGGCTCTGAGAAAACCGTAGAGACTACAAACATCCCGCCAAAACGGACCGACTGACTCGTCATATAATATCACTTGCTAAATGGGCAGAACCCCCGGGGTAGGATTTGGCTGCCATTAAGCGCTGAGCCCAATGCGCTTTCCCCGGGTCGCGGCGCCGCTAATAATAGATGTGCGAGTACAAAATAACCTCTACTTTCCGCGTCAGAACAGCGCAAACAGGGAGCTGCGCACAAAGCGGCTGCGGCTTCGTTGTACAATGTGACACTGGTGCGGCCTTGGGACTCGGACTTCCCGTTTCCGGCCTCCTGTTAGGGGGGAAAGCTGAATCTGTGGGCGTTACGGGTGTCAGTACCGCTTTGGCGGCCCCAGGTTGCTAGTTGAGTTGTGCAATAGCGGCACCTAGCGGGGAGTTGCGGTTTCACAGGCTCTTATTTTTAAGGAAATTGTAATAGTTGCCCGGGGGGGATGGGAAGGCTTTGGGTTTCATTAAATGAGAATTCGCTTTTATTACCCCCGCCCCGGTCCTAATTACTATGTAACAATTGGGTTCCCAGACGAGAGAGGGATAAGGGCAGATACTTTTATTCCCAAGAAGACAAGAGCCTGAGGCCGGTACCTCCCTGGCAGAGTAGGGGCCCGGGGAGTTGCAGTGTTGGCAGAAGGGGCGCACTAGGGACTATATACAGTAACTGGAAACACAATCAAAACCACAAAACTTATTTGTTGAATGTTCCCACTAATCTGTGGGAATCACATTCATATTCCCTGTATATAATCTGAGCCCCAAATCATAAAAATGACAAATTCAGAAATCCCCTCAAAATCAGTTCCCTGTAACATCCGACTCCCCTGGGATCAGAGAATAAGGAGAAGTTGGGGGGCACTCAGATCCCTTTACCCCGATACATTATTTCACCAACTCAGAAATCAATTGCAGCTCCCGTTACGAGGTTTATTGAACCCCCAAACAGCAACATTGTGTCCCTCCCTGTTACCGGCAGTGCGACTGTATCAGTCTGCCCGGGATAATCACCCCCCTTGCCCTGCTCTGAGAGGAGCCTTTGGGTTTATGAGCGGATCAGCAGTCAGATTTACCCGTATGTGTCACACAGCCGTGTTTAGATAATGTGAGTGGCTCTGAGAAGAGCCTTTGGGTTATTTGATGCTTAGAGTTCATCGTTCGGAGCGTTACTTGCCCTTGGCCGGCTTGGAGCTCTCGGCTTTCTTGGGCAGCAGCACGGACTGGATGTTGGGCAGGACCCCGCCCTGAGCGATAGTCACCCCTCCGAGCAGTTTGTTCAGCTCCTCATCGTTGCGCACAGCGAGCTGCAGGTGCCTGGGGATGATGCGGGTCTTCTTGTTATCCCGGGCAGCGTTCCCGGCCAACTCCAGGATCTCAGCGGTCAGGTACTCGAGTACTGCGGCCAGATAGACCGGAGCTCCGGCTCCCACCCGCTCGGCATAATTGCCTTTCCTCAGCAAGCGGTGAACACGGCCAACTGGGAACTGCAGCCCAGCCCGGGATGAGCGGGTCTTGGCCTTAGCCCGAACCTTGCCGCCTTGTTTGCCTCTGCCGGACATGATCCCCAATACAACTCAGCTACAAAGAAATAGACGAATGTAGCGTTCTTACGCCAAGTACTGGGTTTAGTAGGCAGCGCAGGACACACCTCTCTTCTCTAATTGGGTGAATTCTGGTTCAGCCAATCATAGTTGGGGTTTTAGGAAGCGCCAATAACTTGCTCTAAGCGCATTCATCCTTTTTCTTTTTTGTCATGTAAGTTCGATTGCAGCCAATCACACAGACGCTTTCTGGAACACCAATCCGTAGCTGTAGATGGGAGGGTTTATGCCATGTGACACAAACCGACCAGTTACAGACGCAGGTTCCGAGTTCCCTTATTTGCAGGGGAGGGCTATAAAAGCAGCAGCCCGGGAGAAGGAGGAAACAGTTTTCTCGTTTATCAGAAAGCGTAAGGATAGTTGATCATGCCTGAACCAGCCAAGTCCGCTCCAGCCCCGAAGAAAGGCTCCAAGAAAGCGGTGACCAAGACCCAGAAGAAAGATGGGAAGAAGCGCAGGAAGACGAGGAAGGAGAGTTACGCCATTTACGTGTACAAGGTGCTGAAGCAGGTGCACCCCGATACCGGCATCTCCTCCAAGGCCATGAGCATCATGAACTCCTTTGTCAACGATGTGTTTGAGCGCATCGCAGGGGAAGCCTCCCGCCTGGCTCATTACAACAAGCGCTCCACCATCACCTCCCGGGAGATCCAGACCGCGGTCCGCCTGCTGCTGCCTGGGGAGCTGGCCAAGCACGCCGTGTCCGAGGGCACCAAGGCTGTCACCAAGTACACCAGCGCCAAGTAACTGCTGCCCCATCTCCTGCCCTACTCCCGGCAACACAAAGGCTCTTCTCAGAGCCACTCACCTCCTCCCTATAAGATCTGTACCTAGATTTACTTATATCGTGATGTAACAACATTGTGACATGAGAAACAATTTCATAGTGGGGGGTTTTGCTTTATATGAAAGCAGGCCAGATGGTTATTAGTAATTTCACAGTGTTTGTCCGAATTCCCAGAGATGTATCGGCACAACTCGGGTGGGCGCACTTTAGATCCATAGAATGGTACAGATATTTATACCGGTAAACACTTGGGGAATATTTCTGTAGTGATCGATACAGTATCTAGGCCCAAACTCAAATGAGAGAGAATTGGTTACGTTATTACTGGATTCATTGTTGCAGTTCTGAACCTGCGATTTAAATCATGTGGCGGATTTATTTCTCCGTCCGATTACAGAGGTCACACAGGGAGATTTCTATAACCGGAGCGGTGTCTGACTGTGCGGATTGTTATGGGGGGAGCCTGGGGCACGGAGTTAGTGTGTGAAAAGGTGGTGAGAGGCAGATAATATACTGAGATCAGTGTGAGTGGGATTTTCTGGAAATTATTATTTCCTCACACACAATAAGGTACAATATAAACTTCCTTCCTCTCCTGCGGAACTTAATTTGATTCCTGTTTGCGCTGATATTTTGGCGGGCGATTTAAATCCAACCAACAACGGATTTGCAGACATCAGTAAATCGCCCAAGGAGCTGACATTTAAATAAACCAATAACAAAGCTTCATTTTTGGCGGGAGGACAATGTCTTAATGTGTTTGGTGTATTTAGTAGTAACCAGTAACCAATAGAAATCCGTGACCACTAAATCGTCATTTTAGCCCCACCCATCATTTGAATCTGCTCATAAACCGCTCCCTCACCCAATCATCCTATTCTCCAACACATAATCCTACCAGCAGGGGGCGCCATTAATCAATGTTCTACGCTTGTTCATATAATTCTGTGGATTTTATCTTTCTCACCCAAGATATTGTATTTCTATTTCATGCTTTTCATACTGAGTAAGGGGCTGCTGCAGGGCTTTACAATCCCCCATTTTTTTCATACACTTGTTACTTATTTGCACCTGAATAAAAAATAAAAAAACACTTAAATGCACAAATAAGATACCATTGTTTTAGAGAGTTTATTGGTTCTGGGCCACAGATGTAAAGTCTAGATTCACAGGAGGGAAGGTGACTATCTCTGTATACAGATCATTTCAGTGTGGCACATAATTGTTCAGGGCACAAGAAGTGGCATTAGATTCTTATTGGATCAAATGACTAATGTTGTAAAGGGTTAAATTACTTTGAGTTACTGATTTCAAAATATAAATGCGTAGGCAGGGAAGCCCCACATTGTATGCCCAAAACTGTTTCAGGCCCGGCTGGAACAAAATGGATACTAAGTGGCATTGACGTGGGCATCATTGCAATTCTATCTAAGTACCTGGGGTGCCGAGAGGTTTTATGACCTTGGATGATGGATTCTGAATAATAAATTCCCAATTGTCCTACATAGTCTTGTCCTGGGCATGAAAAGTGGCACCGAAGGTGGAAACTGTAGCAATTCTGGCAAACAAAGTGGCGCTTAGGCCTCCCCACCGGTGATTCAATTTATTGATGGTGGAAAGGCCTGTGAGAGAGATTAGTCGCCCGCTGAGGTTTATGGGTAACTAATCTCCCCGCGGCCCATTGTGCCAAGATTGTACCATTACATTACACACCTAGTTAGGGGCCGTACCTATCTGCGCCACTGCCCATCCAACACTATATAAATGGAAAGTAGGACCATCTAACCAAATATAGGGTTTAAGGCAAAACGTATCAGCAGCTAGGCCGACCTGATAGGGAACTGAAGCCTGTCTGTGCTTGTGTGAGTGCAGGGCTGTGATTGGCTCTCCCCCTCCTACTGTGCTTCTGGCAGGGACCGTTAGGACACGCCCACCCCTCATGTGAAAACCAGACAGGGACCTGAGAGGATCTATAGGGAGCTCCAATAAAGGGGCCATTGTTACAGATAGGGTTAATGTTTAGCCCAAAGGGAAACCAGCACCGGATATTATTCATAATTGCCTACAGGGTTAGGGTTTTGCCTGCTCCTCTCTACTGATGTGAGTCTCCAGTTATTTCATCCCTCACTTGGGGAAAGGAAACTCACCAGCGCCATTGCCCTGCGCAGCCGAGTGAAAGCCCAATGAAACCATATAATACACCGTATTGGCCTCACTGCCTGTATTATTGGCTTTAGAAAACATGACAAGTCCCGTTTAAGTGCAGGTTCGGTACCCAGTGATGCCTTTCATTTGGATCCCTCCAGTCTGTTCCAGTACAGACCCTATTGCAGAGGCAAAGCATCATGGGAGAAGTTCTGTCAGGGTTCTGTTGGCTCCCTTTCTCTCCTTCCTGTGAGTCTTTATGTGCTGCTGGTAACTGTACTTCCTGGTGAACGTTTTGCCGCAGTCGGCGCAGGGAGGGGTGTGGCTGTTCTGGTGAAGGAGATACAGAGACTTCTGGGAGAAGCGTTTGCCACATTCCGTGCAGGCGAATGGTTTCTCCTCATAGCAGGCCGCCTGGTGGCTGTTAGAGACTGCCCCTGTGAGTGTAGCTCCTCCCACACTGCTGGCAGCGGTACGGCCTCTCCCCCGTATGCACTCGCTCGTGTTCCACCAGGGCCACCCTGCGCTTGAAGGCTTTGCCGCACTCCGTGCAGATGAAGGGTTTCTCCCCGTTGTGAATGAGCATGTGATTCCGCATCCTGTAGCCTTCGGGGAAGAGTCGGCCACACTGGGGGCAGGGCAGGCATTTCTCCTCCGTGTAGATCAGCTGATGCGCTCGGGAAGCGTTGCCGCTGCTTTTCTGCTTCCAATCGCCCATACAGACGGGGGCGCTGAGCTGCTGGAGCCGCCGGCTCTGCCGGTTGATCATCGTGCGGTTACAGCAGTGCGACAGCAGCGCCACGCCGGCCGAGAAGCTTAACCCACATTTATCACAGATAAACCCCGCGGCTTTGGGTCCTGCTGGGAAACCCACAGAGCTTGCACTCAGCCTACAATCCAGGGTGGTCTGCGCTCTGGTCTCCGGCGGCCACAGCAGCATTCCCGGGCTCGCTAATGGCTCCTTGGCTGTATCTAATATAACAAAGTAGGTTTTAGTCCCTACGACTGGCAGAATCCCACAGTTCCACTCATTGGTCGGGCAGTTCTCTATTGGAAGAAAGAAAAATCTTGTCAGAAATGGGGAGTAAGTGGCAGAAATGCAGAGAAACCCATTGGCTTTATTCCTGTGAGCGCAGTGACAGCCCCGCAGCATAAGGTTCTATGGGACTGAGTGTTGGGCTGTTACAGAGGGAAGAACAAAACTACAAATACACATAGTTCAACATATTGACAAAGGGAGTGGGGGAAAGAGAGGGGGGGTAGTTCCCTGGGTACCCCTGGAACTATAGCGGGGTGACTGTTACCCCAATGTTTCTATATATCTGTGACCTTGTTATGGGCTAAGGGGGCCCAGCCTGAAGGCCAGTTAGGGGGGGATTTGGGGTGAGTGCTTATTTGTGCCCTGGGTACCCCTGGAACTATAGCGGGGTGACTGTTACCCCAATGTTTCTATATATCTGTGACCTTGTTATGGGCTAAGGAGGCCCAGCCTGAAGGCCAGTTAGGGGGGGATTTGGGGTGATTGCTTATTTGTGCCCTGGGTACCCCTGGAACTATAGCGGGGTGACTGTTACCCCAATGTTTCTATATATCTGTAACCTTGTTATGGGCTAAGGGGGCCCAGCCTGAAGGCCAGTTAGGGGGGGATTTGGGGTGAGTGCTTATTTGTGCCCCGGGTACCCCTGGAACTATAGCGGGGTGACTGTTACCTCAATGTTTCTATATATCTGTAACCTTGTTATGGGCTAAGGGGACCCAGCCTGAAGGCCAGTTAGGGGGGATTTGGGGTGAGTGCTTATTTGTGCCCTGGGTACCCCTGGAACTATAGCGGGGTGACTGTTACCCCAATGTTTCTATATATCTGTAACCTTGTTATGGGCTAAGGGGGCCCAGCCTGAAGGCCAGTTAGGGGGGGATTTGGGGTGAGTGCTTATTTGTGCCCTGGGTACCCCTGGAACTATAGCGGGGTGACTGTTACCCCAATGTTTCTATATATCTGTAACCTTGTTATGGGCTAAGGGGGCCCAGCCTGAAGGCCAGTTAGGGGGGGATTTGGGGTGAGTGCTTATTTGTGCCCTGGGTACCCCTGGAACTATAGCGGGGTGACTGTTACCCCAATGTTTCTATATATCTGTGACCTTGTTATGGGCTAAGGGGGCCCAGCCTGAAGGCCAGTTAGGGGGGATTTGGGGTGAGTGCTTATTTGTTACATAGTTACATAGTTACATAGGGTTGAAAAAAGACCAGTGTCCATCAAGTTCAACCCATCCAAGTAAACCCAGCACACCTAACCCACACCTACCAATCTATACACTCACATACATAAACTATAAATACAACCACTAGTACTAACTGTAGATATTAGTATCACAATAGCCTTGGATATTCTGATTGATCAAGAACTCATCCAGGCCCCTCTTAAAGGCATTAACAGAATCTGCCATTACCCCATCACTAGGAAGGGCATTCCCCAACCTCACTGCCCTCACCGTGAGGAACCCCCTACGCTGCTTCAAATGGAAGCTCCTTTCCTCTAATCTATAGGGGTGACCTCTGGTGCGTTGATTGTTTTTATGGGAAAAAAGAACATCCCCCAACTGCCTATAATCCCCTCTAATGTACTTGTACAGAGTAATCATGTCCCCTCGCAAGCGCCTCTTTTCCAGAGAAAACAACCCCAACCTCGACAGTCTCACCTCATAGTTTAAATCTTCCATCCCCTTTACCAGTTTAGTTGCAGTCTCTGCACTCTCTCCAGCTCATTAATATCCTTCTTAAGGACTGGAGCCCAAAACTGCCCCCCATACTCAAGGTGAGGCCTTACCAGGGACCTATAAAGGGGCAAAATTATGTTCTCATCCCTTGAGTCAATGCCCTTTTTTATACAAGACAGCACTTTATTTGCTTTAGTAGCCACAGAATGACACTGCCTGGAATTAGACAACGTGTGATCTACAAAAACCCCCAGATCCTTCTCCATTAAGGAAACCCCCAACACACTACCATTCAGTAGATAGTTTGCGTTTATATTATTTCTACCAAAGTGCATAACTTTGCACTTATCAACATTGAACCTCATTTTCCAGTTTGCTGCCCAGTTATCTAATTTTGTCAAATCGCTCTGCAAAGCGGCACATCCTGCATGGAACTTATAGTTTTGCACAATTTAGTGTCATCAGCAAAAATAGAAACAGTACTGTCTATGCCCCCCTCCAGGTCATTAATAAACAAGTTAAACAGCAAAGGACCAAGGACTGACCCCTGCGGTACTCCACTAACCACACTGGTCCAATTAGAAAATGTTCCATTTACAACCACTCTTTGTACTCTATCCTTCAGCCAGTTCTCTATCCAATTACAAATATTATGTTCTAGGCCAATATTCCTTAATTTGATCATTAACCTTCTGTGAGGTACTGTATCAAACGCTTTAGCAAAGTCCAAGTAGATCCCATCCACTGCCATTCCAGCATCAAGGTTCCTGCTCACCTCCTCATAAAAGGCGACTAAATTAGTCTGGCAAGATCTGTTACGCATAAAACCATGCTGGCACAAACTAATAGTATTGTGAACTGCAATGTATTCAAGTACCCTATCCCTTATTACCCCTTCCAAAAGTTTTCCTACTACTGATGTCAGACTAACAGGCCTATAGTTTTCAGGCTGAGAACGGGATCCCTTTTTAAATAACGGCACCACATTAGCAATCCGCCAGTCTCTCGGCACCATGCCAGACCTCAATGAATCCTGGGAAATTAAGTGAAGAGGTTTGGCAATCACAGCGCTCAGCTCATTTAATACCCTGGGATGAATCCCATCCGGCCCTGGACCTTTGTTTACCTTTACATGTTCAAGTCTCTTTTGAATTTCCTCCCGAGTGACCCATGCGTCAGTAGCTAAATTACTAGAACTGGGCATATTACAAGGGAAGCCTTCATTATCTGGCTCCTCAGATGTATAGACAGATGAAAAATAAGAGTTCAAAATTTCAGCTTTTTCCCCGTTTTCATCAACCAACTTACCCCCCCGTGATAATAAAGTTCCCACCCCTTCTTGCTTCATTTTTTTACTATTCACATAATTAAAAAATAATTTTGGATTCTTTTTACTCCTAGCTGCAATATCCCTTTCCATCTCTATTTTAGCTGCCTGATAGCTTTTTTGCATGCTTTATTTGCTTCCTTGTACCTGATGAAAGTTTCCGCTGTCCCAGCTAACTTGAATGCCCTAAAAGCACGTTTTTTCTTACCAACCTCGACAATAACACTTTTATTCAGCCATAAAGGTTTTGCTTTGCGATGCCTCTCCTTGCTTACAAGGGGGATATACTGTTGTGTATACCTGCAAAGCAATGTTTTAAAGATGTTCCATTTTCCTTCTGTGTCTAACCCCATGAAAAGCCTTTCCCAGTTGACACATTGCAGAGATGCCCTTATACTGGCAAAGTCTGCCCTGGGTACCCCTGGAACTATAGCGGGGTGACTGTTACCCCAATGTTTCTATATATCTGTAACCTTGTTATGGGCTAAGGGGGCCCAGCCTGAAGGCCAGTTAGGGGGGATTTGGGGTGAGTGCTTATTTGTGCCCTGGGTACCCCTGGAACTATAGCGGGGTGACTGTTACCCCAATGTTTCTATATATCTGTAACCTTGTTATGGGCTAAGGGGGCCCAGCCTGAAGGCCAGTTAGGGGGGGATTTGGGGTGAGTGCTTGTGCCCTGGGTACCCCTGGAACTATAGCGGGGTGACTGTTACCCCAATGTTTCTATATATCTGTAACCTTGTTATGGGCTAAGGGGGCCCAGCCTGAAGGCCAGTTAGGGGGGATTTGGGGTGAGTGCTTATTTGTGCCCTGGGTACCCCTGGAACTATAGCGGGGTGACTGTTACCCCAATGTTTCTATATATCTGTAACCTTGTTATGGGCTAAGGGGGCCCAGCCTGAAGGCCAGTTAGGGGGGATTTGGGGTGAGTGCTTATTTGTGCCCCGGGTACCCCTGGAACTATAGCGGGGTGACTGTTACCCCAATGTTTCTATATATCTGTAACCTTGTTATGGGCTAAGGGGGCCCAGCCTGAAGGCCAGTTAGGGGGGGATTTGGGGTGAGTGCTTATTTGTATAATTTTATTTTTATATAAAAAACACATACTGACGTACAAAGGATCAGTATTCTAATGCAGGGGTCTCAAACTCGCGGCCCGTGGGCCATTTGCGGCCCTTGGTACAATATTTTGTGGCCCGCACCAACGCCTTCTCAAAAGCAATGAATGGATCGCAATTTTTATTGCGATTTAAGGGATAATGCAAGGCACGGCGGGCGGGAGCTGCTGATTGCGGAAATGACGTTATGCCATCATAACAGTTATTATGGGAAGACGTTCTGTGTGCACAATTAGCTGCTAAGGAGCTAATTGTGCACACAGAACGTCTTCCCATAATAACTGTTATGATGGCATAACGTCATTTCCGCAATCAGCAGCTCCCGCCCGCCGTGCCTTGCATTATCCCTTGAAAGCCAATTTTTTGTGAAATCCCTTATGCGGCCCAGCCTCATCCTCACTTTGCCTCCTGCGGCCCCCAGGTAAATTGAGTTTGAGCCCCCTGTTCTAATGTATCTAATAAAAAATTGTTTCTAGTGTAGGGATCCATAGGGTTAACTAGTCCCTATGGCTTTAAACCCTGCAGCTTCCTGGTTTTGTGCTGTTACTGGGCAAAGACCCCTGTATCAGTTTTGAGTTCATATGTGTGATTATTGGTTCACAGGGAGACCACTCCCTTGGCACTCTGATATAGTGTTTAGCAGGGGGGTGGGTCTGCCTCTTTGGCTGCCTGTGTTCTGAGAGAGAGGAGCATTGAGCCTGGAGGGAGAAGACTAGGCCTCCAGTAAAGCCATGTGCCCCAGAGTGTGGTCAGCCACTCTGGTGAAGTCGGGGACAGGGACCCCGTGAATGAGGAGCAGTTAGAGAGCAAGTTTTGTGGAGCACTTTGTAGGAAAGTGAGATAGTGAGGGAAGGGAGCAGTTTGGCTCAGAGGAAAGTAGCTGTGGGAGTCCCAGACAGGCACTGTTGCCTTAGTGTAGGGCCACGGTTTAGACCTAGGAGGCAGGTAGTTTGAACCCTGATCCAGAGTTGCCGTGGGGCCTGAGGAGTGTGGTATCCAGCTAGCTGTTCCACAGAGTGAGCAACTGAACCGGTGGCACTGATCCTGCCCGGGCTCAAGGGGAGTTGGGGGGAGCGGGTGTGCCCCCTCTCTGTGCCCCCTCTCTGTGCTGTCCTCAGAGACTGCTATGCTAACTGATGTGTGAGTATATTGCATAACCCTGCAAGTTGCTTGTTGCTGAAAATAAACCAGTTCTACTGTTAAACTGCAAGAACCTTCTGGCGCCCATTTGTTATTCTGCACTGCACACAGCTACAGTGAGTTGTAGTTGCACTACACCCTAGCTCCGTTTGGTTACTTCCACATAGCGAAGGCCCATCCTGAAGGACTGAGTCGCGTGTACCCCATGCTCTAGACCTATCTAGTCGTGCTGTTGGCTTGTTACAGCCAAGAAAGGGTGCCATTTATGGCGCCCAACGTGGGGCGGAGCCATTATCCTGAGGGTGCTGAGCTGGTGTGCATGTAACTTTAAATTTTGCTGACAGGCTGCTGGACTCGATAGGAAAAGGCGCCTGTGGATGCTGATCGTGAATTCTATGTTGTATTTGGCCGTGGGTTCGGGCTTGAAGGTTCCCCCGAGAGTACCCATTGGCTGTTGAAGCCGTCAATCAATCGCTGTGGAGTTTGGCGCGCTTCTGTGAGATCCCGCGGGAAGTCATGCTTGTTGACGAGACTTCGCGGAGCGTCGGCCATTTTGTGACAGACCTCGGACCCAGATGCAAGCGCAACATGCTGCCTGAATGGGAGTTGGCAAGCGGTTGCTACCACTGAGGACTGCAACCAGATTAGTTCCAGATGACCGCGGCTGCGGACTGGATTGCTGTGAGAGGGGGGGTAAGCAAGCCATTTCCCCCGGGTGTTACTGCGCCGGCGGAACACCCCAACTGTAGTGACTTTTCCATAGACCCTGCTTTATCGTCTGGAGAGATGGCGGATAAAGGCCGGGAGGGTGGGAGAAATCTAAGGTGCGAGGTTATGCCCGGATTTCCCACTGGTTGGTCACCCCTATGGACTCCCAAGGACAGAGACACTTAGGGGGATGATCATGTTCTGTTACCCATAAAGGTGGGACAGGAGTGAGTTTAATAAAGTTGATGTTGGGTGGGGTGTGTTTTTAACAGTTGCATGCACCCACTGACTTTTTCTCCTTTACAGCCAAGCACACGATGGGGTTGTAAGTGGTTGAGAAATGGTAACATGTTTTTTCCGCAGGAACCATTGTACCTGGTATGCCTCAGGAGAGGGTACCTGAAGAGGATGTTTGGTACTGTGTGTTGCACTGTATATTATGATTTAAATGTGTGTTTGAACCATTGCCGGGACGGAATGTGTTTTCCCCCGGGTGAATGTAGGGATCCATAGGGTTAACTAGTCCCTATGGCTTTAAACCCTGCAGCTTCCTGGTTTTGTGCTGTTACTGGGCAAAGACCCATGTATCAGTTTTGAGTTCAGATGTGTGATTATTGGTTCACAGGGAGACCACTCCCTTGGCACTCTGATATAGTGTTAGCAGGGGGGTGGGTCTGCCTCTTTGGCTGCCTGTGTTCTGAGAGAGAGGAGCATTGAGCCTGGAGGGAGAAGACTAGGCCTCCAGTAAAGCCATGTGCCCCAGAGTGTGGTCAGCCACTCTGGTGAAGTCGGGGACAGGGACCCCGTGAATGAGGAGCAGTTAGATAGCAAGTTTTGTGGAGCACTTTCTAGTAAAGTGAGATAGTGAGGGAAGAGAGCACGAGCAGTTTGGCTCAGAGGAAAGTAGCTGTGGGAGTCCCAGACAGGCCCTGTGCCTTAGTGTAGGGCCACGGTTTAGACCTAGGAGGCAGGTAGATTGAACCCTGATCCAAAGTTGCCGTGGGGCCTGAGGAGTGGGGTATCCAGCTAGCTGTTCCACAGAGTGAGAAACTGAACCGGTGGCACTGATCCTGCCAGGCTCAAGGGGAGTTGGGAGGAGCGGGTGTGCACCCTCTCTGTGCTGTCCTCAGAGAAAGCTATGCTAACTGATGTGTGAGTATATTGCATAACCCTGCAAGTTGCTTGTTGCTGAAAATAAACCAGTTCTACTGTTAAACTGCAAGAACCTTCTGGCGCCCATTTGTTATTCTGCACTGCACACAGCTACAGTGAGTTGTAGTTGCACTACACCCTAGCTCCGTTTGGTTACTTCCACATAGCGAAGGCCCATCCTGAAGGACTGAGTCGCGTGTACCCCATGCTCTAGACCTATCTAGTCGTGCTATTGGCTTGTTACAGCCAAGAAAGGGTTACACTAGCTTTATGTGTTTGCTCATCTTCTTGCTGCTATGTTGGAGCCGCTAGCATTACTGCACTGCAGGGCCAGGAGTATCAGCCAATCAGAAGCTGAGTGGATCTGGGCTTAACCAGCAGAACAGTGTAAGATGGAAACACACACCTTGTCAGATACCAATTTGCCACAGAACCTGCAAGTGACATACACAGTATAAAATGGAGAATATGGGTTCCCAAAAGAATGAAGATTGTGGGATTCTCAGTTTCCCAAGTGAGAGATAGAGGGTCTTCAGTTATGAGTTGTGTCTCCCTGTGGGCTGTGATTGGGGGAATGACTTGGTTGTACAACAGTGTAGGGGCACCAGTACATATTTGGGGTAAAAGTGAGTCAGTTCCCCCCTAAAGAGGCAACCTATAATGGAACTCATAATAAAATAATGTCCTGTGTGTGGCCCTTCCCTGAATGCTGCAGCCGAGGGCCCCGAGCAAAGGCCCCTGTACTGTGCTACTTGTCTGGGATTCCCAGCCCCGCCCATTCCCTTTATATCCGCTGCTTCTCCTGGTGGGTTTTTAAAGGAGACATATTGGATAAATGGGAAAAATGGCTAATTTTGTAGGCAATTATGAATAATATCCGGTGCTGGTTTCCCTTTGGGCTAAAAATTAATCCTCTCTGTAAAAATGGCCCCTTTATTGGAGCTCCCTATAGATCCTCTCACTTCTCTGTCCAGTGTGAAATGGAGAGTGGGCGTGTCCTAACGGTCTCTGCCAGAAGCACAGTAGGAGGGGGAGAGCCAATCACAGCCCTGCAGTCACAAAAGCACAGACAGGCTGCAGTTCCCCATCAGGTCAGCCTAGCTGCTGATTGGTTCCTATCCTACAGTGCAGGGTACGGAGGGCCGCCGGCTCCCCAGCTCATCCAGAGAATTCAGCCAGCAGGAAGTGGAACAGATGGGCGTGGCTAGTGGGGTTTGGGGGAATTTCTCAATAAATCAGTCAGAAACACAACTTTTTAAGCACATTCCTTCTATATCTAGAGGAGTATAATTCCCTGGTACATTCATCATTTTTATAGGATATGTCTCCTTTAACAATGGTATCTTATTCATGCTTAGAAGTTTGAAGTCTCAAACTCGCGGCCCGCGGGCCATTTGCGGCCCTTGGTACAATATTTTGTGGCCCGCACCAACGCCTTCTCAAAAGCAATGAATGGATCGCGATTTTTATTGCGATTTAAGGGATAATGCAAGGCACGGCGGGCGGGAGCTGCTGATTGCGGAAATGAAGTTATGCCATCATAACAGTTATTATGGGAAGACGTTCTGTGTGCACAATTAGCTGCTAAGGAGCTAATTGTGCACACAGAACGTCTTCCCATAATAACTGTTATGATGGCATAACTTCATTTCCGCAATCAGCAGCTCCCGCCCGCCGTGCCTTGCATTATCCCTTGAAAGCCAATTTTTTGTGAAATCCCTTATGCGGCCCAGCCTCATCCTGACTTTGCCTCCTGCGGCCCCCAGGTAAATTGAGTTTGAGCCCCCTGCCTTAGTGTACTTTGATACTGAATTAGCCACAATCCTTTTCTGTTTGCGGCGCTAAAATAAACCTATTTACAGTAATTCAGCGCCCTCCGTAACAATAACCGGTAGCCGTGACTGGGACCCATAGTCCGGCCCGTAGCAGCAACATCTCAGCACAGACTGACTAGAGAACTAGAATCAGGATTTAGCGGATGACCCAGGCGCAGGCCCCATAAGCGATTATAACCAACTGAACTTTCCGAAAACGAAATACAAGACAATAACTGCTGGGAAGGAAGTTTCTAAGGAGAAAATAAAGATACAAATCACTATCGGTAGGTACAGCTATTAGGGAGTGAGTGGGCGGCTCTGAGAAGAGCCTTTGGGTTTATATCGGTTTATGAGCAGATTCAGCCCCCGAAGCCGTAGAGAGTGCGGCCCTGGCGCTTGAGAGCGTACACCACATCCATGGCGGTAACGGTCTTCCTCTTGGCGTGCTCGGTGTAGGTGACGGCGTCCCGGATGACAT
The DNA here is from genome assembly GCF_000004195.4 of Xenopus tropicalis. Lineage (NCBI taxonomy): Eukaryota > Metazoa > Chordata > Amphibia > Anura > Pipidae > Xenopus > Xenopus tropicalis. The sequence continues at coordinate 5,284,971 of NC_030682.2, forward strand.
TCTCCAGGAAAACCTTGAGGACCCCCCGAGTCTCCTCATAGATGAGGCCAGAGATGCGCTTGACTCCCCCTCTCCGTGCCAGGCGGCGGATGGCGGGCTTGGTGATGCCCTGGATGTTATCCCGCAGCACCTTCCTGTGCCGCTTGGCGCCTCCTTTCCCCAAACCCTTCCCGCCTTTACCGCGTCCAGACATCTCTCTCTATTCACCGCACAAGGTAAACTAAAGTATTAGCCCTCCAACGGGCCCTTATATACATATGGACAGAACCTGGGAGGGAACTGAAATGATGGGTGGGGCTAAAATGACGATTTAGTGGTCACGGATTTCTATTGGTTACTGGTTACTACTAAATACACCAAACACATTTAGACATTGTCCTCCCGCCAAAAATGAAGCTTTGTTATTGGTTTATTTAAATGTCAGCTCCTTGGGCGATTTACTGATGTCTGCAAATCCGTTGTTGGTTGGATTTAAATCGCCCGCCAAAATATCAGCGCAAACAGGAATCAAATTAAGTTCCGCAGGAGAGGAAGGAAGTTTATATTGTACCTTATTGTGTGTGAGGAAATAATAATTTCCAGAAAATCCCACTCACACTGATCTCAGTATATTATCTGCCTCTCACCACCTTTTCACACACTAACTCCGTGCCCCAGGCTCCCCCCATAACAATCCGCACAGTCAGACACCGCTCCGGTTATAGAAATCTCCCTGTGTGACCTCTGTAATCGGACGGAGAAATAAATCCGCCACATGATTTAAATCGCAGGTTCTGAACTGCAACAATGAATCCAGTAATAACGTAACCAATTCTCTCTCATTTCAGTTTGGGCCTAGATACTGTATCGATCACTACAGAAATATTCCCCAAGTGTTTACCGGTATAAATATCTGTACCACTCTATGGATCTAAAGTGCGCCCACCCGAGTTGTGCCGATACATCCCTGGGAAATTACTAATAACCATCTGGCCTGCTTTCATATAAAGCAAAACCCCCCACTATGAAATTGTTTATCATGTCACATCACGATATAAGTAAATCTAGGTACAGATCTTATAGGGAGGAGGTGAGTGGCTCTGAGAAGAGCCTTTGGGTTTATGAGCGAATCAGTACTCAGATTTACCCGTATGTGTCACACAGCCGTGTTTAGATAATGTGAGTGGCTCTGAGAAGAGCCTTTGTGTTGCTGGGAGTAGGGCAGGAGATGGGGCAGCAGTTACTTGGCGCTGGTGTACTTGGTGACAGCCTTGGTGCCCTCGGACACGGCGTGCTTGGCCAGCTCCCCAGGCAGCAGCAGGCGGACCGCGGTCTGGATCTCCCGGGAGGTGATGGTGGAGCGCTTGTTGTAATGAGCCAGACGGGAGGCTTCCCCTGCGATGCGCTCAAACACATCGTTGACAAAGGAGTTCATGATGCTCATGGCCTTGGAGGAGATGCCGGTATCGGGGTGCACCTGCTTCAGCACCTTGTACACGTAAATGGCGTAACTCTCCTTCCTCGTCTTCCTGCGCTTCTTCCCATCTTTCTTCTGGGTCTTGGTCACCGCTTTCTTGGAGCCTTTCTTCGGGGCTGGAGCGGACTTGGCTGGTTCAGGCATGATCAACTATCCTTACGCTTTCTGATAAACGAGAAAACTGTTTCCTCCTTCTCCCGGGCTGCTGCTTTTATAGCCCTCCCATGCAAATAAGGGAACTCGGAACCTGCGTCTGTAACTGGTCGGTTTGTGTCACATGGCATAAACCCTCCCATCTACAGCTACGGATTGGTGTTCCAGAAAGCGTCTGTGTGATTGGCTGCAATCGAACTTACATGACAAAAAAGAAAAAGGATGAATGCGCTTAGAGCAAGTTATTGGCGCTTCCTAAAACCCCAACTATGATTGGCTGAACCAGAATTCACCCAATTAGAGAAGAGAGGTGTGTCCTGCGCTGCCTACTAAACCCAGTACCTGGCGTAAGAACGCTACATTCTTCTATTTCTTTGTAGCTGAGTTGTATTGGGGATCATGTCCGGCAGAGGCAAACAAGGCGGCAAGGTTCGGGCTAAGGCCAAGACCCGCTCATCCCGGGCTGGGCTGCAGTTCCCAGTTGGCCGTGTTCACCGCTTGCTGAGGAAAGGCAATTATGCCGAGCGGGTGGGAGCCGGAGCTCCGGTCTATCTGGCCGCAGTACTCGAGTACCTGACCGCTGAGATCCTGGAGTTGGCCGGGAACGCTGCCCGGGATAACAAGAAGACCCGCATCATCCCCAGGCACCTGCAGCTCGCTGTGCGCAACGATGAGGAGCTGAACAAACTGCTCGGAGGGGTGACTATCGCTCAGGGCGGGGTCCTGCCCAACATCCAGTCCGTGCTGCTGCCCAAGAAAGCCGAGAACTCCAAGGCGGCCAAGGGCAAGTAACGCTCCGAACGACAAGTCAAACTACAGAGAACCGAACACCCCAAAGGCTCTTCTCAGAGCCACCCATATAGTCACTAAGAATTGTAACAACTTGGTCTGTTCTAGACTTTCTCTATAGCTTTCAGATTAATGTACGATATTCGCTGCCAAGAAATTAACAAACTCCACTGTAATTTGCTTATTTAGTCCACAGACTGTTCCCCCCCCCCCCCCCACACACAGACACGCTCGCCATAGGTTGGTCAGTGTCCTGCCCAGTCGCAGTATCGCAGGGGGAAGATATTTAGTGATGTGAGAACGAATTTGTTAGTAACACCGGTGCCTCTCAAGTCTTTGCCCTGTGCCCCTGCCCCCCCCCCCCCCAAACCCCTTGTCCCTCCCTCACACTGATTATAGAGCTGGGACTTTGCGATTTGATAGGGGGAGCGGCGGGAAAAAAAAGCAGCCGGGTATTAATACATTTCGGGGCACAATGGTGCCGGAGCCACAGACCGGGTGTCAGTGCGAGGGAACCGACTGTGTTGGCTCAGGCCCCGCTGATTCTCACACACTGTTCCCCTGTGTATCCCGGGCTGTAGCACATTCTCCCTCCCACGGCTGATAAACTTCCTACATTGCAGTAAAGCGCACTTGGGCCTTTCCTTTGGCCTCTCCCCTCAGGGCGATAACACCTAGAAACGGTGCAGGAATGGGAACCCCCCAGCTTGGGAGCTGATTATGGAACCAAAGCCCCTTTATATAGAGGGAAATGCGGATATTACACGGGAGTCAGTGGATAATCTGGGATATCTCGGTTAGTCCGCAGCAGGAACCCACTGGCCCTACTAGTTACTTATACCCGGGAGCCCCCCCCCCCCCTGTATAACAGCTGTATGAGACCCCCCCCCCTGTACAACAGCTGTATGAGCCCCCCCTGTATAACAGCTGTATGAGACCCCCCCCCCCCTGTACAACAGCTGTATGAGCCCCCCCTGTATAACAGCTGTATGAGACCCCCCCCCCTGTACAACAGCTGTATGAGCCCCCCCTGTATAACAGCTGTATGAGCCGTGGGTTTGTCTCCTGTCCCTCAAAGGTTTCCGTGTAGTCTGCCAAATGCCTGAATCCTACCGCAGTCACCTTCCCTCCCTACCGGCTCCTCATGTTCAGCTGATTTGATTGGGGATTTGGTGGCTCTGAAAAGAGCCTTTGTGCTGATGGGAGGCTGTGCGGGTTGGATCTAAGCCCTCTCGCCTCGGATCCTGCGGGCCAGCTGGATGTCCTTGGGCATGATGGTGACCCTCTTGGCGTGGATGGCGCACAGGTTGGTGTCCTCAAAGAGACCGACCAGATAAGCCTCGCTGGCCTCCTGCAGAGCCATGACGGCTGAGCTCTGGAAGCGCAGGTCGGTCTTGAAGTCCTGAGCGATCTCCCGGACCAGGCGCTGGAAAGGCAGTTTGCGGATGAGCAGCTCGGTGGATTTCTGGTAGCGGCGGATCTCCCGGAGAGCGACTGTGCCGGGCCGGTAACGGTGAGGTTTCTTGACTCCGCCGGTGGCCGGGGCGCTCTTCCTGGCTGCCTTGGTGGCGAGCTGCTTGCGGGGAGCTTTCCCTCCGGTGGATTTGCGGGCGGTCTGCTTGGTACGGGCCATAGCGATCTGATAAACCTGCTACTTTCAGAAACAAAAATAAATACAATAACAGCAACCAGCTATGCTCCTTATATATTGGCGCTATCTCCCTGTGATTGGTTAGCTATAGACCCGCCTCTTGCCTACTTAGCAAATGTCCTTTTCAATCAAAAATCCCGCCTAAATACTACTGCACTATTGGCTGTTCCCCATCGGCTCTGAGAAAACCATAGAGACTACAAACATCCCGCCAAAACGGACCGACTGACTCGTCATATAATATCACTTGCTAAATGGGCAGAACCCCCGGGGTAGGATTTGGCTGCCATTAAGCGCTGAGCCCAATGCGCTTTCCCCGGGTCGCGGCGCCGCTAATAATAGATGTGCGAGTACAAAATAACCTCTACTTTCCGCGTCAGAACAGCGCAAATAGTGAGCTGCGCACAAAGCGGCTGCGGCTTCGTTGTACAATGTGACACTGGTGCGGCCTTGGGACTCGGACTTCCCGTTTCCGGCCTCCTGTTAGGGGGGAAAGCTGAATCTGTGGGCGTTACGGGTGTCAGTACCGCTTTGGCGGCCCCAGGTTGCTAGTTGAGTTGTGCAATAGCGGCACCTAGCGGGGAGTTGCGGTTTTTACAGGCTCATTTATTTGTAAGGAAATGTAACTGCTCGGTTGGGATGGGAAGGCTTTGGGTCTTTTTCGGCTTTTCTTGCCCCCGCCCCGGTCCTAATTACTATGTAACAATCAGTACCTAAGCCCAATGGAATAGTAACAGTGGGGTTGCTATGGGGGCTGCGCTGTATCGCACAACTGGGCGGGAATCGCCGCTGCACTGGGTGAGAGGAAGTTACCGGCTCTTTTGCTGGGGGAGGTGGGGGCTCTGAAAAGAGCCTTTGGTGCAATGCGCTGGGGCCCCGGGGCCACATTACTTCTTAGGCGCGGCCTTCTTTGCTTTAGCCGCTTTGGGTTTGGCTGCCTTGGCCTTTTTAGCCGGGCTCTTGGCAGCTTTGGGCTTGGCGGCCTTCTTAGCCGGACTCTTGGCCACCTTCTTGGGTTTGGCAGCTTTGGGCTTCTTGGGGCTTTTGGCGGCCTTTGCCGGTTTCTTCACCTTCTTGGGGCTCTTTGCTGCTGCCGAGACCTTCTTGAGCTTTTTAGGGGACTTGGGCGCCTTCTTTGCCGCCGCCGCTGGTTTCTTGGCTTTGGGCGCCGCTGGCTTCTTCTTGGCCGCCTTCTCCTTACTCTCCAGCGGCTTCTTGTTCAGCTTGAAGGATCCGGAGGCTCCGCTCCCCTTGACTTGGGTGAGAGTCCCCTTAGTGACCAAGGCCTTGAGAGCCAGCTTGAGGCAGCTGTTGTTCCTCTCCACATCGTAGCCTCCGGCAGCCAGAGCCTTCTTGAGAGCGGCCAGGGACACCCCGCTGCGCTCCTTAGAGGCGGACACGGCTTTCACGATGAGCTCGGCCGCGCTGGGCCCGGAGGGTTTCTTGGCTTTGGCGCCTCCCGCTGCCGCCTTCTTGGGCTGCTGCTTCTTCTTGGCGGCTTCAGCCGGGGGAGGGGCCGGAGCGGTCTCAGCTGCAGTCTCTGCCATTCTCACCCCGAACTCTGTTTGTAAAATCAAAAAGTAATTTTGATCGGATCTCCCGAACCTCCTTATATTCAGCTTTTCTTTGCCCTGATTGGTCAACTGGCAACATCAAGTATGCCTCCTATTGGGTGGTATTGTAGCCCCGCCTATTATTATTTTTTTTATTTTTTTATTTTTTATTTTTTTTTTAAATCTCCTTTCTAACTTGTAAAACTGATGCCTCTGTGTTTCTTCATCTTGAAAACATATTTTTTATTATTCCTTCCGCTGATAAATATCGCACAGTCTGTAGCTGATCGGGTGCCACAGTAAGTTCCCTGCCCGGCAGTGGGATTATCTAGGAGGAATGTACGGAGGAGGCGCAGAATAGCGCCGGGGGATTCAGACTCCCAGGGATCGGGCACATTCTCCCCGTAGGGTTCGGGTTCTGCCGCCGATTCCCCGTCTCTATAAATCCGATCCCTCCCGCTGGGGCAGCAGAGAAATAAGGGCCCCGGGTATAATATAAGGGGGGGGGGGGTATAATATGGGCGGGGGCCCTCGGCTGCAGCATTCAGGGAAGGGCCACACTGAGTGCGGGGCATTTAGTTCTGAGTCCGTGCCGGATACTGATCAGTTGGGGGTTTATGTGCCGGGGAGAAGGGAACATGAGCCCGACACTGTATGGGCGGCACTGAGTGTGAGAGGGAGAGAGGGGGCTGTATGTGCAGGGGGGGGGGGGGGGGTATTGGGTTCCCAGACGAGAGAGGGATAAGGGCAGATACTTTTATTCCCAAGAAGACAAGAGCCTGAGGCCGGTACCTCCCTGGCAGAGTAGGGGCCCGGGGAGTTGCAGTGTTGGCAGAAGGGGCGCACTAGGGACTATATACAGTAACTGGAAACACAATCAAAACCACAAAACTTATTTGTTGAATGTTCCCACTAATCTGTGGGAATCACATTCATATTCCCTGTATATAATCTGAGCCCCAAATCATAAAAATTACAAATTCAGAAATCCCCTCAAAATCAGTTCCCTGTAACATCCGACTCCCCTGGGATCAGAGAATAAGGAGAAGTTGGGGGACACTCAGATCCCTTTACCCCGATACATTATTTCACCAACTCAGAAATCAATTGCAGCTCCCGTTATGAGGTTTATTGAACCCCCAAACAGCAACATTGTGTCCCTCCCTGTTACCGGCAGTGCGACTGTATCAGTCTGCCCGGGATAATCACCCCCCTTGCCCTGCTCTGAGAGGAGCCTTTGGGTTTATGAGCGGATCAGCAGTCAGATTTACCCGTATGTGTCACACAGCCGTGTTTAGATAATGTGAGTGGCTCTGAGAAGAGCCTTTGGGTTATTTGATGCTTAGAGTTCATCGTTCGGAGCGTTACTTGCCCTTGGCCGGCTTGGAGCTCTCGGCTTTCTTGGGCAGCAGCACGGACTGGATGTTGGGCAGGACCCCGCCCTGAGCGATAGTCACCCCTCCGAGCAGTTTGTTCAGCTCCTCATCGTTGCGCACAGCGAGCTGCAGGTGCCTGGGGATGATGCGGGTCTTCTTGTTATCCCGGGCAGCGTTCCCGGCCAACTCCAGGATCTCAGCGGTCAGGTACTCGAGTACTGCGGCCAGATAGACCGGAGCTCCGGCTCCCACCCGCTCGGCATAATTGCCTTTCCTCAGCAAGCGGTGAACACGGCCAACTGGGAACTGCAGCCCAGCCCGGGATGAGCGGGTCTTGGCCTTAGCCCGAACCTTGCCGCCTTGTTTGCCTCTGCCGGACATGATCGCCAATACAACTCAGCTACAAAGAAATAGAAGAATGTAGCGTTCTTACGCCAAGTACTGGTTTTAGTAGGCAGCGCAGGACACACCTCTCTTCTCTAATTGGGTGAATTCTGGTTCAGCCAATCATAGTTGGGGTTTTAGGAAGCGCCAATAACTTGCTCTAAGCGCATTCATCCTTTTTCTTTTTTGTCATGTAAGTTCGATTGCAGCCAATCACACAGACGCTTTCTGGAACACCAATCCGTAGCTGTAGATGGGAGGGTTTATGCCATGTGACACAAACCGACCAGTTACAGACGCAGGTTCCGAGTTCCCTTATTTGCATGGGAGGGCTATAAAAGCAGCAGCCCGGGAGAAGGAGGAAACAGTTTTCTCGTTTATCAGAAAGCGTAAGGATAGTTGATCATGCCTGAACCAGCCAAGTCCGCTCCAGCCCCGAAGAAAGGCTCCAAGAAAGCGGTGACCAAGACCCAGAAGAAAGATGGAAAGAAGCGCAGGAAGACGAGGAAGGAGAGTTACGCCATTTACGTGTACAAGGTACTGAAGCAGGTGCACCCCGATACCGGCATCTCCTCCAAGGCCATGAGCATCATGAACTCCTTTGTCAACGATGTGTTTGAGCGCATCGCAGGGGAAGCCTCCCGCCTGGCTCATTACAACAAGCGCTCCACCATCACCTCCCGGGAGATCCAGACCGCGGTCCGCCTGCTGCTGCCTGGGGAGCTGGCCAAACACGCCGTGTCCGAGGGCACCAAGGCTGTCACCAAGTACACCAGCGCCAAGTAACTGCTGCCCCATCTCCTGCCCTACTCCCAGCAACACAAAGGCTCTTCTCAGAGCCACTCACATTATCTAAACACGGCTGTGTGACACATACGGGTAAATCTGAGTACTGATTCGCTCATAAACCCAAAGGCTCTTCTCAGAGCCACTCACCTCCTCCCTATAAGATCTGTACCTAGATTTACTTATATCGTGATGTGACATGATAAACAATTTCATAGTGGGGGGTTTTGCTTTATATGAAAGCAGGCCAGATGGTTATTAGTAATTTCCCAGGGATGTATCGGCACAACTCGGGTGGGCGCACTTTAGATCCATAGAGTGGTACAGATATTTATACCGGTAAACACTTGGGGAATATTTCTGTAGTGATCGATACAGTATCTAGGCCCAAACTGAAATGAGAGAGAATTGGTTACGTTATTACTGGATTCATTGTTGCAGTTCTGAACCTGCGATTTAAATCATGTGGCGGATTTATTTCTCCGTCCGATTACAGAGGTCACACAGGGAGATTTCTATAACCGGAGCGGTGTCTGACTGTGCGGATTGTTATGGGGGGAGCCTGGGGCACGGAGTTAGTGTGTGAAAAGGTGGTGAGAGGCAGATAATATACTGAGATCAGTGTGAGTGGGATTTTCTGGAAATTATTATTTCCTCACACACAATAGGGTACAATATAAACTTCCTTCCTCTCCTGCGGAACTTAATTTGATTCCTGTTTGCGCTGATATTTTGGCGGGCGATTTAAATCCAACCAACAACGGATTTGCAGACATCAGTAAATCGCCCAAGGAGCTGACATTTAAATAAACCAATAACAAAGCTTCATTTTTGGCGGGAGGACAATGTCTAAATGTGTTTGGTGTATTTAGTAGTAACCAGTAACCAATAGAAATCCGTGACCACTAAATCGTCATTTTAGCCCCACCCATCATTTCAGTTCCCTCCCAGGTTCTGTCCATATGTATATAAGGGCCCGTTGGAGGGCTAATACTTTAGTTTACCTTGTGCGGTGAATAGAGAGAGATGTCTGGACGCGGTAAAGGCGGGAAGGGTTTGGGGAAAGGAGGCGCCAAGCGGCACAGGAAGGTACTGCGGGATAACATCCAGGGCATCACCAAGCCCGCCATCCGCCGCCTGGCACGGAGAGGGGGAGTCAAGCGCATCTCTGGCCTCATCTATGAGGAGACTCGGGGGGTCCTCAAGGTTTTCCTGGAGAATGTCATCCGGGACGCCGTCACCTACACCGAGCACGCCAAGAGGAAGACCGTTACCGCCATGGATGTGGTGTACGCTCTCAAGCGCCAGGGCCGCACTCTCTACGGCTTCGGGGGCTGAATCTGCTCATAAACCGATATAAACACAAAGGCTCTTCTCAGAGCCGCCCACTCACTCCCTAATAGCTGTACCTACCGATAGTGATTTGTATTTTTATTTTCTCCTTAGAAACTGCCCTAGGATTAATTCCTTCCCAGCAGTTATTGTCTTGTATTTCGTGTTAGGAAAGTTCAGTTGGTTATAATCGCTTATGGGGCCTGCGCCTGGGTCATCCGCTAAATCCTGATTCTAGTTCTCTAGTCAGTCTGTGCTGAGATGTCGCTGCTACGGGCCGGACTATGGGTCCCAGTCACGGCTACCGGTTATTGTTACGGAGGGCGCTGAATTGCTGTAAATAGGTTTATTTTAGCGCCGTAAACAAAGTATTGTGAAAGGAGACATATCCTATAAAAATGATGAATGTACCAGGGAATTATACTCCTCTAGATATAGAAGGATTGTGCTTAAAGTTGTGTTTCTGACTGATTTATTGAGAAATTCCCCCAAACCCCACTAGCCCCGCCCATCTGTTCCACTTCCTGCTGGCTGAATTCTCTGGATGAGCTGGGGGGCCGGCGGCCCTCCGTACACTGCACTGTAGGATAGGAACCAATCAGCAGCTAGGCTGACCTGATAGGGAACTGAAGCCTGTCTGTGCTTGTGTGAGTGCAGGGCTGTGATTGGCTCTCCCCCTCCTACTGTGCTTCTGGCAGGGACCGTTAGGACACGCCCACCCCTCATGTGAAACCCAGACAGGGACCTGAGAGGATCTATAGGGAGCTCCAATAAAGGGGCCATTGTTACAGATAGGGTTAATGTTTAGCCCAAAGGGAAACCAGCACCGTATATTATTCATAATTGCCTACAAAATTAGGGTTTTCCCATTTATCCAATATGTCTCCTTGAACGAAACTGGTTACTTCTGTATCAATGTACACTAACGTCATGTTAGGATTATTTTGTGCTCAGTGCTGCCCCCTGGTGGGTCGTTCTTTAACCGCCAATAACCCTTCCCCCCCCCCCCAAGGGCAGTGATGGGGGTGAGTAACCGACTGAATGGGGGAATATCCGTAATGCACGATGGGAAATGCACTATTTGGTGCCAGCGGGCCGCAGCTCCGCAAGGGACGGGCCATTTAATGGGCAGATACCATTGTGACTGAGGATGGGAAACGTTAAAATATTATCTGTACAGAGAATCTGTCAATCATCTTATTCTCCAACACATAATCCTACCAGCAGGGGGCGCCATTAATCAATGTTCTACGCTTGTTCATATAATTCTGTGGATTTTATCTTTCTCGCCTCCAGCGTATTACACCCAAGATATTGTATTTCTATTTCATGCTTTTCATACTGAGTAAGGGGCTGCTGCAGGGCTTTAGAATCCCCCATTTTTTTTTTCATACACTTGTTACTTATTTGCCACCTGAATAAAAAATAAAACACTTAAATGCACAAATAAGATACCATTGTTTTAAAGAGTTTATTGGTTCTGGGCCACAGATGTAAAGTCTAGATTCACAGGAGGGAAGGTGAATATCTCCGTATACAGATCATTTCAGTGTGGCACATAATTATGTTCAGGGCACAAGAAGTGGCATTAGATTCTTATTGGATCAAATGACTAATGTTGTAAAGGGTTAAATTACTTTGAGTTACTGATTTCAAAATATAAATGCGTAGGCAGGGAAGCCCCACATAGTATCCATTTTGTTCCAGCCGGGCCTGAAACAGTTTTGGGCATACAAAGTGGCATTGACGTGGGCATCATTGCAATTCTATCTAAGTACCTGGGGTGCCGAGAGGTTTTATGACCTTGGATGATGGATTCTGAATAATAAATTCCCAATTGTCCTACATAGTCTTGTCCTGGGCATGAAAAGTGGCACCGAAGGTGGAAACTGTAGCAATTCTGGCAAACAAAGTGGCGCTTAGGCCTCCCCACCGGTGATTCAATTTATTGATGGTGGAAAGGCCTGTGAGAGAGATTAGTCGCCCGCTGAGGTTTATGGGTAACTAATCTCCCCGCGGCCCATTGTGCCAAGATTGTACCATTACATTACACACCTAGTTAGGGGCCGTACACATCTGCGCCACTGCCTATCCAACACTATATAAATGGAAAGTAGGACCATCTAACCAAATATAGGGTTTAAGGCAAAACGTATCAGCAGCTAGGCCGACCTGATAGGGAACTGAAGCCTGTCTGTGCTTGTGTGAGTGCAGGGCTGTGATTGGCTCTCCCCCTCCTACTGTGCTTCTGGCAGGGACCGTTAGGACACGCCCACCCCTCATGTGAAACCCAGACAGGGACCTGAGAGGATCTATAGGGAGCTCCAATAAAGGGGCCATTGTTACAGATAGGGTTAATGTTTAGCCCAAAGGGAAACCAGCACCGGATATTATTCATAATTGCCTACAGGGTTAGGGTTTTGCCTGCTCCTCTCTACTGATGTGAGTCTCCAGTTATTTCATCCCTCACTTGGGGAAAGGAAACTCACCAGCGCCATTGCCCTGCGCAGCCGAGTGAAAGCCCAATGAAACCATATAATACACCGTATTGGCCTCACTGCCTGTATTATTGGCTTTAGAAAACATGACAAGTCCCGTTTAAGTGCAGGTTCGGTACCCAGTGATGCCTTTCATTTGGATCCCTCCAGTCTGTTCCAGTACAGACCCTATTGCAGAGGCAAAGCATCATGGGAGAAGTTCTGTCAGGGTTCTGTTGGCTCCCTTTCTCTCCTTCCTGTGAGTCTTTATGTGCTGCTGGTAACTGTACTTCCTGGTGAACGTTTTGCCGCAGTCGGCGCAGGGAGGGGTGTGGCTGTTCTGGTGAAGGAGATACAGAGACTTCTGGGAGAAGCGTTTGCCACATTCCGTGCAGGCGAATGGTTTCTCCTCATAGCAGGCCGCCTGGTGGCTGTAGAGACTGCCCCTGTGAGTGTAGCTCCTCCCACACTGCTGGCAGCGGTACGGCCTCTCCCCCGTATGCACTCGCTCGTGTTCCACCAGGGCCACCCTGCGCTTGAAGGCTTTGCCGCACTCCGTGCAGATGAAGGGTTTCTCCCCGTTGTGAATGAGCATGTGATTCCGCATCCTGTAGCCTTCGGGGAAGAGTCGGCCACACTGGGGGCAGGGCAGGCATTTCTCCTCCGTGTAGATCAGCTGATGCGCTCGGGAAGCGTTGCCGCTGCTTTTCTGCTTCCAATCGCCCATACAGACGGGGGCGCTGAGCTGCTGGAGCCGCCGGCTCTGCCGGTTGATCATCGTGCGGTTACAGCAGTGCGACAGCAGCGCCACGCCGGCCGAGAAGCTTAACCCACATTTATCACAGATAAACCCCGCGGCTTTGGGTCCTGCTGGGAAACCCACAGAGCTTGCACTCAGCCTACAATCCAGGGTGGTCTGCGCTCTGGTCTCCGGCGGCCACAGCAGCATTCCCGGGCTCGCTAATGGCTCCTTGGCTGTATCTAATATAACAAAGTAGGTTTTAGTCCCTACGACTGGCAGAATCCCACAGTTCCACTCATTGGTCGGGCAGTTCTCTATTGGAAGAAAGAAAAATCTTGTCAGAAATGGGGAGTAAGTGGCAGAAATGCAGAGAAACCCATTGGCTTTATTCCTGTGAGCGCAGTGACAGCCCCGCAGCATAAGGTTCTATGGGACTGAGTGTTGGGCTGTTACAGAGGGAAGAACAAAACTACAAATACACATAGTTCAACATATTGACTAAGGGAGTGGGGGAAGGAGATGGGGGGTAAGGCCTATGGGCTCAGAGTAACTGAGGCACAAACAGGGGGAGCCAGGTAGGTCAGTGTCACACAATCCCTGGCTACTTACCCCCATCAGTAAGTGGAACTGCAGAGTTTTCCATTGGGTTCTGGGAATAATCATAGTCTGGTTCTTCCTCCTTTTTATTTACCTGGAATATGTCTGGTTCAGCCGCTGGGGAAACTGCCAGTGAGGAAGAGACAGGGTGTATAACCAACAGATGGTTTCCATTATCTTGCATTGTAACTAGTGAGGCTACAGATAAAAGCCCCCCCGCCCCATGCACAGAGTAACAGCCAACCCTGTAGGCAATTATGAATAATATCCGATGCTGGTTTCCCTTTGGGCTAAACATTAACCCTATCTGTAACAATGGCCCCTTTATTGGAGCTCCCTATAGATCCTCTCAGGTCCCTGTCTGGGTTTCACATGAGGGGTGGGCGTGGCCTAACAGTCCCTGCCAGAAGCACAGTAGGAGGGGGAGAGCCAATCACAGCCCTGCACTCACACAAGCAAATGTAACTGATCCCCAGACTCACATATACCAGGCCGCACCAATCTCTGCCCATGGAATCACTTTACAATAAGCTCCATACCCCCAGGGAAGCCAGTACATTGCATCACAGCCCCAACAGTTTAATTAATGACTTTATTGCACCACAGAGAGATCCTTTTCATCCCTGAAATCCAACCTTTACAGACAGAAATCCTGGCTACTTACCCCCATCAGTAGGTGGAGCTGCTGAGCTTCCCATTGGGCTCAGGTCAGAGTCCGGTTCTTCCTTTATCTCAGTCAGGAATAGCTGCGGCTCCATCGCCGGAGAATGTGTTACTGTTTAGAACAGACATTGTGAAAACAGACGTTAGTTCCCCTCCATTCGGCTGGATTGTGCTACATTGTGTTAGGAGTCAGAACCAGCAGTGCAGAGAACACTAATAACTGTATCATTAGGGAACACCATGTATAAGGGCAGCAGCTGAACTGCGCTGGGGGAGCAGCTTCCCATCAGTTTACATTACAAACAGACTTGCAGTTCCGCAGTGAAACTGTAGGGGGCAGGGTTGCAGCTCCTTATGGGAATATAATGATGCAGCAGTCACAGTATAAAGCCTACACGTCCCACACAGGGACAGAACAGCTGCACTCTCTATGGGAATTCCCTCATCCCCGGCTCTATGGGAGCTTTGCCTGAATATAGAAAAGCTGCGCAGCCCTCAGCCTTCCCTGTGCAGCAGGAGTTCCCTAGTGTAGGGCCCTGGGGAGAGGGGGGCTGCACTTAGCCAGTGTCAGGACCCCAAAAAACAAAGGGAGGGGAAGGAAACACACGCCGTACCTCTTCCTGTAGCCCTCCCTAACAACGGAAGTGAGAAGTGCATTAGGATATAGCGCGGTAAGAAAAGCCGCATCACCTTACACATTGGTTCCCTTAGGAAATAGTGACACCTAGTGACGGAATGTGGAACTGCCCGCTGCCATAGTAACACCTGTGCATGGAATTGTCCCGGCCCGGAGGAGTGCGGAAGGATTACGTCCCTCAGCTACTTTACACCTGTGAAATAGTCCCCCCAGGGCGGGATGCTGTAGTTTCTGATCCTGGAACCATTTGTCATCGTTTTCTTTTGTCCCTCTCCAGTTCCGTGTGTTTTAAACATACAATGAAATGACATTAAAATATAAAACCTGGAAGTTCCTAACTTTCTGCGGCTTCACAGGGATTGGATAGACTGGAAAGTGACCTTTGTACCCCCTCCAGCCGAACCAATCCGCATGTGGCTACACTGGGGACACTTTGGGGTTAAAATAAGCCCTATTTGAAGCTGAAGGAAGTTTTAGCAGGATAACTTTGCTTTAAAATAGCCAAAACCCACAAAGTGTTGGTGGGCGTGGTTTATAGTTGTGGGTGGGGCTTATTTTGGGCACAGAGCACTAAAAGGCACATTTATTATTGTCTCCATCATCACTGGTGAAGTTGCCCATAGCAACCAATCAGATCTTTGCTTTTGCTTTCTAACTGTAGGTGACCAAATAGTCACACCCACATGATGTCACTGCCCTGCCCAGTGACATCACATCCCACCCCACTGCCCGGGATCAGCCACAGCACAAGGCGGCAACCCTACACTGGTTATAAGGGGTGAAATTAAGCCTCTGGGTCGTGTTTGTATGATCATTCCTGTTTGGTGGAACCTGATTGGCCCTCACTGGGCCAGAACTGCTCCAATTCGTATGTAGCGGGACCCCAGTAATTGGGTTTGGGTATCATTTGGGTTCTAGTCCTTCCATGTGAGAGGAGAGTAAGGAGGATATGCAGAGAATGAGGCCTATGTATGGGGGTGCTTGGGGGTCCCCTATAAGCTCCCCTGGCAGGTACAGGAGGACAGAGCGTCTCACTGTGGGAGGGGCTGCTCCGCCCACTTTACCTGGATATTCAATGAGACAGAAAGGAGGAGCCAGTTCAGCTTCTCCCCCCAGAGCCGAACCCGGCAGTTACCCGGCAGTTACCCGGCAGTTACCCCCTCCCAGGGCTCCTTCCTTCTGATCAGATCCTAATAAGTTTGTGCAATGAAGCCGCCCAAGCACCCACACAGCACTCACTAGCCTCTCTCTGGTACGGATATACATGATGGGACCAGTGTAATGTGCCGGTGCATTACACTCCTAAATACAGAAAGAATGGGCTTTAAAATGTAGCCTTTTGGGCTGATTTATTGGAAATTTCTTCAAAACCCCACTAGCCCCGCCCATCTGTGCCACTTCCTGCTGCCTCCTTTCCCAGGCTGTGCAGGGGGGCGGTGGCACTGTAGGATAGGAACCAATCAGCAGCTAGGCTGACCTGATAGGGAACTGAAGCCTGTCTGTGCTTGTGTGAGTGCAGGGCTGTGATTGGCTCTCCCCCTCCTACTGTGCTTCTGGCAGGGACCGTTAGGACACGCCCACCCCTCATGTGAAACCCAGACAGGGACCTGAGAGGATCTATAGGGAGCTCCAATAAAGGGGCCATTGTTACAGATAGGGTTAATGTTTAGCCCAAAGTGAATCCAGAACAACATAATATTTATTATTGCCTACAAGATAAATACCAAGAAGTGATGCATAAAGAGCTCCAGGCAGTTTCTGAGCCATTTTATTCCTCTCAATGTTCCTATGGAAGCCACATCAGCGCTCACAGCACTCGGTACAGGGCACGTCACACTCACAGAATGGCAGCTACACGGCAGACATTAGAGGGCACTTTATTTGGGAATTTGGGCCACATCCCTGCTCTATTCCCAGTACATATAATGGAGCTGTGTGTCAAATGCACAAATAGCTGCGGCTCCATCTGCACTTGCTCTGGGGGTGGAGCTGCACACAGGGGGCTACAAGCTGCTCACAATGATGCTGTAGCCGTCAGGGAACAGAGGAATAAACAGGAATGAATGGGAGAAGCAGAACATTGAGATTCAGGCGTTTGCTGTTGAGCCCATGATTTCCCATTATGTTACAGGTTCGTCCCTCTCGGGGTGGTTCTGTCGATCCTGCAGGGGGCGCTGCTCTCACACAATCGTTCAATCCGTTTCGGGGACCCCTGCTCCTTCCACCTCTCTGCCTTTGCTATGGATTCCCTGGTGCTTCTTGAGTTGTTTCTTCTCGGGGAAAGCCTCGCCGCAGTCTTTGCACCCAAACGTTTTCTCCCTCTCGTGAACCTTCTGGTGAATAGTCAGGTGATTCCTCCGATAGAAGCCGTCGCCGCACTTGGCGCACCTCAAAGGCATTTCCCGTATGTGATTTTTCTTCTGGCACTCCAGGCAGGTGAATGGGCTGAGCCCGGGCGAGCCATAGGGGAAACGCGTTTGGGTAAAATATTTGCCGCACTGGCTGCACGTCTTCTGCACTACGTGCAACTTGCTGTGTCGCCGCAGATTGTCCTTCTTGGAAAAGCTCCTCCCACATTCCGTGCACGTGAATGGTTTCTCCCCCGTGTGAACGTTCTGGTGAAGGCGCAGTGTGACCTTTTGAGCGAATCCGCGGCCGCACTCCCCGCAGGTGAAGGGTCTGTTTGCCACAACGTGAGTCTCCTGGTGGTTCTGGAAGCTGCTCTTCCGAGCAAAGGCTTTGCCACACTCTGTACACGGGAAGGGTTTCCCCCCTGTGTGAAGCTTTGCGTGTTCCGCGATGCCAACCTTATGGGCAAAACTTTTGCCACATTCTGTGCAGTGGAATTGTCCCACCAGGGCCGCGTCACGTGACTGGGAATCGTACAAAGCGTTCGCGCAGTGGTGGGTGGCAAGGTCGCCGCTCGATGAGAACATTCTGCCGCATTTACAGCAGTTACATCTCGGCTCTTCGGCGCTTGCTGAGAAAACAGTGAATTGTGTGTGAGCTCTGTGCTGTGCCGCCCTGCAGCCGTCTGATGTGCCCAGCTGGGCAGCTTCTGGGCATCTATTCACTTCACCATTCAGGCAGTTCTCTAACAAAAGGAAAGGTATATTAGTAAAACCCTCTATATCTACAAACCCTTACACCGGGGATCCCCAACCTTCCTTACAGTCAGAAGTAAAAAGACTTGGGGAGCAACACAAGCACCATAACAGTTCATGGAGGAGCCAAATAAGGGCTGTGATTGGCTATTAGGCAGCCTCTATGCACCCTATCAGCTTACAGGGGCTTTATTCGGCAGTAAATCTTGGTTTTATTCAACCAAAACTTGCCCCCGAGTCAGGAATTCAAAAATAACTTCCTGGTTTGGGGGCACTGAGAGCAACACCCAAGGGGTTGGGGAGCAACATGTTACCCCCGAGCCACTGGTTGGGGATCACTGACCTACAGTCTGCCCATGAACGTGGCACCGAGGGCAATATACTGGCAGGGTGGGGCCGGTGCCGTAACTAGATGTTACTGGAGCCCCTAAGGTTGAACTGTTCTACCAAAAAAATATTGAAATTGCTCTATAATTAGGGAAACGCTACTACACTCCTGCCCCCCCCCCCCCTTTATAATTACCCCCCTGGGAGTGGCATAATGACTTACCCCCATCAGTGTGTGTCACTAGGAGCATTGTTGGTGGCATCAGATCATCGTTAGGGTCCGGTTCTTCTTCCTTTATCTTTATTTGTAGTATTTCTGGTTCTGTTTTGGGGGAAGCTGCCAGTAAGGGAGAGACACGGGGATAAAAACTTATTGCACATTTCCATGGTACGTTATTGGGGTGCAGACGTGTCAAACACAGAACCTCTGGTTACTTACCCCAATGAGTAAGGGGCACCGCTGAGCTTTCCATTGGCTTCAGATGATCTTTAGAGTCCAGATCTTCTTCCTTTATCTGTGACATACCTGCCAGGCCTGCAGATTGAGAATGGAAGAGTCATAAAACGCACAAGGCTCATCCCATCACACACTCTGACAGAACCTCACTGTCTATTGCATCTATTTCCCTTATTCTGCTTAGGGAGCCATTACACATATGTGACTGAGCAATCATGATAATAATGCAATGCTTAATCCACATAAGCAAAGGAGTCTGCATGCAAAGTAAATACCTACTCACAGGACGAGTGTGACTCCATGTTGGGAATGGGCGGGACCTGTGCGCAGGTAGGAGGGGCCCCACACTCACTGTATCAGAAGTGCCTGAGATCCATCAGGTCCTGTCTGTGGGAAACAGCAGGAGGGACATTAGTAGCAAAAACAGCACAGAATTCATTTGAAAAAGTCACTTATGTGTACAAGGGGAGAGTATATACTATAAATGTAATATATACAGACTAATACTGGTCAGTGCCGCACTATAAGTTCCACTGAATACCCATAATGCAGCAGGGGGTGTTTAATGCAGACAGACATAAAGGCTTAAGCAGCTGCACTGACTGCAATGAGAGCAGACAGACAGAAGCCATTGCAGGCTGCAGCCAGGGATACAGTGGCTAAATACAAAGGCAGAACTGTCTCACAGGATATGTATAGGACAGCCCAGGTACCCAGGGACTGACAAGATACACACTCACCTACCCATGTGACTTGCAGACAGGAAGCCTGGGGCGGTGCTCTAGCAAGGAACTCCGTATGGAAACAATGGAAGGCCACAGTGTAATCCCCCCATAGGCAGCAGTGACATCTAGTGATCAACTAAGTGAATTGCTAGCAGGTTCCTTTAACAGGAAAACAGTGACATCTAGTGGTCGCAGGTTTTATTGGAGATTATTTAAAGCGAGAGTCACATTGGGCCCCTGTCAGATTTACTAATATTCACATCTTTTACTCCAGTTGGACTTTGACTTTTTTCCCCAAAGAGGGTTATAATTGATGAAAAAACAATTTTCTTGCTTTTTTCTATACACTTTTTTTCTATGTGCGTTGGTTTGCTCATCCAACCATGCAGGATTCTGTCGGGAGCCGTCCTGCTGATTGCTTTAGTTTCTGCTTTATACATCAAACTTTACTTCCCACAGATACCAGCTCTGTGTCAGATCTCTCCCTCTAAACAGCAACTTCTCTGGACTTACTGGGCTGGGACCTATGTTACCCTGTAGCTGACTACTGCCCACATGATCCTATCTGATCCCCCCCATTGTAAGCAGCAGTCCTGCCCTGCTTTATGGCTGAGATTCTAGCTATCTGTATAACAGAGCATTCTGTCACAGTGGCACAGATCCTATCTGATCCCCCCCCCATTGTAAGCAGCAGTCCTGCCCTGCTTTATGGCTGAGATTCTAGCTATCTGTATAACAGAGCATTCTGTCACAGTGGCACAGATCCTATCTGATCCCCCCATTGTAAGCAGCAGTCCTGCCCTGCTTTATGGCTGAGATTCTAGCTATCTGTATAACAGAGCATTCTGTCACAGTGGCACAGATCCTATCTGATCCCCCCATTGTAAGCAGCAGTCCTGCCCTGCTTTATGGCTGAGATTCTAGCTATCTGTATAACAGAGCATTCTGTCACAGTGACACAGATCCTATCTGATCCCCCCATTGTAAGCAGCAGTCCTGCCCTGCTTTATGGCTGAGATTCTAGCTATCTGTATAACGGAGCATTCTGTCACAGTGGCACAGATCCTATCTGATCCCCCCCATTGTAAGCAGCAGTCCTGCCCTGCTTTATGGCTGAGATTCTAGCTATCTGTATAACAGAGCATTCTGTCACAGTGGCACAGATCCTATCTGATCCCCCCATTGTAAGCAGCAGTCCTGCCCTGCTTTATGGCTGAGATTCTAGCTATCTGTATAACGGAGCATTCTGTCACAGTGGCACAGATCCTATCTGATCCCCCCATTGTAAGCAGCAGTCCTGCCCTGCTTTATGGCTGAGATTCTAGCTATCTGTATAACAGAGCATTCTGTCACAGTGGCACAGATCCTATCTGATCCCCCCATTGTAAGCAGCAGTCCTGCCCTGCTTTATGGCTGAGATTCTAGCTATCTGTATAACAGAGCATTCTGTCACAGTGGCACAGATCCTATCTGATCCCCCCATTGTAAGCAGCAGTCCTGCCCTGCTTTATGGCTGAGATTCTAGCTATCTGTATAACAGAGCATTCTGTCACAGTGGCACAGATCCTATCTGATCCCCCCCCATTGTAAGCAGCAGTCCTGCCCTGCTTTATGGCTGAGATTCTAGCTATCTGTATAACAGAGCATTCTGTCACAGTGGCACAGATCCTATCTGATCCCCCCATTGTAAGCAGCAGTCCTGCCCTGCTTTATGGCTGAGATTCTAGCTATCTGTATAACGGAGCATTCTGTCACAGTGGCACAGATCCTATCTGATCCCCCCCCATTGTAAGCAGCAGTCCTGCCCTGCTTTATGGCTGAGATTCTAGCTATCTGTATAACAGAGCATTCTGTCACAGTGGCACAGACCCTATCTGATCCCCCCATTGTAAGCAGCAGTCCTGCCCTGCTTTATGGCTGAGATTCTAGCTATCTGTATAACAGAGCATTCTGTCACAGTGGCACAGATCCTATCTGATCCCCCCATTGTAAGCAGCAGTCCTGCCCTGCTTTATGGCTGAGATTCTAGCTATCTGTATAACAGAGCATTCTGTCACAGTGGCACAGATCCTATCTGACCCCCCACCCATTGTAAGCAGCAGTCCTGCCCTGCTTTATGGCTGAGATTCTAGCTATCTGTATAACAGAGCATTCTGTCACAGTGGCACAGATCCTATCCCCCCCCATTGTAAGCAGCAGTCCTGCCCTGCTTTATGGCTGAGATTCTAGCTATCTGTATAACAGAGCATTCTGTCACAGTGGCACAGATCCTATCTGATCCCCCCATTGTAAGCAGCAGTCCTGCCCTGCTTTATGGCTGAGATTCTAGCTATCTGTATAACAGAGCATTCTGTCACAGTGGCACAGATCCTATCTGATCCCCCCCATTGTAAGCAGCAGTCCTGCCCTGCTTTATGGCTGAGATTCTAGCTATCTGTATAACAGAGCATTCTGTCACAGTGGCACAGATCCTATCTGATCCCCCCATTGTAAGCAGCAGTCCTGCCCTGCTTTATGGCTGAGATTCTAGCTATCTGTATAACAGAGCATTCTGTCACAGTGGCACAGATCCTATCTGATCCCCCCATTGTAAGCAGCAGTCCTGCCCTGCTTTATGGCTGAGATTCTAGCTATCTGTATAACAGAGCATTCTGTCACAGTGGCACAGATCCTATCTGATCCCCCCCCCCCCCCCCCCCATTGTAAGCAGCAGTCCTGCCCTGCTTTATGGCTGAGATTCTAGCTATCTGTATAACAGAGCATTCTGTCACAGTGGCACAGATCCTATCTGATCCCCCCATTGTAAGCAGCAGTCCTGCCCTGCTTTATGGCTGAAAATATTTATAAAAAGCAGCGCAAACTGTATGTTTAGAAGGCACATCCCTTCATGTCTGGGTGGATAATACAATGGCATGTCCCTGCCTGACACTCTGTCCCTTTGCTGAGTTGCTAATAAAGTTTAGCCAATGAAGAGACAAACGCAGTTACATTGAAATAAGTGACTTTATGGAAACTTTACAGAATGTAACAGAATCTGCCAGTCAATTGCATATAAAAAATACAAAGGAGCTGTAACGATGGGATTGGGTGACAGAATAGCCTTAAAGCCCCCATTGATGTGCACCTACCTCCAGCCATGATCATGGATTTAAAGGGAACTACTCCCACCATTGTTCATCATTCTTCCAGTCCCAGGCTCCACAATGGAGATCAGCAAGCAGGATCGTACCCAATGGAAGCCACCCAATGTGGCTGGTCGGGGATGGAGCAGGGCGACTATCAAGCTTTTAGTAATGTGGGGGTTTAGTTACCCTTTAAAAAAAGCTCTACTTAGTTTCCCCCCTAGTGTTTATTGAGTAACAGTTGTAACTTACTAATATACAGATATAATTAGTCTCCTGAGTGGAGCTGGGAGCCAGGGAATGAAGGGCACCCAAGCTCTGGGCAGAGGGCGGGGCTACATCAGCCTGGTTTATATTGCCCTTAGGGATCAGTGCAAGCCCCTTGGCTACTCAGTTCTGTGTTTGGACACTGGTTGGAAAGCATCTCACAGGAAACACTGACTGCCTGGGCAATAGGGCTGTTACCGTACCGACAGGCCTGCCCGACCGATATATGGCCTGAAATCAGCCAGGTTAGAAAATCTAGTCGGATCGGGGACCACATTGGCTCGTTGACGCAGTCCCCGGACCGACTTTGCCTATACCCATCGTTACAATACGATTGTTTGGCCCCAGGGCCAAACGATCGAATTAGCCTGGATTCTCCCGATATTGCCCACCCGTAGGTGGGGGATATTGGGAGAATATCCGCTCGCTCGGCAAGGTGTATGGGCATCTTTAGTCGCCCGCGATAGGACTAACCGGTCCCAAATGCCTTTCCATGCGCAGTTCCCTGTCTCCGGCATCTTACGGCAGCCCCTCTGTGTTTGCCAGAACCCACAGATCCAGTCTGGGCTCCTAATGCATTACTGACTGTATCCCTTTAAGGAGGGGGCAGATTGCCCATAGGTGCATGTAACCCCTTATCCAACCAGATAGGGGTCCTTCTATAGAATAAAGCGATGGCCGATGTCCTGTATAATAACCCGTGGGTACTAAGGCCCAGCCTTATATTCCCCTGACAAGCTTCTCCCCGGGGGCTTATCCTGACAGCCCTGTAGGAGGCGCTTTCTCATTCCCTTTCCCGTTTTTCTGACTCCCCAGCCTCCGCCCCCACTTTCCTAACCCTATGGGACTTCCTGTGTTTCCTCAGTTCCTTGTTGGTGGGGAACCTCTCCCCGCACTTTGCGCAGCTGAAGCGTTTCTCCCTTTCGTGAACTTTCTGGTGGGCGAGGAGGTGCGACTTCTGAAAGAACGTATCCCCGCACCGCGGGCACTTGAACGGCTGAGTCCTTTTCTTTCCGCAGTCGGAACTGACCTTCTCACACTCGGAGCACAGGAAGGGTTTCTCCCCGGTTTCGATTTTGAGGGAAACCTTTTGGTGAAAGCCTCTGCCGCACACTTTGCACGTTATTTGCACCATGTGGACGATCTCGTGGCGGAGCAGGTTGAACTTGCGGGAGAAGCTCTTGTCGCAGTAAGCGCAGGGGAAGAGTTTGGCCTCCGTGCTTTGTTTCTGGTGGATCTGAAGGCTGCTCTTCTCGTGCCTCATAAGGTTGAACTTCTTGGAAAAGCTTTTGCCGCACTGCGCGCAGGTGAATGGTTTCCCCCCCGAGTGCTCCTTCTGGTGGTTCTGGAGGAGGAGCTTCCGGGCAAACAGTTTCCCACATGCCCTGCAGACAAATGGTTTCTCCCCCTTGTGAAGCCTCAGATGTTCCAAGAGGGCCGCCTTACGGGAGAAAGTCGTGCCGCATTCGGAGCAGTGGAATTCCCCCGCGGGGGCCACGTCTTGGGGCTGGATGTCGTAGAAAGCGCTGATACAGACGTGAGATGGCAGATCTCTGCCCTTACAGAAGCTTTTCCCACATTTACTGCAAATATAACTCGACTCTTTGGAACAGACGTCACCCTGGGCTTTTGGTGCTGGGAGGCTCCGGCATTTTCTCCATAATCTCGGGGGTTCCGTGTGGATACTTCCCTCATCACTTGGGCTGTACTCTACATAAAGAGCCATAAACATAGATACATGGAGTATATACACAGAGTATATACACAGATAGAGTATATACATAGTTGCATGGAGTATATACACAGATAGAGTATATACAGTATAGTTGCATGGAGTATATACACAGATGCATGGAGTATATACACAGATGCATGGAGTATATACACAGGTGCATGGAGTATATACACAGGTGCATGGAGTATATACACAGGTGCATGGAGTATACACACAGGTGCATGGAGTATACACACAGATGCATGGAGTATATACACAGATGCATGGAGTATATACACAGATGCATGGAGTATATACACAGGTGCATGGAGTATATACACAGGTGCATGGAGTATATACACAGGTGCATGGAGTATATACACAGATAGAGTATATACATAGTTGCAGAGTATATACAGTATAGTTGCATGGAGTATATACACAGATGCATGGAGTATATACACAGGTGCATGGAGTATATACACAGGTGCATGGAGTATATACACAGGTGCATGGAGTATATACACAGGTGCATGGAGTATATACACAGGTGCATGGAGTATATACACAGATGCATGGAGTATATACACAGATGCATGGAGTATATACACAGATGCATGGAGTATATACACAGGTGCATGGAGTATATACACAGGTGCATGGAGTATATACACAGGTGCATGGAGTATATACACAGGTGCATGGAGTATATACACAGATGCATGGAGTATATACACAGATGCATGGAGTATATACACAGGTGCATGGAGTATATACACAGGTGCATGGAGTATATACACAGGTGCATGGAGTATATACACAGGTGCATGGAGTATATACACAGGTGCATGGAGTATATACACAGATAGAGTATATACATAGTTGCAGAGTATATACAGTATAGTTGCATGGAGTATATACACAGATGCATGGAGTATATACACTGATGCATGGAGTATATACACAGGTGCATGGAGTATATACACAGGTGCATGGAGTATATACACAGGTGCATGGAGTATATACACAGATGCATGGAGTATATACACAGATGCATGGAGTATATACACAGATGCATGGAGTATATACACAGATGCATGGAGTATATACACAGATGCATGGAGTATATACACAGATGCATGGAGTATATACACAGGTGCATGGAGTATATACACAGGTGCATGGAGTATATACACAGTGGCATGGAGTATATACACAGTGGCATGGAGTATATACACAGGTGCATGGAGTATATACACAGGTGCATGGAGTATATACACAGGTGCATGGAGTATATACACAGGTGCATGGAGTATATACACAGGTGCATGGAGTATATACACAGGTGCATGGAGTATATACACAGGTGCATGGAGTATATACACAGGTGCATGGAGTATATACACAGGTGCATGGAGTATATACACAGGTGCATGGAGTATATACACAGATGCATGGAGTATATACACAGATGCATGGAGTATATACACAGGTGCATGGAGTATATACACAGATGCATGGAGTATATACACAGGTGCATGGAGTATATACACAGGTGCATGGAGTATATACACAGGTGCATGGAGTATATACACAGGTGCATGGAGTATACACACAGGTGCATGGAGTATACACACAGGTGCATGGAGTATACACACAGGTGCATGGAGTATATACACAGGTGCATGGAGTATATACACAGATAGAGTATATACATAGTTGCATGGAGTATATACACAGATAGAGTATATACATAGTTGCATGGAGTATATACACAGATAGAGTATATACATAGTTGCATGGAGTATATACACAGATAGAGTATATACATAGTTGCATGGAGTATATACACTGATGCATGGAGTATATACACAGGTGCATGGAGTATATACACAGGTGCATGGAGTATATACACAGGTGCATGGAGTATATACACAGATGCATGGAGTATATACACAGATGCATGGAGTATATACACAGGTGCATGGAGTATATACACAGGTGCATGGAGTATATACACAGGTGCATGGAGTATATACACAGATGCATGGAGTATATACACAGGTGCATGGAGTATATACACAGATGCATGGAGTATATACACAGGTGCATGGAGTATATACACAGGTGCATGGAGTAAATACACAGATGCATGGAGTATATACACAGGTGCATGGAGTATATACACAGATGCATGGAGTATATACACAGGTGCATGGAGTATATACACAGGTGCATGGAGTATATACACAGATGCATGGAGTATATACACAGGTGCATGGAGTATATACACAGGTGCATGGAGTATATACACAGATGCATGGAGTAAATACACAGATGCATGGAGTATATACACAGGTGCATGGAGTATATACACAGATGCATGGAGTATATACACAGGTGCATGGAGTATATACACAGATGCATGGAGTATATACACAGGTGCATGGAGTATATACACAGATGCATGGAGTATATACACAGTGGCATGGAGTATATACACAGATACATACTGTAGCACTCTAAAGACAAGGGACACTATCACCCCCAACTATGATAGGGAAATTGACTGGGCACTATGGGTAGCCGGAGTACAGTGCTCTCCCACTGGACTGTAAGGGCGGGGCTTTGTAGTTAGGGGTTCCTACCTATTCCAGGGGAACCATACTGTATGGCCAGTGCTCCCAGCAGGGCAATTAGCTACTTACCCCCATCAGAAAGTGTGACTTCCACGCTGTCTATCTGGTCTGCGTCGGAATCAAATTCAGCCTCTTCCTCCTTTATCTTTATCTGTAATATTTCCGGCTGTGGCTCTGGGGAAGCTGGGAGTAAGGGAGACACAGGGCCGTGTAAAGCTGGGAGTAAGGGAGACACAGGGCCGTGTAAAGCTGGGAGTAAGGGAGAGACAGGGCCGTGTAAAGCTGGGAGTAAGGGAGAGACAGGGCCGTGTAAAGCTGGGAGTAAGGGAGAGACAGGGCCGTGTAAAGCTGGGAGTAAGGGAGAGACAGGGCCGTGTAAAGCTGGGAGTAAGGGAGAGACAGGGCCGTGTAAAGCTGGGAGTAAGGGAGAGACAGGGCCGTGTAAAGCTGGGAGTAAGGGAGAGACAGGGCCGCGTAAAGCTGGGAGTAAGGGAGAGACAGGGCCGCGTAAAGCTGGGAGTAAGGGAGAGACAGGGCCGTGTAAAGCTGAGAGTAAGGGAGAGACAGGGCCGTGTAAAGCTGGGAGTAAGGGAGAGACAGGGCCGTGTAAAGCTGGGAGTAAGGGAGAGACAGGGCCGTGTAAAGCTGGGAGTAAGGGAGAGACAGGGCTGTGTAAAGCTTGGGAGTAAGGAGAGACAGGGCCGCGTAAAGCTGGGAGTAAGGGAGAGACAGGGCCCGTGTAAAGCTGGGAGTAAGGGAGAGACAGGGCCGTGTAAAGCTGGGAGTAAGGGAGAGACAGGGCCGTGTAAAGCTGGGAGTAAGGGAGAGACAGGGCCGTGTAAAGCTGGGAGTAAGGGAGAGACAGGGCCGTGTAAAGCTGGGAGTAAGGCTGTGCGCTTCCTATAAACATCTCACAGAGACACAACAAAGATACGTAAGGAAAAGGCTACAGATAAAGCGTTACTGGGGGAGGGAAGATCAGCAAACAAGTGGAGCTAAATATCATAGACTGAATCTGCTGCGTGACTACCCCGCGCGTCTGTGTGCATTCCCTGTGCTTCTGGGAGCCCCTGCGGGATGCAGGGAATTAGTTACCGTCCAATGAAAATGAATCTGTTTCTCTCTTTATTGCAGCTATGTGATTGGTGCCGGCGGGTTCCTTTTCCACTTTCACACTGGGGGCGGTCACTGAATAACCTGCCGAAATAGGACAATAAATTCTGATGTTAAAATGACATGTAAATAAGAACTAATAGGAGCCCTGTACAATAGAGTCATTTGGGGGGGGGCACCGTATGGCCACTGCAGACCCCTGGTTCCTATATCCCTAGCAACAGCACAACAACCCTTTGATTAGTGTTATTAGCCATATGTATGTGGCTATAGGGAATACAGGGTGTGAATGTAAGAAATCCCTGTGTGTAGGAATATAGGAATACGGGGGGGGGGGAGTGTAAATACCCCCCAGCACTATATACAATTACACACAAAGGTAGGTTTCCTGGTCAGTGTGTCTGTGTCAACTCACGGGACAAGCGTGACTCCATGTTGGCAATGGGCGGAGCTTTGCTGGCTGTGTGCTGATTGGAGGGCCTTGGTTCCTCATTACTTTATCAGCTTCTTATCCATCAGGCCTGGGAACAGCGGGGGGGACTAACGCTATAAGAGAAGAGTACGAAATAAATATGAAAGGAACATCAGGGCCAATGTCTCGTGGCTACAGAGATGTAGTACATACAGATACGCACAGATACGAGGGTTCGGCCGAACTTCCGAATCCATCCCAAGGGATTCCAAACCGAACCAACTCCTAATTAGGCACTCACGTATAACTGTAGAGCCAATGTGCCTGGGTGCAGTACAGCAGATATCACATAAACCATAAAGAGAGATTCTGCACTCACAGGACTTAAAAGTGGTAATTTATACAATATATATATATACAAAAACAAACGGAGCACACCCTTCAAGCAATCAAATGCCCTAGGTGCTGGTCACAAATGTGCAATAAACAGAGTACCGCACACATAGGGACTTTAGAAAAAACAAAAAAGAATTTATTGAAAAAGATCCAACGTTTCGAGCACCAACTGTGCTCTTCCTCAGGTTTGACCTACAGCCCTTATATTTGCCTATTTGTGTCTGTTAGTTACCCTCCCATATAGATTGTAAGCTCTACGGGGCAGGGACCTCCTTCCTCTTGTGTCCTCGACAATTAACTTATTGCAACTGTATTTATTTGTATTTATTGTTATACTTTGTATTTATCTATTATCTTATTAACACCCTGTTTGTATTAATGTATCTACTGTACAGCGCTGCGTACATAAGTAGCACTTTATAAATAAAGATATACATACATACATATATATATATAATGTACCCCCCATCATGACACATAAGGATATAGGGCATCATAGACAAGTGACCACACTAAGGCACAATGGCAGAACTCTAAGGTCACTTCTAATATCCTTATGTGTTACAATGGGGGGCATTATTGTTTAGATGTGAAACCATGTGATATTACCCCCAGTGTGAGTTGTACAGATTATCCCTGGCTTGTGTGTATGGAGCACTGCCGGTTCAGCCAATGGGAGCTGTTCTGCATTAAAGGGGAGATACACCCAAACAACAAACCAGTTATATAGCCGGTACCGAACCCCCAGCCCCTACAGCTTATTAGCAGCCACACGGTTCGGCGCTCAGTGCAGGTTTGTGATGAGACCAAATACCTGGTTGCACAGGAAGAAGCCAGTGTAGGCTGCAGCCCCATGTCAGCCCTTGGGATGAGAGAAGCACAAGCCAACTGGCCCGGCCCCGCTCTCCGGGCAGATACAAAGGGACAGGCAGCCGGGGGCCGCCATTCTGGGTGCACACCTGGGTACCGGCTTCTGGGCAATTCCTAGGAAACCTACTTACCCGGTCATGTGACCCTGGAAGCAGGAAGTAATGAGCGGCGCTCCGGAAAATACCTTCCTGTAACGCTACACTAGAGTTCCTACCCAAGCAGCGACACCTAGCGGCTCGACTGCTAATAAGCCTTACACTCATGGCGTACGGAACAGAGCGGCCTCTAGTGGCTGAAAGTGAGAAGTGCGCAGTCCGACCCTCGGAACCGCTGTATCTTTGCCTCTAACCGGGCCAACCGGGCCAACCGGGGGAGGGGCATCAGAGAGAAGCCACCAGAACACTGTAAGATTCCTATAGGAGTCAAAGGAGCTCCGCTAGGGAACTGTCCGTTCACCCTTTGATAAACAGACTGATAGAGACTGACTGCAGCCAATGGGAACATTTCTTTTGGGGAGAATTAGTAGCCCTGGGCCAAAGCTAATGTTAAAGGAGACATATTGGATAAATGGGAAAACCCCTAACCCTGTAGGCAATTATGAATAATATCCGGTGCTGGTTTCCCTTTGGGCTAAACATTAACCCTATCTGTAACAATGGCCCCTTTATTGGAGCTCCCTATAGATCCTCTCAGGTCCCTGTCTGGGTTTCACATGAGGGGTGGGCGTGTCCTAACGGTCCCTGCCAGAAGCACAGTAGGAGGGGGAGAGCCAATCACAGCCCTGCACTCACACAAGCACAGACAGGCTTCAGTTCCCTATCAGGTCAGCCTAGCTGCTGATTGGTTCCTATCCTACAGTGCCGCCGCCCCCCTGCACAGCCTGGGAAAGGAGGCAGCAGGAAGTGGAACAGATGGGCGGGGCTAGTGGGGTTTGGGGGAATTTCTCAATAAATCAGTCAGAAACACAACTTTAAGCACAATCCTTCTATATCTAGAGGAGTATAATTCCCTGGTACATTCATAATGTTTATAGGATATGTCTCCTTTAAGGCATGGGGCAGGCTGGGGTGTCCCTAGGGGTCCCCCAACCCAGTGGCGACAACAAAGGGGAATGTACTTGGTTACTCAATACACTCCTCCTAAAATAGTGGAATAATTTCCCCTTTAAAACAGAATAATGTTATACCAACGAAGCCCCAGGGAGTGGAACAAACCAATCAAGGATAAGGGGGTGGGAGGATCCATGAGTCTGGGGCCCGACACATGATGGGGATTCACAGCACTGATTGGCTGATGTACAAATCAGAAGAACCAAGTTAAGAGCCAGCCT
This sequence comes from Xenopus tropicalis, assembly GCF_000004195.4. NCBI lineage: Eukaryota > Metazoa > Chordata > Amphibia > Anura > Pipidae > Xenopus > Xenopus tropicalis. The sequence goes on from NC_030682.2 coordinate 5,316,043, forward strand.
AACATTTATTCACTTTTTATCATTGCTGCCATACTGCTTCCTACATACAGTAATATTATACATGTACGGCCCCCAGACCATTGCAGGTTCAGCCCAAACCCAGATGACAATGTGCCCAGGCCAATGAATAAAGGAGAGCAATGAGCAGAGGATCAACGCACAGGTTCATGTATTGGCTGCTGCTGATCCCATTACCTCCCCTGCATGCTGTCCGTTATCAGGGTTCCCCCTCACAAGCTGTGGCCCCCAGGTCCCTCTGTCCGGTATCAGGGTCCCCCCTCACAAGCTGTCCCTGCATTCCCGGGGCCCCCGGGCCCCTCTGTCCGGTATCTGGGTTCCCCCCTCACAAGCTGTCCCTGCATTCCCAGAGCCCCCGGGCCCCTCTGTCCGGTATCAGGGTTCCCCCCTCACAAGCTGTCCCTGCATTCCCAGAGCCCCCGGGCCCCTCTGTCCGGTATCTGGGTTCCCCCCTCACAAGCTGTCCCTACATTCCCAGAGCCCCCGGGCCCCTCTGTCCGGTATCTGGGTTCCCCCCTCACAAGCTGTCCCTACATTCCCAGAGCCCCCGGGCCCCTCTGTCCGGTATCAGGGTTCCCCCCTCACAAGCTGTCCCTACATTCCCGGAGCCCCCGGGCCCCTCTGTCCGGTATCTGGGTTCCCCCCTCACAAGCTGTCCCTGCATTCCCAGAGCCCCCGGGCCCCTCTGTCCGGTATCTGGGTTCCCCCTCACAAGCTGTCCCTGCATTCCCAGAGCCCCCGGGCCCCTCTGTCCGGTATCAGGGTTCCCCCCTCACAAGCTGTCCCTGCATTCCCAGAGCCCCCGGGCCCCTCTGTCCGGTATCTGGGTTCCCCCCTCACAAGCTGTCCCTGCATTCCCAGAGCCCCCGGGCCCCTCTGTCCGGTATCAGGGTTCCCCCCTCACAAGCTGTCCCTGCATTCCCAGAGCCCCCGGGCCCCTCTGTCCGGTATCTGGGTTCCCCCCTCACAAGCTGTCCCTGCATTCCCAGAGCCCCCGGGCCCCTCTGTCCGGTATCTGGGTTCCCCCCTCACAAGCTGTCCCTGCATTCCCAGAGCCCCCGGGCCCCTCTGTCCGGTATCTGGGTTCCCCCTTACAAGCTGTCCCTACATTCCCAGAGCCCCCGGGCCCTCTGTCCGGTATCAGGGTTCCCCCCTTACAAGCTGTCCCTACATTCCCAGAGCCCCCGGGCCCCTCTGTCCGGTATCAGGGTTCCCCCTCACAAGCTGTCCCTACATTCCCAGAGCCCCCGGGCCCCTCTGTCCGGTATCAGGGTTCCCCCCTTACAAGCTGTCCCTACATTCCCAGAGCCCCCGGGCCCCTCTGTCCGGTATCAGGGTTCCCCCCTTACAAGCTGTCCCTACATTCCCAGAGCCCCCGGGCCCCTCTGTCCGGTAATCAGGGTTCCCCCCTTACAAGCTGTCCCTACATTCCCAGAGCCCCCGGGCCCCTCTGTCCGGTATCAGGGTTCCCCCCTCACAAGCTGTCCCTACATTCCCAGAGCCCCCGGACCCCTCTGTCCGGTATCAGGGTTCCCCCCTCACAAGCTGTCCCTGCATTCCCAGAGCCCCCGGGCCCCTCTGTCCGGTATCAGGGTTCCCCCCCTCACAAGCTGTCCCTGCATTCCCAGAGCCCCGGGCCCCTCTGTCCGGTATCAGGGTTCCCCCCTCACAAGCTGTCCCTGCATTCCCGGGGCCCCCGGGCCCCTCTGTCCGGTATCAGGGTTCCCCCCTCACAAGCTGTCCCTATATTCCCGGGGCCCCCAGGCCCCTCTGTCCGGTATCAGGGTTCCCCCCTCACAAGCTGTCCCTGCATTCCCAGAGCCCCCGGGCCCCTCTGTCCGGTATCAGGGTTCCCCCCCTCACAAGCTGTCCCTGCATTCCCAGAGCCCCGGGCCCCTCTGTCCGGTATCAGGGTTCCCCCCTCACAAGCTGTCCCTGCATTCCCGGAGCCCCCCGGGCCCCTCCTGTCCGGTATCAGGGTTCCCCCCTTCACAAGCTGTCCCTGCATTCCCAGAGCCCCCGGGCCCCTCTGTCTGGTATCAGGGTTCCCCCATCACAAGCTGTCCCTATATTCCCGGGGCCCCCGGGCCCCTCTGTCCTGTATCAGGGTTCCCCCCTCACAAGCTGTCCCTGCATTCCCAGAGCCCCCGGGCCCCTCTGTCCGGTATCAGGGTTCCCCCCTCACAAGCTGTCCCTGCATTCCCGGGGCCCCCGGGCCCCTCTGTCCGGTATCAGGGTTCCCCCCTCACAAGCTGTCCCTGCATTCCCAGAGCCCCCGGGCCCCTCTGTCCGGTATCAGGGTTCCCCCCTCACAAGCTGTCCCTGCATTCCCGGAGCCCCCGGACCCCTCTGTCCTGTATCAGGGTTCCCCCATCACAAGCTGTCCCGATATTCCCGGGGCCCCCGGGCCCCTCTGTCCGGTATCAGGGTTCCCCCCTCACAAGCTGTCCCTATATTCCCGGGGCCCCCGGGCCCCTCAGTGCTACAGCCATGGTGCAGCCTCCTGTGTTTCTTTAGCGGTTTCCTTTTAGAGAAGGCCTCCCCACATTCTTTGCACCTGAAGGGTTTCTCCCTTTCGTGAACCTTGCGGTGAATGACCAGGTGACTATTGTGGAAGAAGCTGTCGCCGCACTCTGTGCATTTGTATGGCAGCTCCTTCATGTAATTGATTTTCTTTTCACACTCTGTGCAAGTGAATGGTTTCTCCTCGGCCTGCCCATCATGGGATCGCCTCTGCGTCACGCTCTTGCCGCACCTCGTACAGGTTCTCTCCACTGTGTGAATCTTGCCGTGCTTCTGCAGGGTGCTCTTCTTCGGGAAGCTCCTCCCACACTCTGTGCATATGAATGGTTTCACCCCGGCGTGCATGTTCTGGTGCACCTGAAGCCCCGCCTTCTGAGTGAAACTCTTGCCGCACTCGGGGCAGGTGAATGGTTTCTCCCCACTGTGGATCTTCAGGTGTTTCTGCAGGTTGCACTTGAGGGTGAAGCATTTGCCGCATTCAGGGCAGGGGAAGGGTTTCTCCCCGCTGTGCACCTTTGCATGCTTTATTACTCCCATCTTGTAGGAGAAGCTTTTGCCGCATTCCTTGCAGCAGAATTCCCCTGTGGGGGTCACATCATAATTATTATTATTACTCTCCCTCCCCAGATCTGTGGCTTTGTTGCCCCTGTGGGAAGTCCGGGCACAGAGGTGGGTGAGAAGGTCCCGACTCGATGAGAACATTTTCCCACATTTATTGCAGATAAAGCCCTGGGACTTGGAGCTGGCAGCGCGGGTCTCATACCTGGGGCCGGACCCACACATTGGATTAGTCCCCACGCCGGGCCGTACCGACACCATCCCAGCTCCCTGTAACTGCTGCTTGGCCAGACCCAACCCATTGCGCTGATAACTGGCTCCTCTCACTGGGGGTCTCTGGGGTCCGTGCGGAGCTCTGGGTGTTTCAGCATCACAGGTCCCCTCATCACATGGATCAGCATCTGAACAGAACAAATCAAACAGGTCAGACTAACTATGTTACCAATCAGCAGGCTGAGTGAGGAGACCTAATGAAAAACCTATAGGAAAGGTGAACCCGCCCCCCCTAACCCTATGGGCAATTATGAATAATATCCGGTGCTGGTTTCCCTCTGGGCTAAACATTAACCCTATCTGTAACAATGGCCCCTTTATTGGAGCTCCCTATAGATCCTCTCAGGTCCCTGTCTGGGTTTCACATGAGGGGTGGGCGTGTCCTAACGGTCCCTGCCAGAAGCACAGTAGGAGGGGGAGAGCCAATCACAGCCCTGCACTCACACAAGCACAGACAGGCTTTAGTTCCCTATCAGGTCAGCCTAGCTGCTGATTGGTTCCTATCCTACAGTGCCGCCGCCCCCCTGCACAGCCTGGGAAAGGAGGCAGCAGGAAGTGGCACAGATGGGCGGGGCTAGTGGGGTTTGGGGGAATTTCTCAATAAATCAGTCAGAAACACAACTTTAAGCACAATCCTTCTATATCTAGAGGAGTATAATTCCCTGGTACATTCTGGTTTACACATGATTTCTCATTTAGGGACAGACACCAACTTACTCCCTTCAGTGATTTTAACTTTCAAGATTTCCATTGGAGTCTGATGGTCCTCAGGGTCCGGTTCTTCCTCCTTTATCTTTATCTGTAATATTTCTGGCTGTGGCTCTGGGGAACCTGCCAGTGAGGGAGAGACAGGGCCGTAAGAACAATTAGAGGGAGAGAAACAAGTGGCCTTCTCTCAGGTCGTTATGGGAGATGTATTCCTGTATTTATGTTTAGCAAGAAAAAATTCATGGGGGCAGTAGGCAGAATAGTCACCCACCTGCAGATGGCAATGAACCCAGTCCCCTCCTCACTGGGGGCAGATATTTCTCACTGTCACAACCTGCTTCAGCTTTGGGCACTGTCTGTAAATAACCTGCAACCAACAGAACATCTGATTTGGAGATGGATACAAATAAGCAAAGATACAAGTAACCAACATAAAAGAAGTTGTTTGTTCCCTCGGGAACATAATGCAGCGTTACCCTGCGCGGGGGGGGTCGGGTGTTTCTTCAGGAGCCCCCCCCCCCACCTGTAAATGCCGGGCAGCCAATTGGCTGAATGTTCAAGAGAGGTCCCCCAGCTACTTACCCCCATCAGTAAGTGGCGCTGCTAAGCTTTCCATTGGGGTCTGATGGTCCTCAGGGTCCGGTTCTTCTTTCTTTATCTGTAACATTTCTGGTTGTGGCTCTGGGGAACCTGCCAGTAAGTAATGGGCACTGTCATGTAAAGCTGGGAGTAAGGGAGAGACAGGGCCACGTAAAGCTGGGAGTAAGGGAGAGACAGGGCCGTGTAAAGCTGGGAGTAAGGGAGAGACAGGGCCGTGTAAAGCTGGGAGTAAGGGAGAGACAGGGCCGTGTAAAGCTGGGAGTAAGGGAGAGACAGGGCCGCGTAAAGCTGGGAGTAAGGGAGAGACTGGGCCGTGTAAAGCTGGGAGTAAGGGAGAGACAGGGCCGCGTAAAGCTGGGAGTAAGGGAGAGACAGGGCCGCGTAAAGCTGGGAGTAAGGGAGAGACAGGGCCGCGTAAAGCTGGGAGTAAGGGAGAGACAGGGCCGCGTAAAGCTGGGAGTAAGGGAGAGACAGGGCCGCGTAAAGCTGGGAGTAAGGGAGAGACAGGGCCGCGTAAAGCTGGGAGTAAGGGAGAGACAGGGCCGCGTAAAGCTGGGAGTAAGGGAGAGACAGGGCCGCGTAAAGCTGGGAGTAAGGGAGAGACAGGGCCGCGTAAAGCTGGGAGTAAGGGAGAGACAGGGCCGCGTAAAGCTGGGAGTAAGGGAGAGACAGGGCCGCGTAAAGCTGGGAGTAAGGGAGAGACAGGGCCGCGTAAAGCTGGGAGTAAGGGAGAGACAGGGCCGTGTAAAGCTGGGAGTAAGGGAGAGACAGGGCCGTGTAAAGCTGGCAGTAAGGGAGAGACAGGGCCGTGTAAAGCTGGGAGTAAGGGAGAGACAGGGCCGTGTAAAGCTGGGAGTAAGGGAGAGACGGGGCCGTGTAAAGCTGGGAGTAAGGGAGAGACGGGGCCGTGTAAAGCTGGGAGTAAGGGAGAGACGGGGCCGTGTAAAGCTGGGAGTAAGGGAGAGACGGGGCCGTGTAAAGCTGGGAGTAAGGGAGAGACGGGGCCGTGTAAAGCTGGGAGTAAGGGAGAGACAGGGCAATCTCCTTCTTATTCACTGAACACTAAATGAACCCTGACTACTTACCCCCATTGGAGCCCATTTCTTCTTTCTCTGTCTCTATTTGGAATATTCCCAGTTCATGGAAACCTACCCGAATGGAAGAGAAATAGAAGACCTTGGAATGAATAGCCCTTATTCCAATATCCCCACTAAAGGTGAAATCCAATGGAGTTTGATGGAACAAAGCACATAACTCTGAGCCCCCCAATAATCTAGACAGACAAGCACGGGGGGATATAATAATCATTCCATGTGGGACATTTTTCTCCATATAACTTTAAGAAGCAATCAGTTGCCCCCAAAACTACAGGTGTTCCAGTAGGGGGCGGAATAATAATGTCTGGGGGGGGGGAGCTCAGTAACAATGGGGGCAATAGGGCCTGACTGGCGCATATTTATGGGTCTCAACACTCCTTATGGCGGCGCCTCCCCAACAATGGAAGTCACAGCTCTCACTTTCAGTGTCTGTTTATTATAGATAAATAGCTAAAGTGTATAAAATATACTTCAAATTCTTTCTTTGACCCCTCCCCCCTTGGCCCCTCCCCCTGCTGGCTTCTTTCCCATGATCCCACACTGTATCAGCTCTCAACACTTTGCACTGTAGGATGACAGCCAATCAGCAGCTAGACAGACCTGACAGGGAATTGCAGTTTTTCTGTTTGAGAGCAGAGCTGTGATTGGCTACCCACATCTTCCTGTGCTTCTAGGCAAGGCCCATTAGGACTTGTAATGTCAAACCAGGCTGCAGCCTATGCCTGTCCCTATCCCCACTACTGTCCATTGGTACATTGGCTGAGCTCTGCAGAGATGCCATTATCCTACAGACCCTGCTGGCTGCTATGGCTGCCATGGTTACTAATGATATCTAGCTTATTATTTGGATATTTTCATACCTACCATCAGCTTGCCAACCAGCTAGAGATTCTGCTAACAGGAAGCGAGAGATGGGGCGCTAGAAAATAATTCCATACTGAAACCAAGATCTTCAACGCTTGGATTCCTAGTTCTGCAGTGACACCTAGTGGTAATACGGGGAAACTGCTTAGGATCTACAGTCCTTTTATTAAAAAAAAAAAAAAAAAGACAGTGACATCTAGTGGTAGAACTCTAAACTGCTATTTTGCTATCCAGTCTTTTAAAAGGGAATGTTACAGTTTCATTATACTTTTCCACTAATTTGATAGTAATGTGTAAATGGAATTGTCTAGGAAAACAGTGTCTGTCTATTTAAATTCTATAGTGGCTGCCGTTACAGGTGGTTCAGGAGTTAGAACCAACAGTACAGGAAATAACAGCCAGTGCAAGGTTTTCCTTCTGTTCCACTTCCTGTTGGCTGAATTCTCTGGATGTGCAGGGGGGCCGGCAGCACTGTAGGATAGGAACCAATCAGCAGCTAAGCTGACCTGATAGGGAACTGAAGCCTGTCTGTGCTTGTGTGACTGCAGGGCTGTGATTGGCTCTCCCCCTCCTACTGTGCTTCTGGCAGGGACCGTTAGGACACGCCCACCCCTCATGTGAAACCCAGACAGGGACCTGAGAGGATCTATAGGGAGCTCCAATAAAGGGGCCATTGTTACAGATAGGGTTAATGTTTAGCCCTAAGGGAAACCAGCACCGTATATATATATATATAGAAATATGTGATGATGATGATGATACATGGGAATCATGGGAAGGTTCGATTCATAAATGTGTATAGTGGGGGGTACGTTACAGGACCCCGTAATTAATATGAAATAGTGTTACTGCAGCTAAATCTTGTCCCCTCTCGCTATACTGCACCTCCCTCTATAGACCTACAGCTGCTGCTCCCCCCCCCCCCCCCCACTTTGTAAGCAGCAGTCCTGCCCTGCTTTATGGCTGAGATTCTAGCTATCTGTATAACAGAGCATTCTGTCACAGTGGCACAGATCCTATCTGATCCCCCCATTGTAAGCAGCAGTCCTGCCCTGCTTTATGGCTGAGATTCTAGCTATCTGTATAACAGAGCATTCTGTCACAGTGGCACAGATCCTATCTGATCCCCCCATTGTAAGCAGCAGTCCTGCCCCGCTTTATGGCTGAGATTCTAGCTATCTGTATAACAGAGCATTCTGTCACAGTGGCACAGATCCTATCTGATCCCCCCCATTGTAAGCAGCAGTCCTGCCCTGCTTTATGGCTGAGATTCTAGCTATCTGTATAACAGAGCATTCTGTCACAGTGGCACAGATCCTATCTGATCCCCCCATTGTAAGCAGCAGTCCTGCCCTGCTTTATGGCTGAGATTCTAGCTATCTGTATAACAGAGCATTCTGTCACAGTGGCACAGATCCTATCTGATCCCCCCATTGTAAGCAGCAGTCCTGCCCTGCTTTATGGCTGAGATTCTAGCTATCTGTATAACAGAGCATTCTGTCACAGTGGCACAGATCCTATCTGATCCCCCCCATTGTAAGCAGCAGTCCTGCCCCGCTTTATGGCTGAGATTCTAGCTATCTGTATAACAGAGCATTCTGTCACAGTGGCACAGATCCTATCTGATCCCCCCCATTGTAAGCAGCAGTCCTGCCCTGCTTTATGGCTGAGATTCTAGCTATCTGTATAACAGAGCATTCTGTCACAGTGGCACAGATCCTATCTGATCCCCCCATTGTAAGCAGCAGTCCTGCCCTGCTTTATGGCTGAGATTCTAGCTATCTGTATAACAGAGCATTCTGTCACAGTGGCACAGATCCTATCTGATCCCCATTGTAAGCAGCAGTCCTGCCCTGCTTTATGGCTGAGATTCTAGCTATCTGTATAACAGAGCATTCTGTCACAGTGGCACAGATCCTATCTGATCCCCCCATTGTAAGCAGCAGTCCTGCCCTGCTTTATGGCTGAGATTCTAGCCATCTTTATAACTCCCCCCTATGACAGAATACCTTTAACTTTCAGCTTCTTTTTAGAAAGGAAAACCAAACCACACCAGCGTTATTATAGATTATTTTATGAAACCAGCGTGTGATGTCACAGGAAGCAGCACCAAATAAATATTCTGTGTATAAAAAAATCACCGGTTGGATATTATGGAACGTTTCTATTATCCATTGATTAAACCTTCATTGCTCATTGGTTTTATTGCAGAGATCTGTCCCTGATTCTACACCAGTTGTCTCTGCAGTCAGGGAGGGGCCCAGACATCAGTACAAAGATGGCTACCTCCATGTTCCTCCCTAACTGCCCTGCAGCCCCCCACGCAGGGGGAATTAGTTAGGAACGCGCTTAGTACAATGAGCACCCAGGGGCTGTTTCGTTTCAAGGGGTGTTTCCTGGACCCCCCGCTCCCTCCCTCCCCACCCCATCCGCCTTGCGTTTTTTAAGTTTCTTCTTCTTCTTTTTCAGGCCCTCCTCCCCGCCTTCAGCCAACCTGAAAAGTCTTTCCCTCTCGTGCACTTTCTGGTGAATGGCGAGGTCGCTCTTCTTGAAGAAGTCGTTGCCGCACACTGAGCAGTGGAACAGCGCCTCCCGCTCGTGCACTTTCTGATGATTCACCAGTTCGCTCTTTCGGGGGAAATAGCGGCCGCACACCGGGCATTTGAAGAGCAGCTCGCTGATGGGGATCTTCCTCCCGCACTTGGCGCACTTGAACCTTTTCTCCCCCATCTGAACCACCCATTTCCCGCAGCCGACGCAAGTTTTCTGAGCCGCGTGAACCATCTGGTGTTTCTGAAGGTTTTCCTTAAAGGCAAAGCACTTCCCGCACTCTGCGCATGTGAACGGTTTCTTGGGCGGGTGATTGCTCATGTGGATACGCAGCGCCGGCTTCTGGGAGAAGCTTTTGCCGCAGTCGGGACACGGGAACAGCTTCTCCTCCCCGTGGGTTTTTAGGTGCCTTTGGAGGGTGCTCTTGCGCCCAAACACCCTGCCGCATTCAGGGCACGCGCAGGATTTCTCCCCGGTGTGGGTGCTCCGGTGATTGCGGAGAGTGGCCTTTTGGGCGAAGCTCTTGCCGCACTCGGTGCAGGTGAATGGTTTCTCCGCCGTGTGGATTTTCTGGTGGTTGAGAAGGTTGCTCTTTTTGTTGAAGAGTTTGCCGCACTCTGCGCACTTGAAGGGTTTCACCCCGGTGTGAATTGCCTGGTGACTGCGCAGCGCGGATTTCTGGGCGAAGCCTTTGCCGCACTCGGTGCATTTGAACGGTTTCAGCCCCGCGTGGATGTTCTGATGGTTGAGCAGCGAGACCTTCTGGGTGAAGCCTTTGCCGCACTCAGTGCAGCTGAATGGTTTCTCCTCGCTGTGGGTTTTCAGGTGGATCCGGAGGCTGCTTTTCTGCACAAACAGTTTCCCGCATTCCGCGCAGGCAAACGGTTTGGCTTTTCTGTGTGCCGTCATGTGTTCCACGAGCGCCGCCTGGAGAGCAAAGTCTTTGCCGCACTCCCTGCAGCGGAATGTCTCCCTGCCGGCAGAGTCGTGGCTTTGGGGGGAGTCGGAGTTACCATCCCCCTCTCTCCCGTCTGTGTCGCTCCAAGTTCTGCAGCAAACGTGCGTCAGGAACTCCCAGTTCACGGAAAAGCTAATTCCACATTTATCGCAGATAAAACCCGATACTTCCGAGCTTGCTGAGCTTTCGGCTTTCCTTCTGCCGGACTCGGAGTTACTGAGCGCGTCGTGCTGCACCGGCCCCTTGGCTTCATCCATCGGATCTGACCAATCACTGGCATCGTGGGTGCCCTGCTCCTCATTCCCTTCAGCATTTATACAGCTCTCTAGCAAAACAAAAGCAGGAAACAGTTAGACACCAATTCCCAATCATCCCATAAACATTATGGATACACACAATCCAGGATTTGGTTCCAGGATTCGATTCCGTATTCAGCCGAAGCAGCATCCCTAATAAACATCAAACAGCCTTGAATGAGCCCAATCGGGAGTGAGTTCTCTCCTACTGAGGCCTGTATTGCAGCAAGCTCCGCCTACTGATGCTCTTTGTATTCAGAGCCATATCCGATGCTCCCTGTCCCTGATTGGATGCCTACCCCTTGTCATGTCAATGTAAGCTTTGCTGTACCTGGGACATGAGGTGCCCGGTGCCCTCTACATGCTCCTGGGCGTGTCTTATTTTATGCTAATTCACTAAGTGAATTTATAATAAGGAAATATCTAGATATATTTTATGAAATAAATTGAATAAATGATTTTAAATCCACAATCAGGGGGTCACGGGAACATCTGCGCCACCAAACTGCAGTGCTTCCCCCCGGCCTATTAATATCAGGAAGAGTAAAAGCCATTGGTCACCCCGTGAGAGAAAGGTGACTTTGTGCCCATATACACTAAGCAATAAGACTCTCTCCCTGATGGGCTGGATTGCTTTTTAGTAGGGTTATAGATAGATAGATAGATAGATAGATAGATAGATAGATAGATAGATAGAGAGATGATAGATAGAGAGATAAATAGATAGATAGATAGATAGATAGATAGATGATAGAAAGATAGATGATAGATAGAGAGATAGATATATAGATAGATAGATGATAGATAGAGAGATAGATGATAGATAGAGAGATAGATAGATAGATAGATAGATAGATAGATGATAGATAGATAGATAGATAGAAAGATAGATGATAGATAGAGATATAGATAGATAGATAGATAGATAGATAGATAGATAGATGATAGATAGATAGATAGATAGATAGATAGATAGATAGATAGACAGATATTATTTACCTTCTTTAAGGCAAACTGGAGATGGTTCCAAGCAGCCCTCGTGGTTCCCCTCCAGCTCCACTACAAGAAAAAGTAGGTTGATATTAGAGAAGGTTATTTGTGCGCATTCCTTTGGCTCTGCCTTACAGGGAACATATCCTATAAACATTATGAATGTACCAGGGAATTATACTCCTCTAGATATAGAAGGGTTGTGCTTAAAGTTGTGTTTCTGACTGATTTATTGAGAAATTCCCCCAAACCCCACTAGCCCCGCCCATCTGTTCCACTTCCTGCTGCCTCCTTTCCCAGGCTGTGCAGGGGGGCGGCGGCACTGTAGGATAGGAACCAATCAGCAGCTAGGCTGACCTGATAGGGAACTGAAGCCTGTCTGTGCTTGTGTGAGTGCAGGGCTGTGATTGGCTCTCCCCCTCCTACTGTGCTTCTGGCAGGGACCGTTAGGACACGCCCACCCCTCATGTGAAACCCAGACAGGGACCTGAGAGGATCTATAGGGAGCTCCAATAAAGGGGCCATTGTTACAGATAGGGTTAATGTTTAGCCCAAAGGGAAACCAGCACCGGATATTATTCATAATTGCCTACAGGGTTAGGGGTTTTCCCATTTATCCAATATGTCTCCTTTCATATATATAACACATTCCCCGTCAGTCTATGTTGCTGCTGGTGGGTCAGTGATGGGTCGATAAAGGGGAGCAGAACATTGGCTGCACATCAGGGGGGAGGGGCAGACAGAAGCCGATGCAGTCAGGGCTCATAATTAGCACTAAAGTCCATGCACAGCTGGAAGCCTGGATCTGCCCCCCCCCCCCCGATACATACGTAGAGACACCTACCCCCATCAGTACCAGAGCTTTCCACTGGGGTCTCATAATCTTCAAAGTCCGACTCCTCCTCCTTTATCTTTATGAGTAAAATTTCTGGCTCTGGTTCGGGTTCTGCTAGTGGGAAGAGACAGAGTCAGGCACAGCTGGACTAAAACAGCAATATCCCTTGGGAGGAAACATGGGCCCCTCCATATTAGCCCCACAGGTAGGTGTTTCACTTACCCACAACCTCCTATTCCTTCCCTCCCACAGGCTGAACCCCCTTTCTACAGATACAGATACCCCTAAGCTAATGGCTTCCCAGAATGGAACAGCCCCGGGTTGGGCAGGTACAGAGGGAATGCCATAGGGTCAGGCAGAGCCAGCGCCATTCCTGAGTGTCAGAGCTACCCGCCACTCCCAGCCAGAGCCGCAAACAGTCCCCCCACAGCCGGCAGTGTGTATCCTCTGTACTATGGGCCACTGTGGCCCCTCACTGACCTCAGGGCTCAGCTCTTCTGTAAAAACTCACCAGACAACTGTGCCTCCATGTTAGTAGAGGGCGGGGTTCCCTGGTGTGGCCTCAATGGGAGGGGCCTCAATCCATATTCACCAGGAAGAGCTGAAAGAGGTGCAAAGAGCACAAGTGTGAGTTCCCTAATCTGCCCCGTGTATTCTCCTAGGGGCAACTTTATTTGTAAGGGCAGAAGCGGTACCCAGGCTGCAGGGCTAGTTATGAGCAGGGGCAGAAGCGGTACCCAGGCTGCAGGGCTAGTTATAAGCAGGGGCAGAAGCGGTACCCAGGCTGCAGGACTAGTTATAAGCAGGGGCAGAAGCGGTACCCAGGCTGCAGGGATAGTTATGAGCAGGGGCAGAAGCGGTACCCAGGCTGCAGGACTAGTTATAAGCAGGGGCAGAAGCGGTACCCAGGCTGCAGGACTAGTTATAAGCAGGGGCAGAAGCGGTACCCAGGCTGCAGGGCTAGTTATGAGCAGGGGCAGAAGCGGTACCCAGGCTGCAGGGATAGTTATGAGCAGGGGCAGAAGCGGTACCCAGGCTGCAGGACTAGTTATAAGCAGGGGCAGAAGCGGTACCCAGGCTGCAGGGCTAGTTATAAGCAGGGGCAGAAGCGGTACCCAGGCTGCAGGGCTAGTTATGAGCAGGGACAGAAGGGGTACCCAGGCTGCAGGGCTAGTTATGAGCAGGGGCAGAAGCGGTACCCAGGCTGCAGGGCTAGTTATGAGCAGGGACAGAAGCGGTACCCAGGCTGCAGGGCTAGTTATGAGCAGGGGCAGAAGCGGTACCCCAGGCTGCAGGACTAGTTATAAGCAGGGGCAGAAGCGGTACCCAGGCTGCAGGGCTAGTTATGAGCAGGGGCAGAAGCGGTACCCAGGCTGCAGGACTAGTTATAAGCAGGGGCAGAAGCGGTACCCAGGCTGCAGGGCTAGTTATGAGCAGGGGCAGAAGCGGTACCCAGGCTGCAGGGCTAGTTATGAGCAGGGGCAGAAGCGGTACCCAGGCTGCAGGGTTAGTTATGAGCAGGGGCAGAAGCGGTACCCAGGCTGCAGGGATAGTTATAAGCAGGGGCAGAAGCGGTACCCAGGCTGCAGGGCTAGTTATGAGCAGGGGCAGAAGGGGTACCCAGGCTGCAGGGCTAGTTATGAGCAGGGGCAGAAGCGGTACCCAGGCTGCAGGGATAGTTATAAGCAGGGGCAGAAGCGGTACCCAGGCTGCAGGGCTAGTTATGAGTAGGGACAGAAGCGGTACCCAGGCTGCAGGGCTAGTTATGAGCAGGGGCAGAAGCGGTACCCAGGCTGCAGGGTTAGTTATGAGCAGGGGCAGAAGGGGTACCCAGGCTGCAGGGTTAGTTATGAGCAGGGGCAGAAGGGGTACCCAGGCTGCAGGGCTAGTTATGAGCAGGGGCAGAAGCGGTACCCAGGCTGCAGGGCTAGTTATGAGCAGGGGCAGAAGCGGTACCCAGGCTGCAGGGCTAGTTATGAGCAGGGGCAGAAGCGGTACCCAGGCTGCAGGGCTAGTTATGAGCAGGGACAGAAGGGGTACCCAGGCTGCAGGGCTAGTTATGAGCAGGGACAGAAGGGGTACCCAGGCTGCAGGGCTAGTTATGAGCAGGGACAGAAGGGGTACCCAGGCTGCAGGGCTAGTTATGAGCAGGGACAGAAGGGGTACCCAGGCTGCAGGGCTAGTTATGAGCAGGGACAGAAGGGGTACCCAGGCTGCAGGGCTAGTTATGAGCAGGGGCAGAAGGGGTACCCAGGCTGGAGGGCTAGTTATGAGTAGGGACAGAAGGGGTACCCAGGCTGGAGGGCTAGTTATGAGCAGGGGCAGAAGGGGTACCCAGGCTGCAGGGCTAGTTATGAGTAGGGACAGAAGGGGTACCCAGGCTGCAGGGCTAGTTATGAGTAGGGACAGAAGCGGTACCCAGGCTGCAGGGCTAGTTATGAGTAGGGACAGAAGCGGTACCCAGGCTGCAGGGCTAGTTATGAGCAGGGGCAGAAGGGGTACCCAGGCTGCAGGGCTAGTTATGAGTAGGGACAGAAGGGGTACCCAGGCTGCAGGGCTAGTTATGAGTAGGGACAGAAGCGGTACCCAGGCTGCAGGGCTAGTTATGAGCAGGGGCAGAAGGGGTACCCAGGCTGCAGGGCTAGTTATGAGCAGAGGCAGAAGCGGTACCCAGGCTGCAGGGCTAGTTATGAGCAGGGACAGAAGGGGTACCCAGGCTGCAGGGTTAGTTATGAGCAGGGGCAGAAGGGGTACCCAGGCTGCAGGGCTAGTTATGAGCAGGGGCAGAAGGGGTACCCAGGCTGCAGGGCTAGTTATGAGCAGGGGCAGAAGCGGTACCCAGGCTGCAGGGCTAGTTATGAGCAGGGGCAGAAGGGGTACCCAGGCTGCAGGACTAGTTATAAGCAGGGGCAGAAGCGGTACCCAGGCTGCAGGACTAGTTATAAGCAGGGGCAGAAGCGGTACCCAGGCTGCAGGGCTAGTTATAAGCAGGGGCAGAAGCGGTACCCAGGCTGCAGGGCTAGTTATGAGCAGGGACAGAAGGGGTACCCAGGCTGCAGGGCTAGTTATGAGCAGGGGCAGAAGCGGTACCCAGGCTGCAGGGCTAGTTATGAGCAGGGACAGAAGCGGTACCCAGGCTGCAGGGCTAGTTATGAGCAGGGGCAGAAGCGGTACCCAGGCTGCAGGACTAGTTATAAGCAGGGGCAGAAGCGGTACCCAGGCTGCAGGGCTAGTTATGAGCAGGGGCAGAAGCGGTACCCAGGCTGCAGGACTAGTTATAAGCAGGGGCAGAAGCGGTACCCAGGCTGCAGGGCTAGTTATGAGCAGGGGCAGAAGCGGTACCCAGGCTGCAGGGCTAGTTATGAGCAGGGGCAGAAGCGGTACCCAGGCTGCAGGGATAGTTATAAGCAGGGGCAGAAGCGGTACCCCAGGCTGCAGGGCTAGTTATGAGCAGGGGCAGAAGGGGTACCCAGGCTGCAGGGCTAGTTATGAGCAGGGGCAGAAGCGGTACCCAGGCTGCAGGGATAGTTATAAGCAGGGGCAGAAGCGGTACCCCAGGCTGCAGGGCTAGTTATGAGTAGGGACAGAAGCGGTACCCAGGCTGCAGGGCTAGTTATGAGCAGGGGCAGAAGCGGTACCCAGGCTGCAGGGTTAGTTATGAGCAGGGGCAGAAGGGGTACCCAGGCTGCAGGGTTAGTTATGAGCAGGGGCAGAAGGGGTACCCAGGCTGCAGGGCTAGTTATGAGCAGGGGCAGAAGCGGTACCCAGGCTGCAGGGCTAGTTATGAGCAGGGGCAGAAGCGGTACCCAGGCTGCAGGGCTAGTTATGAGCAGGGGCAGAAGCGGTACCCAGGCTGCAGGGCTAGTTATGAGCAGGGACAGAAGGGGTACCCAGGCTGCAGGGCTAGTTATGAGCAGGGACCGAAGGGGTACCCAGGCTGCAGGGCTAGTTATGAGCAGGGACAGAAGGGGTACCCAGGCTGCAGGGCTAGTTATGAGCAGGGACAGAAGGGGTACCCAGGCTGCAGGGCTAGTTATGAGCAGGGACAGAAGGGGTACCCAGGCTGCAGGGCTAGTTATGAGCAGGGGCAGAAGGGGTACCCAGGCTGGAGGGCTAGTTATGAGTAGGGACAGAAGGGGTACCCAGGCTGGAGGGCTAGTTATGAGCAGGGGCAGAAGGGGTACCCAGGCTGCAGGGCTAGTTATGAGTAGGGACAGAAGGGGTACCCAGGCTGCAGGGCTAGTTATGAGTAGGGACAGAAGCGGTACCCAGGCTGCAGGGCTAGTTATGAGCAGGGGCAGAAGGGGTACCCAGGCTGCAGGGCTAGTTATGAGTAGGGACAGAAGGGGTACCCAGGCTGCAGGGCTAGTTATGAGTAGGGACAGAAGCGGTACCCAGGCTGCAGGGCTAGTTATGAGTAGGGACAGAAGCGGTACCCAGGCTGCAGGGCTAGTTATGAGCAGGGGCAGAAGGGGTACCCAGGCTGCAGGGCTAGTTATGAGCAGAGGCAGAAGCGGTACCCAGGCTGCAGGGCTAGTTATGAGCAGGGACAGAAGGGGTACCCAGGCTGCAGGGTTAGTTATGAGCAGGGGCAGAAGGGGTACCCAGGCTGCAGGGCTAGTTATGAGCAGGGGCAGAAGGGGTACCCAGGCTGCAGGGCTAGTTATGAGCAGAGGCAGAAGCGGTACCCAGGCTGCAGGGCTAGTTATGAGCAGGGACAGAAGGGGTACCCAGGCTGCAGGGCTAGTTATGAGCAGGGGCAGAAGCGGTACCCAGGCTGCAGGGCTAGTTATGAGCAGGGACAGAAGGGGTACCCAGGCTGCAGGGCTAGTTATGAGCAGGGGCAGAAGGGGTACCCAGGCTGGAGGGCTAGTTATGAGTAGGGACAGAAGGGGTACCCAGGCTGGAGGGCTAGTTATGAGCAGGGGCAGAAGGGGTACCCAGGCTGCAGGGCTAGTTATGAGCAGGGACAGAAGCGGTACCCAGGCTGCAGGGCTAGTTATGAGTAGGGACAGAAGGGGTACCCAGGCTGCAGGGCTAGTTATGAGTAGGGACAGAAGCGGTACCCAGGCTGCAGGGCTAGTTATGAGCAGGGGCAGAAGGGGTACCCAGGCTGCAGGGCTAGTTATGAGTAGGGACAGAAGGGGTACCCAGGCTGCAGGGCTAGTTATGAGTAGGGACAGAAGCGGTACCCAGGCTGCAGGGCTAGTTATGAGTAGGGACAGAAGCGGTACCCAGGCTGCAGGGCTAGTTATGAGCAGGGGCAGAAGGGGTACCCAGGCTGCAGGGCTAGTTATAAGCAGGGGCAGAAGCGGTACCCAGGCTGCAGGGCTAGTTATGAGCAGGGACAGAAGGGGTACCCAGGCTGCAGGGTTAGTTATGAGCAGGGGCAGAAGGGGTACCCAGGCTGCAGGGCTAGTTATGAGCAGGGACAGAAGGGGTACCCAGGCTGCAGGGTTAGTTAGGGGCAGGGCTAGTTAGGAGCAGGGCTAGTTAGGGGCTAGTTAGCGGCAGGGTTAGTTAGGGGCTAGTTAGGGGCAGGGCTGGTTAGGAGCAGGGCTAGTTAGGGGCTAGTTAGGAGCAGGGCTAGTTAGGAGCAGGGCTAGTTGGGGCCGGGCTAGTTAGGGGCCGGGCTAGTTAGGGGCAGGGCTGGTTAGGGGCTAGTTAGGGGCAGGGCTAGTTAGGGGCAGGGCTAGTTAGGGGCAGGGCTAGTTAGGGGCAGGGCTAGTTGGGGCCGGGCTAGTTGGGAGCAGGGCTAGTTAGGGGCAGGGCTAGTTAGGGGCAGGGCTAGTTAGGAGCAGGGCTAGTTAGGGGCAGGGCTAGTTAGGGGCAGGGCTAGTTAGGAGCAGGGCTAGTTAGGGGCAGGGCTAGTTAGGGGCAGGGCTAGTTAGGGGCAGGGCTAGTTAGGAGCAGGGCTAGTTAGGGGCTAGTTAGGAGCAGGGCTAGTTATTGCCTGTAGAGCTCACACATTCCCAAAGCTAAATGGAAGTCTGGAGCCATAATGACATATTAGCAGGATGGGTTCTATGCCTAAACGCCTCCCTCATACTCTCTGGGCTCACACTACATTCGGTACAAACTATCGGTGCCGCTAATTCCTCAGCCGGTAACACATGGCGCCGGGCTGCTATTATTCCGTGACAGGTTGGGGCGGGCCCTGTGTCAGGCCTGGGGGGCGGGAGAGTGACACCGGCTACAATAATAATACAAATCTTACCAACCCTTCGGTACCAGGGAGGCAGGAAGTACCAGCTGCGCTCTCAGAAATAACTCCCTGTAACAACTAGTAACTACAACACTGAGGTTCCTGCTGCCAATACTGCCACCTAGCGATCATGTTTAGGAAGTGACAAGGCGCCCCCTAGCGGCAGGTGTGGGGAATGGCTGAGAGGTCCCAGCCGGTTCCTTAGGGTTAGCGGAAGAAGCAGTTTATCATTCGGCTGATCATTATGGGTATTGTCCGCTGTATCCCAAACTGCACTGCGCTGAGTCTGGCGCTAAATATGAACACTCTGTGCTACATTAGTTACACCAACAGCCCGGTGCCCCACTATATGAACGTGTTTGCAAAGCAGCTGGGAAAACATGATGTTGACAAATAGGAGCAATGAGACAGTGAATTGTATAAAGTATCTAAGACACAGTCTGTGCCCATTGCACGATATCACAAACAATCTAAAAATCTATTGTAAAGCGGCCAGCACGCCTTCCCTTGTTATTGTGTCAGAGCGGCGGAAGGATATGTGTGAGGCTTTGTTCATCCGCACACACCCCCTCAGGTCCCTAGCGCTGCTCTCCGGAGACAAAAGGGAGCTTGTTATATCTGTTGCCCCTCCCGCCATTAGCAAACCGGACCGGTACCGGTACCAAACATGTCTCGCTAGAATTCGAGAGAGATGTACATGGAATCACTTCTTTTTATAGTTGCAGCTGTTTGTCAAATAAGCGGCCGGTAGCAGCTGCCCACCAAGAAAATGGCGGCTCTTGGTGCGCTGAGAGACAAGTCGGAAGTAAAAGCCAGCGCTCGTTTTATTGGCTCAAACAGCGGAGAGGAGGGTGAAAAAGCCTAGTGCGTCCCAATCTACTGCCCGGATAGAGCTGAACTGTGAGGGACTCTGGGGATTGTGTCCTGTGTCCCTGTAACTCCCTCCCCTGTGTCCCTGGCATTGTCCCTCCCCTGCACTCACATCTCCAGCCTGGGCTGCTGGGTAAGTGATTTTCCCTCTCCTCCTCCTCCTCCTCCTCCTCCTCCTCCCTGCACTGTCTGTGGGACTGGGGGTTAATCCCGCTGCAGGGGCTGATAGAGAGGGGCGGCTGTGGGACTGGGGGTTAATCCCGCTGCAGGGGCCGATAGAGAGGGGCGGCTGTGGGACTGGGGGTTAATCCCGCTGCAGGGGCTGATAGAGAGGGGCGGCTGTGGGACTGGGGGTTAATCCCGCTGCAGGGGCTGATAGAGAGGGGCGGCTGTGGGACTGGGGGTTAATCCCGCTGCAGGGGCTGATAGAGAGGGGCGGCTGTGGGACTGGGGGTTAATCCCGCTGCAGGGGCCGATAGAGAGGGGCGGCTGTGGGACTGGGGGTTAATCCCGCTGCAGGGGCCGATAGAGAGGGGCGGCTGTGGGACTGGGGGTTAATCCCGCTGCAGGGGCTGATAGAGAGGGGCGGCTGTGGGACTGGGGGTTAATCCCGCTGCAGGGGCCGATAGAGAGGGGCGGCTGTGGGACTGGGGGTTAATCCCGCTGCAGGGGCCGATAGAGAGGGGCGGCTGTGGGACTGGGGGTTAATCCCGCTGCAGGGGCTGATAGAGAGGGGCGGCTGTGGGACTGGGGGTTAATCCCGCTGCAGGGGCCGATAGAGAGGGGCGGCTGTGGGACTGGGGGTTAATCCCGCTGCAGGGGCTGATAGAGAGGGGCGGCTGTGGGACTGGGGGTTAATCCCGCTGCAGGGGCTGATAGAGAGGGGCGGCTGTGGGACTGGGGGTTAATCCCGCTGCAGGGGCCGATAGAGAGGGGCGGCTGCGGGACTGGGGGTTAATCCCGCTGCAGGGGCCGATAGAGAGGGGCGGCTGTGGGACTGGGGGTTAATCCCGCTGCAGGGGCCGATAGAGAGGGGCGGCTGTGGGACTGGGGGTTAATCCCGCTGCAGGGGCCGATAGAGAGGGGCGGCTGTGGGACTGGGGGTTAATCCCGCTGCAGGGGCTGATAGAGAGGGGCGGCTGTGGGACTGGGGGTTAATCCCGCTGCAGGGGCTGATAGAGAGGGGCGGCTGTGGGACTGGGGGTTAATCCCGCTGCAGGGGCTGATAGAGAGGGGCGGCTGTGGGACTGGGGGTTAATCCCGCTTCAGGGGCTGATAGAGAGGGGCGGCTGTGGGACTGGGGGTTAATCCCGCTGCAGGGGCTGATAGAGAGGGGCGGCTGTGGGACTGGGGGTTAATCCCGCCGCAGGGGCTGATAGAGAGGGGCGGCTGTGGGACTGGGGGTTAATCCCGCTGCAGGGGCTGATAGAGAGGGGCGGCTGTGGGACTGGGGGTTAATCCCGCTGCAGGGGCTGATAGAGAGGGGCGGCTGTGGGACTGGGGGTTAATCCCGCTGCAGGGGCTGATAGAGAGGGGTGGCTGTGGGACTGGGGGTTAATCCCGCTGCAGGGGCTGATAGAGAGGGGCGGCTGTGGGACTGGGGGTTAATCCCGCTGCAGGGGCTGATAGAGAGGGGCGGCTGTGGGACTGGGGGTTAATCCCGCTGCAGGGGCTGATAGAGAGGGGCGGCTGTGGGACTGGGGGTTAATCCCGCTGCAGGGGCTGATAGAGAGGGGCGGCTGTGGGACTGGGGGTTAATCCCGCTGCAGGGGCTGATAGAGAGGGGCGGCTGTGGGACTGGGGGTTAATCCCGCTGCAGGGGCTGATAGAGAGGGGCGGCTGTGGGACTGGGGGTTAATCCCGCTGCAGGGGCTGATAGAGAGGGGCGGCTGTGGGACTGGGGGTTAATCCCGCTGCAGGGGCTGATAGAGAGGGGCGGCTGTGGGACTGGGGGTTAATCCCGCTGCAGGGGCTGATAGAGAGGGGCGGCTGTGGGACTGGGGGTTAATCCCGCTGCAGGGGCTGATAGAGAGGGGCGGCTGTGGGACTGGGGGTTAATCCCGCTGCAGGGGCTGATAGAGAGGGGCGGCTGTGGGACTGGGGGTTAATCCCGCTGCAGGGGCTGATAGAGAGGGGCTGATAGAGAGGGGCGGGTGGGTGCTGCCACAGTACCTGAAGAGGTGGCAGCTGTAGGACAAAGATGTGTTTATATGGGGGAATGTGCTATTCCCTGTCCTGCTGATTTGCTGGGTACCTGCCCATAAGATGGGGATTCCCTGGTATCCCTGCGAGTGAGTGGATCCGGCTCGCTGAGCAGCTGGATGTTACTGGCATGTTTCTTCCAATGCTACAAATCAGTATTAACCCCCCGGCCCATGTGACTGTGAGGCGCCAGATTATAATGTGCTCGTAGCTGTGTAACACGTGACTGTAGGAAGTGCTCACTCCCCAAGCACATGGGGCATTAGGGGGGCGCTGTACCAGTATGATTAGGGTATGTAGGTTGCATGGTGCCCCCCAACCTCTCCTGGCATGGTGCATGCCCCCGCTCCCCAGTATGTTTCTGTAGGAAGCCGTTGACCAGTTCTGTTTCTATGTTATATTTAAGGCCTCTCACATTCCAGTGGAGGATGCCCACTGACCAGTCGGATAATGGTAAGCACAGTACCCCCGCCCCCCCATTCCCCAGCCATCCAATCAGATCATTAGAATAAACAAGGGCCGTTCAGTAGAGCCAACCATTCTGCCAAGCGAATGAGAAAAATGCAAAAATTCATCCAAACAGGACCCAATGGGGTATTGAGGGTTTTCTTTTGGTACTTTGTTCTAAGAGCTGGAATCCCATTACTGGAGAGGTAGAGGGGTTACACAGGTACCAAAATATACCCCCCCAGGCAAGTACTAAACGTGAGTAGCCATTCACTACATTGACTCAAATGGCTGCTGCCATGCATTTGATTAGCCGCGCTGCTTCATTACTATTAGTATGAGGCCGCAGCGTCCTGATTGGCTGGATTTGCTCCTGGGAAGTAACACGTGGCAACCAAGTAAAAATTGGATTTTATTGTTCTACCTGCAGCTGGATGAAAGTAGCTCAGTATTGATTGGTTGCTATGGGTTACTGCCCTGGTGCAAGTTTTCCCAGTGTTGGTTAATGAGCTGAATAGTCTGGGTTGAATAATCGGGCAGAGGATGGCAGTCTCCCTCTTACAGCCATATTGTAACACACAGTTACCCTTTCTCTCTGCTCGTTTAGACGCTGCTCCGAAAGTCAAGTTGGAGGAGACAGAGCTGGACACTAAGGATCATCTGGCTGCGATACAGATGGAAATAGATTCTGGTTCTGGTACTGGTAGGTTCTACATAGGCATATGGACTTATAGCCAAATCTTAGCATAAAGGGACACCGGTTTCTCTCCATTTCAGTAACACAGTAGTGCAGTCCCAGGGCCCAGTATTCTGGGGGGGGTCTCCTGTAGTGCAAAATGCTGCCCCCCACCCAGCACCCTGATCTTTCACAGGGGCAGCTAGGCAGTTTTGGGGGGGCAGCTCTACAAAATCTAATATTCTGATAACGACAAAAATATTGTAACCCCGAATTGATCCCCTAACTGATATGCTTTTTATCGGCAGATGTACCGGAGATAAAACCAGAAAAGCTTCATGTAAAGGTGGAAAAAGAGGAGCTCGATTCCTCAGAAGATCCTCAGAACCAAGCAGAAAGCTCAGCAGGCACCGATGGGGGTAAGTAGCCCTGGGCTAGTGTTAGTACCAAGTGGGACCCACACAGGGACGGGCAGGACAATTCCAGTCTTTCCATTACGTTTGTATTTGGCACCGTCTTCATCTCAACAACTCCATTTCTGTGTCTGTAGAAAAGGGCAAGGTCAGGTGATTAGTCTTACTAAGGTCCTTGCTCGACTCATCTCTCTTTTTTTTTTTTTTCTTAATGGGCAGAACCAGAATTATTACATATAAAAATAAAGGAGGAACAATCAGACTCTGATTATTTCCAGAAGCCCATTCAAAGTGCAGCAGTTCCACTTGCTGATGTGGGTAAGTAGCCAGGGATTTTATCTCTAATATCTGACTAGGTTCTACGGATCTCCCTGCTTGTGCCTGTGGGGCAGTAACACTGGGCTGGAGTTTAGGGATCTCCCTGCTTGTGCCTGTGGGGCAGTAACACTGGGCTGGAGTTTAGGGATCTCCCTGCTTGTGCCTGTGGGGCAGTAACACTGGGCTGGAGTTTAGGGATCTCCCTGCTTGTGCCTGTGGGGCAGTAACACCGGGCTGGAGTTTAGGGATCTCCCTGCTTGTGCCTGTGGGGCAGTAACGCTGGGCTGGAGTTTAGGGATCTCCCTGCTTGTGCCTGTGGGGCAGTAACGCTGGGCTGGAGTTTAGGGATCTCCCTGCTTGTGCCTGTGGGGCAGTAACACTGGGCTGGAGTTTAGGGATCTCCCTGCTTGTGCCTGTGGGGCAGTAACACTGGGCTGGAGTTTAGGGATCTCCCTGCTTGTGCCTGTGGGGCAGTAACACTGGGCTGGAGTTTAGGGATCTCCCTGCTTGTGCCTGTGGGGCAGTAACACTGGGCTGGAGTTTAGGGATCTCCCTGCTTGTGCCTGTGGGGCAGTAACACTGGGCTGGAGTTTAGGGATCTCCCTGCTTGTGCCTGTGGGGCAGTAACACTGGGCTGGAGTTTAGGGATCTCCCTGCTTGTGCCTGTGGGGCAGTAACACTGGGCTGGAGTTTAGGGATCTCCCTGCTTGTGCCTGTGGGGCAGTAACACCGGGCTGGAGTTTAGGGATCTCCCTGCTTGTGCCTGTGGGGCAGTAACACTGGGCTGGAGTTTAGGGATCTCCCTGCTTGTGCCTGTGGGGCAGTAACACTGGGCTGGAGTTTAGGGATCTCCCTGCTTGTGCCTGTGGGGCAGTAACACCGGGCTGGAGTTTAGGGATCTCCCTGCTTGTGCCTGTGGGGCAGTAACACCGGGCTGGAGTTTAGGGATCTCCCTGCTTGTGCCTGTGGGGCAGTAACGCCGGGCTGGAGTTTAGGGATCTCCCTGCTTGTGCCTGTGGGGCAGTAACGCCGGGCTGGAGTTTAGGGATCTCCCTGCTTGTGCCTGTGGGGCAGTAACACCGGGCTGGAGTTTAGGGATCTCCCTGCTTGTGCCTGTGGGGCAGTAACGCCGGGCTGGAGTTTAGGGATCTCCCTGCTTGTGCCTGTGGGGCAGTAACGCCGGGCTGGAGTTTAGGGATCTCCCTGCTTGTGCCTGTGGGGCAGTAACACCGGGCTGGAGTTTAGGGATCTCCCTGCTTGTGCCTGTGGGGCAGTAACACTGGGGCAGTAACACTGGGCTGGAGTTTAGGGATCTCCCTGCTTGTGCCTGTGGGGCAGTAACACTGGGCTGGAGTTTAGGGATCTCCCTGCTTGTGCCTGTGGGGCAGTAACACCGGGCTGGAGTTTAGGGATCTCCCTGCTTGTGCCTGTGGGGGCAGTAACGCTGGGCTGGAGTTTAGGGATCTCCCTGCTTGTGTCTGTGGGGCAGTAACACTGGGCTGGAGTTTAGGGATCTCCCTGCTTGTGCCTGTGGGGCAGTAACACTGGGCTGGAGTTTAGGGATCTCCCTGCTTGTGCCTGTGGGGCAGTAACACTGGGCTGGAGTTTAGGGATCTCCCTGCTTGTGCCTGTGGGGCAGTAACGCCGGGCTGGAGTTTAGGGATCTCCCTGCTTGTGCCTGTGGGGCAGTAACACTGGGCTGGAGTTTAGGGATCTCCCTGCTTGTGCCTGTGGGGCAGTAACGCTGGGCTGGAGTTTAGGGATCTCCCTGCTTGTGCCTGTGGGGCAGTAACACTGGGCTGGAGTTTAGGGATCTCCCTGCTTGTGCCTGTGGGGCAGTAACACTGGGCTGGAGTTTAGGGATCTCCCTGCTTGTGCCTGTGGGGCAGTAACACCAGGCTGGAGTTTAGGGATCTCCCTGCTTGTGCCTGTGGGGCAGTAACACTGGGCTGGAGTTTAGGGATCTCCCTGCTTGTGCCTGTGGGGCAGTAACACTGGGCTGGAGTTTAGGGATCTCCCTGCTTGTGCCTGTGGGGCAGTAACACTGGGCTGGAGTTTAGGGATCTCCCTGCTTGTGCCTGTGGGGCAGTAACACTGGGCTGGAGTTTAGGGATCTCCCTGCTTGTGCCATCTAACTTGCAAATTTTTTTTTTTTTTCTTTCCTAATCATAAGATAAAGCACTGAAAATAAAATCAAAGAGTAAAGGATCGGACAGTAAGGATCATGGAACTGCAAAAAAGAGTGGGAAGGATTCAGGTGAGTTCTTTTTTTTGTGTGTGTGTGTGTGTGTGTGTGTGTGTGTGTGAAGCTCTGGTTTCTCAAGGGAATATTTTCAGTTGGTAGGAAGGCTCTGGTATTGCTGTAGGGATTCTGGTCTGTACCAAATTCCTGTGTTATAACCCCTAACCCTGTAGGCAATTATGAATAATATCCGGTGCTGGTTTCCCTTTGGGCTAAACATTAACCCTATCTGTAACAATGGCCCCTTTATTGGAGCTCCCTATAGATCCTCTCAGGTCCCTGTCTGGGTTTCACATGAGGGGTGGGCGTGTCCTAACGGTCCCTGCCAGAAGCACAGTAGAAGGGGATTTGATTGGATTAGAGGCATTATTCGTTGAATTAACCTTTTGTTACAACGTATAATGTTCCTTAATACGTAATTTCTTACTGATCAGGGAAAGGTGCCAAGAAGAAACGCCACAAGGGATCTCAGGGGATCAAAATGCCCAACAAACTGATCATCGACACTGAGCGTCTGATTATTGAGATACGGAAAAGGCCCTCCCTGTTTAACCCCTCCGACACTGACTTTGCCGACAAGCAGAAAAGGAGAGAAGCCTGGGAAGAGATCTGTGTGGAGATCATCAAAGACTGGGCAGGGTCATCCTCCAAAATACAAGTGAAGTACTGTAAGTATGAGTGCCGCCTCATCCCCAATCCCCCCCGTGTCTCAGCCTCTGCAGCGGAACAGCTGATAGAGGTTCTTGTTCACAAAGATCAGCAAAAGCCTTAATGGAAACGCTTCTTCAAAGAGGGTCTAATATTCTGCGACAATTTGCAATTGGTCTTCATTTTTTATTATTTGTAGTTTTTTTTGTTTTGTTTTTTTTTGTTATTTCATTATCAGTTCAGAAGCTCTCAATTTTGGAGTTTCAGCAGCTATTTGGTTGCTAGGGTCCAAGTTACATTAGCAACCAGGGAGTGGTTTGGATGAGAGACTGGTATTTAAATAGGGGAGGGGCTGAATAGAAAGATAAGGAATAAAAAGTAACGATAAAACTGGAGCCTCACAGAGCAATAGGGTTTGGCTGCCGGGGTCAGTGAGTTGGAGTTGGAAGAAGGAAGCAAATAATTCAAATGCTATAAAAATAAATAATGAAGACCAATTGAAAAGTTGCTTAGAATTGTTCTGTCTATAACATACTAACCGTTAACTTAAAGGAGACATATGGGCTAAACATTAACCCTATCTGTAACAATGGCCCCTTTATTGGAGCTCCCTATAGATCCTCTCAGGTCCCTGTCTGGGTTTCACATGAGGGGTGGGCGTGTCCTAACGGTCCCTGCCAGAAGCACAGTAGGAGGGGGAGAGCCAATCACAGCCCTGCAGTCACACAAGCACAGACAGGCTTCAGTTCCCTATCAGGTCAACCTAGCTGCTGATTGGTTCCTATGCTACAGTGCCGCCGCCCACCCTGCACAGCCTGGGAAAGGAGGCAGCAGGAAGTGGAACAGATGGGCGGGGCTAGTGGGGTTTGGGGGGAATTTCTCAATAAATCAGTCAAAAACACAACTTTAAGCACAATCCTTCTATATCTAGAGGAGTATAATTCCCTGGTACATACACTGGATGCTTATAAATAGTGGCATCAAATAATAAATTCTGTTTCTCTGCAGTAAACGAGATTCGGAAGAGGTGGGTCACCTTACGGGACTACTTTCAGAAGGAACTCGAAGCCCCGACGAAGAAGAATCGCAATGGATCCCGTTCGTCCCGGAAAAGCGCGTTCATCTATTTCAGCGACCTGCAGTTCCTGAAGCCCATTATGGAAGACAGCGAGTAGGTCTCATTTCCCTGCATAATAAACCCCTATGTCCCGTATTCCAGCGCAGTTACATTTGCGGTTTTGTATTTTTAAGGACATCTTTACAGGTGGACGAGGAAATGTACGACGAGCCGATAGATGAGACGCCGGCAGCGAACTCTCCTGCTCCGACGGCTGAGGACGGGAACGCAGAACCAGCAAGGGGCCCGGCGCCATTGAATCCACAGTCTCCGGAGACCGAGAACAGTGACGGGGAATATGTAGGAGACGCGGCGTCTCTACATCCGCTGTCCCCAGCCAGCGAGGAGAGCGTAAGGGAACGTGTGCGAGACAGACCCGCTCGCTATCACCTGTCTCCGGAGAGAGGGGACGTGGCCCCCAGGCCGCGTGTAAGTGAGCCCCAGCCTTTCGCCGCCGGCAAACTCTCCAAGAAGAGGAAGCACATTCACGAGGAAGAGGAGGAGGTCCCGGAGTTGCCAAAACCCATCGCCTATTTCAGGGACACTTCGGTGGATGACGAGAGGGACGAGGATCGGCTTTTCCTCCTGTCATTACTAAAGACTCTCAAGAGATTTTCTGCTTCTCAGAAA
The DNA here is from genome assembly GCF_000004195.4 of Xenopus tropicalis. Lineage (NCBI taxonomy): Eukaryota > Metazoa > Chordata > Amphibia > Anura > Pipidae > Xenopus > Xenopus tropicalis. The sequence goes on from NC_030682.2 coordinate 5,344,081, forward strand.
CTGGAGATCAAGCTGAAAATGAGACAGACTGTGGCACGGGCAGCCAAGGAGGGGAGCCCTCAGCGCGCACACCCCCTGTACCCACACCCATATGCACAGTATTCACACTCCTACACTCAGCAGCACTATATGCAACCGCAGTCGCAATCTTCCTCTCCCTCTGACGCGCCGCGGCGTATGCGCTCGCCATACTCGCACAATTACTCAGGCCCCAGTTATGAAAATGCTCCCAGGCAGAGCCCTCCCTTTCAGTCTTCTGCAGCATACAGGTAAATGGATGGTAAAGATGGAGGTTCCAGATTTTCATCATTAATTGAAATTTAAGAGTAGGTTCAAAGCTGAATCCATTTGCTTTAGCCCCACCCCCTCAACAAGATAATGATTCAGTCAACCCCTCTCTACCAGTACCTGCCAAACTACAAAGTTCTCTATCTGATGCTGGGCTGTTCTCCTCCCCATGGTCAGGCAGAGGGGAGTGGCTTGGACCTTGGTAGGAATGACTGGTTTTCACACTGCCCAATATCTGTGTTCCAGGGAATGCAATGCAAAGTAGTTCGATGGTGAAAGAAGTCCCTGCAGTGGCCAAAACGTATTGAACACCTTTACAGCCTTCATGGAAATACAATGGGGAAAATACTATTGGATTAGACCAAGTCCCACCCATCTGATTATGGGAAAGGAACAGCCAATTGCAGGGATTTCAAAGGTTGTAGCACTGGATTAATTTAGCCAGACAGGGTTGGACTGGGCCGGGGGGGACCTGCTGACCCAAACCCAATTCCCATGGGGGGGGAGTGGGGGCCTCTGGGGCGGTATCCCCGGGGAAGGGTTCTCATGGAGCTGCCGCAGATGGGCCCAGGTTTCTCCCTGGATGTGCCCTGTAGATGTATAAATTTATATCCGCATCTTTTGTGTGTGTTTTTGCCCAACAAACGGGGCCATTTTGTGTTCATTATTCGTACAGCCGGTTGGATGTAGAAAACAGTTTAGTTTGTTATTTATATTAAGTTTAAGTTTGATAATAAAAAACTCGAATAGCGGAGTTGTGAGTGGCTTAATATTTACATTCTACCCTTCCTTGGGTTTGTTAAGAAAAAAAAAATGTTTTTCTTTGTATTTCATTTTCAGACTTACTTACTGTTTAGCCATCTTCTTTTCTCGTGGTGTATATATAGTTACCCCGCTGTGTAGCCCCGGGGGCAGCCATTCCTGCACTGGTACAGCTGGGGTGTTTGCTACAGAAACCCTACTATAGTTTATATAAATACCCCGCTGTGTAGCCCCGGGGGCAGCCATTCCTGCACTGGTACAGCTGGGGTGTTTGCTACAGAAACCCTACTATAGTTTATATAAATACCCCGCTGTGTAGCCCCGGGGGCAGCCATTCCTGCACTGGTACAGCTGGGATGTTTGCTACAGAAACCCTACTATAGTTTATATAAATACCCCGCTGTGTAGCCCCGGGGGCAGCCATTCCTGCACTGGTACAGCTGGGGTGTTTGCTACAGAAACCCTACTATAGTTTATATAAATACCCCCGCTGTGTAGCCCCGGGGGCAGCCATTCCTGCACCGGTACAGCTGGGGTGTTTGCTACAGAAACCCTACTATAGTTTATATAAATACCCCGCTGTGTAGCCCCGGGGGCAGCCATTCCTGCACTGGTACAGCTGGGGTGTTTGCTACAGAAACCCTACTATAGTTTATATAAATACCCCGCTGTGTAGCCCCGGGGGCAGCCATTCCTGCACTGGTACAGCTGGGGTGTTTGCTACAGAAACCCTACTATAGTTTATATAAATACCCCGCTGTGTAGCCCCGGGGGCAGCCATTCCTGCACTGGTACAGCTGGGGTGTTTGCTACAGAAACCCTACTATAGTTTATATAAATACCCTGCTGTGTAGCCCCGGGGGCAGCCATTCCTGCACCGGTACAGCTGGGGTGTTTGTTACAGAAACCCTACTATAGTTTATATAAATACCCCGCTGTGTAGCCCCGGGGGCAGCCATTCCTGCACTGGTACAGCTGGGGTGTTTGCTACAGAAACCCTACTATAGTTTATATAAATACCCCGCTGTGTAGCCCCGGGGGCAGCCATTCCTGCACTGGTACAGCTGGGGTGTTTGCTACAGAAACCCTACTATAGTTTATATAAATACCCTGCTGTGTAGCCCCCGGGGCAGCCATTCAAGCTGGTAAAAAGGATAAAAGGCACAAAAACTATAGGCCTGTTAGTCTGACATCAGTAATAGGAAAGCTTTTGGAAGGGGTAATAAGGGATAGGGTACTTAAATACATTACAGAACCTCAGTGACTTCTAATATCCTTATCATTTACAGTAGGGGGTACATTATCCCTTATAATACATGAGTGATACTCAGAGTTCCCTGTATAACTCAGCCTGCAGCCTTGTGCCTTTATATGGGGGGCACAGAACCCCTCAGTGACTGCTAATATCCTTATCATTTACAGTAGGGGGTACATTATCCCTTATAATACATGAGTGATACTCAGAGTTCCCTGTATAACTCAGCCTGCAGCCTTGTGCCTTTATATGGGGGGCACAGAACCCCTCAGTGACTGCTAATATCCTTATCATTTACAGTAGGGGGTACATTATCCCTTATAATACATGAGTGATACTCAGAGTTCCCTGTATAACTCAGCCTGCAGCCTTGTGCCTTTATATGGGCACAGAACTCCTCAGTAGAGATGTAGCGAACTTTTCGCCGGAGAACTAATTCGCACGAAAATCGGGTGTTCGCAAGTTCGCGAACTTTTAGCGAAGTTCGCAATTTTGGGTTCGCCTTAGCTGGAGCCAAATTTTGACCTCTCACCCCAGAGCCAGCAGATACATGGCAGCCAATCAGGCAGCTCTCCCTCCTGGACCACCCCCGGACCACTCCCTTCCATATATAAACCGAAGCCCAGCAGCCATTTTACATTCTGCCTGTGTGTGCTTGATGAGTTAGCATAGGGAGAGAGCTGTGCAGGGGTTTGAGGGACAGTTTAGGTAGCTTTGCTGACTAGTAATCTACTTTCTACTGCTCTGTATGTAGCTGCTGGGGACAGCTGTCCTGCTGATCATCTGCTGTAACCCAATACATTACACATAGTAGTGCACCAAACACGTTACACATAGTAGTGACATTGCATTGCAAAAAAATCACCTGAGCAACGTTTTTCCACCAGCAATAATATATTCCGTATCCACTACTGCGGCGTTTTGTCTTTGCGTGGGAACCGGCTGTAACCTTTACACGAATTGATTGGCATGTAGGCGCCGGACGTTTTAAAGCAGTTTATTACACAAGTTTAGGAATGTAGTGTGATTTCTGCCCTTTACAGCACAAAACGCAATGCTGTGTCAACAACGTATTTTTCAGAGACATTTTTGCCCTTGATCCCCCTCCTGCATGTCACTGTCCAGGTCGTGGCACCCTTTAATCAACTTTAAAATCAGTTTTCTGGCCAGAAATGGCTTTTCTAGGTTTTAAAGTTCGCCTTCCCATTGAAGTCTATGGGGTTCGCAAAGTTCTCACTTTTTGGCGGAAGTTCGCGAACGGGTTCGCGAACTTTTTTTGTGAGGTTCGCTACATCTCTACTCCTCAGTGACTGCTAATATCCTTATCATTTACAGTAGGGGGTACATGGATGGTTGGAGATGTCCCAGAAATACCCCAGAAAATGAGTATACAGTATAAGCAGGTTTATATTCTGCCAGTCCCTGTGTATCCATACGGTTGTGACTAGTTCCCACCCTCAGAAAGGACCGTCTCTCTAGTGGGTAGGAAATAGACGATTCATATAACAGTGAGCTAGTTCCTATCCCTAGAAAGGCCTTTGGGTGCTGAGGGGGGTACAGAGGAAGGAGATTTGCCAGAGATTGGGGAGGAAGGTTGGCAGGTGGTTGGGGGAAAGCCAAGGGAAAGTCCAGGGGAAATGGTTCTTGAAGGTATTGTGACCTCAAATATGTTCGAATTGCCTTCAGGGAAATCTTGGGGGGACATTGCAGTGGAAGAGGTGGAATTAAGGAGGTTGAAAAAAGGGAAAAATAAGCCAAAAGTCCCCAAGCCCCCCTTGGAAACCCCAGAAGTGGGAGGGAATGAAACCCCGGGTTCCCCCATCACTGGAATGGAAATTGCAGAGGATCAAGGGAAGAACAGAAAAGGCAGAATAGGTAGTGATGGGAGGGGAAATTGATGGGGAGGATTTCCTGGTTGAAGAGAGTGTTTCAGGGGGGCAGGGGGACCCCAGTTTAAAAGGCACGGGGAGGTTACTGTAGGCCGGCTGGCTAAATCTCCCAGATGCCACAGCAAATAATGAGTCTTAGCTCCAGCAATGTGTATTGTATCAGAACAAGGGATGAGGTTTAATAAGATCTTTCCTATGGATAATGTGATGCTATAAACCTTGGGAAGGGAGGAGGTTCTACTGAAGTGACGGTTACAGTGTAAATAAGGGAAATATGGTTTTGTGGGAGGGGTTTGATTTGCAAGGGTTAATTCTTTTGGTACTATTTAATAAGCTTTTAATATGCATGTGCATTCATTCATGTTTTGTTTCATTTTGGATTTTCGACATTTGTTTTCCTGTATTGTTTATTTAATTTTAATAAAAATCCCTATCCCTAGAAAGGACCTGAATGCCTCTAGTGATGAGCTACCAGAACCGGATAGGAATTAGTCCATTCTATACCGACAAAGCTAAATGCCATCCAGTACAAGGACCTTCCAGTAAGGCCCCAAATGAGGATAGAATGTAGTCTAATCTAATAGAGCTGGCTATTTCCCATCCTTGTAAAGGCCCACACAATATATGAATCTTTTGGTATGTTAAATACATAGAAACTAATTTGCTGCTCATTAAATTAAATATTTTTTGAGATATTAGTTATTCTTATATAAGATGTGTGAAATCCATCATCCTGTGTTCGGCTGTTTTATTGCTACTCCATATGAGGCCCAGTACAGGGATAGGAACGAGTCGGTTCATATATAAACAAGCTAATTCCTATCCTAAGGACCTTCCCTAACAGTATAGGAACCATCAGTATTAGGCAAATAGCTGACAGGTCCAGTATAGGGATAGAGTGACCACCTAAACCTTATTAATGCAATTAATGTCGTTTATTTCTAGCCAAGTAAATAAAGTTATGCATTCGATCCTAAAAAGTGGACAAAAAAATGTACTTCAAACAAAAAAGTAATTTTATTTATAATTTTATTAAAACATAAATGAAAAGACAAAGCGGGATCAGACAACAAATCTATGACACAATAAATAAAACTGAAGCTTTTCTTTAACGACCGCCACTTCCATTCCTGGCAAAACAATAGGAAAACGCACCAAACGATAGAGACAAAAGGAGTCGGGATGTGAGGATTCCAACGGCAGCTGTAAAATAGGAGAACAAAGAATCAATTAACACTGTGCAATAATGGAAGCTAGTTTTGGCCACTCCCCTTTTTAAAACCACATCCACTTGAAACCACAACCATGTTATCGCATGACCATAGCCATATTAATGGTGGTAGTACAGCAAAAACCTGCCATACTCTGCCTGCCCTACCCTGCCTGTGTGTGCCATACTCTGCCTGCCCTAGGCTGCCTATGTGTGCCATACTCTGCCTGCCCTACCCTGCCTGTGTGTGCCATACTCTGCCTGCCCTAGGCTGCCTATGTGTGCCATACTCTGCCTGCCCTACCCTGCCTGTGTGTGCCATACTCTGCCTGCCCTACCCCGCCTGTGTGTGCCATACTCTGCCTGCCCTACACTGCCTGTGTGTGCCATACTCTGCCTGCCCTACCCCGCCTGTGTGTGCCATACTCTGCCTGCCCTACCCTGCCTGTGTGTGCCATACTCTGCCTGCCCTACCCTGCCTGTGTGTGCCATACTCTGCCTGCCCTACCCTGCCTGTGTGTGCCATACTCTGCCTGCCCTATCCTGCCTGTGTGTGCCATACTCTGGCTGCCCTACCCTGCCTGTGTGTGCCATACTCTGGCTGCCCTATCCTGCCTGTGTGTGCCATACTCTGCCTGCCCTACCTGCATGCAGCCCGCGGGCCACCAGTTGGACAGCACTGAATTAACACATTCTTATCTAAATAAATTGAAAAAAACAGAGGCCACTGAACAATTACTAAAATTAAATAGTTCTGTGAATAAAAGGAGATTTCAACCACCCTTGATGTTAAGTCCCCATCTGCCCCCCCTCAGTATGTCCCCCCTGCACAGTCTTACGCCTGAATCCTCCTCCCTCCAGAAATAGCGACCAGAAAAGCAGTGAGTGCAGCGGAGCTCCCGGCCGCCATCTTCTTAATCTTCGTGAATGGAGCGGCGTTCTGGCGCATGCGCAGTTGTAGCACATTTCTGGGTTTGAAAAATACATATTCGCCGAAAGATACAGGACGTGGCGAAGAGGAGAAACAAGACAAAAACATGGCGGCTGGGGGCTCCGCTGCACTCACTCTTAACGTTATTATTATTATTATATCCCGCAGCGCTGTACAATAGGTGGGTTACATACATTGGGCATACAGAGTAACATATAAAGCAACCAATAACTGATACAGGAGGGGAAGGGAGCCCTGCCCAAAAGAGCTTACACTCTACAAGGAGTAACATATAAAGCAATCAGTAACCGATACAGGAGGGGAAGAGAGCCCTACCCAAAAGAGCTTACACTCTACAAGGAGTAACATATAAAGCAATCAGTAACCGATACAGGAGGGGAAGAGAGCCCTGCCCAAAAGAGCTTACACTCTACAAGGAGTAACATATAAAGCAATCAGTAACCGATACAGGAGGGGAAGGGAGCCCTGCCCAAAAGAGCTTACACTCTACAAGGAGTAACATATAAAGCAATCAGTAACCAATACAGGAGGGGAAGAGAGCCCTGCCCAAAAGAGCTTACACTCTACAAGGAGTAACATATAAAGCAATCAGTAACCGATACAAGAGGGGAAGAGAGCCCTGCCCAAAAGAGCTTACACTCTACAAGGAGTAACATATAAAGCAATCAGTAACCGATACAGGAGGGGAAGAGGGCCCTGCCCAAAAGAGCTTACACTCTACAAGGAGTAACATATAAAGCAATCAGTAACCGATACAGGAGGGGAAGAGAGCCCTGCCCAAAAGAGCTTACACTCTACAAGGAGTAACATATAAAGCAATCAGTAACCGATACAGGAGGGGAAGAGAGCCCTGCCCAAAAGAGCTTACACTCTACAAGGAGTAACATATAAAGCAATCAGTAACCGATACAGGAGGGGAAGGGAGCCCTGCCCAAAAGAGCTTACACTCTACAAGGAGTAACATATAAAGCAATCAGTAACCGATACAGGAGGGGAAGGGAGCCCTGCCCAAAAGAGCTTACACTCTACAAGGAGTAACATATAAAGCAATCAGTAACCGATACAGGAGGGGAAGAGAGCCCTGCCCAAAAGAGCTTACACTCTACAAGGAGTAACATATAAAGCAATCAGTAACCGATACAGGAGGGGAAGGGAGCCCTGCCCAAAAGAGCTTACACTCTACAAGGAGTAACATATAAAGCAATCAGTAACCGATACAAGAGGGGAAGGGAGCCCTGCCCAAAAGAGCTTACACTCTAAAAGGAGTAACATATAAAGCAATCAGTAACCGATACAAGAGGGGAAGGGAGCCCTGCCCAAAAGAGCTTACACTCTACAAGGAGTAACATATAAAGCAATCAGTAACCGATACAAGAGGGGAAGGGAGCCCTGCCCAAAAGAGCTTACAATCTACAAGGAGTAACATATAAAGCAATCAGTAACCGATACAAGAGGGGAAGGGAGCCCTGCCCAAAAGAGCTTACAATCTACAAGGAGTAACATATAAAGCAATCAGTAACCGATACAAGAGGGGAAGGGAGCCCTGCCCAAAAGAGCTTACACTCTACAAGGAGTAACATATAAAGCAATCAGTAACCGATACAGGAGGGGAAGAGAGCCCTGCCCAAAAGAGCTTACACTCTACAAGGAGTAACATATAAAGCAATCAGTAACCGATACAGGAGGGGAAGGGAGCCCTGCCCAAAAGAGCTTACACTCTACAAGGAGTAACATATAAAGCAATCAGTAACCAATACAGGAGGGGAAGAGAGCCCTGCCCAAAAGAGCTTACACTCTACAAGGAGTAACATATAAAGCAATCAGTAACCGATACAAGAGGGGAAGAGAGCCCTGCCCAAAAGAGCTTACACTCTACAAGGAGTAACATATAAAGCAATCAGTAACTGATACAGGAGGGGAAGAGGGCCCTGCCCAAAAGAGCTTACACTCTACAAGGAGTAACATATAAAGCAATCAGTAACCGATACAGGAGGGGAAGAGAGCCCTGCCCAAAAGAGCTTACACTCTACAAGGAGTAACATATAAAGCAATCAGTAACCGATACAGGAGGGGAAGAGAGCCCTGCCCAAAAGAGCTTACACTCTACAAGGAGTAACATATAAAGCAATCAGTAACCGATACAAGAGGGGAAGAGAGCCCTGCCCAAAAGAGCTTACACTCTACAGGGAGTAACATATAAAGCAACCAATAACCGATACAGGAGGGGAAGGGAGCCCTGCCCAAAAGAGCTTACACTCTATAAGGAGTAACATATAAAGCAATCAGTAACCGATACAAGAGGGGAAGGGAGCCCTGCCCAAAAGAGCTTACACTCTAAAAGGAGTAACATATAAAGCAATCAGTAACCGATACAAGAGGGGAAGGGAGCCCTGCCCAAAAGAGCTTACACTCTACAAGGAGTAACATATAAAGCAATCAGTAACCGATACAAGAGGGGAAGGGAGCCCTGCCCAAAAGAGCTTACAATCTACAAGGAGTAACATATAAAGCAATCAGTAACCGATAGAAGAGGGGAAGGGAGCCCTGCCCAAAAGAGCTTACAATCTACAAGGAGTAACATATAAAGCAATCAGTAACCGATACAAGAGGGGAAGGGAGCCCTGCCCAAAAGAGCTTACAATCTACAAGGAGTAACATATAAAGCAATCAGTAACCGATACAAGAGGGGAAGGGAGCCCTGCCCAAAAGAGCTTACACTCTACAAGGAGTAACATATAAAGCAATCAGTAACCGATACAAGAGGGGAAGGGAGCCCTGCCCAAAAGAGCTTACACTCTACAAGGAGTAACATATAAAGCAATCAGTAACCGATACAAGAGGGGAAGGGAGCCCTGCCCAAAAGAGCTTACAATCTACAAGGAGTAACATATAAAGCAATCAGTAACCGATACAGGAGGGGAAGAGAGCCCTGCCCAAAAGAGCTTACACTCTACAGGGAGTAACATATAAAGCAATCAGTAACCGATACAAGAGGGGAAGGGAGCCCTGCCCAAAAGAGCTTACAATCTACAAGGAGTAACATATAAAGCAATCAGTAACCGATACAAGAGGGGAAGAGAGCCCTGCCCAAAAGAGCTTACACTCTACAGGGAGTAACATATAAAGCAACCAATAACCGATACAGGAGGGGAAGGGAGCCCTGCCCAAAAGAGCTTACACTCTACAAGGAGTAACATATAAAGCAACCAATAACCGATACAAGAGGGGAAGAGAGCCCTGCCCAAAAGAGCTTACACTCTACAAGGAGTAACATATAAAGCAATCAGTAACTGATACAGGAGGGGAAGGGAGCCCTGCCCAAAAGAGCTTACACTCTACAAGGAGTAACATATAAAGCAATCAGTAACCGATACAGGAGGGGAAGGGAGCCCTGCCCAAAAGAGCTTACACTCTACAAGGAGTAACATATAAAGCAATCAGTAACCGATACAAGAGGGGAAGAATGACCCACCAACATTCAGAGGCACAACGACCCCCCACCTTATCCCATTGAGATTCAGTCTCAGTGATCCTCCCCTTACCCCACAGACATTAAGAGGCACAGTGCCCCCCACTCATCCCACCTATTCAGAGGCACAGTAACCCCCCCAACTCCACAGAAATTGAGGCACACTGATATTCCCCCATAGCCCATAGAAAATCCAAGGCACAGTGATACCCCCCCCCCCAGCAAATCAGAGGCACATTGATACCCCCATCCCAAGGCCCACAGAAAATCAGAGGCACAGTGATACCCCCCCCTCAGAAAATCAGAGGCACAGTGATACCCCCCCCAGAAAATCAGAGGCACAGTGATACCCCCCCCTCAGAAAATCAGAGGCACAGTGATACCCCCCCCCAGAAAATCAGAGGCACAGTGATACCCCCCTCAGAAAATCAGAGGCACAGTGATACCCCCCCTCAGAAAATCAGAGGCACAGTGATACCCCCCCCCCCAGAAAATCAGAGGCACAGTGATACCCCCCCCAGAAAATCAGAGGCACAGTGATACCCCCCAGAAAATCAGAGGCACAGTGATACCCCCACCCCCCCAGAAAATCAGAGGCACAGTGATACCCCCCCAGAAATCAGAGGCACAGTGATACCCCCCCAGAAAATCAGAGGCACAGTGATACCCCCCCAGAAAAATCAGAGGCACAGTGATACCCCACCCCCCAGAAAAATCAGAGGCACAGTGATTACCCCCCCAGAAAATCAGAGGCACAGTGATACCCCCCAGAAAATCAGAGGCACAGTGATACCCCACCCCCAGAAAATCAGAGGCACAGTGATACCCCCCAGAAAATCAGAGGCACAGTGATACCCCCCCAGAAAATCAGAGGCACAGTGATACCCCACCCCCCAGAAAATCAGAGGCACAGTGATTACCCCCCCAGAAAATCAGAGGCACAGTGATACCCCCCAGAAAATCAGAGGCACAGTGATACCCCCCCAGAAAATCAGAGGCACAGTGATACCCCCCAGAAAATCAGAGGCACAGTGATACCCCCCCAGAAAATCAGAGGCACAGTGATACCCCCCCAGAAAATCAGAGGCACAGTGATACCCCACCCCCCAGAAAATCAGAGGCACAGTGATACCCCCCCAGAAAATCAGAGGCACAGTGATACCCCCCCCAGAAAATCAGAGGCACAGTGATACCCCCCCAGAAAATCAGAGGCACAGTGATACCCCCCCAGAAAATCAGAGGCACAGTGATACCCCCCCTGAAAATCAGAGGCACAGTGATTACCCCCCCCCAGAAAATCAGAGGCACAGTGATACCCCCCCAGAAAATCAGAGGCACAGTGATACCCCCCCTGAAAATCAGAGGCACAGTGATTACCCCCCCCCAGAAAATCAGAGGCACAGTGATACCCCCCCCAGAAAATCAGAGGCACAGTGATTACCCCCCCCAGAAAATCAGAGGCACAGTGATTACCCCCCCAGAAAATCAGAGGCACAGTGATACCCCCCCCCCAGAAAATCAGAGGCACAGTGATACCCCCCCCCAGAAAATCAGAGGCACAGTGATACCCCCCCAGAAAATCAGAGGCACAGTGATTACCCCCCCCAGAAAATCAGAGGCACAGTGATACCCCCCCAGAAAATCAGAGGCACAGTGATTACCCCCCCCAGAAAATCAGAGGCACAGTGATACCCCCCCCCCAGAAAATCAGAGGCACAGTGATACCCCCCCAGAAAATCAGAGGCACAGTGATTACCCCCCCCCAGAAAATCAGAGGCACAGTGATACCCCCCCCAGAAAATCAGAGGCACAGTGATACTCCCCCCCCATAAAATCAGAGGCACAGTGATACCCCCCCCCAGAAAATCAGAGGCACAGTGATACCCCCCCAGAAAATCAGAGGCACAGTGATACCCCACCCCCCAGAAAATCAGAGGCACAGTGATACCCCCCCAGAAAATCAGAGGCACAGTGATACCCCCCCAAGAAAATCAGAGGCACAGTGATACCCCCCCAGAAAATCAGAGGCACAGTGATACCCCCCCCAGAAAATCAGAGGCACAGTGATACCCCACCCCCCAGAAAATAAGAGGCACAGTGATACCCCCCCCAGAAAATCAGAGGCACAGTGATACCCCCCCCCCAAGAAAATCAGAGGCACAGTGATTACCCCCCCCCCCCAGAAAATCAGAGGCACAGTGAGATACAAATATCCAGTAACTAGCTCAAAATCTACAGTAAAGGTTACAGTCTGTACTAAACTTACATTACAAGTTGTCAACCAATTAAAAGTTGCAGGTCCTGTGACATGGTCGCTGTCTGCGTGTTTGAATGCACCGCGCAATAATGGGGCATGCGCAATAGAGCGGTCACATGGTACTACCACATGGCAGTGACGTCCGAAAGTCCCTTCAGAGGATCCGAGGATAGAAACTAGCCAATACCGTGTGCAGTTTGTAATAGAGTGGGAGGGGCATCCAGGGATGTACTAAACAGTTTCACTTCCTCTCCCCCCCAGTCCCACCCCCAGCAGCTGGAATGTGATCCCTCAAAGGGAGAGGATGGAAAGTGTTTCACTGGTATAACTGCTGTCTCACCCCGTGTGTCCCTGCACTGCTGTCTCTCCCCTTGGCTCCCGGGTGTGTGATTCCCCCTGTTCCCTGCACTGCTGTCTCTCCCCTTGGCTCCCGGGTGTGTGATTCCCCCTGTTCCCTGCACTGCTGTCTCTCCCCTTGGCTCCCGGGTGTGTGATTCCCCCTGTTCCCTGCACTGCTGTCTCTCCCCTGGGTGTGTGATTCCCCCTGTTCCCTGCACTGCTGTCTCTCCCCTGGGCTCCCGGGTGAGTGATTCCCCCTGTTCCCTGCACTGCTGTCTCTCCCCTGGGCTCCCGGGTGAGTGATTCCCCCTGTTCCCTGCACTGCTGTCTCTCCCCTGGGCTCCCGGGTGAGTGATTCCCCCTGTTCCCTGCACTGCTGTCTCTCCCCTGGGTGTGTGATTCCCCCTGTTCCCTGCACTGCTGTCTCTCCCCTGGGCTCCCGGGTGAGTGATTCCCCCTGTTCCCTGCACTGCTGTCTCTCCCCTGGGTGTGTGATTCCCCCTGTTCCCTGCACTGCTGTCTCTCCCCTGGGCTCCCGGGTGAGTGATTCCCCCTGTTCCCTGCACTGCTGTCTCTCCCCTGGGCTCCCGGGTGTGTGATTCCCCCTGTTCCCTGCACTGCTGTCTCTCCCCTGGGCTCCCGGGTGTGTGATTCCCCCTGTTCCCTGCACTGCTGTCTCTCCCCTGGGCTCCCGGGTGAGTGATTCCCCCTGTTCCCTGCACTGCTGTCTCTCCCCTGGGCTCCCGGGTGTGTGATTCCCCCTGTTCCCTGCACTGCTGTCTCTCCCCTGGGCTCCCGGGTGAGTGATTCCCCCTGTTCCCTGCACTGCTGTCTCTCCCCTGGGCTCCCGGGTGTGTGATTCCCCCTGTTCCCTGCACTGCTGTCTCTCCCCTGGGCTCCCGGGTGTGTGATTCCCCCTGTTCCCTGCACTGCTGTCTCTCCCCTGGGCTCCCGGGTGTGTGATTCCCCCTGTTCCCTGCACTGCTGTACAGCTGTGTTTACCTGAGTGAGTGTGTCTGTCCCTGGCCCAGTGAGGTTACAATCTAAGGTCCCTATCCCATTCCCATCAGTCTCTGCCCCAGTGAGCTTACAATCTAAGGCCCCTATCCGATTCCCATCAGTCCCTGCCCCAGTGAGCTTACAATCTAAGGTCCCTATCCCATTCCCATCAGTCCCTGCCCCAGTGAGCTTACAATCTAAGGTCCCTATCACATTCCCATCAGTCCCTGCCCCAGTGAGCTTACAATCTAAGGTCCCTATCACATTCCCATCAGTCCCTGCCCCAGTGAGCTTACAATCTAAGGTCCCTATCCCATTCCCATCAGTCCCTGCCCCAGTGAGCTTACAATCTAAGGTCCCTATCCCATTCCCATCAGTCCCTGCCCCAGTGAGCTTACAATCTAAGTTCCCTATCCCATTCCCATCAGTCCCTTCCCCAGTGAGCTTACAATCTAAGGTCCCTATCCCATTCCCATCAGCCCCTGCCCCAGTGAGCTTACAATCTAAGGTCCCTATCCCATTCCCATCAGTCCCTGCCCCAGTGAGCTTACAATCTAAGGTCCCTATCACACTCCCATCAGTCCCTGCCCCAGTGAGCTTACAATCTAAGGTCCCTATCACATTCCCATCAGTCCCTGCCCCAGTGAGCTTACAATCTAAGGTCCCTATCACACTCCCATCAGTCCCTGCCCCAGTGAGCTTACAATATAAGGTCCCTATCACATTCCCATCAGTCCCTGCCCCAGTGAGCTTACAATCTAAGGTCCCTATCACACTCCCATCAGTCCCTGCCCCAGTGAGCTTATAGTCTAAGGCCCCTATCCCATTCCCATCAGTCCCTGCCCCAGTGAGCTTATAGTCTAAGGTCCCTATCCCATTCCCATCAGTCCCTGCCCCAGTGAGCTTACAATCTAAGGCCCCTATCACATTCCCATCAGTCCCTGCCCCAGTGAGCTTACAATCTAAGGCCCCTATCACATTCCCATCAGTCCCTGCCCCAGTGAGCTTACAATCTAAGGTCCCTATCCCATTCCCATCAGTCCCTGCCCCAGTGAGCTTATAGTCTAAGGTCCCTATCCCATTCCCATCAGTCCCTGCCCCAGTGAGCTTACAATCTAAGGCCCCTATCACATTCCCATCAGTCCCTGCCCCAGTGAGCTTACAATCTAAGGTCCCTATCACATTCCCATCAGTCCCTGCCCCAGTGAGCTTACAGTCTAAGGCCCCTATCCCATTCCCATCAGCCCCTGCCCCAGTGAGCTCCCGGGTGAGTGATTCCCCCTGTTCCCTGCACTGCTGTCTCTCCCCTGGGCTCCCGGGTGAGTGATTCCCCCTGTTCCCTGCACTGCTGTCTCTCCCCTGGGCTCCCGGGTGAGTGATTCCCCCTGTTCCCTGCACTGCTGTCTCCCCCTGGGCTCCCGGGTGAGTGATTCCCCCTGTTCCCTGCACTGCTGTCTCTCCCCTGGGCTCCCGGGTGAGGGATTCCCCCTGTTCCCTGCACTGCTGTCTCTCCCCTGGGCTCCCGGGTGTGTGATTCCCCCTGTTCCCTGCACTGCTGTCTCTCCCCTGGGCTCCCGAGTGAGTGATTCCCCCTGTTCCCTGCACTGCTGTCTCTCCCCTGGGCTCCCGGGTGAGTGATTCCCCCTGTTCCCTGCACTGCTGTCTCTCCCCTGGGCTCCCGGGTGAGTGATTCCCCCGTTCCCTGCACTGCTGTCTCTCCCCTGGGCTCCCGGGTGAGTGATTCCCCCTGTTCCCTGCACTGCTGTCTCTCCCCTGGGCTCCCGGGTGTGTGATTCCCCCTGTTCCCTGCACTGCTGTCTCTCCCCTGGGCTCCCGGGTGTGTGATTCCCCCTGTTCCCTGCACTGCTGTCTCTCCCCTGGGCTCCCGGGTGAGTGACTCCCCCTGTTCCCTGCACTGCTGTACAGCTGTGTTTACCTGAGTGAGTGTGTCTGTCCCTGGCCCAGTGAGGTTACAATCTAAGGTCCCTATCCCATTCCCATCAGTCTCTGCCCCAGTGAGCTTACAATCTAAGGCCCCTATCCCATTCCCATCAGTCCCTGCCCCAGTGAGCTTACAATCTAAGGTCCCTATCCCATTCCCATCAGTCCCTGCCCCAGTGAGCTTACAATCTAAGGTCCCTATCACATTCCCATCAGTCCCTGCCCCAGTGAGCTTACAATCTAAGGTCCCTATCACATTCCCATCAGTCCCTGCCCCAGTGAGCTTACAATCTAAGGTCCCTATCCCATTCCCATCAGTCCCTGCCCCAGTGAGCTTACAATCTAAGGTCCTTATCACATTCCCATCAGTCCCTGCCCCAGTGAGCTTACAACCTAAGGCCCCTATAACATTCCCATCAGTCCCTGCCCCAGTGAGCTTACAATCTAAGGTCCCTATCACATTCCCATCAGTCTCTGCCCCAGTGAGCTTACAATCTAAGGTTCCTATCCCATTCCTATCAGTCCCTGCCCCAGTGAGCTTACAATCTAAGGTCCCTATCCCATTCCCATCAGCCCCTGCCCCAGTGAGCTTACAATCTAAGGTCCCTATCACACTCCCATCAGCCCCTGCCCCAGTGAGCTTACAATCTAAGGTCCCTATCCCATTCCCATCAGTCCCTGCCCCAGTGAGCTTACAATCTAAGGTTCCTATCCCATTCCCATCAGCCCCTGCCCCAGTGAGCTTACAATCTAAGGTCCCTATCCCATTCCTATCAGTCCCTGCCCCAGTGAGCTTACAATCTAAGGTCCCTATCACATTCCCATCAGTCTCTGCCCCAGTGAGCTTACAATCTAAGGTTCCTATCCCATTCCTATCAGTCCCTGCCCCAGTGAGCTTACAATCTAAGGTCCCTATCCCATTCCCATCAGCCCCTGCCCCAGTGAGCTTACAATCTAAGGTCCCTATCCCATTCCCATCAGTCCCTGCCCCAGTGAGCTTACAATCTAAGGTCCCTATCCCATTCCCATCAGTCCCTGCCCCAGTGAGGTTACAATCTAAGGTCCCTATTACATTCCCATCAGTCCCTGCCCCAGTGAGCTTACAATCTAAGGTCCCTATCACATTCCCATCAGTCCCTGCCCCAGTGAGCTTACAATCTAAGGTCCCTATCACATTCCCATCAGTGCCTGGATATTTTTTTTTTCCTGTAATTTGTATCACCAGACCATAATATTGCTAAAAAAAAAAAAAACATTTAATGAAATGTGTTAGATATTGTTTTGCTACAATCACATATTTTTTTTCCTACTTCTACAGTCTGCTGTATGGTAGGGGGCAGCATTAGTAGGAAAGCACCGAATCCATTATTTCTGGGTTTGGACAACCTTCCTTTTTGAAAAATTCAGCTGAATATCAACCAAAACTGAATCCTAATTTGCATATGGAAATGAGGCTACAGAAGGGTTAATAGAATTCTGCGCTTAAAAAAAAATTTATTCTGTGTTCATGTAACAAAAAGTCACCTGATTTTAAATTAGACACTTGGATTCGGCCAAATCCATCTGAAAAAGGCAGATTCTTTGCCGAATACTGAATCCTTACTATTTCCAGCGCTACCCACCCCTGTTTTATTAAAATAATGTTGTCATATAAAGAAGTTTATGAGTCTTAAAGGGGACCTGTCCCCCTAAGAAATAATTCCAAATCCTTTTTAGTCAGGTTAGTAAAGCAAAATGAACTTTACTTACACTATTTCAATTATTGAATTTATTTTCCCTTCAGTCTTGGGATTAGTAGTCACAGCCAGCAGGTCGGCGCCATTTTGTGTTATTAAGGGAAAGCTTTGTATCACCCCAAAATCTTATGCATTTGCCATCTGGATGATGTATAGGAAGTGCTGAATGGGAAGTTAAAGCAATTATTAAAAATCTGAGTTGTCAATCATATTGCCTGCCCCGCCTCTATGCCACAGGCATAGAGGCGGGGCAGGCAATATATGATTGACAGCTCAGATTTTTAAATAGATTTAAAACAGGTATGGATGGTTTCATTAAAAAAAAACTTTATGTGTGGGTGGCAGGTCCCCTTTAAAGGGCACCTATTTGGTAAAAATGATTTTCCACACTGGAGGTGTGGCCTAATATAAATTTCCTTCAACTCTTAAATTAGAAGAAAAAAGGAAATTTTATGTTGCTCCGAAGTCCATTCCCCCAAACACATTGCTCTTCCGGCTGCTTCTTCTCTAGGTGGCGCAGGAGGCGGCGGCACACAGCATATTGTACTGGACGATGCCAGCCAATCCCCATCTAGTGCATAAGCCAACGGAGGTTTTGCAACCTTATAAGGAAATACATTGTTTAAACAGAGCTGTGATTGGCTATCCGCACGCAACTGGGTTTCTGGGAAAGGCTGTTAGGTCACGCCCACTGCTCAGCTGACCAAAGTTAATGAATGTTCTTATCACATATTTAAAGCAATTGCCACAATAATATTTATAATTCCTGCCATTATTTCCCAAAATGTGTATATGACTTGGTATTATGTTTCCTATCCGTGTCTCTGTTCTTCTTTTACCAGGACGTTGCTTCATGATAAGAGTCATCAAAACCTACTGGTTAAGTCTCTGAAGGCCACGTGGGGACATTATAGTAGGACACAGTGTGGAAGAATGTGTAAGGCTGGCACAGCACAAACCCAGGCTGAGTAGGAGTGTGAGCCAACTGCATGGAATGAGGGTCACTGACTGAGCTCACATTGATTGGTTGGATGTGGGAAAGGCTTCTCTGTGATTGGTCATCTTCTCATCCACCTCTGTGCTTGTTCTGGAAAGAATAGGCTTTACCTGCAGAGACAAGAGGATGGACACCCAGGGGAAACATTTGGCCAATAAGGAGTGTGGGCAGGACTTTGGTACTGAGCCCAATCCTCTCACCGGTACTGAATGTGGGGAAACATCATCTCTAACCAAAGACTGTCAGGGGCAAAGAAACATTTCTACAAGAAAAAAACCCTTTGAGTGCACAAAATGTGGGAAAGGCTACATCAGTAGGATTGCCCTACTCACTCACCAGAAAAGTCACACAGTGGGGAAACCTTTCACTTGCACAAAATGTGGCAAGAGTTTCCATCGAAAAGCCAACCTTCTCTGCCACCAGCGCGTCCACTCAAAGAAGAAACCTTTTACTTGTAACGAATGTGGGAAACGCTTCTCTCAAAAAAGTTTACTTGTCAATCACCAGAAAACTCACACGGGGGAGAGAAATGTCACTTGTCCAGAATGTGGGAAAACTCTGTCTTCCAGTGGCAGCCTTCATAATCACCTCAAAATACACACAGGGGAGAAACCATTCACTTGTACAGAATGTGGCAAAGGCTTTACTCAAAAGAATAACCTTGTATCTCATATGTACATACACACAGGGGAGAAACCTTTTGCTTGTACAGTATGTAGCAAAGACTTTGCTCAAAAGAGTAGTCTTTTATCTCATATGAAAATACACACAGGGGAGAAACCATTCACTTGTACAGAATGTGGGAAAAACTTTGCACACAAGAGCAGCTTCCTAAGTCACCTGCAAACCCACACTGGGGAGAAACCATTCACTTGTACAGAATGCGGGAAAGGCTACTTCAGCAGGATAACCCTTCTCGCTCACCAAAAATGTCACACACAGGAGCCTTTCATTTGCACAAAATGTGGCAAGAGCTTTAGTGCAGAAAGCAGCCTTTTTCGTCACCGACATGTCCACAACGTCGAACAAACATTTTCTTGTAAAGAATGTGGTAAATGCTTCAATCAAAAAAGGCTCCTTATCGGGCACCAGAATATTCACACGGGGGAGAGAAATGTCACTTGTCCAGAATGTGGGAAAACTCTGTCTTCTAGTAGCAGCCTTCATATTCACCTTAAAACACACACAGGGGTGAAACCATTCACTTGTACAGAATGTGGCAAAGGCTTTACTCAAAAGAATCGCCTTGAATCTCATATGAAACTACACACAGGGGAGAAACCATTCACTTGTACAGAATGTGGCAAAGGGTTTACTCAAAAATGTTACCTTAAGTCTCATATGAAAATACACACAGGGGAGAAACCATTCACTTGCACAGAATGTGGGAAACAGTTTACACGCAAGGAAAGCCTCTTAGGTCACCTGAATCTCCACACTGGGGTGAAACCATTCACTTGTTCAGAATGTGGCAAAGGCTTTGCTAAAAGGAGTAGCCTTGTACCTCATATGAAACTACACACGGAGGAAAAAAATTTCTCTTGCACAGAATGTGGGAAAAAATTTGTACAGAAGGCTGGCTTGGTATATCACCTGAAAATCCACACTGGGGAAAAATTGTTTTGTACAGAATGTGGAAAAGGGGTTCGCAGTAAGAGCCACCTAGCATCTCATATGAAAAAACACACAGGGGAGAAACCCTATACTTGTTCAGAATGTGGCAAAAGCTTTGCTCAAAGGAATAACCTTGTATCTCATATGAAAATACACACAGGGGAGAAACCATTCACTTGTACAGAATGTGGCAAAGGCTTTGCTAAAGCTGTAGGTCTCCAAAAACATAAGTGTGTTCACCAAAAGGAGAAGAAACCTTTAATGTGTACAGAATGACAGGAATCTTATTTGTTTGTTATTTCTTGTGCCGTACCGGGAAATTAGGGGAACTGAAGGTCCTTCATGTTTGGTCCTTGCGAGTTAGAGAATTAGATTCCCAGTGAACATTATATTGCAGTATTGATTCAATAGAGTGTAAGCTCTGATAAACAGGGCCCTCTAATATCAGTGAGTATTTGTATGTAATTGTATGATTGATGTGTACACCCTTCTATTATATGGCCCTGTTGAATATGCTGGTGCTTTATAAATATGTGTTAATAAACATTTTTCGCAAGTCTAGGATTATTGGAGGAATTTTCATTTTCAGAAAGTACAATTTATATAGCCAATACATACAATATAAACTAATCTACAGCCTACAGGGAACTAATGAAAGTATAGCATGTACGTGTGTATGTGATGCCTAGGGGTATGTGTGTATATGGGAAAGAGCTGTGTAGTGCCCAGGGCTACACAGCGGGGTATTTATATAAACTATAGTAGGGTTTCTGTAGCAAACACCCCAGCTGTACCAGTGCAGGAATAGCTGCCCCCGGGGCTACACAGCGGGGTATTTATATAAACTATAGTAGGGTTTCTGTAGCAAACACCCCAGCTGTACCAGTGCAGGAATGGCTGCCCCCGGGGCTACACAGCGGGGTATTTATATAAACTATAGTAGGGTTTCTGTAGCAAACACCCCAGCTGTACCAGTGCAGGAATGGCTGCCCCCGGGGCTACACAGCGGGGTATTTATATAAACTATAGTAGGGTTTCTGTAGCAAACACCCCAGCTGTACCGGTGCAGGAACGGCTGCCCCCGGGGCTACACAGCGGGGTATTTATATAAACTATAGTAGGGTTTCTGTAGCAAACACCCCAGCTGTACCAGTGCAGGAATGGCTGCCCCCGGGGCTACACAGCGGGGTATTTATATAAACTATAGTAGGGTTTCTGTAGCAAACACCCCAGCTGTACCAGTGCAGGAACGGCTGCCCCCGGGGCTACACAGCGGGGTATTTAT